>NC_068310.1:28942490-29602490 GCF_025860055.1 Xyrauchen texanus | reverse complement strand
TATTCCACTGTTCTATATTTGTTTACATTTTTTTTTATAAACATGAAACTAGATTTATTTTTTCCTTAAGAAATTTTGAGTGGTGCAGGGTGTTCTAAGTGGTTGCTAGGCAGTTGCTGTGGTGTTCTGTGTGTGGTTGCATGCTAGTACACCGTACAGACTCTATTCAATTCTAGTCACTTCTGGTTTGGGCCCCTCCTCCAGTGTAAGTAAGGGATTTCTTCCACACGTTTTGTTGTCCAGTCGGCAAAAATCAGATCAATTTAAAAAGTGAAAGCACACCTCTCCTTATATATTTTAGGTGTATAATAGTGATGCTTGCATTAAGGGCCATTCACACAGATCAGTTCTTGAATTCAAAAACAGCTAGATGCAATCCAGTAGAATGGAACATAATGCAGGAAACACACTTTATAAAAGTTGATTTTTTTCACTTGACACAGTGCCGTAAAAATAAAGATGCATAACAATGATCAAAGATGCCTATTTAGTGCTCTGTGTGTTTACATATACCAACAATTATAAATGGCACAGACAGAGTGAAGAACACACCCTGAGTGAACAGCCCCTTACTAAGCACCACTGAAAAGCCATATAAACACTTTTTTTTTTATAATAGTTGACCTTCTAGCTGTAGCCTTAAAGGGTTTGTCTTAAATTGTTTGTTCACCCTCATGCCGTTCCAAGCGCACATTCCGTGAAATGGAAAAGAACGTTAGGAAGATGTTAGGCTGAATGTTATGGACTGACAGTCTCAGTCACCATTCACTTTCATTGAATGGAAAATAATGCAATAAAAGTGAATGGTGTGCATGCATTAAAGGGTTAATATACTTTATTTACACACATATATTATGCAATATCTCTCGCTCTCTCTCTCTCTCTCTCTCTCTCTCTCTCTCTCAATCATCCCATCATTCACTTCCAGTACAGTGGAACCTTGCTGAGCGGCCTCCTCAAGCAATCAAGAATCCTTTGATTGAGTTTTCAACACACACACACTCGTTCATGCAAGTCTAGTGTGTGCTACAGAAATGAATAGAGCTGACAGAGTTGCCCAGACTCTTCCCATCATGTTTGTTTGCTGTAGTAGTTTGTGTAAGAGTGGGTACCCTTGAGTTTACATGTATGCATGTTTTATTTCTCTCGCAAATGTATTCCAGTTGAGTGTGTTGGTGTGTGTGTGTGAATGGGTATACTCTCCTGTATCTCTGCTGGGAATAAAAGGGGTCAGAATAGCCTCATATGTGAAAGTTTGTGGGCTGCTTGTCTCTTCATAGACATCGCAATGAATGAATAAGTGGCAGTCAGTTGTTGCATTCAGCTTTACAAATCATGGGCTTATCGCTTAAGACTATATGTTTAGGACTGAGGATATGAGGTAGGAATGTGCAAAACTACATATTTTCAACATCTTCAAGGGATAGTTCACATGAAAATGAAAAGTCTGTCTTTATTTACTGTGTCTGTGTTTGAGAGAATGTGATCAATGGCTCTCATTGCTGTGGGTGCAGAACTCAGTAACACGCATTAAAAATGAATTGTGTGAGAGTGTGTATGTAAGAGTGTATTCTTGTGTATGTGGCAGCTCGTCCCAGAGGTACCAGCTGTTTACAGCTCACTCCAGGAGAGGGGTATGGTGTCAATGCCTGGACTGGTAACTATGGCAACCACAATGTGGATTTTGGGAAGATCTTGAGTATACTTGTGCGTGCGTGTGTGTGTGTGTGTGTGCGTACGTGTGTGCACATCTGGATTTTTGAATGTGAGAGGCTTCAAGATAGTTCACACAAAAATGAAAATTCTCTCATCATTTACTCACACTCATGCCATCCCAGATGTGTATGCCTTTCTTTCTTCAGAAGAACACAAACAAAGATTTTTAGAAGAATGCCTTAGCTCAGTAGGTGCATACAATGCAAGTGATTGGTGATCAGACCTTCACAAATCACTTTAAGAAAACATAAAATTAATACATAAGACTGCAGTGTTTAAATCCATATATTCAGAAGCAATATCATAGGTGCTTGTGAGAAACAGAATAATATATGTATTTTTTTTACTGTAAATCTCCACTTTCACGTTCATATGTGAAAGGGAAACTAAACAGACACCACGTGTGACTTTCAGATGTGTTTCAAAAGTGAAAGTGAAAGTGGATATTTATATCTGTTTCTCACCCACACCTATTATATTGCTTCTGAAGATATGGATTTAAACAATGGAGTCTTATGTATGAAGTCATATGGATTACTCCTTTGTTTCCTCTTTGTTTCCTTCATGCACTGTAGCACCCCCCTTAAAATGGGTGTGTAAAACGGCACTATAGCACCCCCATTTTCACCTACAGTCACCAAACTTGGTACATATATAGTTCTCATCAAACTGGACAACTTTCATAATTATAGTCATTAGATCTGCCCAACAGGAAGTCAGCCATTTTGGATTTTCTGAAAATTGCAAGCACTGAACTTTTAAATACTCCTCCTAGGGGATTCATGTGACTGGCACCACATTTTTGCAACATCATGCCAAGATATTGTAGATGCTAAATTGCAAACTGATTTTTTATATTTTGAAAGGTGTCACCTTGTAAAAGCAATAAATGTATGGCAAAAATGTGAAACAGGATGTTCCTTATATCTTCTGTGTACATTGTATGATTTTGATGAAAATTCAGCTGTATGTTTGGTAATGGGGCTGATCACATTTATGCAGCTATTGTGGGTCGCAGTCATAGTGTCACCAACTGGCAGCAGGAAATATGGCACTTTTAACAGACTTTGAAAAAGCCCACTTATATTTACTCAAATTGCTTCAAAATTGTTTAGAATAATGTCAAATGCCAAATGCATGTGTCCACTTTACATTGTTTTCTGAAAGCCACCGGGTGGAAATGGTCAGTTGTGCTTGGACCTGTCATCGCTTCTTGAAGATATATTTGCATCTTTTTTTCCCATACAATGAAAATGAATGGTGACTGAGGCTACATTCGGACAGAATTATTATTATTATTATTATTTTATAGTGAACTATTCTTTTAAATGGGCAGATGGGGTCGGAACTTTGTCTTCCTTTAAATCTTGGTTTATTTATGACCGAGTCAGGTAAATTTGGTTTCGACAGCCAACCCAACAAATTTCCGGTGCTCCCTATGGCTGTCCAACCCTGGTCATGAGGAGTTTTGTTGGGACTCAATAGGATAAGTTCGTTGCCAACTCGTCTTCTCTTCCTTTAAATGTCCTGTCTCCAGGAAAATCTTGGCTAGCATTAGAACGGGTGGAAAATATCAAACTCAAGCCAGATAGAGTTTAGCAGATAGCATCCTTGAAGCATTTTAAGCTGTGGAAGAATTAACAAGCTCAAGAGGAAATTAGGAGTTGGCACGGCCCCCGTCCTACCATGAGTTTGGGCTGAACCCAGAATTCCACGCTAATCTAACTACAGTTGTTATTTAAGCCAAGTGGCTTTTATTAATACATTAAGTTTGCGAGTGGAGATAAATCTTATTCATACAGTGCACTTGAATTGTATAATGATAATGTTCTATAGCTTTGAGGATAGATAGCAAAATAAAAACGAATTAGTAAGTAATGTAGACTTATAAAATGGGTAGTTAAGGCTTTAAAAATTGATTGGATGAACCATGTTTACAATAGCTGATATACTTGCACCTGTGTCCACACATTGGTTGAATTCTATGTTAATGAGCACCTTTACATGCACGTTGTTAAACCGATTATGTTTAATAAGCCACCTACATGTGTTGTTCATGTAAACTCCTTAAACGGTTTTCTTTTATTGGGGTAGGGTCATAAACATTATTAGCGTAAACCGATCGGCACATGTAGATTTTTGCTCATTACAACCAATGATTTCAGATTTCACTCTGAATGTAAACACCTTTAACAACAGTCTTACTAGATCATGCAATGTGCACAAGCGTTTTGTGCATGCCATTTTATGTTTTTACTTTAAAAGCAGACAATAATCTAATGATTTCCAATCTCATGTAAAAATAAAATTTATAAGTTATGTTTTTTTTGTTAATACGTTGATTTTTGATAGTTATCTGTGTATTTAAACACACTCAATATTGCAAGTAGCATTTATAGAATGATCCTGGGTAACTTTGTAGCTGTAATGAGACAAAAGTTAGGCTAACAATCTTTGGTCTTTTTCATAATTAATTTGGCTCTGTAGTAAAAAAAGAATATAATGGATGCAAATTTAAATCACGTTTGTAAGTTTTGTGGTTGAGCTTCATTTTAATGAAGAAATGTTCAAACACACATTGACCAGCGGACACAAATGCACGCACACACACACACGGCACATAGGCTGCTCTCAGTGGGAGAACAGGCCTCATTGTGCTTCCTACTGTGCTGACTGACTGAAGCATGTGCTGGTCAACAGCTGCTGCAGTCTGCCGGCGACCCCCATAACACCTTTCTCCAGTTTACTCTTTCTTTCTATCAATCTCTCTTTCTCCATCTTCTCTTTTGACATTGTTCTGCCAAGTGTACAGCCGTGGATGCACACCTGCGGCAGCTGTGTCGCCCTGTAGTGCAGCTGTCCCTTCACTGATCCCATCAGCATTTGACACTGCATCAGATTGGTGAAACTATTGGGTCAGTGGCCCTCTTGTCAGAAAGCATGGAGAACATAGTTAGTGTCGTTTGCTAAGGCAAGCATCACTATTGCTATTGCACATACATAGGTTTAGGGATTTGTTAAAACCCCTAACTTTTGCTATGTACAGGCAATGTGTAATGTGAAACGTATATTAAAAGAGGTTCCTGAAACATATTTAGTGACTAGAGTATTACAGACCACCTAGCAACCACTCAGGACACAGAAAGTGCATAGTATACATTGAAAACCATGCAGAACACCTTAGCAACAACAGACTGTACCAATGCCCTGATATCCACCCAGCACTGTGGCGAGTTTTGCATGTCATACCAGCGTCACTTCAAAAGAAGCCATTTGATGACCGTTGGCATCAAGACAGCGTCATCTGGTATCGAGACTGTGAGTTTTATGTTGTTGGATTGGTGGTCTGGCTTTAAGTCAGTGTTTTGTAACATTGAGACTTATTGCCTGTGTTGAACCAGCGTGGTGTGGCCGTCGAGCCACTATTGCTTTGTGAACAGATCCCCTGGTGGGGTTGTTTGTCATCAGGCTGGGCGGCAGCGCTGATGTGCTGGACTCATTAATTTTGACCACCTGTTTGTCCTGGGGCAATGAGTGAAAATAAAGAAAAAATAAGGGAGAGAGAGAGGGAAAGAGGGAGGGGCACAGTTGAAAATGAAAATGGGTAAAGGACAGAGCCTTGTGGGACACCTGTCTTATTTGTCATAAAGTGACACTGTGTGTGTCTCAGGGATGGGCAATATGTTGAATATTCATAAAATATTTGCAATGTTATCACTGGCAATATCAAATTCAAGCAACATTGTGAATATTTTGTATTCACAAATTGTGAATCATCTCTGATATAAACTTAAACAGCAAAACTGCCTGTTTTAGTGAATCAATTCAAAACACTGATTCAAACAATTTGTTTACGTCGTCACTTAAAAATACCCAAGGGTCTCAGCATGGCATTTTTCTTAAAGTGCTTAGTTTTTAGTAAACATGCATTTAGGCAAATGTTACTCAGATTGTTGTATTGGTGTATAAACCTAAAAATGTAATTTGTTAAATATAATTATTGAGTGTATTTAGTGAAACACAGAGTGGAAAACATGCCTTGATTATTTTTAAATGCCAAAATATGTCAGACACAAACCGGAGGTGGAATTCAGCTCTTGGCTGAGATCCTGCGGTCTCTTTCTTCTCACATAGTAACGTAATTTCAACTCAAATTTCAATTTCTGGTAATTTTTTGCAAATTGATGAGACCTGACCACCCTGTCTGGGTTTGTTTTGCAGTAATTCCCAGCTGACTGTAGATTGTCCCTTACATAATTTCTTTTGTTATTTTGCCCAGCCCTAGTATATAAACATAGAATATCAAAACTGTGAATACAGTATGTGTGTTATCTCAAATAACCCACCATATTAGGCATGTGACAGTGCCAACGTTACTGCTGGTATCAGAAGTTTTTATGCGTGTCTTTGTCTGGGAGCCATTGCGGCAGTGTTGCGCAGGGACAGGTGGATCACTGACCCCCGTCAGACCGTGCTGCTCACACACTAATGACATTTAACACGGCCATATTAATGACATAACACAAGCCTCTGTGTTACTCAAGAGCGTAGATTTGGCTTGAACATTTGTGGGGTGTGCAGCGATAAGCAATTTACATGTTTCCATTCATCATGTTATAAATAATGGGGGTTACTTGCTTGCATGTTTACCTACTTTTTGGCATTTAAGTTGGGACCTGTGGCTTATCTGGGGACCAGCAGCCGGTTGCAAGAAACCTCTAAATTTAAGAAAAACCCAAGTGAACAGTCTTTGGGGCTGTTCACTCCGAACATGTTTTTCAATAGTTTTTTATGTAAATGTGCTAGATTGATGTCTTTGACCATTACACGGTGTCTCGCTGTTTTTCAACAAGTGTTTAAAGAACTTCTATTGCTAAAAATGTGTCCTGAGACTCCTATGTTCGGCTGTATTCGTGGTGCTGCATTTAGCTTTTTATTTTATTGCACAATAAAATAAAAAATTTTTATTGTGTGAATGGCTCCTTGGCTTTTCTTAATTTAAAGAGATAGTTCACCCAAAAATGAAAAATTCTCTTATCATTTTCTCACCCTTATGCCATCCCAGATAGGTATGACTTTCTTTCTTCTGCAGAACACAAACAAAGTTTTTAGAAGAATATCTCAACTCTGTGTGTCCATGCAATGCAAGTGAATGGTGACCAGGACCAAAAAGGACAGAAAGGCAGCATACAAGTAATCCACAAGACTCAAGTGGTTAAATCCATGTCTTATGAAGTGATATGATAGGTGTGGGTCAGAAACAGATACATTAATAAACCGATAATAAAACCAGACTTTCACTTTCACATTTAGCCACCTACTGGTTGGGGCTGGTCAAAGGTGGAGTTTAATAGTAAAAAAGGGACTTAAATATTTATCTTTTTCTCACCCACACCTATCAAATCGCTTCAGAATATATGGATTTAACAATTGGAGTCTTTTGAATTACTATTATGCTGCCTTTATGTCCTTTTTGGACCTTCTGCATTCTGGTCACCATTTACTTGCAATGAATACAGAGCTGAAATATTCTTCTAAAAATCTTTGTTTGTGTTCTGTGGAAGAAAGAAAGTCACACACATCTGGAATGGCATGAGAGTGAGTAAATGATGAGAGACTTTTCATTTATAGGGTTTCTTGGAACTGAGCCCAGAATATCATAGAGTCTTAGAAGTTGACTCTTTTGACCTGGGTAAGTATGCAACCAGCTATCAGTGACCTAGCACCCACATAGATACAAGCTAAAAGAATATTCAGAGCATGTTTTCAGCTTCATAGCAACACCCAGGCAATCGCCCCCATAACATCCTATCATCTCAAATGTGACTTTTTGCACTGTAAAAATCTGATTAAGAAAATAAAGTATGTACTAAGACTGAAAGTTGCTTGCACATGCTTTCTTCCATTGTACCAAACCACATAAAGCTATCCATTCATTTTAGTCTGTAGAAAGTGGTGCTAAGCAAAATGGAACAAATAATAATTATAATTTGGTCTGGAAAACCTTAACAACTTCACCCACTCCCGTTCTGCCTGTTTGTGTGTGTGTGTGTTTATTTTTGTTAATGGGATGCAGGTGCATCCTTAAATCCCCCCGGCAACAAGATCACAAGCTCAGCCCTGGCATTGAAAGCAAATCACCTGAAAATAAATGACTAGATAAAAGAGATATTACAAACACATGCACAAGTCACAGAAGCATGGCCGGTCGTCGCACTGATGCTATGCCAAGTGGGCAGCAGAAGGCTGTTCGAGTGCAGTAGAAAGGGACATTGTGGGTCAGCTGGCAAAGCAACGCTCTGGTCTGTTGTAATGGGCATGTGCAAGTGTGTATCTGGTTAGCACACATCTCCACGGTATTGCTTGAACATTTTGCATGTCTAAGAGTGTGTGTGTGTGAGAGAGCGTCTGTCTAGACTATTTGCCAAAGACATGCTACTTTTTTGGCTATGAGGAGTTACCAGTTTGCTTTCTTGTAAAGAGCACTGAATTGACTTTGAAGATGCTTTAAATACAAACGTAGCAGGAACCTACTACAACCTAGAGGTTGTTGATGTCTTAGTATGAATTAGTTAGAGTTCACTGTATTTTATTTTCATATGTGCATAGATCATGTGATACTAAGTTTAGTAACTGTCTCAACTGTATGTTTGTTTTTCCTCATAGATGTTTGAACTGTATATGTGCTTACATGCATCTCTGCATGCGTGTTTGTTATTGTTGCGTGTGTACATAGTTGGATACAATGCAGGGACACAGTTGTCCCCAAAAGGTTGAAACAGTTTTTTTCCTCTGGGTACATTCAGGAATGTCCACAGTTTGAAAATTAATTGATAAATGATAAATAAAGTTTTATTTTAGTTGTAGAGTAAGATATAGTCTGTGTTAAATAAAATGAACTTCATGTAAAATAATAGAACTAAATGACACATCCCCATTTTTTGCTAAGGAAAATGTGTTTGTGTGTGTTTGGTTCATACCTAACAGGACAGGTGCAGTGGGCTACACAAAAGAGCACTGTATCAATGTTATTTATCTCAGTTGCTGTAGCACAGCTGCTCGTTCTGCCATCCTCTGTTTTAAACACACATACGCATATGTACAGTACAAGCTTTATCACTGAACACACTCTTGTTTGTCTTTGACTTAACCATTTCAAAGGAAACACATACTGATTACACATTAACAAACGGGGAATCCTGATACCCCAAAGAACAGAAATAATTGCAAATGAGATCACTGTAATATCTTAAGTAAGACCTTAAAAAGGTTGGATAGCAACTGGATAGATCCTCCAGAGAAATAGACCCCAGAAATGTCCCTTTTGTGTTCTCCTGAGATTCAGAAGAGATTTCAACAGTGTCACAAACTGCTCCGATTGTCCAACCTCTGTGTCTGTGTTTTTCAGGTAACGCAGGTGCCGATTGAGTCATGTGAGCAGTACGGCACGTGTGGAGAGTGTTTGAGCTCAGGGGATCCGCACTGTGGCTGGTGTGTGCTGCACAACATGTAAGTCCCCAGTTTTTTACATGTAAACCTACTTGAAATTATAGGACATCAACATGGAGTAAATTATAAACATGTTTTCCATTAAAAGCTATAGTATCTGCAATCTTTTTATTTACAATCATTTTAGGGTTATTTGAATATAGAATGAGTATGAGTAATGACTTAAAAGTGTAGGAATGGTCATATTGGAGGCTGATTGTGTCTGTTTGGAGGTCTTTAGTCTTATACTCAATAGCCCTCAAATGGCACAGAGGATGTTTGCCCTCTGGTGGCGGAAAAGTGCAACTGCATCCAGATGCGTAAATCTCCCAAAGCCTAGTCTTCAGAATCTTACGTGCTTTTATTTCTTGATTGTATCGTGGAATTGCTTTTAAACCTTCAATTGCTGAAAATCTTGTCCTCCTTTAATGGATATTTCACCCAAAATGTTTTATTTCTTTCACAATTCTGAAGTAGGTTGTATGAATTTGGAACAACATGGGGGTGAGTAAATGATGACAGGATTTACATTTTTAGGCGAACTGTTCATTTAAAAGCTCATAGACCTACAATGGACTTCACAAACAGTCTGCATTCCTGTATACGTCCTTGTTGTGGGTTATGAGGATGCAGTTGATTGTTGCTATCTTTCCTATGTGTCAAGACTCTGTAGGGAACTTTGACGTGTCAGCCTCTGCTGCTGTCATTACTGTAATAGCAACCATACCTCCATGGAAAAGTGCACTTAAAGTAATTTACATGACTCCCGACTGGATAGTGACGAATAATTGGCACGTTTTTTCAGCATCTCTCTGCAGCATGGGGCAGATCTCTTGCATCACAGTGATCTGTTCTAGTGGCAGGATTAGTTTCCTCTGTCATTCCTCTGGGGTGTTCTGCTGTATTAAAGCTCATGTAATACAGATAGGATTTGATGCAGAAGATACACTAAAAATAATGACCGAAAATTACCTTTCTTACGCTCACTCACTCGTTTGTTTGTCTGTCTTTCTTACTTTCGTTCTTTCATTCATTTGTTCATTTGTTCTTTCTTTCTTTCTTATATTTGTTTGTTCTTTCTTATGCTCATGCTTTCATCCTTTTGTTTTGTCTGTCTGTCTTTTTTGTTTTCTTTGTGTCTTGCTTGCTTTCATTCTTTCTAAAGTCATTCATTTATTCCTTTCTTTCTCTTTCTTTCTTTCATTCTTTCTTTCTCACTTTCATTCTTTCTTTCTTACTTTTATTGTATCTTTTGCAAATTCTTTGTTCTTTCATTCTGTTGGTCTTACTTGCTTTCGTTCTTTCTTCATTCATTTGTTCTCTTCTTTATTTCTTTCTTCTTTCTTTCTTAAGCTCATGCTTTCATCCTTTTGTTTTGTCTGTCTTTTTCTTTGTCTTGCTTGCTTTCATTCTTTCTAAAGTCATTCATTTATTCCTTTCTTTCTTTCTTTCTCTTTCTTTATTTCCTTCTCACTTTCATTCTTTCTTTCTTACTTTTATTGTTTCTTTCTCTCATTTGTTTGTTCTTTTATTCTGTCTGTGTGTCTTGCTTTCATTCTTTCTTCATTAATTTTTTCACTTCTTTCTCTCTTTCTTTCTGTCTTTCAGTCTTCATATATTTGCTAATTTGTTCATTCTTTCGTTTGTTCTTCATTTCTTTAGTATTTTTCTAACATTCGTTTAATGTTTCTGTCTTTCATTCGTTCTTTCCCACAATTCCATCTATATCTGTATATCTCTCTCTCTCAAACTGTGGTTTTATTCTTCCATCCCTACAGAGAGTGTCTTTCTCACAATCAGCCTTCTCTTAATGACATTGACATCTGTCTCTCTTTCTCTCTCCCACTCACTCTAATTCCAGCTCCACAATATTTGCTCATTTCTCACTTCTCACATCCCTTTTGGAGTTCCATATATTATACAGTGGAATATGGAGATAATGATTGCTCAAAATTAGTACAGCAGATTCGCTATTCTCTCTTTCACAGTTACAATCGTACTTTACACTGTCTTGAAAATAATGTTTTTTTAATGGTTCTTTGCTACAACTTTGATTAAGCAAAGAAAGGCAACTGGCATTTGTTTTAAAGAAACATAGCACAAGCACACTTAAGCAAGTTCAAATTCAAGTTTATTTGTATCACAAGGGAAATTTTGTTTGCACACAGAGATTTAACACAACATCAAATCAAGTAAATACAGATACATATATATATATATATATATATATATATATATATATATATATAAACAAAAACACAAACCAGGCCAAAGATCAGACGAGACAAGAACACTGAGATGCTCTACTGCCAGTCGCCACAAGAGCAGCCCTCCAAAAGTGTTAGGTTTATTAGATTTCAAATAACAAAACAATACAAATAGTGTTCAAATGAAAGGCACAACGCATATGAACACTTTCTGATTGATTATAATTTTCAATCTGCTAGGACACCTGTGTGAACTTGAGGGAACTGACTTCATACATCCACTAAAAACCATCATAGGACCTCTGAAATGAACCATCAAATGTCTCTGAAAAGTGAAGTTAGTTCTTAGAAAAGTTTTTTTTAGGTTTAAAATGTTATTTTCTAAAATCAATGATATTTCAAAATTTGTATGTGTACAAATACGTTTTGGGTGCCACTGTAGATGGTTTCTGGGATCTTTGTATCAACAGAACATTGATGGCATTCTAAGAACTACATAATAAACACATACTGTATTTGTTTTCTCCTTTACATTCTCCTTAACATCAGGCTTTAAAACACTTTTTGATTATAACTGGAACCTTCTTCCTTCTCTGCTGTTCTTTAATCAATCTGTTCTGTAGTTTTCATGTATGGTTCTGCATAGGCCCATAGCTGTGTTAATGATATTCTGTTTTCAGCTAGAGGGAAGGTCAGGAGTTTCCTCTCACACTTTCTTCTTGCTTTGCTTCAAAATATTGAGATTTGCCAAAGTCCCTCTAATTACCAACAGCTGCGGCTCACCATGTGAAAGAATGATGAAAAAATAAAGCATGATAGAGAGAGATGATAGAGAAGCGTGGGAGATAGATTGCAAGTAAGTAAATCTGCTGGTGTTTGTGGAGGCAAGCAACATCTGTCTGAGGAACGCTAGAGTAACATCCATATAACACTTCCACCCTCAAATCCACCATTATTGAAGCAGCATTGCCAAAGCAATACAGGACCCTGAAAGGGGGAGGAGACAGAGCAAGGAAGTGTGAAGAGAGGGCGGAGAGTATAAAGTATGCTGTCAGATTTAGGAGCACTAATCTCCTGTTGGTCTATGGAGAACACTAATCCTGGAGATGATCTGATTGGCTGAACTCCTTTGGGGTCAAAGGGCATTTTAATACTAGTGATCCAGCTGTTGCTCAGCGGAGAGCACTACAACGGATCTATAATTGCTTGTAGGATTTAGTTCATTATAGGGAGAGAGAGAGAGTGGGGTGGAAAATCTTAGCATCGATCTGTATTTAAGAGCAGAATGTGAGCATATTAAAGATTATGCAATACAAGAGTGTTTGGGAGTGTGTGTGAGCTCTCGGCTTGTGTCTTGTTTGCATGAAAGTGGCGGGCGTTCCAGGAGCCAGACAGTCTTCACAGCAGGGATCAGCTTTTGATCAGTGCTGTGGGCAACATGTGGGCAATTTTCTCTCTGTCTCTGATGTATTCATATGGCCATCATGGAGATCACGTTCAAAGTAGCATACTACCTACCGTACTGCTCATACTATTTCTGCAGCATGTATACTGTGTGAATTTCTGTGTGCTGTTTCATAGTATCTGGAGTACGAATGGCACAATGAGGGACCAGCAGATTGTAGCCATGACACTGTTCATGAAAATATCAATACAATCATAGCAATGGATCAATTTAATCGGCATCAATGTCGAATGTGACGAGGAGGATGGCGTGGTCGGGCCGTGATGGTGCACGGCTGGCACTGAAACAGCTAATCAGCGGGAGAGTGAGAGAAAGGAGCTGGAGGTGCCAGTTTTTGTGAGAGAGAGTTTTATGTTGAGTTTCTGATAAAACTTTAGGTTGACTGTTCAGCCTGTTCCCACCTTCTCCTTGCCCATCCTTGAACTCTTACAGTTGTTCCGAGTCCTCGCCGCTGCCATCGGCCAGGGGAGCAGCCACGGCCGTCTGCCTGGGGACGGAAGGGTCGCTGCCGGCCGCCGAGAGCCGGAGGACTCACTCCCGTCCGCCGGGGGAGAAGCGTTCTGGCGTCCACCAGAGGGCAAAGGAATGGTTGAGGACCAGGCAACAGCAAGTTCTTCTCTCTCTCTCTCTCTCTCTCTCTCTCTCTCTCTCTCTCTCTCTCTCTCTCTCTCTCTGTGTCAACGCTTGCCCTTTCCCTGTCCCCACGCCTCCCTTTTTCTCTCTGTGATGGTGCACGGCCGGATTGATCTGTGGAGGAGCGACATAAAGGGGAGCCAGAGGCACCAGTTCTTTTATGTTAAGTTTGATATTAAAACTTTATGTTTACTGTTCAGCCGGTTCCCGCCTCCTCCTTGCCCGACCTTGAACTGTTACATCAAATCATTTCAAAACGATTGTGTGCATTGCCTCTATCTGATATGTAGTAGGCTCAACAATAGTTCAATATTATGGTTCGGACAGTCATACGCTGCTCATTACATGGTCATGGTGTTTCCCCTCCGTCTACCTAATAAATACAGATAGTGCAGTTCTTTGTTAGGGTTAAACGTGATTGGTGCCTTGTCTCTTGCTCTCCTAAATTAATTCCTAATTACATATTGATCTGAGGCAAGATGGAAGCTGTTTTCTGTGTTTACATATTCACTCTTCAAATCTATCAGTACCGCTTACAAATGAATTATTTTACATTTTATTGAATAGGTGAACAATATGGATGTTGTATATGTATATATTGGGTTACACTGGTGTTGTGTTTAGGGATGTCTCTTCTTTCATCTCACTTAGTCTTGTCTCTTCTTGTAATTTCTTATCATGCATATTCTTGCCTCATCTCTTCTCGTCTCATCTCACCCATTCTAATATTGTCTAGTTTCTTCTAGTCTTGTCTTGTCTCATCTCTTCTCTTCTCATTTAGTTTAATCTCTCTTCATGCTATATCTTCTTGTCCCTTCCCCTCTCGTTTAGTTTAGTCTCTTTTCGTCTTGTCTCGTTTAGTCTTGTCTCTTGTTGCCTCATCTTGTCTCCTCTCGTCTCTTCTCGTCTCATTTAGTTTTGTGTCATTTTTGATTATCTTTGTCTCTTCTTGTCTCTTCTCATTTTGTCTTTGTTGTCTTCTTTAGTCTCAGCTCCTCTTGTGTCTTCTTGTGTAGTTTCCTCTCGACTCGTCTCTTCTTGTCTCTTCTCGTCTCTTCTCATCTCTTCTTGTATTTTTTCACCTGTGCTGTTCTCGTGGTCTCCTCTCGTCTCTTCTCGTCTCATTTAATTTTGTGTCATTTTTGATTATCTTTGTCTCTTCTTGTCTCTTCTCATTTTGTCTTTGTTGTCTTCTTTAGTCTCAGCTCCTCTTGTGTCTTCTTGTGTAGTTTCCTCTCGACTCGTCTCTTCTTGTCTCTTCTTATCTCTACTCATGTAATCTTTTCCCATCTTTTAGTCTAATCTTGTCTTGTCTCTTCTCATCTCTTCTCATCTTTTCTCATCTTCATTAGTCTAATCTCGTCTCATCTTGTCTCTTCTAATTTTATTTCATTATGAGTCATTTATTCTCTTCTGTTCTCATCTCATCTGATCTCATCTTTTCTCTTATCATCTTGTCTTTTCTCATGTCTTCTTGTCTCGTCTTGTCTCATCTTGTCTTAACTAGCCTAGTCTCTTCTCCTTTCCTCTTCTATTCTCTTTTGTGTGAAAGTTTACAATATTCCCACAGCTTTCTCAGCTTTATTGTAAAAGATGCCATTTTATTTATCTGTAAAACTTCCCCTCTTATTCTCGCTCAGAGCTGTGCTCAATCAGTCTGTCTCGCCACACACCTTGTGCACACACGGGGATGTGTACAGGACGCTGCTAAGAAAGAAACAAGGGAAAATCTTCTTGTCAGGTTTATGTGTGTGCAAGTGTATGTGAATGTAAGGAGGAGAAAAGGCAGTGTAATTGCCTGTCTGGTGCACAGGGCTAAAAGCAGGCAGTAGAGAATAACCCAAAGGTTAGCCCACCACTACCATTACCATCCTCTCTTTTTCTCTCTCTCACACACACAAATACACATTGTTTTGTGAGTTCTTATAATGAAATTTTAATGGAGACAGATGATTTTTCCTTGCTTTTCTAAAAGAAAAGAGTAAGAAGTATTGACATACTCTTAACATTCACAACATAAAGCCCCCTCTCCAAAGATTCTTTAAATATTAAAGTCCAAAAGATATAGTAACACAAAAGGATCTGATGGAAATTTGGACCGTTTTTGGTGGAAAACCCCTTTACTAAAAATGAAATACATTTATGTATAAAAGGCTTAAGGGTTCAGTAGCACAAACAACCTGTTTAAGATTAAGAAACCTAAATAAAATGGTCACAAATTTAAATTTGGAATGTTTTCGTTGCAAGAAACTAAGACCAAAAATGAAATAATGCTAATTGCAAAATATTTTTGCAATATAAAAATATATTGCAAAAATTTTTAACCAATAACCTATTATTAGTGAGTGGCTAATAATGGTCGTGAAGTCACACATGTGAACAAGGGCATGCAGGTATTTTCTTTGTTGTTAATGTGTGTAAAGTGTGTCAAATTGAGGCCCTGTAAGCATTCCATTCAGTTCTTCAGAGGACCAGGGCTGCCGAGAATAAGCCCATCGCAGACAAAACGATGAGAATGGGACACACACACTTAATTTAATGAAAGGGAGAGAAGAGGTTGGCCTCCAAGTACACACACTTACACGGACAAACACATATAATAGCCAACTCCTGGTGCCATGGCAACGCAACATCCCAAGTGCTCCAACCTCCTCCTCCAAATTCAAAACCAATGTCTGGATTTGGCAGCTTAGAGGACGCATCCACTCGCACAGACAAACACACACCCACATTTTCAGACATTGAAGTATGCAGAAGCCATCCTGGACATGTGAAAGCACATTAAGTGTCATTTTCCCCTAAGCATTAGGCATGTTAAAAAGACACGGAAAATTGCATGCCTACACGCTCTTTGTCGGAGAGAGAGAGGGAGGATGAGTCAAAAGCAAGTGACAGGCTGAAGATGAATGTTGTGTGAAAAGTAAAAAAAACAACCCTCAGATTTCTAGAATTAAAGTCATATATATATATATATATATATATATATATATATATATATATATAACAGATGAGGAAAAAAACTTCACTCCAAACCACTCCAAATCTTTCGTAAATCAGCATCTCAGCATATATTTGTTGAATTCCAACATAAGCACACCTCATTCTACTTAATGAGGTCATCACCTGAACCAAATCTTATTTAATGAGGAAAAGTATAAAAACCACTGCTGTGGTGATCAATATCCTCTTGCAAAAGGACCAGCTGGATGGAAAAAACAATGCTAGAAATACCTACCTACTAATTGGGGGAAAAAATAAATAAATATTGACTATGCCGAAACACTTGAAAAGAAAAGTTTTCAGTGAGGAAAAGAAGGGTTCAATTCTGGCTTTACTGAAGAGGGATACTATGAGCATCAGGTTGCTTCCATCCTTTAAATCTCAAAGATGGTTGTTCATAAGAACAAGTTCAAGAAGCAGACATTGGGGACAACAAAGCTACAGACCGGCATAGGTCAAAAACGACTCTTTACTGACCAGGATGACCGCCAACTCATTCGACTGTCACTCAAAAACTGTAGGATGACATGAAGTAACCTACAAAAAGAATGGCAAACGGCAGCTGGGGTGAAGCACACGGCGAGGATGGTTCAAAACAGGCTCCTAAAGGCAGGACTGGTGTCGTGCAAAGCTATAAAAAAGCCCTTTATCAATTAGAAGCAAATAAGAGCCAGGCTGAGGTTTGAAAAAGACCATAACGATTGGACAGTAGAGGACTGAAGTAAGGTCATCTTCTCTACTGAGTCCAATTTTCAGCTTTGCCCAACACCTGGTTGTCTGATGGATACCTGGATAGGCCTACCAGCAATGGTGTCTCACACCCACTGTGAAATTTGGTGGAGTATCAGTGATGATCAGGGGGTGCTTCAGCAAGGCTAGAATTTGGCAGATTTGCCTTTTGTGAAGGACACATGAGTCAAGCCACGTACAAGGTTATCCTGGGAGAAAACTTGCTTCTTTCTGATCTGACATTGGTTCCCAACTCTGAGGATTGGTTTTTCCAGCAGGACAATGCTCCATGCCAAACAGCCAGGTCAATCAAGGTGTTGAAGGAAGAGCACCAGATTAAGACACTGTCATGCTCAGCCCAATTTCCAGACCTAAACCCCATTGAAAACCTCTGAAATGTGATCAAGAGGAAGATGGACGGTTACAAGCCATCAAAAAAAAAGCCAAGCTGCTTGAACTTTTGTGCCAGGAGGTGCATAACCCAACAGCAAATATTGATTTCTGAACTTTTCTTAAGTTAAAATTAGTATTGTGTTTAAAAATGTATATGAACTTGTTTTCTTTGCATTATTCAAGGTCTGAAAACATGGCATATTTTTTTTTATTTTGACCAGTTGTCATTTTCTGCAAATAAATGCTTTAAATGACAATATTTTATTTGGGAGCAATTTTTGTCTGTAGTTTATAGAATAAAATACAAAAAATTGTTTTACTCAAACACATACCTATAAATAGTAAATCCAGAGAAACTGATAATTTTGCAGTGGTCTCTTAATTTTTTCCAGAGCTATATATTTATATATCTATATTGCTGTAATGTACTGAAGTTTCTGTTTGTGAGCTAGTCTATCAATCATTTATAATGAAACTCTGTTAAAGCACCAAAAAACTGTCAACATTACCCAATGCATTGAAATCTATTGAGCGAAGCAATATGATCCATCACATGGGCAGTATTGACATAAAAATCTAAACAAAATGGAAGCGAGATTAATCCTGTGTAAATTTATCATTGTTCAATTTGTATGAAGCAATGTTGAAGGCATATCATGGCATTTCAGAAAACACAATGCATGGAATAAGTTGATAAATGTTAAGTCTTCTGTTTGCTATTTTCACCATTTACTCTATACATTTCCCACTTTCTTGGTACCTGGCAACTTCGTAAAATGACTCTTCCATGACACTATCTGGGACGCTTTTAATGTTGAGGTCAAAGTGGCACATTACACATGTGTTTTAGTGGTGCATTGAAACCTTGACTTGTGAAAATGGCAAACAAAGTCAAAATAGTTTAAGATTTGATTAACTTAAGTGCCATGCAAAGGGTTATATTCCTGTAGTTCAACTGGTAGAATATGGCGCTATCAATGGGTTTGATTCTCAGGGAACGTGCATACTTATAATTTGGATCTAGAATGGTCTGAAAGTTGCTTTGGATTGAAGAATAGATAATCAAAATGAAGAGATGTAAATTTCTGTGGTTGTCAAATTCATTCAAATACTTTCGCAACTAACTACTATGCTTTCTCTTTTATAGATGTTCACAGAGGGACCGTTGCGAGAAAGCAAATGAGCCATATCGCTTTGCCGCCACAATAAGGCAGTGTGTAAAAGCTACAGTGTACCCAGACAGCATTGCAGTGTCTGAACCCAGCGTACCGGTAAGACTTGCAAAATTTGTATTTTATGTCTGGGCTTTTTTGCCTTTACTTTAAAGGAAAGTGTTGGCAAGTGAGTAAAGTAGGGGTGAGAGAGGCGTAATGGGATTAGAAAATGACCCAGGTTGTACTTGAACCAGGTTGTCTTCGAAGGCTGGAAGAGTGCGGTTTTTGATTAAAGAGGCTTTTTGGTAAGATACATGTGTGGGTGAAATGCCAAAAAGTGTGTGGGCCAATGTAGGAATTGTGTTCAAGGAGTCTGAGGAAGATTGTATTCAGTGGAAAGGAGTTATGGACACTCAGAGCATTGCTAAGAATAATGTTTGGCATTATTTTTGTTTTTAACCTCCTACATAGTTTGTCCATATGCGAGCCAAGCTTCATTATAAGGTTAAAAGTATGTGGACACCCAAACACTACATCCACCAAGTGCTTGTACATTTGGGTGAAATATCCTCACGATTTTTCTTCACTAAAATGAATGGGCTTAGCCACACCTTTAATTTGAAGGGGATGTCCACATTTTATTAGCTATGTTATATATATTTTAGATCTACCAGGTAGTGTGAAGGTATTCACCTCAGCACAAATCCTGCTTGGGAAAAAAAAATAATTCTGATGTCCAGATAATTGATAGAGTCCCTGTATCACGGCTACCTGATTAAGATAATAAGATGGCCCGCTCTAAATTAGATGCTTGTATCGTGATGTAGTGTCCAACAACATGACAACAGGGTCACCGCTACTCGTTGCACTGCACAACAGTGGGAATCTATCACCATGACAACAAAATCCTTTCACACAGGCACCAGGGGAAGCATGAAAAGAAGCAAAAACAATCAAATTACCTTTTATTAGAAATGCTAGCAACAATTAGCCCTCTCTGCACAGCCCCAGACGGCAAAGAATAACACTCTCCGCATCACAGGCAAAACGCTAATGCGCACTGAAAGGAGCATTACATAGCGACAGCAATCATGCCTCAACAATGTTGTTATTGCCAGACAGCACTCAATGGATGGAGCTAACTGCAAACAATGCCTTTTTTCCAGTGTTTGAGTGCAGTCTGTGTAGCTACAATGAATAACAACATCGCTAATTAGCCATTCGCTAGCTGTGCTTCGTAGCTCACAAGTTTGCCAGCCTTAAGGGTGCAGACAAGTACATTTGTGTGATTTTTTGGGGTAATAAGATGCTTTAAAGACATTCCTAAGAGTGGGAAATTTCAATGAAAAGGGCAAAGCAAGTTAATGAGATGGGTACAACTGTGATTCTATGCCTCATAAGGTGTGAACTTAAAAATCAGATCCTCAGGATTAACACTATATGGAGTATGATGTCACAATGGAACCTACAGTTCCACAGCCTATTATAGGTTTTTCAGCAAAAATGTAAACAGTAAAAAAACAGAATGTGAAAAGTTAACATGCAAAAATACCAAACCATTGTTTTGGCCAAGAAATATTGCAATTGATAGATTGTATACATTTAGAAAATGTATAACACAAACAACAACTTGCCCCACCAACAATAATAATAAAAAAGAAATACAGTATGTATGACAGTCTGCCCCAATCTGACATTTATATGCAAAAATCACACTTTTATGTAATTGGATTTTACACTCAAAATCTTAATAGTTATTAAAATAAAGCCCCTGTGACAACTTCCCCATGTGACAAGTAAACCCAGTATGTTTATGTATGTACAAGAGTTTTATGTATGGTTTATATGGCTCCAACAATTGAAAACATAACAATAATTATCCACTCCATCAGTGGCCAGGGAACCAGACTGCTCTTCCCTCATGGCATGTAGAGTATATATTTATATCCTGTGAGCTCGGTTCTATGTGTCACCAGCCTACAGAGAATGACTTCAGAAGACCATGTGTGCTTTGAGATGATGTGCAGGAGCATTTGTGTGAAATACAGGAGATGTAGTTCAAAGACAGAAAGAAGATGGATGGATTGCTAAATGTCCAGTTTGAGCAGAAGACTTAATAAGGTTAAAACTGTAATGATGGTGAGAGTTTATACCATGGTGAGACAATCTGCTGCCGTGCTGCGTGCTATGAACTTTACCCATATGCAAAGACTGAGGTTATCTGATATAATTGCAGAAATGGTCCAGACATGTGGCACTTAAGTATTTTCTGTCTTCTATACTGTCTATATTGTTAAAGGCATAAAAGGCGAAACATACATTTAAATAAATGCATAGCTTCATAAGAGAAGTCTTCACACGTGTAATAATCAACTTGTTTAAAAAAAAATCAGACAACACAAGAAAATCTCATTTTCGCAAGATTGGTAAATATCCGGTTTTTCTTTGGTTTTGACATCAAAACGTAAACGTACATGCCCGTAACACATTGAATAAGCAGCAATAATGCTGTAAAAACTTTTTCATGCAGCCAGTGCTGGGTAGTAATGAATAATGTGTAATCTGGTTTATGTAATCAAATTACATAAATCAAGTCCTTGGAAAATATTCATAATAAGACTACAGTTAATTTTTGACTGATTATATGATTTCATATTAATCAGGCAATGGCAGTATATTGATCGTTATATATTGTTCCCTCTTAATTCTTCTTTATTAAAATCTTTTTTTTTAAACAACAAAAGAAAATAACAAATCAGGCTACCACTGATATACTGTATGTTATAGACCACGCCTCCTCATGGCAAATACAGTAATTATGCAAATTACTAAACGCTGTATATGTATATATATATATATATATAGCTGATTAAAACAACGTCTACATATCTAGTGAACTTCACTAATTATTAATTCTGGAAGTCTCTTCTAAATAAGAATAATTCACACCATCTCTTTCTGCCATTTTGAACAAAAATACAGATTAAAACACACAATCAACATATGAGGAAGGATATGATGTAAGTAAGTTTTCTTAAAAGCATTTAAGCAACATTTTGTCAAAATAATATAGATTATCTTACTTAAATGTGTCATCAAATAAACAAAGAGTTAGGTCAGTGGTAATTCAAAAGTAATCTTAAAACAATCAAATAAGATTCATTAAAACATAATCCAAGAAATTACGTTACTGATTGCAATTTTAGTCATGTAATTTGTACTCTGTTCCGAATTGCAATTTCTCAAGTAATCGACCACTGCATGCAACACGCAACTGGAGTAGTGGGCGAAAATCTGTGTGTGTAATTAATTTAAACAGTTAATGAATTTTCCATGATAAAAGAAATCTATTTAAGAGTTACACAATGTTTGGTTATAAAGCATAATCAGTGTAAGATTGTGGATGTAAACAAACTCAATGCTGCTCTGGTCTCACAGTGCTTTGTCTGATCATCTAAATTCTCCACTGCTTTTTTCCAGCTGCTAGTGAAAGTGTCAGATGTTCCGGATCTTTCCGCTGGAATCACCTGCTCTTTTGGGAACCTGACAGAAGTTGAAGGAAGAGTGAATGGGAATCAGATTCTTTGCACCTCTCCTGCCGCTAAAGATGTTCCCATCATCCCCACCGATCAAGGTATTTATTCATTTTAATACCAAGTGCAACACAATAAAAGTCATCTATTCCATGTTAATATTTTGTCCCTTAACCTCAATAAGCAAAGAGCGTTGGGACATTTTCTCAATTGTTTGGTTGAAATTTGTATTATTTGGGTAGCCCCGCCCACTTTGTAATCTCATTGGTCCAAAATCCAGCTCCACATAACTTGTAAAAGCAATAGTTTACCCAAAAATTTAAATTATATCATCATATGCACCCCCTCATGACTGACTTCCCTCTGTCAACACAAAGGGAGATGTTAAGCAGAATGTTAGCCACAATAACCATAGTTCGAATTACAGGGGGTACTGGGGGGTACTATACCCCCCAATGAAGACCCAGTACCCCCCAAAGGGACAGAAATATCAGTATTGGGGGGGTCAGATAATTTTTCTGATATTGTGAAAAAATATATTTACGGTTACAATATAAGTCAACTCCTATTTTCACTGTAGGAACATTTTAATGTAAAGCGATTTCAGACACCCCTATAGTGGACTGTACCATTTTTAACCACCGTGGCGGCTAGAAGCATTGGAGATAGAGAACGGTTTGCTGCTGGCGTGCATGGATAATTATAAGTTGCTAGCTGACGTCTAGCTTGTTGATTTTACAACCTTCATTTATTAACGTGTTTTGTTCTTTCATAGCTCATGTCACGTCTTCATACATTGAATTACCGGCTACTTACCTGTAGGGATGGGACGATTACCGGTTTCACTATAAACCACTATAAAATGTATTGACTACATATGGTTACACGTTGGCCTTGTTGACATGCCCTGCTTTTAACCTTTAGTGACACATCTTACTGGAAACAACAACAGTTTACTTTGCTCACCCAACAACAAAACGAGTCATCGCCCATATTTCTGCTTGCATCATCTGATTGTGGAGAACTATGTTGTGGTTTTCTCTCTTCAGGTATGTTTCCACTCAAAAAAATTTCTCTTGACCTTTTTTATGCTCAAAGCGCACATAACAAAACAGTTGGAATGTAAGGGCTGGCATATTGAGGTAAACTCATAACAATGTTACCGTGAATAAGACCCTCGGTCATTGTCCATATTAAAACAGAACATGTAAAGAATAACATTCATGTGTTGACTGAGCAAATATAAATGTCCTTAAAGGAATAGTTCACCCAAAAATTACAATTCTCACATCATTTACTCACTCACTTTGAAGGAAAATCTTCATTTGAGCTCAACAGAAGAAAGTCATGTACATGCACAGCTCTGTAGGTCCATACAATGCAAATGAATCGGTACCAAAAAGTTGAAGCTCAATAAAGCAAAAAAGGTAGCATAATAGTAATCCATACGATATGAAAGGTGTACGTGAGAAACAGATCAATATTGCAGTTGCTTTTTACTATAAATATCCTCCCTGGCCAGTAGGTGGCATTATGCATGAAGAATTTGAATCGGCAAAAACAAAAGAAGAAAAAAGTGAAAGTGGAGATTTATAGTAAAAAAGGACTTAAATGTTGATCTGTCTCTCACCCACACCTATTATATAACTTTTTTTTTATCCCTTTTTCTACCAATTTGGAATACCCAGTTCCCACTACTTAGTAGGTCCTCGTGGTGGCGAGGCTACTCACCTCAATCCGTGAGGCGCATGACACCACGGAGACTCACAGCATGTGGAGGCTCATGCTATTCTCCGCGATCCATGCACAATTTACCACTCGCCCCAAAAGAGTGAGAACCACTAATCGTGACCACGAGGAGATTACCCCATGTGGCTGTACCCTCCCTAGCAACCGGACCAATTTGGTTGCTTAAGAAACCTGGCTGGAAGGAGCAGTACCCCCCAATTATGGTGGGGTAATTCGCACTCTGACAATAACCATTCACTTTTTGTAAAAGCCAAGGTTGTTAGCCACACTATTGTATTCCCTTAAGCTTTCTCTCTTACTAGTGGCTCCATTTACTCAACTTTTCCAATCAGTTCTATGTGCTCTATCAATTTGCCCTCTCTTTCCCTACTTCCTTCTTTACCTATCTATCTACCTGCTCACAACCTCACTTGCTCCCCTAAGGGAGGTGATCTCTGTACTCTAGTATAGATGCTCTATTAACAGACCTTCCCTAGCATATCCAGTAGGCTTGCTTCCTAATGAAGGCTTCATTCAGTGGGGCCACTCGCTTTCTCACTACAGCCACACCATCGATTCCACCGGCCTTGTGAAACCGCAGCTCTAATGAGCCTACACTGACCCAGGGTCAGCTCCAGGGCTGCAAGCGTGCTCTCAGACACACTTACTCCCATTATAGGTGATGGAACCTCTGCCTTCTCCATAACCATGATTGCTCCAGGGAGAGTGTTCTTCCACGACGCTGATAAACAATTGGGTTTAGAGTCATCTGTGGTGATGAATATGATAGGGACAGGAGAACACACCTGGGATCAGTGCACAGGATTGCGTATTGTACAGAGTTTACCTTATAGGGATGAAAAATTGGATTTTTGCTTCCTAGTTCCCTCTTTTTTTATTTTATTTTTTTGTTTTTTTAATCAGCACAGTACGTATATCATGAGAACAAATTATGGCACTAGCAAGGGCGTTGATCCACTATACCTTGAGACACTGATGCTTCATTTACTTGTGACATGATTATGAGGTTGTGCATTAAAACGCAGCTGGTATTTATGAACAGCACTGCTATATAATGTGTCAATGTGTATGTACTTTTTGACAGCTACTGTACAACAGAGAGTCTCATTATGAAATATGAACTTGTCTTGCATTTTTTATAAAACACATAATGCACTGCACGTGCATAATGACATCAGACTAAGACAAAAAAAATAACCCCTTTCAATTCTTTTGTTCATTATGTACAGTATGTGCCTCAGTTTTATTTGTTTATAGATTTGTTTAATGTTCTAAAAACATTCATTCCGGTGTAGTCCTTAAAAGTTTGCAGGATTGATCCCTTTACATGCACATTTGGGTGTGCAGTGCAAGTGAATGGTGCAAGTGAATGGTGCAAGTGAATGGTGGCCAGAGCTTTGAAGCTCCAAAAAGCACATAAAGGCAGCATATAAAAAATACATAAGACACCAGTGGTTAAATCCATATTTTCTGAAGCAATGTGATAGGTGTGGGTTTGAAGCAAGTCAATATTTAGGTCCTTTTTTACTCTAAGGGAGAATTACAAATGAAAGTGAGCATTCCTATGCCCTACTCCCTCTTGAAGGGCTGAGCCCTTGAAGTGGGAACTCTGAAAGGAGCTGGACACTCACTTCTCATGTATGGCCATTTGGAACACCCTTGATGAAGGTAGTAATGAAAGACATACGTCACTTCTACTTTATCTTCACCTGAAACGTTACCATGACGATGCAGCGCAACTGTTCTAACAATGGGAATCTCATATTTATTGCTGTTAAATTGTTGTTGCAAATAAATCTACTTTTTGTAATGTTTTTTCAAACATTACCTTTTGGGTCTTATTCAGAATTGCTTACTGTTTGAGTTTTAATTATAATATAAATATACTGTACATGTACATAAATGTATGTAAAATTAAGTTTTTTTTTGGTGCATGAGAGGTCTTAATAATATATTAAATTTAATAAACCACAGGGTTTAAGCTAGCCTACAGGAATAAATGGACTCTGTTTTTGGAGTATCTCTCTGCTTATGGCTGTCTACTATCTTATGTATCTTAAAGCAACACTATGTAAGATTTGTTTTGTTAGAAATTAACAGCATTTAATTAATGAGCAAGTACACCAACACTCTGTCTTACGACTGACGTAATTACCAAAACAGTGTGCCTCTATGCTTCAACTGCTAGAGGGTCAAAAGTTGCATAGTGTAGCTTTAAATATTGATCTGTTTCTCATCCACCTATCATATTGCTTCAGAAGATTTAACCACAAGGATTACTTTTATGCCTGCTTTCATGGTGAATTAACAGGCTTACACGGGCTAAAGCCCAGAGGCCCAAAACTACCAGGTGGTCCCCCTCACGGCGGCCGCCACCCCATTCTCTACCATTGACGTCCGCGGGAGGAGCGCATCTAAATGCTTTCAGTGGGAGATGCTGTTGTAAAGACAGAGATGGTGTGCAACTGTGAAAGCCGTCTGTGTAGCGCATGTTCATAGAACAGCAGTACCCCACCAACCCTCCTGCTCAACAACTGTCAGGGGGCTCCACAGAATGGAGATCCCATGGGCCCAGAGGTACCTTAATGTGCCCCTGCTGGCTTCATGTGATTTTTGGAGATTCAAATTTCTGTCTACCTTTCACTTGCATTTTATGGGCCTACAGAGCTGAGATATACAAAAATCTTCATTTGTGTTCTGCAGAAGAAAGAAAGTCATTGTGACGAGGAGGAGGGCGGGGCCGGGCCGTGAGTGTGCACGGCCAGCCCCAAATCAGGCTAATCAGCCGAGGCGAGGGATAAAGCAGAGTCGAATGTGACAGTTCGGGAGAGAGAGCCACACGCAGCTGCCGTGTGTGTGTTTGTGTCTTTTTGTTTAAGTTTTTATTAAAATATTATTTTGATGCTTCTTCCAGTTCCCACCTCCTCCTTGCCCACATTACCCAGTTACAGTCATAAACATCTGGGATGGCATAAATGTGAGTAAATGATGAGAGAATTTTTCTTTTTGGGTGTACTATCTCTTTAATCGTAATGACTTATGACATAATTGAACATAGTGAACGATACTCGCTGGATTGTATGTTGAATTAAGGGAATTTGAGGTGGCGAAAGATTTTGACAAATGGGACAGCCGTGGAAATGGCTGACTCCATGGGCAGTGCACTAGGGTGCTAAATGAGATGTATCTTTAGTCTTTAGTACAGAAACCACAAGAAGAGGATCTCATTCCATGGAAAACCACAAGCTATAATTGTAGATGTAAGAACATCTGAGTACAGAAGCACTGTTTAAAGGAATAGTTCACCCAAAAAATTTATCTGGTCATTATTTACTCACATTCAAGACATTGAAGACCTGTATGACTTATTTTTCTTCTATGTAACAAAAAGGAGATGTTTTGCAGAATGGTAGCCTCAGTCACAAATAACTTTCATTGTGTGTCCCATGGATGTGGGTGAACATGAGGGTGAGAAATTATAAAATAATTTGTATTTTGGTTAAACTATCCATTGAAGCATTCAGTTTGTTTGGCAGTGCTTATGCAGGAAGTATAGAGCAACTTCTCTCTCACACTTAAAATCTTTGTAGTTTTCAAGCTTACATACTCTCCGTGAACAAATTCCTACATGTGCTTTCTTTCTAACCTCTATTTCGGAAGCAGATGGCCGTAAATGCGGCAGAAGTTGGTTGTGATTATCGGAATCACAATAATCCCCTCCCAACCCTTGGTAAATGACAGATCTGTTTACCCATATCCCCCATGTTCTTGTCAGGGAGCAGTATCCAATCAGGGGGCTCCCTCAGGTAAATGTCATCTAATCCCCTGAAGCCTCATATTTGCTGCCTCTCTCTTGACTGAATCGGGCTCGACTGACGATGGAGCATATGAGCATCGATCATGTGTGGGATTACTCACGTGCATTGATTGAACTCGTTGCCTTGGTAGGCGTGACCAATCCAGTTTATTTTCAATAGCTGCTAGGCACAAGGCATTGGGGAGTAAAGCACAGCAGTGTTAATTATAGGTATAGGAACAATATATTTAAATTGATTTGAAAAATATGAATATATATGCAAATAAGAAGTTTGAGAGTGTAGGAATTCGCTTGTGTCATTCGCACTGCGTCGCAGGAGTGGTCAGTCGCTGCAGAGCTCTTTTGGCGCACTTCGTTGGCCACGATTTTGGACCTTTACTCTTCAGAATTCATGGGTAGTTTAGTTCTTCTCCAGAAATTAGTTTTTTCAACATAAGTTGAAATAAGGCCGACTAGAGAATCTTGTACCACCGATTAAAGACCTCTGACCTTTAAAGATAGAAAATCACTTTGCCTATAGAAAAAGTTAATGGGATTTGTAATTGCGGTACCCAACTGTTGTCAGTTATTGTCCTTGGCATATATGCTAAAAATCATACTACAATTTTATACAAATATGTATATATGTATAAAAATGATCCCTTCAGTCCATTTTATCCATGTTATAAGACAAAATACAAGGCATGGAAGCAGGTGTTTAAGGATGGAGAAGAGAGAAAGTGGTGCATCTAGGGTCATAGCTGACTCCTACACACTGTATGCTATCTGAATCGCTGCCTGTTTTGGACAGAGCTTGTGCTTTTTCTAGTGTGATGTGTTGGCTGCTTATCGAGCATGAGCATTTGGTCCTCATGCCGATCAGAATTCTCCATGCTGCCACCCTGCCAAACGGGATTGGTCTGGCTGGTGTTCCAGCAGCTCTCTCCACTAATACAACAGCGCTGCCTCCCATGAGCCCATTTCACAATAACAGCAGGGCTCAGCTGTGTTCTATGCAACAATAGCGTTTCTTAAAAAAATAAAAAAACGAAATATGCTCATATTGGTTTGGATGCCATGCTTGACTGTGAGAATATGGCACGAGTGATGCCAAGTATTAATCAGGAGACCGCTTGAGCATGAAGCAAAGTGAAAAAAGGGTGGCAAACAACGCTGTGCTGCAACACAACAGAATTGAATGTGATTTAAATGTGCTCATCTCTCGGTTTTACTCTCGCTTGCTCTTTTCAGACTGGTCTGGTGTGGAGCTCAGACTGAACTCAAAGGAAACGGGTCAGATGCTGATTAGCACCGAAGTGAAGTTTTACAACTGCAGCGTGCACCAGCTGTAAGTATATGCACATTTCAAGCCAACATCAAATTTCGTGCTGACAAACTTTTACCAGAGACTATTTAGCAAAGACGGGTCACTTCTTTTAAAATGAATGGGAGAAATTGGACCAGCCAATGGTCAAGGATGTAGAAGGGATGTCCCGCCTTACAGGTTAAAGAGCCAATCACCTTTTAGATACGGACATCGCCTGTCAATCAACTCGAGAGCGTGCTGGGGTAAAGAAGCACAATTTATGATACAAGTGAATTCAGATTTTACTGCTGATTTAAAATGTTTTTATTGAATCTTGACCAACTGTTTTGGAGAGTCCTGTCTTTCCCCATTCAAGTAGATAGGAACTGCACTGGCATACCACTTGTTTACATAGAAAAATAGCTCCCCATGAGTGTTCCAAAGATGGCCGCTGAGTGAACTGACTTGCTAAAAAGACTTTGCTTTTTCCTATCTAGCTTTAAAGATGATGTATTTAACTTATTATGTGTTAAAATACTTTCTACTATCGAAGTTTAATATGCAGAGACAACTATTAGTAAGCCATTTATAAGTAACTTTTTACTGTCTTTCTGTGGCACTTTGAAAACACTTAGACCCACTTAGACCAACACCAACAACGTTACTCAACCAATGGCATGATTTGGGCTTGGGACTATCTCTTTGTTTGATCAACGGCAGACGGGGGTGTATTCAGAAAGTTTTGAAAACAATGGTTATTTTTGCAATTCTGTTTGGTGGAGCTAGTGTCGCAGGAATTACATAAGGTTTAAATAAAATCAACACAAGCACACTTTTCAATCAGAACATTTCACACAAAAGAAGATTATTATGCACTATATTACTGTAAAACTGTTCAAAGTTAAGACAAAGTCGAAAGTCATATCCAAAGTTGAAAATAAGATTTTTTTTTCTGTACCTTACAATTGTCGCCTTTTAGATTGTATGATGACATCCCAGTGAGATGTTTGGCTAAAGTCAACAGAGACTTCGCAACATCAACTGTTATTTATATTAGACTGTATGATATACATTTTAGCTAAGGGGGTATTTACACAAGCTATGTATCAAATGACACAAATGTAATTTCTAAATGTAATTTCATCCCAAATGGTACTGTAAAACAGTTAAAGAATGGGCAAGGAGGAGGCGAGAACCGGCTTGACGATATAAATCATAGTTTAATGGAAAACTTAAAAGACAACACAAACACACATGACGGACATGCCCATAATTCTCTCTCTCTCGAACCATCGTCACCGGCCGCCTTTATCCCTCGCGCGCCTCATCAGGCCGATTGGGGACCGGGCGCGCGATATTCTGATCAGCCGCGCCCCCCCTCCGCTCCACAGGTACACTTAACATTTTTACTACACGGAAGCATTCGCCGTTGAACAGCTGACGGAAGTGATGTTTCAAACCAAAGCGTTGTGCTGCCGCTAGCTTTAGCGCGTTATCCACCCTCAGTTCAACAATTATATCTCGATAATATACTGTACATATTCACACAGCATGGTATGATGGTAACGCATTTAACTCACGTTTGTAAGGTCTTCATAGAAGTTTCACTAGTTGTCATATTCTCTATCATTTACAATTGTTTTGCCTGGCTGCCATTGCTGCCGGTAACTCCGCTCCTTCCGCTATGTACGGCAAGCCAAGTGTGCAGAGTGCACGAAGTGTCCAATGTTCCACACATGTTCCACACATACTACTCGTAATACTTACACTTCAAAATGTCTTATAAAATAGTTTTTTGTTCACTTCATGCGTTTAATGCCCTCCAAGATGGATTCAAGATGGATATAAATCCAATCTCTCAAACCACCTCCAGAAGTGGTTTGAGACGCAATCCTTTCGAAACACTGTCAAGTGTACAGTAAATGGATCTGGCTGTTCAAGCCACATATTTAAACTTTACTCCACCCAAACAGTGCTACGGCAGCCTTTGGACATTTTTGAATTAACATTTTATGACACCAATCCTTGTTCGTTCTGATGTCCCTATTTACATACTGTACAAACACAAGCAAGCTTGTGCTCGAGTGTGGCCAATGTTTTGATGCATCATATCTTCTTACCCAGGGCCATGTTGCTGTATGATATATGTGAAGTATTCTGACCACACACATAATCCTGCTGATAACTCTCTCACTTCCTGTTTCGGAGAGCATCGGCATTGTGTCACACTTCTCAGCCAGCTCTCCTGACACACTGTGAATATTTCAAGTGTTATGAAACATGAAAACTGTGAATGTTTGAGGCCAGATGGGCATTTTGGTATAATGCAAAGAGTTTGTATCAAGGCTCGCTTTTGGCTCCACGCCAGAGTCCGAACTCTGCGATTCGTTTTGCAGCCTGTTATCTCTGTATCCTTCCCAGCCTGCACTTTGCAGCGACTGGTTCTCTCCTCACAGCTATAAAAAGCATCCATTATGGCTAATACTGGCTGATTGCTTGACATTTCTCAAGTGTAGAGACAGACATCTGAATTGCTGAATATACGTGTGCTGTGGGTTTGTTCGCTCTGGCTGGGGACATCGCTGTCTGTCACAGTTCAATTCCACTTCATATGCTGTGATGGGTGATCAGAGAAGAGAGATTTACTCTGAATCGCAGTGCTCCTCAGGAGGCCCACAGATAAACTGTGTGTGTGTTTGTTCCTACTGAAACTCCCAAACTCCCGTTGTGTGCATGTTTGTGTTTTTTTGTGGCTCTATTTCAAAAACTGGGAGGACACATTAAAGACCAAATGTCCTTGGGTTTTTATAGAGAACTTCCTCACACCTTTTTTTGTTCCACAGAAAAAAAAAAAAGGTTGTTTGGGTTTGTAGCACAGGAGGGTAAATGATGACATACTTTATATTTTTGGGTGAACTATACTTTTAATGCCCTTTTGAAACGGGAAATCTGGAAAGGACATATCAAAGAGCTCTTTAACCTTTATTAAATAGCCAATAGGATTTAATTGTTGCAGGCATCAACCATGATTTGCTACTGGCTGGTTGGCTGAAAGGGAGGGACATTTTCACACTAGAGGGCATTTCATTGGATGGAAATCTGTGTAGTGCAGGATGAGTTATCAATATTTTTTGTCCATTTTCTTAGTGAAAAAGACTGTAAATTGTAAATGTGAATTTTAAAAGTATTTATGTTAAAATCTCATAAAAGGAAATGTTGTCAACGTTTAGGAGTACACAAGCATATAAATGGCTTCAAAACAAACACACATGGACTAAAGCAAATTCTTTCTAGCAAGTCAGTCCTCTGTCGGCCATCTTTGGAACCCTCCCGGGAGGCTATTTTCAGTCATGACAGTGCATCTCCTGTCTACTTGAATGGGGGAACACCGAAATCTCAAAAACAGTTGGTCAATATTACTATAAAAGGACATATTTCAAATCAGCAGTAAAATCTGACAACACTGGTATCGTAAATTGTGCTTCTTTACCTCAGATAACACTATAAAACGTAATTTTCCCAGCTTTATAGCTAAAGTGTATGCACATTCTCAAGATGATTGACAGGGGATGTCTATATCTAAAAAAGATTGGCTCTTATATCTAAGGCAGGACATGCATCCTACATCCATTGACCATTGGGTGTTAGAGCTTCTTGGTTGGGCATTCCAATTTCTCCCATTCATTTAAATAGAAGTGGCCTGTTTCTGCTAAATTGTCTCTGACTAAAGGCCACAAAAAAAATATTTTATTTAGAAAGAAGCAAGCATAATTAAAGCATGAATTATGCTGCCTTCTAAGATACCTAATTTAGGTGAAATTCAAAGGCAGCATGTATTTTTGGTAGAGAAGGGAATCCAAGAATGGACTGTGTCAAATCCAAAACTTTTTAGCCTCAGACGGAGCACTTGCTTTGAAATTAATGGGAGAAATTAAAACATCCAAGATGGCGGATGTATAATAGAAAGTCCTGCCTTACAGGTATAAGAGCCATTCACTTTTTAGAAACAGACATCGCCTGTCAGTCAACTCAAGAATGTGCATGCGCTTTAGACCAAATTGCATTTTTTTTGCATGTTCTTAGCTAAAGAAGCACAAGTTACAATACCATCATTGTGAGATCTCACTGCTGATTTGAAATATGTTGTTTGATCATAATCTTGACTAACTGTTTTGATGATGTCGGTCATTCTCCATTAGTAGATTGGAGAAGTATTTTAATGTCACTCATATCCATGGCTGCTGAGTGGACTGAGTTGCCTTGGAAGGGACTATCTAGGAAGATATCTGATGACGCAAGATTTTTATTATAAAAATATTGCATTCAATACTAAAAAGTATCAGTAAATATAGTTCATTCTAATGTAAATTGTATTTTTGTGCTGTTATCATCATGCTAACTGCAAAATAGCAGCAAATCATATTTTAACTTGCTAACATAAAACTCAGTTAGAATCAATTCTGGTCCAAGTCTCCCATGCAGAGCACTGTTTGTATGCTGCCTATTTAGATTGTTACAAATTAGTCACTTACAGTATGAGTTTCCATCTCAGTTAGGATGTTGCCTTAGAGGGCTGCTGGCTTTTTAGGCAGTAGACTGTGAGGCAACTCACTTGGTTTTGGAACAGAACCTGTGCATCTCTAAGTGCGAGTTATCTCTGATGCCTTGCGGAGAGCAGATGCTTCTCGATGCTGGAGATCACAAAGCCCCCAGAAGCCGGATGCTTTCTAAAAGGCTCAGGAAGTGGTATCTTCCATGGGTGCTGATTGGCTGGCAATGATAGACATGCCTTCCCCTCCTACAGCCCATTTACTCCACTTCCGCACACTCTCACGCCCTTGTTGTCCGAGCATCTGACGGATCTGGAACTAATCAAACAAACACCCTGTATCCAATCCCTCTAAACATGACTCCCCCTCGTGTGGCAGACCTCACACGGAGCTCACTTGGCCCCTCTGTGCCAATGCCACAGGGATATTATGAGTAAACGGGTAGTCTGATGCGGGATGACCCCTCCCTTGTGTGGTTTGGTGTCTGATCCACTTTACTTCAACCTGGCTTTGATTTTGGCAAGCTTGGCATTCCGAGACTTCCTCCCACTTTCACTTTAAATGTTTTAAAATGCTAGAATTTATCTAGAATCCCCATGTGAAGCAACAGACTCTTTTGATTAAGCACACCATGGTATATTACAGGAATCATGGTGTATAGCTCAGTTAGTGCAGATGGATCTCACCACCCAATCGGCTTTGCCCATCTGAGCCCAACGGCCCAATAGAATCCCTGCACTGATGAATATTTTAGCATAAATACTTCTGCATAATTTAAGCGCCATGCAAAAACACAAACTCTTGGATGCCAAAGTGCTGTAGAGGTTTATTCCTCCAGAAGTGTCTCCAAGAATCCTGAACATCAAACACGTGACATAGAACAAGGCCCGCTCATCCTTGCTGGGATTCAGTCCTGCAATAGGGGAACTGGTGTACATGTTTAATTGGATCTTGTTGGCGTTATGGATTCTGGATGCCCTCCTTAGTGTAAGCTTTGCTCATCTGCATTTCTGTGTGAATTCATCTGCATGAATAATGCTTACTGCTGCAGTATCACCACACAGAGACATACATAAATACATGCATACACTCATACTTGCAATTTATGATTATATTCTCTTTTGGTTACCTTCTGCATATTGGAATACAGATTATACAACCACCCAAGCACTGGAGTGATACTAGAATCATAACCCAGGTTGAGCTCAATTTTGCGCTAAAATAAAATACTTGTTGCTCAGGTGGGACCGTATATCAAATGAATGTACTATGAATCTGCTAAATAAAAAAATAATAAATGAAATAAAATAAAAACCTCTACTTCTAAAGATTAATATAGTAATGAAATTACTGTCAGTTTCCCATAAAACTAGAGTTAAAGGGTTATTTCACCCAAAAATGAAAATTCTCTCATCATTTACTCACCCTTATGCCATCCCAGATGTGTATGACTTTCTTCATCTGCTGAACACAAATGAAGATTTTTAGAAGAATATCTCAGCTCTGTAGGTCCATACAATGTAAGTGAATGGGTGTCAAAAAATTTGAAGCTCCAAAATCCACATAAGGGCAACATAAAATTACTCCAAATGATTCTGGTGGTTAAATCCATGTCTTCTGAAGCGATATGATAGGTGTGGGTGAGAAACAGATAAATATTTAAGTCCCTTTTGGTGATTCACTGTCTTCTTGCATATTGCCCCCTACTGGGCAGGGAGGATAATTTATGATAAAAAATTACTTAAACATTGATCTGTTTCTCACCCACACCTATCTGTAGGAACACATGAAATTAACCACTGGAGTCATATGAACTACTTTTGTGGATTTTGGAGCTTAAAACTTCCATTGAATGGACCTACGTAGCTTAAATATTCTTCTAAAAATCATTATTTGTGTTCTTTAGAAGAAAGAGAGTCATACACATCTCAGATGCCAGGAGGGTGAGTAAATCATTTTTGGGTGAACTACAATCTCTATGAACTCCTCCACACAAGATCTGCCTTTTTATTTAGAGGTAAGGTATTTTTTTATTGAAATAATTTCAAACCCTTCACTCAGGTATTTCAACTTATTTCAGGGAGTGATGAAAATGTGCCTTAAATAAAAATATTTAATAATATTGTATGACTAATTGTGTGTGAAATATTAATTTACGTATAGACAAATTTATTTGAGTCCAGGAAACTCCGAAAACAGCAACCACAAATATCTGAAACCAACCATTACAATTACAATTATTTTCATTTTCTATAGATGTTTCATTCTACAGTAAAGTAATCCATATAACCCCCCACACTCACAGAAAATGCTGTGCTAATGCAAATCATTTGCCATGTTATTAATATATGTAGTGCTAATTGTACGTCTAAGATCTAACCCTTGAAGAACTGCCGTAGATCTCTGTGTGGGATTCAGTGCCTGACCGCTGTTCAGTGTCATATGTTCATTTTCACAGCACACCTTTAATTTATTCAGCATTAAGCCGCAGATTCTAACATTCTCTCTTGCTCTCTCCTCCGTCTGTATGTGTGTTTAGGTGTCTTTCCTGTGTGACCAGTTCATTCCGCTGTCACTGGTGTAAGTACAGAAACCTCTGTACCCACGACCCCTCCAGCTGCTCCTTTCAGGAGGGACGCGTCAACGCTTCTGAGGTACACATACACACACACACACACACACACACACACACATACACACATACACATGTTGACCTACCTATCAATATGAGGACTTTCCATAGGCATAATGATTTTTATACTGTACAAACTATAGATTCTATCCACTAAACCTAACCCTCACAGAAAGCTCTCTGCATTTTTACATTTTCAAAAAAACATTGTTTAATGTTTTTAAGCTATTTAAATTATGGGGACACTAGAAATGTCCTCATAAACCACATTGATAGCATAATACCCTTGTAATTACCAGTTTGTAACCTACATTTTTTTTCCTTTTAAACCACATAAACGTGGTTTACACACACGCACAAAAGGCTGTGTGGATGGTAGAGTCTCTCGGTAGCAAATCTACAGGATCACAAACCTCTCGGGAGCTGCTTCCAATAATAGATGCACAGAAAGTGTGTGTGAAACCAAGGGCCATCTCTCTAGAGAGTTTGTGTGTTTGTGAGTGCATGTTTGCAGGTGTTCAGCTGATCAGTGTGCTATATTACACCCTGTCAGGTGGTAAACACCCTTGCTCACCCTCTCATAGTGAGCAATTAGCAGTCAATATTCTGCTGTCTCAAAATACACATAGACTTCCCACTTACTCACACACAGTCATATGCATGAAATAAATACACACAAACACCCAGTGTGTATGTGCATTTGCATATTTGTGTGTTGTATATGTTGAAATGTATGCTTGTTTGTACTTTACGTGTGTGTGTGTGTGTGTGTGTGTGTGTGTGTGTGTGTGTGTGTGTGCGCGCGTGTGTGTGTGTGTGTGTGTGTGTGTGTGTGTGTGTGTGTGTGTGGCTTACCTACCCATACTTTAAGGAGGAAATTACTGAAAAAGTTAACTAGAAGTTAGCTAAATCAAATAGTACGTTTGTGGACATCTTCAAATGGAAAAGTGACTCTTAAATAAAGTAAATAAATAAATAAAATTACCAAACATTTTTTCAAGAAGTTATGTTATGCTGTTACATTATGATCCAGCACTCTTGTTTTTTATTAATAAGATTTTAAATGTGCATTTTGTTGTTGTGATAGTGGCTTACAAAAATCCTTCTTTTAGTGGTAGGTTTGGATTAAGGTTAGGCCCGAAAAATTGTCTTTGCATGTACATGAATGCAAATGCTTGCTAGTGTGGTGCAGGCCTTATATTTAATTATTAATTATATTATAATGATTATATTAGGCCTTATTCTATGTCTCCATTTAGCCCGGTAAATTTGTGTAGTGTACATTTGTATGTGTGCAATTGGGGTATTTGAGAGACACTAGGGACCCCACACAAACACACTGAGTTTCAGTGTGTGTGTGTGTGTTTATGGGTTGTGAAGTGTGTGTATTTGTATGTATACTGACTTTTTTGTAAGAATTCATGAATTCACCTGTCAAGTACTCTACTGAGTATACTTGGAGGGCATTTTGGTTTACATGCCCATGTTATGGGTGGGTTAATATCTAAATGTAATTTGTGGGTAGTTTTGTTTGTGTCTGAAGTGACAACCGCTCACCTCTCGCTCCCTTCAGGACTGTCCTCAGCTTGTCCGCTCTGAAGAGATTCTGATCCCGGCAGGGGAGGTGAAGCCAATCACCTTGAAAGCCCGGAATCTTCCGCAGCCTCAATCGGGTCAGCGCGGGTACGAGTGTGTGTTACACATACAAGGAGTCAGTCACAGGGTCACCGCGCTCAGGTTCAACAGTTCCAGCGTTCAGTGCCAGAACAGCTCGGTAGGTCACACATGCATATACACATGCACACATAAATTATAATACAGGTGTATGTGTTTAGGTTTGCATATGAACACTTTGGAAATAAATATCGCACTTGAACTAAAAACTAAAAAGTAAAACGCAAGTGAAGATAAAGGTGGTAGGAGCTCAATGTCCAAGCTGTAGAAAATAGCAGTCTTGAAAATGTTCCAGTCTTGAATGATGATGCAAGTGTGGAGCAACTCGATAAGATCCTCTCTATCTATGTCTCTGTACCTCTCACTCATGTTTCCTTCTTCGCTCCCTTGTTCACTCTGTCATTCCTTCATTCGCTCCTTGCTGCATGTTTCAATCAATAATAGAAACCAAAAACACAATTCAATAAAAAATATCATAAACTTTTGATTATGACAGCGTTTTCTAATGTTGTAACTCTCTCTGCAGTATCTGTACGAAGGGATGAGAATTAGTGAGCTGCCGGTGGATTTTTCGGTGGTCTGGAATGGAAACTTCATTATAGATAATCCTGAGAACATCAAAGGTATCCCACAAACACTGCCTCCTGTCAAATGGTGTGTTTATTTAAGCAGAACCAGCATGTAAACACACAGAATGAGTCACTGTGCTTTTCATCTTAACTGGTTACTATTGACTTTAGTCAGCATAGATGGCATAATTAATTAGAAGGGAACGTAAACAAGGATGTGCAGTCCGTTTAACATGTGATACTGTTATTTACCTGAAAATGAGTTCCTCGATCATGTCCATGTTTCACAACCCATGTTTTTTCAGATTTTTTTGGTCTACTGGAAATTTGTGGAATGAGTATTTTCAGTGTTTTATCGCCTCGCTTGCATGAGTGACACCAAAATACAACTCAACATAATGAACAAACAATACTTGCCTCAAAGCCTTGTATTCGTTAAATGAATTTGTCAGGTGTGATGTGTCTAATACTGCCTGTGTTTGAGAGGATCTGACCAAAGAAAATGCAACTTCCATGTTTTTAGAAAAATAACAAACAGTGAATATGAAGCCTGAAGGCCTGTGTATACTTACTTTTTCCGTGTTCCGGATCGTATCGCGCCAAGTCGACCGTGTTGACTTTCAAAGTATACTCTTTTGACTGTGAGCGAATATGAATGCGTTCAATACATGAGCAGTATGACTGCTTTCACAATAGTCTTTTATCACAGTTAGCTGCAGTCGTGCTATTGATGCGCACTGCAGACGAGGATTCTCTGTGTGTTGAGCCACATTGCTTGGACAGTCCGTGCAGACTAATGACAAAATGTGCGTCACGCATACTGTACGCTTTGCAAGTAGCAACATGGACAACTGAAGTACATGTTGACCTCAAGGTAAAATTTGCTAATCTTAGCAAAGTGTTTATGCTAATCTGCACAGTTAAAACTGCACAGTTTTTTATGCTAATCATGGTTTCATCAGCCTATTACCTTGAAATGTTTATAGTCAATAGTTTAACTAAACCATCAGCTAGGTCAGCCCAAATGTTTATTCAATATAAAAACTAGCAACAGCAGGCTTTACACCAACATTTGTATTTTTGCCTTTTTATAATGTAATGAGGGAAAAAAATTTACCAACCCGAGCTAATTTTCATTAACTCTTTCCCCGCCAGCGTTTTTAAAAAAAAGTTGCCAGCCACCGCCAGGGTTTTTGACGATTTTCGCTAAACTTTAATGGCCCGCAGAATATTTTCTTCCATGAATATATGAAGATGCTATATATCACAATAAAGATCTGAGCCTCTGCTTTTAGGCAAAAAAAAAAAAAAAAAACGATTTTATTTTATCTTCATTTATTCTTTTTTTATTGCGACTTGAACAGAGGTCGGTTTTGTCAAAAAACAACATTTCAGACAAAAAGCTGATAAAAAGGCATGTTTATGTCTGATATTTTGAGCTTCTCATACTCCACTTCTTCATGTTTGAGATGATCGCAGTCTGTTTCTTTGATCAAAGAGTTGCGTACTCTTTCAAAACATGTGGAGGGGTCTTCCTTACCGTATAACACCTAAAACACGGAAACCCAGAAAATTCTGTTTTTGGCGGGGAAGCGTTTTTTCATAAAACACGGAAAATTCCGTGTTTGGCGGGGAAAGAGTTAATTAACTCTAGAATCATTAGTCTCTGCACTCTAAAGACCAAATCATTAATCTCAGTGTCAATCAGCCATTAGTTCACTTTTATTGACAACAACTTTTTGTGTTGGTTGACATCATGAGTGACTGTGTCCACCTGTATCCCACAGTGCACCTGTATAAGTGTGGCGCTCAGAGGGACAGCTGTGGTGTGTGTTTGAAGGCCGAGAGGAAGTTCCAGTGCGGCTGGTGCAGTATGGAGGGCCGCTGTACCCTACGCCAGCACTGCCCCATGTCCAACCCGTACACCAGCCGTTGGCTACACCTCGCCAGCACAAATGTGAAGTGCACCAACCCCCGCATCACAGAGGTGGGTCACACAGACACATACTGTGCACACACACTCACAGTCAATAAAAAGCACATCAAACTAGCGCTCAACAGGAAAGACTCCGACTTAAGAATGAAACCGTATCAATATATGTGCCTGTCTGTCCATCTGTGTAACTGACTGTCTGGCTTTGTTTCTTTGTCACAAATGATTTCATTTGGGTCATAACCCATATGGATATGATGCTGAAAATTAAATTAGCTTATTATATAATCTACCTGCAATGTGTAAGATATGTTGGTAACACTTTACAATAAGGCTCTATTTGTTAACATTAGTAAATGCACTTGGAACCATTAACTAACATTGAACAATATTTCATTACAGCATTTTTTTTTTTGTCTTAGTTGATGATAATTTATCAGCATACTATTGTTCGTTATAGTGCATGTTTGTACTGCATTAACTAATGCTAGCATATACAACTGTTAATTTAGAACATCTATAGGTAGTGTTGAACTTAACATTAACAAAGGTCAGTTAGTGCTGTAAAAGTATTGTTAAATGTCAGTTCAAATTATGTTAACGAATACAACCACACTGTAAAATGTTACAGAAATGTTTGTGGTTATAAATTTAAATACAAAACTCACTGACTTAAGACTATGTTTGGGCAACCAGTCAGGGCCATAGCTAGAGGGGTGAAAGGTGGTAATTATTCTATGGGCCCACAGATCCAGTGGGGCCCCACAACAAATTCTAAACTGTATTTTTTCATTGGAAAGGGGTCCAAAGCAATTTACAGTCAGCAATTTATCACTCAGAAACATCAACACACATTCATACAGATCTGTCTGAGCTCTTTATTGATGTTGCTATTCATTGACTCTGAGAGAAACGTGAGCTGTGCGTATATCGTGAAGAACACCTCTCTATCTCAGCTTCCCTGCCACTCTCTCGTCATCAGTCGTATTCACTCTAGCTGCCAACATTTAGTTGTAATTAACACAATGTTGGAGCATTGATGGCATACTGTGAGGTGTGTGTGTGTGTATGTATGTATGTGTGTCTGCTGGGAGACTGTGAAAGACACGGTGTTTAATTAGTTTAGGTAATGCACCGGTGCCCTGTGTTTAAAGAGCCTGCCCACTGATTTGCATAGCTGTTTGCAGCCTGCATTTCACAAGCTACGGCCCTACGTGCACACAAACATATTACAAAGTAAGGGTTATGGCTTCCTGTTTTCTGTTTTCATTTAGATTGAATGGGCTGTTGAGATTAAGGACTTCATTAAGAGGAGTTAGGCCTCTATTTTTGAGTTTGTGATCAATAATATGTCTGTTCAGAGCAGCTGTAGTGTATTTAAAGGGATAGTTCACCCAAAAATGGAAATTTGCTCGTCATTTACTCAACCTCATGATATTTCAGCTGTGTATGACTTTCTTTTCTTCAGATTTTCAGCATCTGAAGAAAAATAGAAAAATATCTTGGCTCAGTAGGTCCTTAAAATTCAAGTGAATGGAGATTTCTTTTTTAACGCTCCAAATATCACAGACAGTTAGCATAATCGTCATACATATGACTCTAGCGTTTAATGTCTTCTAAAGCGACACGATTGCCGTGGTCTGACCTGTGGTTATGGCCTTACCACTACAAATGCCACAGTTAAAAAATGGAAGAGCAATGGTAAACTTGAATGAATGACAAGTTAGAGTAGTTAAGGGGTTTGAAATCTGGACTTCCATGGACCAATTCACAAATTATTGACAAAGTTTTCCTCATGTTCTGTCCTGCTCCTTTTCTAACTGGTCATGTTTGCCTTCAGATATTCTAAAGGTGACTATGTCCTGCTGAACTCATATCATTCTTGTTCAAATGAAATGCCCAAACAAATGCTTGCAGTTACAGTCTCGGGTTACTTTTATCACTTTTTGTGGAGTGGGGGTAAATTTGGCTAGTAAAAATGCTGAGTAGCTTGTGACTTTGGAGTCAAAAAGTTAATGTCAAGCCCTGGTTGGAACTGGTCAACCAGCTACACAAAACGAAGACCAAACCAAGGTCATGTACACACACCCACTTAACAGTATGTGTGTACATGTGAGCACACACACATACGTTTGCTAAGAATACATTACAACAAACTGGAACAGTCCCTTCAAAGCAAATTAGAAAGAATATTTTCAATTCATCCATTTTTTATGTATTACCTTTATATTGTTCATTTCAATTTTTTCCTCTCGTTCTCACACATGCACATACACGTAAGAATTTCCCCTAGAGCTAGCGTTTCCATGAGTGCCTTTAATTTTTATTTAGTTATGTTGTTACTTTTCATCTTTGGCCTAAAACAGACATTCGTAAGCTGATTTGTGCAAATACATAGACATTAACAAGATCTGCCTACAAGAAAATGGCAGTCATGAATGATTAAGACTTCTAGTAAGCAGCACTCTATCCCTCCTCTAAATGCTTATTAATATTAATGTGGTTTAAGCCCTCAGTGAAAACCGAGGATGAGGCATCAAATGAATCTGGGATAAAGTCAGGCTCTTGAAGATAGTCTAGAAATTGCTCTTTGCTTCAGATGGTCTTTGAGTTGCTCTTTAGTGGAAAGGTTTGTGTCGGTTCGTGCTCCGATCAACAGATCATGGATCATCCTTAAAACTATAGAAATAAAGACTTTTATGCAATTTTATATAAATGCAGATTTTTTGTAGTTGTGATTGAGTGCCTGTGATTGAGTGAATATGTATACACATACTGTATATTACATTAAACTTATATAATATATATATATATATATATATATATATATATATATATATAGTTATAGACTCATCCTCATGCCATCCAAGATTGAAGTTTTGAATTTACCAAAACACCAAACAAATAAATAAAAAAAGGTCTTTAGAAGTGATATGATGAGAAACGTGGGTGAGAAACAGATAAATATTTAAGTCCTTTATTACTATCAATCTCTACTTTCACTTTCACATTCTTCTTCTTTTGTTTGCCGGTTCACATTCTACATATATATTGCCACCTACTGGGCAGGGAGGAGAACTTATTGGAAAAAAGAACTTAAATTTTAATCTGTTTCTCGGACGGATGGACAGACAGACAGATGAATAGATCGATTATAATAGACTATTATAAAGTTTGATATTATATATATAGTTTGTCACTTTTTTATATATTTATTTCCATATTGATTCATATTCATTGGAAAAATTAAGAAAGTAAATAAAACCTGTAAACACTTGCGTTTTTTCCAGGAGTCTGCCGTATTACACACCCATCTCCCGCCCCCTCCCGTTTTGTTATTTCTTCCGGGGGAACTCCCATAATTTGTATGGCCCAAACCTCGTTATATGAATAATAACATCAATATATTATTCCAAGGTTGTCCAGTTGTAGATCTTGTATGAAACGCATCCTACTCACACAATCGACACATGATACAAATTTCAACCCATTTGTGACCTCAACCGGGCAACCCAGTTGAGCTGTTGATATCTGCACAGGTAGAAGATGTGGGAAGTTGAATTAAGCATCACTGGTAGATGGGAGGACTCAGCTGGTGCTCCGGCGAAAACAAAATATATACATGGAAATTTAACAACAGCTGGATGGAAGAATTTAATTTCATATCTCGAAGACCTATCAACAATACCCACGCCTTTTGCAAAGTGTGTCGCACTGATTTTAATAATGGTGGGAAAAATGACATTACTGACCACATTAAATCACAATGGCACACTTTGTATGTATTTAGCCCCCCACCAGATATTGGTACACAAATGTTGCAAGTGACAAACTATATGGTCTTCATTATAGTGGTTTTGAAAAATCCATTGTAGAGAGTCGATCTCTCTTGCAAAGTACTGCAAAACCTTATTGCTTAACACCAGCACATTCTAAGTCCAAATGGGGATGTATTTTCTGTCCTTGGAGAGTTTTCACGCTCTCCTTTGCTGTGTATAATTAGGAAGCTGTAATGAAAGTGTTCAGAAGCAAGAGGAAAAGGTGTGATTGTAGTCTTCTCAGCTGATTTAAGCACGTCCCAAATTCACACTGAGATGCAATTTATGGACTTTATAAAGCCCAGCTTATGACTTGTTTCTTGCTGCATAAACTGCATACTAAATGCTTTATTTGGTATTAAATGTCCCCGTGGTTGGCTGCGATAAAGACTGAAAAGAATACGGCGGAGAGAAGGGGCTGTTTTTGAACTTCGGCCAAGTGAGAGAGAATTTAAGCGAATAAAGAAAGAAACGAGGGACTTGAAAGTGGTGCATACGATTTAAAATTGAGGTATATGGTTGAGCGGGTTTTGCTGAATGCCCTTCTGTAAATAGACATGTGACTTTGTTAGGAATGTATGTGTCGCGCTACACTACTGTAGCTCTGAGGGTCTATCAGGCGGGTATCATTTATTCATGAAGGTTTTCACTGTGGACATTCTCTCTCTCACTGTCAGTGTTAGTAAGTGTGTGTGCACCCGTGTTTGTGTATTTAAGCCATTATTTTTAGCTTTTGTTCCATCTAATCACCATCCATTAAGTTTTGACATACACAAACAGAAAATGGATGTATTGAAGTTTTGTTTGTACTGTATATTGTACACAATAAAATATTTTTTGGAGAAAAATGACAGTATGCATCAAATCAAGTCCCTATCTCTAATTTTCTTTTTCTTCTCTCATTTAATGTCCTGTTTTTAAAAAAAAAATGTCACATTACTAAATGTTCGTGAATTTCAGACTTTTGACTATCTGAGTTTGACTGTCAGAGTGGCAACAGGAAAGATATGCATGAAGAATTGAAAAGACTTCCTGTCTGTCCCCGAGACATTCTCAAGACATAACACTGGCCCTTGGCTGTGTGTGTTTCTGTCTGAGTGTGTCAGTATAACTCAAAGCAAAGCCAAACAATCTGAACTGTGAGAAGCATGAAGGTCTGCATTATTATGTCGAGGCTGGAACCCAGACACTTTCCAAATGAGGGTGAAATTGCAGTAGTGCTGAATTGTAGGTCTGGAACCAGCAGTTCCACACTGTGTGACTGTGCGGTGGAGTAGGCCTTTGGCTGGGTCAAACAAGGCAGAGCCTTGCCCTCCGAGTGGGCGGAAGAGACTTTGAAGTATTGAGTCAATGCTGGCGATATTTATGCTCTGTATGAATAATGCCCATTTGATGTCTGAAATGGCCAGTCAAAATAGCAAAATTCTTGGAATGAGGAAGGAATGTAGCACTTGGACTGTTATAAGTTAATGAAGTTCAATCTACATATGAATGCATATGAAATAAACATTTGTTTGTTTTATTAAACTTTATTTAACTATTTGTTTAATTATAATCTGTTAGTCATATTGTTGGCAGTTTGTGATGAAATACTGGCATAATGCTTAGAGCTAGTGTTGGGTAGTAATGGACTACATGTAATCTGGATTATGTTATCAGAGTAGGATTAAGTACTTGATCAAAAATGGTGTGCTTGTAATTAGATTACAGTACTTTAGATTCCATGTTTAATAATGTTTAAAGAGCGTAAATTGGAACTTCATAGTGGATTTTCATTTAAACTTTAAAATCCAAAAGTAATCAGATTAGATTACATAAAATGTAATCTAAAATGTTACGTTACTGATTGAGATTTTAGTTTAATTTTAGTGTAATTTGTAATCAGTACCTGGTTACTTTTTAGAAGTAATGCCCAACACTGGTTACTGTAGATTGTGCACTATAGACTGTATAATGCATACTACTTTGTGAAAATAGTATGTTAAACAGGATGCAGTACGCATTCAATCTTCAAACACATGTCCTCACAATGTTGCATATTTGATAAATTTAAAGGAATATTCCAGGTTCAATACAAGTTAAGCTCAAATGACAGCATTTGTGGCATGATGTTGATTATCACGGGGGAAAAATAATTTGGACTCGTCCTTCCTTTTCTTTAAAAAATGTGGGTTACAGTGAGGCAGTTACAATGGAAGTGAATGGGGCCAATCAGTAAATGTTTAAGTACTCACTGTTTCTAATCTATAGCCACAAGATTTTGCCTAAAGATCACCCAAACAATAAAATAAGATTTGAACATATTTACAGCTCTAATAATACACAAGTTTTACAAGAAGTATTAATGTAAGTGTATATATAAAATTATAAGCTTCACATTTCTGCCTTTAAACACTCCAAAAATTGGCCCCATTCTCTTCCACTGTAGGTGCCTCACTGTAACCTTGATTTTTACTTTAAGAATAGATGGGGCAAGTCGAAGATAATTTTGTGGTAATCAACATTATGCCACAAATGCTGTTGATTGAGCTTAACTTGTATTGAACCCGGAATATTCCTTTTAATTCATCTTAATTTGTTTAATTTAACATAATACAATTTGACAATTGTAGTTGGTCAACCGATTATTCCATGCACACAGAAAAGTTGCATATTGTGCACAAACTCCAAGCTGCAGGATTAGTAATTATGAAGTAAATAGTATGACAGTATTGTATGCTATTCCGAACATAGACATAGTTAATACTAATGATAAAACGGGGGGAAAACTACAGTGTGTTTTTGACAAATGCAGTGGGTCATTCCGGGCATTTCATGCTTTTCAAATTCACACACTGTGCACAGCATGCATAATTCATATTTCTTTCTTTCAAGAATAGTAAAGAAAGAAATATGGTATTATGCCATATTGAACTCTGTGCTCTGGGAGCCGGTTTATAGGCTTGCAGAAATGTAGTTTTTATTAGTCAGTTTTAGTAAGTCTGTTGCTGATGTGGACTAATGTGATATATTTAGTTTTGCATTCTTGTTTTCTCTGTCTTTTCCATCTTTGTTTTAGCGTGTTTCCTGCTCCTATCTTTCATGCACAAGACGCAATAAAAGATTCATTTATTTCCTGCCTAAGGTTCTACTAGTGGGACACTTACTTTACATCCTAACCAATTAATGTCCACTGAACTGGGCTGAGGTACACAGCTCCCAATGGGCAACCACTGGATTCAGTCCACTGCACTAAACTGGTCTCAGCTTAGTAAGCAGGCACAATGAGAAGATGGTCTACTTTGGTCATGTTGGTTTTAATCCCACTTGACTGCACACAAATGGTTTATTGATTGTATATAAACTGGCTACACTGTGTATGTAGCCTCCTTGTCTCTCCAATGCTCTATTCATCGCCCTCTCTCTGTGATATTTAGACCTGGAGAAGGTCTATGACTGAGCTTCTCTTGGGCTTTACCAGAGCAGAAGGCATTGTGGCACCGAGTGCCAAGGTCATGCTGAGCGGCCATATTGTATTTTATGAGAGGGTGGGCTGTACTGAGGACAAAAATGGCCTAGTGTTAAAGTGTTATTTTACCAAACTTGCTAAATATGTCAAACAAATGAATTATTAAAGGTGCACTCAGTAACTTTTCGATCGTGTCATCTTGGACTTACAGTGACACCTAGTGGTAGTGATGCAGCATCATTCAAAAACAATAGTTTTCAGTTACAGATGCCATTGTAGAAATTCACTTTTCACAATCAGCCACAATTAATTTAATACAAGAGTGAAAGTGTCCAATAACAAGACTGTTACTGAGATTAATCAAGTAATATTTAGTCGGTCATGTGATTCTAAAATGGCAGCCGCAATGAGGGCTTCCCTCCCCCATGTGGAATAAAACAGCTTTTATAAGGTTACTGACATGACTACAGTCCTCATCTCATGTGAGTGCTCATGAATTTATACATCTGTTTCAAAATTATAATTCATTTCTTTAGTAGTACATTTTTTTTAATGGGGAAAACATTACTGAGTGCACCTTTAACAGAAAAACACATTTTTATTAAAACACTTTTTAGCAGTTTTTATATTGAGATTTTCCAACTATTTATTTTTATGACTTTAATAAATTCTCACTTTTGGCTTCATGAGATGCAACCATTTTAGTTTGGTTATGTCATTTCTTGGATTTGTGTTAAAAAAAAAATATCTTTAATGAGCGTGTTCCTCTCTCATTTCAGGTGACCCCAATGGCCGGACCCCCAGAAGGAGGCACCAGAGTAACCATCCGTGGTGTGAACCTGGGTCTGTCCTTCTCCGACATGGTCAACAATGTGCAGGTGGCAGGCATCCAGTGCACCCCACAGGAGAACGGCTACATCATTGCTGAACAGTAAGTGACTATGCAGCTCTAAAACTCTATGCTATGAAGGTGTGCCTGAGAATAGAATGGGGAAAAAACTAGTTTGTCTGATCTTTAATCGTTCTCAGAATAGCAAGGGCTGGAAATGATAATGTCCGACATTACACATTTTATGGTGGTAAAACACAAAAAAATGTCACCTTGTGTTTTATCTAGTTTGCTTTAAAGCATAGCTGGAAGTCCATTAAACACACACAAGATCCCAAATACAAGCCTTTGATGTCACAAGCATTAACCAACCAATTGGCTGGTTGAGTTTTTACCAATCTTTTTTTTATTATTATACAAAACTTTTTATTGAAATCTATAAAATAACTTGCTAAACTCTATATATTAAATTGTGCAAACATGCATTAAATCTCAGCAGCTGTGTAGAAGAGGTAAGGTGACAAGGAGGAAACGAAGACGTAGAGCTCTTTGCAAGGAGATTTTTTTAATGGCCACAGCAGTGCTCACAACTTTTATCTCAACAAACAACTTCTTATTCAACAGATAGGTTCTCTAACAAATAGGTTCTCTGCCTATCTAGCCTTAAACCCTTTCATACGTACCATCACACATAACCAAATATTGCATTGCATGCCTTAAACCCTTTCATACGTACCATCACACATAACCAAATATTGCATTGCATCTAGCCTTAAACCCTTTCATACGTACCATCACACATAACCAAATATTGCATTGCATCTAGCCTTAAACCCTTTCATACGTACCATCACATATAACCAAATATTGCATTGCATCTAGCCTTAAACCCTTTCATACGTACCATCACATATAACCAAATATTGCATTGCATCTAGCCTTCAACCCTTTCATACGTACCATCACATATAACCAAATATTGCATTGCATCTAGCCTTCAACCCTTTCATACGTACCATCACACATAACCAAATATTGCATTGCATCTAGCCTTAAACCCTTTCATACGTACCATCACACATAACCAAATATTGCATTGCATCTAGCCTTCAACCCTTTCATACGTACCATCACACATAACCAAATATTGCATTGCATCTAGCCTTAAACCCTTTCATACGTACCATCACACATAACCAAATATTGCATTGCATCTAGCCTTAAACCCTTTCATATGTACCATCACACATAACCAAATATTGCATTGCATCTAGCCTTAAACCCTTTCATACGTACCATCACACATAACCAAATATTGCATTGCATCTAGCCTTAAACCCTTTCATATGTACCATCACACATAACCAAATATTGCATTGTATCTAGCCTTAAACCCTTTCATATGTACCATCACACATAACCAAATATTGCATTGCATCTAGCCTTCAACCCTTTCATATGTACCATCACACATAACCAAATATTGCATTGCATCTAGCCTTAAACCCTTTCATACGTACCATCACATATAACCAAATATTGCATTGCATCTAGCCTTAAACCCTTTCATACGTACCATCACACATAACCAAATATTGCATTGCATCTAGCCTTAAACCCTTTCATACGTACCATCACACATATGTGACGGTTAATAACTGGGCCCCGTAGAGCAGTCTCACACTTTTCTGTTTCTGCAACAGCCAATTACGTTACAAGCTACCAGTTACATGCTGCCGGCTTTCACGCTGACACAGGGTGCGCTGATCAAGCGTCTGTTATTAATTTTCACTCAAACGGCTACTCCTACAGTCTTATAAACCGCAGAATAAGTATAAAAGAAAATATCAGCTCTTATACGCACAGTCAAATATCAGTGCGATCTTCCTCTGATGCATGCTGCCATGTTTACATTAGTAGCTGTCGTCATTCGTCAAACAGACAGCTACTCAAAGATTCTTTTCAAGTGCATAATATGTTTATTTTATGTAACAAACAGTCTTCTTTTCACCAAAGTACCACAATTACAGTTCACAGCTTGTATATGCACAGTCATCATATCTAAATGTGATATTCCCATGCACATAGCCACGTCTACTTAGAGGCAGATGCGGTTTTCATTCACACAAACAGTAACTCAAACAGTCTTTTCAGGCATATAATAAGTTTGTTTTCTGTAACAGACAGCCAAACCATAAAAAAGCACCACGATAACAGTTTAAAACTTGTATACTCACTGTGAAAACGTGCTGCTCGAGCGTGATTATCCGATGCACTCTGCCAAGTCTGTTTACATTAGCACTTGTCACACACACACATAAACACACAAACACGTTGTTACGGCTATCCTTATGAAGACTCTCCATAGACATAATTATTTTTATACTGTACGAACTATAAATTCTATCCACTTACCCTAACCCTACACCTAAACCTCACCCTCACAAAAAGTATTCAGCATTTATACATTTTCAAAAAAACATTGTTTAGTATGTTTTTTAAGTGATTAGAATTACAGGGACACTAGAAATGTCCTCATAAACTACATTTATAGCATAATTCCCTTGTAATTATCAGTTTGTAACCTAAAAAAAAAAGTCCTTGCAAACCTGCCCACACACACACACACACACACACACACACACACTTATACAATGCCTGAGATGTCAGTGCATAGGCAAACCTGTCTGCTCATATTATTTATTAATTCGTTTTTTACAACTATAAAAATGAAATAAATAAATAAAAATCAGTACAACAGACATAACCCATTTGTTCACGTTTACTATATTATATACAGTATTTTTAATTTTTTTTATATCAAGAAATAAAAAATAAATAAATACACGCACATCTACACGTTGCCCCCCTCTACCGGCAGGGACGGTTCACCGACCGGACCAATGGTGTCAGTGCCCAGGGACCCTTGACTACCAGGGAGCCCTTGACTGTCCGGGAGTGGCTTGGGCTTTAAGTCTGCACTATCTCGTTTGGTGTCTCTGCCTGCACCAGGTCCCATTCTTCAGCATATGTCTTTGTTTACTCCATTAATTGTTTCGTTAACCCTGCATTAGATTTGAGCAAATATCCTTAAGCCTGAATCTTTCACCACCCTTTCATCAAATCAGACCTACTGAGGAAAAAGCGAAAACTTGATGATTCGTAATCGCAGGTGACCTTTTGTTTACACAGAAGGATTTACTTGCCTATGTAAAGCATTTTCTTGCTAGAACATGCAGAAAAATCGTGCACTCATCCAGAGACAGGTTTGTCTGCAGTGTTGCACATATTGCTGAACTTTATCTCACCTGGCGAACCCTTTTTTTTTGTCGAAAGAGAAAGGAGGGGGAGCAACATCTGTTTGATGAAAAAGACACAGGATTTAAGTTAGAAGGGATGTAACACATTTTATTCTTTACACAATATTATAGCAACACTCCTGCTTGGCTGTCTCTCGTTCTGCTCTCACCTCTTCTTCTTTCTCTTGATAGAAAAATCATCTCAGAAGCACTTATGCAAAGTTGCACTGGGAGCTAAATTTGTATCTAAAGGTGGAAAGTTTTGCCCAGCTGGACTAAAGACTTGGTCGGGGATGGAGCAGGAACGTTGTTGTGGGGGGAGGGAGGAATGTTGTCCATATTAACCAAGCACAACACTGATGGGTTAAGATGTTGCACACCATCTCCAGTATGTGAGTAGGGTCCGAGTTGGGGTGACATGTGGGGTGGAAAAACTTATTTTTATGGTGGCACCCCGTGTGGCCACACCCCTGCTTACCCTCATGTCTTTTAAATACTGTATGACTTTATTTATTTTGGTTTTATCACAAAAGAATGTATTTACAGCAGAATGTCCAAGCTGCTTTTTTCCATATAATGAAAGTTATGGTGACCATGGCTAAGTTTCTGATAAAAACTAATTTCATATGGCTTCAGAAGTTTTCGATTATAGTGCATGGTCGTGTGGACCACATTTTATGGTGCTTTTATGGTGTTTTTTTGCCCCTTTTGGAGCTAGACATCCCCCATCCACTTTATTTTCACACTACGCACATTTTATGAGCGTAGTGTGAATATTATTTAAAACTTCTCCTTTTGTATTCCACTAATGAAAACAAAGGTGTTAAAACTGGTTTGAAATGACATTAGGATGAGTAAATTATTACAAGTGTGAACTTTCCCATTATTGCAAGATACGAGTCACCTTGACCTTGTTTTCGAAAGGAATTCTGAATGTTAGGACTTCAAACATTTATGCCTCTGTGTCTTTAAGGGGGTATAAATAGCCCATAGTGTCTGTGTTCTCCACAGTCCTTCTTTCTTTGCCGCTGAGGCAGGGACATGGAGAGTGAGAGGGAAAACGTGCGGTAATTGAAATGCGCTGCATGCTGCCGGCTGTAGGAGGGAGATTTGTCAGCCCCTCTCTCTTCTGACAGCAGTTTAATCCGAGCGGGATGAAGCTGAGCCGAGTGGGAGTGGATTCATTTGTATAGCATCATGGAGGGATGTCAGGAAGAAATGGAGAATGTGCCATTGGATCCCATGAAACCCGCAGATGGGGGACGGAAGCAGGAAAGAAGCGTCTGTGTTTTGTCTGTCCATTTTGTACCAAAGTTGTAAACATTACTATACACAAGCTTCCTGTGATTTTTGAAGACCCCTTGAAATCGCTTGACAAGTGCAGTTTTCGTTCCTGTGTTGACGTTATACATTTTGGACTTGTCCCGTGTTTTAAATAGCCAGTAGGCTTTAGTAATGTCACAGCAATGAACCATGAATTGCTACATGCTAGTCAGTTGCAGATGGTGTTAGGGGGAGGGGCATTATCATTCTAAAGCGTTTGATTGACAAATATAGGTTGAATGCAGGTGTGCATCAATATTTTTGGTCTGTATTCCTAGAAGAGAAAAACTGCAAATATTGAATGTGTATATCTGCTAAATGCTTATCTTTGTAAACTTTTAGGAGTATGCAAGCTTATACACTAGCAAATTCTGTAAATGGCTTCAAACATAATATAAGGACACATTTTCATTTGAAAACTCCATTTTCTGTTGCCTAAGGTCTTAGTTTTCCAAAGTATGCAGTTATGTTTTCATAAAGCTTTGTTTTCAGTGGAGGAAATGTTCTCTCTTTGGCGTAATCCGTTTTGTCTGGTGGTCCGAAGAAGTTGTACTCGGAACCGTCATATCCTGCCGGAGATAGGAGGCAGGGGCGAGGAGCCTACCCCCGTGCATGACTGGACTAAACTGGTGGTGGTGGGGGGGGTGGAGGTTGCTGTGTTAGCACACTGAAACAGCAATGTGATATTGTGAGCAGACTTATAAAGCAATGGCTTACATGTGATTGGCTGGGAATTACCCAGCTAATGGTGCGATGATGTACAGCTGCTAGTCTTCCCGCTAGAACTACGCTGCGCTTACATAGGTTGAAGGGATCACATTGCCCTATGTCAGAACACATGCACTAACAACTAGGCCAAGACTACTACCTTCGTTTAGATTTTTGACTTAGCTGTTCTCCATGCAGGACACAGCAATAATGAATGAGTGTCCAAACTTCCAGCCCAACTTGAATTGCTAGAGAAATCTAAGTTCCACATTCAGTATGATATAGAGGGCACTATGTACATAGCACACAGCTGCAAACACTGTCTGCCGGAGCTGTCAGACTCACCGCAGGAAGCCACATCACGCCCACTATCACATGGTCGACACTGCATGCATTCTGACAGTCATCCTTGAAACGAAGACTCCATATCAACCAGACATCGATTTCAGCATACCCGCCTCCACGCACACTTTTTCAACTCAGATTTGAACTCTCATGTTGGTTTCATATTTACTCTGTGTTTTTATTATGTCTTTTGATCTGGCCACCCTTCTGCAAAGCCGATACCTGATCAGCCCGTATGATGTTGCAACATCGGCCCGCTCCCTGATCAGAGTGTGATATTGATTTGTGCTGGGTGTCTTGGCCTGATTTTCAGACTGCGTTCTCACAGCCTGCTGTGTTTTTTTGAGCCAGTATTTACGGCGTCAAACCTAAGAGAACATATGGTTTTGATGCTCCAAAAGTGTGCCTTGACAATGCATCGTCTTGTCAATTCGGCTAATGGAATGTGAGCACTAAAGCAATTAAGGAACCAAAGCAAAAATTGCATTGAGATCAAGGGAAAATAGATGGAGAGACAGAAAGTCGCATACTGATCACTCAGCAGGAGTGGAGAAGACTTTCAATGCTTCTGTTTTTTCATCTGGAGTAGCTCCAGAAGTGTAACTCTCTTTGAAATCCAGATCATGGGATTGGATAGACCTCTGTTCATACAACAGCTGTAAGTGAGTGTCACATATTCTCATACACTCTGTGGTTGGGGTGCAATAAAGAAATGCTTCATGACTTAGTTGTGTGAAATACTCAAGCTTTTGATGGCAATAATCAATGAAGGGTACCCCTTTTGTAAAGGTGATGATGGTCACCACCAGAATATGTTGTGTTTTGAATGCTGGTCCCCAGCATGGGATGTTTGTGAGCAGACTTCTTAACTAGATTAGCCAGCAAGTCTTCTTTGACGATCAACCTAAAGGCCAAGTTGATCAGACTCACTGGCTTTGCTGTTGAACAGGATGGCTATGCTGGTCCACAAGCACTAATCATTCAAGGATGTAACCAAATGTTCAAGATTTGACAAAATATAAATTTAGGTATGTACGTTTAGAAAAACCCATATTGACTGACCACTAATCTGAATAATGGAGCAACTGGACATACTCTCATAGCAACTAGTAATAATTTGTAATAGATGTAATCATTCCAAATCGTGCTATTTTCTTTCTTCCGTGGTGCACAAAAGTTATTTTATGGCTAGGTTATTTTATTTTTAGGGCTTCGTTTTATGATTAGCGTTCTGGGATAATCTTAGAAACAAATTGTAAGAATGCTCATACCACACCCAGTTGTTTCTCTTTCTTCTGTGGCACACAACATAGATTTCCCTATAAAAATGGTTAGGTTTAGGAATAGGGTAAGGGGTTACATATTATAGTTGGGTTTATGTTTGGGTTAAGAGTTAAACTTTGGAAAAGTCATTATAGTTTGTTTATTTTTCTCTATGGGAGTAAAATGTGTGTTTTTGTGCAAGCCAACTTTTCTGTACTCAGTCCATTCTGTTTTTTAGGTTGCTTTCACACAAAGGTCATTTCTTTTTTGGCTTTTAAGCAAATGAGCTGGGTTCTGCACCACAGTGCACCACAGTGCCACAGTGCACCACAGTTACACACAAATGTAACTGATTCAATGTTATAGTATATTTATTCTTTCTCAGGATTGTGTGTGAGATGGATGCTACTCCTGCGGACACCAAACCCGGTCCAGTTCATTTGTGCGTTGGAGAGTGTAAGCCAGAGCTCCAGACCCGTTCTTCCCAGCTCTATTCCTTTGTGGTAAGATCTTCATCTTTTTTTCTGATTAATACAGTGAGGTAGTGGCGAAACTGGCCTTTGTGTTGGCTTTATTAAACTGGGCTTTAGCTGGTCCATTGAAGAGAACTCCTGGGTCACTGTGATGTTATGCCTTTGGACAGGTGAACTTTGCTGAGGTTGTTTTGTTCCCAGAACCTCAAATCAGAGGAAATGACTCAGAGCTCAACATACTTCATATGTCCAAATAGCTTCACTTTAGGAACAAAGGCTTTCTTCAACACAACCTCAAGTGTCTATATCTCTCAGTGGTTCATAGTCTTCCATTTGACATACACTCAAGGTTCTGATCTGTAAATGTCATAGTTTCCCTCTTTGTGGCTGCATATAATGGAGTATAAGAACCTATTTTGCTTTGATTCTGTTGAAACAAACCTTTTAAAATTGATGGTATCAGATCGTAATACCATGTTACGTTGAAGGATTTGATGGTACTGAATAGGTATGGGATGATATATTGTATTTCAAAATATCGTGATCCAAAAAGATTACGAACCATATCGTGACATAACTCATATTTTGAAATTTGCAACATTATATTCTGTCCATGTGATCATAATGACCCCATCAAACATCATAATCTCTCAATTGCTTGATTTTACCACTACAGTGCTTTTTCTACACTGTTTACAGGGTTCACACAAGGTCCTTGGATTGCTTAAAGTGCTTTTAATTTAGCTTTTAGATATTTAAGTATTGAAATACATGGAAAATTGCCTTGTTTTGATGAAAAGATTCAAATGGATTGTTTCCTCCGTGTAATGTGTGTCCATCAAAGATGAGGCGACTCCACTTTAATTGAATAATGTTTCTTAAAATCCTTTCTGTTCTTTACAGTCAGATAAAACTCATATTATACGTATATTAAAAATAAATATAAATTTTAATCTCACATAGCATGTATGCAATAAAGAAACTGAGCTATGCTTGTTGATGTTCGCTGAACTGAAACACTGAAATGCATATTGATACTCCTAAAGTGAGAGTGCCTTTTTAGCATTTCTTATACAAATGAACATAAAATTGTACACATTATTTCAATAAGTGATAGCGCATTTCATTATTATATATACCATTTTATGATATAATATTAATTTACAGAATGTAGAGTTTTTGTATTTGTACAAAGTTCAAATATGATTATAATAATGATGACAAACAAATGTTAAAAAATTTTAAATGTTCACTTTCACATACTTTTTTCGGGACAGGTTTTGTTCAGTTCAATTGCTTGTTCTGCACCTGATCAGCCTGAATGTACCCAACAATTTTGGAAAGCTTATTTGTTTATGATCTTTTCTTACAGAGAAAAGTATATGACATGATTTATTTAAATTTTGAGCATTTGTATTGTTTATTAAAGAACTTTATTTTGATGAGAAATTATGTGTATTTTTTCAGTTTTTAAAAAATTAAATCTGTAATATTTTGTAATGTAAGTGGTTTTATATAGAATCGAGATTATATTGAATCGTGAACCTCATTTTGTATATCGAACCGAATCGTGAGAACCATTTCATCCCATCCATAGTAGTGAATGATTACCATATGTTTGTACCATTGTATTTACATTGTACTCCAAGGTACATCAAAGAATACCATGGTAGTACCACGGTAAATGTCCAAAAAGCATGGCACAATGTCACGAACCCCTTTCCTCTGCCCCATCTCAGCTTCCTCACACACGCACACTATCTCCCGTCTCGCACACAGGCACTCCGCGAGCGTGCTCGCTTCCCGCTCCCTCGCTCCGCCCCCCTGAGCGCGAACGCTCTTTTTCCTCCATCGGGCTTCCACGCCCGGTTTTGCTTTTACGAGCTCTCGCTCGTAAACGATCTCCCCCCTCTGGCGCACTCGGCTCTTCAGCCTGAACATTATGACCACTTGCACTCACGCGCTTCCTATCTTCACACATTGTTTACACCTGCACTCACGCGCTTCTTGTCCCCACACATTAGGTACACCTGCACTCGTCTCGTCACCTGTCATTGTCTACACCTGCACTCGCCCCTATAAATACACTATCCCTCCGTTTGAATCCCTTTGGTTATTGTATTTATATTCCCGTGTTTTGACCCTCGCTAGTCGCGTCTAGTTTTGACTTCCCCACTCTTGATTACCCTCGTAGCTTGCCAACTCCCTATTCCTCTCGTTTCCCTGTCTTTCGCTCCCGCTTATCCCGTCTTGTCTTGTCCATAGTTGTTAACTGTTTTCCCCACTTCGACCCCCGCTATCGTTCACCTCCCTCACTAGATCTGCCCCCTTGTTCATCTCTTTGATTCCCCGGCTCTTGACCCTACGCTTCCCATGACTACTCTTCATTGGATTTGCCCCTTGTATGTACTTTTGCCTGCCTGCAAATAAACGCAGTTTTTGACTTACATTGTGACTGTCTCAACTTGTGTGCGTTACACACAAGCCAAAAAAAAATATATATATATATATATATAGTACTGCAGCACCTTTTTTGGTACTTTTTTGTTAGTTTAACAAATAAAAGCATACAATCTCAACAATATGTGCTATTTAGTAGCAGGATTGTACTTAATCCAGGCAGTTATGTAGAAAATGTCTCACTCAATTATTCACAAAATTTGGAGATCACTCCATTATTGTTTTAGAAGTGTATCTCCATGCAGATTTGGAGTCATTAATAGCCACAAGGTCAATAAATAAGCCTTTTACTGGCTAGCATTGCTTTTTGTGCTATTTAGCCATTTTAACGTAACATTTTTATGCATTTTCAGTAGATTATTTTAATGAGGTTGAGGATTAACTAGTTTTAAATGGCATTATTCACACATTTATTTTCCTAGAGATGAAAAGAATAGTGTGTTTATTGAACTGATGGACTCATCGTGTAAAAATGACTTGAGATATGCCATAAAAGCTAGCTAATTTAAAGATTGCAGCTGTTTTTCATTATTATTGGTATAACACTATCCCTGCTTCCTCCATTTATAACCGAAGCCCACTTCAGCATAATAGAACTTGTTCTGGGTTATTAAAATAATGAGTGATTACAAAAATGAAGCACCACGGGGAGTGTTGAACATAGAGACAATAAAAGCCATTAACCAAATCAAAGGCAGGATGGTTGCCATGTTGTTTTGTTGCACCTGGGGGAACTCTCGCACACCTGTCTCACACACGCCAGCCTAGGGTTAATAGATAATCAATGTCAGCATTCACACACAAACGCTATGGCAAACAATTATCCTTATCACAACAAGCCTTTCATATCGCAGTCAAATATAATAGCAGCATGTTATCTCGAACGCTCCGCCAAATGTTGTCGGACAACACAGAAGCCACGAGTGGCCCGTCAGTTGTAGAACAATCAGAGGAAAGATTGAAATAGGTGTTAATGCATTTTTAGTCAGCGCACGTGTGAAGTCAGCCACCAGCCATTTCATGTGCTTTCTTAAGACTCAGAGCTGTCCATTTCTGTGTTTCACCGTCTGCTGTTTCCAGTCCCTTTATGCAATAAATAAAGTAAAGTAAAAAGGGAGAGGGGAACTGGGAACTAGAGAGATATTTTAGACATTTCTAGATACAACATTTTAAAAGCCATGTATGTATCCACAGACATGCTGTTCATGAGTTCACATCACTCAATCAAGACTGGAAATGTATTTTCTGTAGCATTCACACTTTATTGCAAAAAGACAAAAACGAAGGACAGTGGTTATTTACAGAAATAACATATAGCGGACCACATCTAGGCAGTATGGGCTGATTCAGAATCTATTTACCTTCTACTGATATTGATGCATGCATTCAGACTTGAATTTATGCCTACTTTGTCTCTGTCTTACACTTGGTTTCTACCTCTCAGTTTTTGTCTCTCTGTCTGTCTTTATCATGCAGATGCCATCTGTCACTGGGTTGTCCCCCAGTCGGGGTCCAGAGTCAGGAGGAACTAAGGTGACCATCATGGGAGTAAACCTTGGAGCAGGCAGCAGCGTCACTGTGCTTTTTGGAAACCAGACTTGCGAGTTTTACAAGTAGGAATCTCTACCATCACGTAATCTTGGCTTAAACCAATGGTGAAAAAGGGAAAAATGGAGAAAGTAATCATTTTATAACATGGATAGATGACTATTTATCTATGTCTTTCTATCCATGTTATAACATTTTTGTTTTATATATAAAAAATATAGTAGCTTGTCGAAAATTAAACATCCAATGATGGTAGTCTTAGTTATATATATTTTTTTTATTAATCATCAGCATATATGCAATGAAGTAACATTTTTATTGTTGTTGTTTGTTTGTTTTTTTGTTTGTTTTTTGCTTTAAATTGCAAAGTAGTAGTTCTCTCAACAAGATCATTTTAATTTAGTGAACAAACAAAGTAAACTAAACAAAGCAATGTTGCTAAGGACAATTATTAAGACAAGTAAGAGTAACATTTAGGTAACACTTTATATAATAAGGTTCCATTTGTAAACATTAGTTAACTACAGTGTATTCAGAAATTATTTAGACCCCTTCATTTTTCTACATTTTATTATGTTGCAGCCTTATGCTAAAATGCTTTACATTATTTTAATTTTTTTCACATCAATCTACACTCCATAACCCATAATGACAAAGCAAAAACTAGATTTTTGATAACCTTGCAAATTTATTACAAACCAAAACTGAAATATCACATTGACATCAGTATTCAGATCCTTAACTTAGTACTTTATTGAAGCACCTTTGGCAGCATTTATAGCCTCAAGTCTTTTTGGGTATGATGCAACACGTTTTGAACACCTGGATTAGGGGACGTTCTGCCATTCTTCTCTGCATATCCTCTCAAGCTCTGTCTGGTTGGATGGGGACTGCGGGTGCACAGCCATTTTCAGGTCTCTCCAGAGATGTTCGATTGGGTTCAAGTACGGGTTCTGGCTGGGCCACTCAAAAACATTCACAGACTTGTCCCAAATCCACTCTTGCATTGTCTTGGCTGTGTGCTTAGGGTCATTGTCCTGTTGAACCTTCGGCCCAGTCTGAGGTGCTGAGCACTCTGGACCAGGTTTTTATTAAGGACATCTCTGTAGTTGCTGCGTTCAGCTTTCTTTCCACCCTGACCAGTCTCCCAGTCCCTGCTGTTGAAAAACACCCCCACATCATATGCTACCACCACCATGTTTCACCGTTGGGATGGTATTGCGCATGTGATGAGCAGTGCCTGGTTTCCTCCAGACATGACACTTAAAACTGATGCCAAACAGTTCAATCTTTGTTTCATTAGACTAGAGAATCTTGTTTCTCAGTCTGAGAGTCCTTTAGGTGCTTTTTTGCAAATTCCAAACTGGCTTTCATGTGTCTTGCACTGAGGAGAGGCTTCCGTCTGAACACTCTGCCATAAAGCCCAGATCGGTGAAGTATTGCAGTGATGGTTGTCCTTCTGCAAGTTTCTCCCATCTCCACACATGATCTCTGGAGCTCAACCAGGGTGACCATCGGGTTCTTGGTCACCTCTCTTACCAAGGACCTTCTCCTGATTGCTTAGTTTGGATGGGCAGCCAGCTCTAGGAAGAGTCCTGGTTGTTCTTCCAACTTCTTCCATTTAAGTATTATGGAGGCCATTATGCTCTTGGGAACATTCAATGCCTAATTGTTTTTGTAGACTTCCCCATATCTGTGCCTCGACACAATCCTGTCTTTGAGCTTTGCAGGCTGTTCCTTTGGCCTCATGGCTTGGTTTTTGGCATTTGCCACAGGTGGACTCCAATCAAGATGTAGAAACATCTCAAAGATGATCCAGAGAAATGGGATGCACCTGAGCTAAATTTGAAGTGTCATAGCAAATGGGCTGAATACTGATGTCAATGTGATATTTCAGTTTTATTTTTTTATTTTTAATAAATTTGCAAAGTTATCAAAAATCTTATTTTTTCTTTGTCGCTATGGAGTGTAGATTGATGTGATTTTTATTTTAAAGCATTTTAGCATAAGGCTGCAAAATGTTACAGTGTTGTAACATTGTGAAAAGAAATGTGAAAAGAAATTAAGGGTCTGAATAATTTCTGAATGCACTGTACATAAGTTAACATGAATTACCAATGAAAAATATTTTTACTGCATTTATTAATCATAGTTAATATTTATTTCAACATATACTAAAAAGAAAATTATTTAAAAAGTTGTATTTGTTAACATTAGTTAATGCACTACGAACTAACATGAACTGACAATGAACAATTGTATTTTTATTAACATGATAAAATTAGCAAAGATTTATAAATGCTTTAAAATTATTTAGTTATACAGATAACTAATGTTAACAAGTGGAACCTTATGTTAAGTGTTACCAAATTCTTGCAGCCTTCAGCTTTCACAACTTTTCATTTTTTACAGTGACTACATCAGAACTTAATGACCCTCTGTATACTTTCTTTCTAAAACAATTTGTGTTTCTCTAGATTTTAGTTTTTTTCTATTCTGGTCTTTTTTTCTACTTCCTCTCTAACTAATTTCGCTGGTACGCCGCATTCTTCCTCTACCTAAATGACCCCCACCAGCTGTTTTCCTATAGCTCTTTTTCATTTCCATTCAATCTCTCTCTCTCTCTCTCTCTCTCTCTCTCTCTCTCTCTCTCTCTCTCTCTCTCTCTCTCTCTCTCTCATAAATCTAAGGCTGATTGTAATGCTTTAAGGTGTAAGAGCCAACTGCTTTAATGAAATATCAACTAATTGCAGATTTCTAATTTAATCTGTTTCTGTGAAAGGATGATATGTTCCTGTTGTGTGTGTGTGTGTGTGTGTGTGTGTGTGTGTGTGTGTGTAACATTGAAATAAGTAATGGCTTAATGCTCTATAATACGCGGCAGAGAATGACTAATTCTCACTTTGCACAGGTAGCACTTTCAGAGAGAACCATGAGAAAAAGACTGCAATTGAAAAAGAGCCGAGAGACGCCCACAAGCGTCATTCAAATATACTCTGTCTGATGAATTTCAATATGTGTAGCCATCTGTTATTAAGTAAATACTGAGTAGTTTGTGCTCTGTTGACTGAATCTGATATCTGGTTTGTATCGGACTGCTTTGCCCACAGACGAACTATGACGGAGATCTTGTGTTATTCAGCGCCTTCACTAACGGGGGTTGGTCCCGTTCAGATCAGCGTGAGCGTGGATCGCGCTCAAGTCAGGGAAAGCCTGACATTTGAGTATATAGATGACCCAACTGTTCAACGCATCGAACCAGAGTGGAGCATCGCTAGGTAATGTTTGACCGTTTGAATTAACTCAATGCAAGAATGAACTTTCAGGAGGAGAAAATACTACTTAAACAGTATGTTCTAATATGTGACACTGTAATCAAGCACAATGTGACAAACATTTTAGCATCAAATAATTTGACTGTCTGCACTGAATGTGAAACTGCAGTGGTTATTTGACTCTAAAGGCTATGACCATTTTAACAGATACAAGGCAAGACATTACATGCTGCAAGAAATTGATCTTATTCTCAGAATTTTGTTCTGCATCTTTTTTCAAGGCTGTGTGTGTTTGTGCTGTTCATGAAAATGAATGAACAGCTGACCTTTGGTCAAATAGGCCTTTTATATCTTTTGAATAAAAGATGAACTCTGTGTCAGTGTGCATTTTATCAAGGTAATCGTATGGTTTACTGAAAATGGAAGTTAGCTCAAACCATGAGTTTGGCTTGGAAATATGGCTCAGACAGTATTCTGTCACTGTATACCCTTGCGATATACCTTCATAGCATAAAGCACACTTACGCATAATATATCTTCCATACCATTCAGAGACATGAAAAAAGAGTGAATGAATGTTAATGTTGTTCCTCAGGCAGGTTGTACAGTTTCTGTACTGCTAAAGTGATTTTGAAGTGTTTCACCATACAGAATTGGACTGATTATGCAGAGCTTCAAGATATTGACAACAAAATGCTGCACAGGATTATATACAGTAGCAGAGACAAAACAGGAACATGTCAAGAATGATTATAAAAGAGAGAGAGGGAGATGTGATGCTGAGATAAAGACTCAACTCGAGACAGAGAATGTGAGATAAATACAAATAAAGAAATCTATATGTCACCTGATATCCAAGACACAAAAAAGGGACAATAATCCTCAAAGGGGTGCGTAAAAAGGCTTCTGTCACATTTGTTTAAAAAAAACAGAAATGGCTTAATAAATGATAATACTTTCCCAAAACGAACAGTCAGTCATTTGGTCCATTCGGTGTAATGACCATAACAGCTGATATGATGACTATTTTCAATCCTATCTACTACAATGCCATTCAAAAACCAGAGATTAGATCAGTAGATTAGCTCTGTTTATCGTTAGTCTGAAAGACTGCATTAGATTTATACTAGACTTGTTATTCTAGGTGCGGTGTAAATGCTATTATAACTGGGGGTTATATCTATCATTACTTTTAAGTAATAATATAGTATATATTATTATAGTATATTAGTATAGTGCCATGTTGTCAGGCATGACACTCGGCGATCAATAGATGGAAAATAGATGAGAAACAAAGACTGTATATGATGAGATGGGTCATTGGCATACTTAAAAGAATATTCCAGGTCCATTACAAGTTAAGGTCAATCAACAGCATTTGTGGCATAGTAGTGATTACCACAAAAATGTAAACCAGAAATAATCCGACCAGCCCCTCTGGCACCAACAATCATCCCACACATCCCATGCCAATCCCCAATCTGATGGTCGATGCAAACATTAACTGAAGCTCCTGACTTGTTTATGCCTGATTTTATGCACTGCATTGCTGCCACATGATTGGTGAATGAAAAGTATATTAATGCCACTTATTAAAATACACACTTTATTTAGCATCAATTTACCATACCATGATTCTTAGTAGTGTACTGTACACCATGCCAGTAAGAAATTTACCCTGATATACATTTTGTAAGTTCATGTGGAGCTTTTTTATGGGAAAAATATGTTTATTACACATTTTACATACAGTATGTACTGTAACATAACATACTGCATCACTGTAACATTACATACTGCAACACTATAACATAACATACTGCATCACTGTAACATTACATACTGTAACACTATAACATAACATACTGCAACACTGTAACATAACATACTGTAACACTGTTACATTACACACTGCAACACTTTTACACACTGCAACACTGTTACATTACACACTGCAACACTAACATTACATACTGCAACACTGTAACATAACATACTGTAACACTGTTACATTACACACTGCAACACTTTTACACACTGCAACACTGTTACATTACACACTGCAACACTAACATTACATACTGCAACACTGTTACATTACACACTGCAACACTAACATTACACACTGCAACACTTTTACATTACACACTGTAACACTGTAACATGACACACTGCAACACTGTAACATAACATACTGTAACATTACATACTGCAACACTGTAACATTAAATACTGTAACATAACGTACTGCAACACTGTAACATTACATACTAAAACACTGTAACATTACATACTGCAACACTGTAACATAACATACTGCATCACTGTAACATTACATACTGTAACAATATAACATAACATACTGCAACACTGTAACATAACATACTGTAACAATGTAACATTACACACTGCAAAACTGTTACATTACACACTGCAACACTGTTACATAACATACTGTAACATAACGTACTGCAACACTGTAACATTACATACTAAAACACTGTAACATTACATACTGCAACACTGTAACATAACATACTGCATCACTGTAACATTACATACTGTAACAATATAACATAACATACTGCAACACTGTAACATAACATACTGTAACACTGTTACATTACACACTGCAAAACTGTTACATTACACACTGCAACACTGTTACATTACACACTGCAACACTAACATTACATACTGCAACACTGTAACATAACATACTGTAACACTGTTACATTACACACTGCAACACTTTTACACACTGCAACACTGTTACATTACACACTGCAACACTAACATTACATACTGCAACACTGTTACATTACACACTGCAACACTAACATTACACACTGCAACACTTTTACATTACACACTGTAACACTGTAACATGACACACTGCAACACTGTAACATAACATACTGTAACATTACATACTGCAACACTGTAACATTAAATACTGTAACATAACGTACTGCAACACTGTAACATTACATACTAAAACACTGTAACATTACATACTGCAACACTGTAACATAACATACTGCATCACTGTAACATTACATACTGTAACAATATAACATAACATACTGCAACACTGTAACATAACATACTGTAACACTGTTACATTACACACTGCAAAACTGTTACATTACACACTGCAACACTGTTACATAACATACTGTAACATAACGTACTGCAACACTGTAACATTACATACTAAAACACTGTAACATTACATACTGCAACACTGTAACATAACATACTGCATCACTGTAACATTACATACTGTAACAATATAACATAACATACTGCAACACTGTAACATAACATACTGTAACACTGTTACATTACACACTGCAAAACTGTTACATTACACACTGCAACACTGTTACATAACATACTGTAACATAGCATACTGCAACACTGTAACATTACATACTACAACACTGTAACATTACATACTGCAACACTTTAACATAACATACAGTAACATTACATACTGTAACACTGTAACATAACATAATGTAACACTGTTACATTACACACTGCAACACTGTTACATTACACACTAAAACACTAACATTACATACTGCAACACTGTAACATGACACACTGCAACACTGTAACATAACATACTGTAACATTACATACTGCAACACTGTAACATTACATAGTGCAACATAACATACTGTAACATTACATACTAAAACACTTTTGCATTACATACTGCAACACTGTAACATTACATACTGCAACACTTTTGCATTACATACTGCAACACTGTAACATTACATACTGCAACACTGTTAAATGACATACTGCAACACTGTAACATAACATACTGTAACACTGTAACATTACACACTGCAACACTGTAACATTACATACTGTAACATTACATACTGCAACACTGTAACATAACATACTGTAACACTGTAACATTACATACTGCAACACTGTAACATAACATACTGTAACACTGTAACATAACATACTGTAACAATGTGACATTACATACTGCAACACTGTAACATAACATACTGTAACAATGTGACATAACATACTGCAACACTGTAACAACATACTGTAACACTGTAACATTACATACTGCAACACTGTAACATAACATACTGTAACAATGTGACATAACATACTGTAACACTGTAACATTACATACTGCAACACTGTAACATAACATACTGTAACAATGTGACATAACATACTGCAGCATTGTAACATTACATACTGCAACACTGTAACATTACATACTGTAACAATGTGACATAACATACTGCAGCACTGTAACATTACATACTCTAGCACTGTAAAATTCATAAATTCACAGTATGCCCACCTCTTCAGAGACTATTACACCACTGATGCCAGAGAATCAATGAAGGCAGAAATGGTGCTGTTGCAGATGTACCAGTTCCCCAGACTGAACAGAACACTCTTACAAGCTGCACCAGACTAATGAAGTGCTCAAGAGTAAACAAGTGAAACACCAAGAGGGAGAGTTCCTCACCCGTTCCACTCCCCGACGCTCAGTGCTTTTGTTGTGCACTATCAAGCCTTGGACATTTCATGAATGCTAAGCAGGATCACCGCTGATTCTGTTCCTTTAATGTTTTCAAAGACGAGTCTAGTATGTTTGATTACATCTACTGAAGCTAGTTAAAAGCATCTTTAATCACTACCTTCTCAAAAGCGCATTATCTTCTAAGAACTGTTTGCTCAAAGGACCAAGTTTTGAGGGTAGTTTTGATTTTAGTGGAGATGAGTTTCTTTAGCATTCTGTGGCAAATTCACTAAATAGTTATGCCACTTTTGCGTGTAGAAAGCAGGCAGTAAACAGACCATTTGTGTTCATTTCCTAGCAGTCATAGTAGCAGTAATTATTTGTACAAATTATTCATAGTATATCCAGACGTGTAGTGTTGTTGAGCACAATTTCTGCATTTATAAAAATGCCTAAGGCAAAATGCAGTAACTACGCATTTTTATTCAAATATAGGTAAGTCTATGATTTGACCTGTGACAGATAGATTTGGCACAACTATGCTCAGTGGAGTGTGAAAAGTGCAGTAACTTCAAAATGAACAATAATTTGAAGCCATTTTTTAGTGTTGCTTGTTACTGCATTTTGGCTTTGTAGGGCAGAACGAGCATTTCAGTCTCATAGAGGCCAACCCTTTCATGTTTTTCAGTGGACACACGCCTTTGGTGGTGACCGGGACGAACTTGGATGTCATACAGGAGCCGAGGATTCGGATCAAGTATGGTGGGCGAGAATCCGTAAACGTGAGTAGCTGAAAACACTATTTATTTATTAATCTTTGTTATCGGTGATTCCTTAATTACCTTCACTCTCTTTTTGAAATGACCTCAGTTACCTGAGCTAAGGGCTTTTGGGAGAACGGCTCTCTTGTGTGAGCTGATATCTCACGAGAGTGAACGCGATGAAACCAAATCGTATCAGTTCGACCTCAGAGATGCACAACCTTGGGAAGTGGCATGCTTTGTCTGCAGGTTTCAGTTGATTATCAGTGACTTTCAAAAGAGAAAGGATTGCACATTCTCCTGCCTTTTTTTGGGATGCATTAGGCTAATTTCTCTCCTTTCTGTTGACCCATGGAGGCGAGATCAGCCATGACTCACTGCCGCGGCTCCAGAAATCTCAAATATCTCCTACCCACAAGCCCAAAGAGTGACCTCTTTCAAGCTGTGTATCTGTAATTTCGACAAAGTACCCCACTGAATAATTCAGACTGTGTAAAGTGGTGTGGATGAAGCATTTAATTTGAGCATTTTACTTAGCTGCTGCCAAACTGAATACAAGTATTCAGAGCATTCTGTGAATGCACAGACTTAATTTCTGAACAGGTATTGGGAAAGTAGTTCAACTACGTTTTAGGAAAAGTAGTTAGCTACACTACACTGTATACTAATAAAAACATCCTCAAAGCTATTTAATATGGAAGAACGAACCGACTGGCCAAATTAAAGAGAGTGGATGTTTAAGGCAGGTTTCTTTGATCAATGCATCAGTTCACTCAGTCGTAAAGCAGTACAGTAAAGGTACAGTATACCAAGCCTTTTGCTACACTACACCACTATTCATTGGAAACGGTAGCTTGTTACTGTAATGATCTGTATGATTTGGAAAAAAAAACAGAGCTTCAGTCACACAACTGATAAATGTGTATGAGTTAGTAGCCTTACTACTTTTAGTTAGTTTCTCACCAACACTGTACTTGAATATATTTGTGGATTCTGGACAATTAATGTGGCTGGTTAATGGGGTTTAAAGAAAGATGAACTGCTGACAGAAAGTCTTGGTCAGCATTGATCCCGAAATGAGAAGGCCGAGGGCTAAAGGATCGGTTCAAATTCAATTTATCGTCACTGCAGGGGGTCCAAGTTTAATTAATGGAAGAGGATTTTCTTTTGCTAGGCCAGACAAGAGGACAGGATCCTATAGTGACATCCTATTGTAACAGAATAGAGACTGTACTGTGTTATAATGATTTGCAAGAGATCTAAATGCTGACTAATATTAAAAATGGATTTCAGGGGGATAAAATAGAATGCTAAAAGTGTACAGTATGCTCCCCTTAAAGCACAAATACACTTTGTACTATCTTATTTCATATGGAGGCACAAACCTGCATAAATAATAAATGAATACATGTAATAATAAAAAATAAAGGATTAAATGTCTTGATAAAACAAATAGAATTAGTTTTTAATTAAATGTATTCCTGAATTTATTATTGTATGACTTTATTCCTTTATTATTTTCTATATTTATTTTTAACTTATTTTTATTCTTTTTAGCTTTTAATTATTTACTCATTCGTTTTGCCTATTTTTTTTATTTATGAGTTAATTTATTTTTTATATTTATTTATTCCCACATATATTTATTTCCATATTTATATATTCCCATAAATATTTATTTATTTATACATGTATTTATTTGTACTTTTCTGTGTGCAACATGGAAATGAGGGAGGCGGTCCTTGCGGAGCTCCAGTGCATCATTGGATGAGAGCTCAATAGTACTTATCGGAAGCAGATGGACGTCCCACCTTAGCACCCTTTGACTCGCACAGATTTTGAATATGCAGGGAAACATTTGCAGAGAATCTAACAATCCAGGATGTGCTACGACATTCATACCGGCCTACAGCTCTCCTAAAACATCAATAAGCACCTCTACTCTAAATGAAACAGTCATTTGATGCGTGGTTATCGACTTCATTCGCATGTCGCGCAACTCTCTAGATATATGTGAAGAGTCAGCTATAGATTTTTTTATTGCAGATGTATACATACATAAACGATCAGGGAAATGAAGCATGGTTGTATCTTTTACAATGAACAATCATGACAACAGAAAACAATATTATGGATTTGCAGACATCAAAATATGAAGTTATACACAGAAGAAAAGAAAAGGACAAGGTTAAATCATATCATTTATGAAACTTGCTCATTTTGTGGTTTTGTTGAAGAAACAGCTCCCCATTTATTTTGTGATTGTAGTAGAACCAATACATCTTGGATTGACTTAAGCTCTTATGTTTTTAGCCCCACAAATAGCTATAGTTTACACAATATGGCTATGACCTAACGTCACATCAAAACAAGTCAAGAGTAATCGAGCACACGCTTCAATCTACAATAAGCCAATGGTAAGCAGGACCCGCCCACATAATTATCATACAAGAGACAGAAATGTAAGAATAAATACAAAAATAAATAAATGTGGGAATATTTAAATATAGAAATAAATAAATGAATGCATAAATAAATAATAAAAAAAAACAAAAACAAATGAAAGAATAAAAAAGTTATAAGACACACCCCCTCTCCCATGTGCCACTCGAAGAGGATGTAAGATGGCCTGTCATTGGATGACGTACAAGCAGTTTACGTGATATTACTGGATCTGCGAATCATGTGTATAAGAAACATATGCAAAGCATATCAGAAGTTTATGGTGGCTCGTTCACAGTTGCTGTGAAATGCTGAATGCGACCCTACCTGAGCATGCACAGTGATGTGTGTCCTGGATAGTAGCTGGTAATCATGATGCTGTCAACAGAACCAGCCTCCCAACCCACGCCCCCAACTGAAACATGCACAGCAACCGCAATTTGCCTCACCCTACTTCACCGATTGAGGTACCGAGCCGATGAAGAATACCGCCAGATCCTGTACTGAAGCACCTCCGTGAAATTAGCACCCCATATAATTAAATCTTTACCAAATATATACCATTAAAAAATGAATATTTGTGCTGCTTTGGTGTTTCAGATATTAGACATAATTTTTTGGCTCTGTGACGTCACTTTCCACCCCATGAGGTCGTTTGTGCTTGGTTTGTGCTGCTTTGTTCCGTTAAAAGAAACACAAACTATTTCCCTTCCTTACATATAGCAAGAAACTTTTCAGGAGCAGTGACTTCACTCCAAATCGCTCCAAAACGGTGTCGTCCGTTTATGCTCGATTAGTGCTCTCAAAAGAAACATCATAATGTTTTCCTTTCTTTGTATTAAACAAGATTTTTAGAGCCATGAAAGCATGCAGGCTAAACTAATGTTTAAACTAATGTGATTGGGGTCCAGAGTGATTTTTGCAGCCTTTTTCCTCACTCTGGAAATGTAAATTTTTTAAAGGGAGGGCAGGGGGCAACCAATAATCCTCTCAGCAGTCCGAACTGTCCTGTGTAGTGTTCTGATATCCGATTCCATAGCTGCACCAAACCAGATAGTTATAGATGTGCAGAGGACAGACTCAATGACTGCTGAGTAGAACTGTATCAGCAGCGCCTGTGGCAGGTTGAACTTACCCAACTGGCAAGGAAGTACAACCTCTGCTGGGCCTTTTCACAAGAATCAATGTGGGTCTCCCACTTCAGGTCCTGTGATATGGTAGTGCCCAGGAACCTGAATGACCCCATTGTTGCCACAGTGCTGTTTAGAATGATGAGGGGGGTCAAAGTTTGGAAGTTCTTGATAAAGTCCACAATTATCTCCACCTCCCATTCAACCTCCCTTTTGTAGAAGGACTCATCATCATCTTGTATGTACAGCTTTGCTCAACACTCTCGCATTGTAACGTTTGCAGGAAGGAGTCGAGAGAAAGAGGATGTAAATGTAGGCTTATTTAATAAAAACTCAGGAAAATAAACTATTTATTAACATTTTTATTAAAATTAATAGATTGATAATTGATTCCTTCATTCTTTTGTAAATGGCACTCCTGGGCTTCCATAGAGGTGAGTTTTTAAAGAAAACCTTGGCCTCTCGTTTCTTTACAAGGAAGGGGCAGTTAAGGTTCAAAATGACAATTAAACACCATAAAAGAATCATAAAAGTAGTTTATATGACATGTGCTCTATATTCCAAGTCTTCTGAAGACCTACTATAGCACTGAAGCCATAGCAATGTCCGATTTGTGAACAAATCGTTCATTTGAGTTGGTCTTTTAATTATTTTTAAATCAAGCTCACAAAACTGGTCTGAATGATTTGCTGATTAATTGTATTGGATGCAATGGTAAATGCAGTGATTAACAGCTCACTAGTGGTTTATGGCTTACATTTAGGTAGGCATGGCATGGCATCAGAAAACTTAGAATATATTGAACAAGTCAATAAGGACTACTTTTATGATACTTGAAGCGTGACAGCCCCAGTCCTCTTTCTTTATATGTGAAAGATTTACCAGGGTATTCTTCAGTAATGTACCTTTGTATCATAATGGTTCAGAACGAAACAAAATAGTGTCAGAGTCTGGCAATCAGAAGCGAGCGCCCATCATGGCAGCCTTTAAACTGTCATCTGCCTCATACTCAAATTGCTTTTTCCCCCTCCTCTTCTCCCTTTACCTGGTGGGGTTCTCAGAATCTGAGCACATGGCAGACAATTGTCTTTGTGCATCCTGCTGTACCTATCACCAGCCTGCAGTTGTGACATTAATCAATTTCATGATTATAGCTAAAAGATTAGTTTTTCTGCCTTTGTCTTCTCTTGAGGAGAGGGAAACAAATGGCTTGACGCATGCAACGGCAGAGATATTCCGTAATGAAGTCTGGAGACAGATTCCTGAAGCGCTGTGCGCTATATCTGAACCAGTCACATAGGCACTTCAGTTTTCTTCTAAAACGAAGCGATCAGATGCTCCCACCAATCAGTCAGACCTTCCCAGACACCACAGATAAGAGCCCGATCACAAAATCAACATGAAGAACATGAACTATAGATGTTAAAAGTATTCTAGCATATGAATTTAACAAAGTGACATAGTTGTTCTACATTCATTCTAAACTACATCCATCTAATTTTCTGCCTTATATTTTCCTGATATCCAGTTTAATGTACATGTACGTAAAACAACAAAGAGCATAATTCAGAGTTGGTAATGAAAGCAGTGTACCCTTAAAGGGATAGTTCACCTAAAAATGAAAATTCTTTCATTATTTACTAACATTATTTATGTTGCTCTAAATCCATTAATTAATTTTTTTCATGAAGTGCTTCTTCATTACTATACTGTCCTCCCTCCGTGATTGTGTTTTTCTGTATTGACAGCAAGCTAAATTACATTTAATGAAAGAGTTGAGAATTGAGCATCCTAGCTCCAGTATTTATCGAAGTACAGTAGGTAGAGCAAACTTACTTCAATCTTCTCTGTCTGCTCATATGAATGTAACACATCATAAGAAAATGTTTCACTGCTGTTCAAATGCACTTTGGATCATTTATATGTATAAATGTTTTCCATCTGAAAGGACTACATTTTAAATGAAACAAATGACAATAAAATGCAAAGTAATCTCTTCAGTAATCAAAATACTTTTTAAATATAACTTTTAAATGTAACTAATTACCAATTATTTAAATTTAAACTGTATAGCGGAATACGGTTTCTTATATTTTGTATTTTAAATACGTAATCCCGTTACATGTATTCTTTTACTTCCCAAACCTGTATGTAATACATTTTCCATATAAATCTTTAACAAACTTTGTCTTGAGTAAATTATATCTTAAAGACTAAGTATGTTTCACAAACATGATGCTACTTATCATAGGACATCTAAATCAGACTAATTCTTTATATTGCAAATTCAATAATTAACTAAATACAGCACCGATCAAATGTAAGCAATAAGATTAGTTTAACGATTACTTCGCATTAAGAAACATTACAATTCTGAGTAACCATGCTTAAGGACTTACATCATGCTAGCTTAATCAAAATAACTCTGGTAAGCATTAAATAACCAAAAATGTCTTAATACTTAAGATGTTTAATATGTAAAGAATAAAACTACTTACAGCCATTGCTATCTTAAACTTCAAAAGCAAAGCATAAATGAGGATTGAGAGCTCTGTATGTTTCTGATGCAACATGTGACTGAACAAATTAGCTTCCTATTTCCCTTGTTTGAACCTCTATAAGTATCCATTAGGTGGCGCTCAAAACAAGTTACAGTAATTTCCGGACTATAAACCGCAACTTTTTTCCCACGCTTTGAACCTCGCAGCTTAAACAACGACGCAGCTAATATATGGATTTTTCCCGCTTTCAAATTTTATAAAAAAAAAAAAAAAACATTCTGTGACGTGCTCAGTTTTTTGGCGGCATGAAGCTTTCATTAGACCAATGAAATTGCCGAACGGGTTAAGGTCAAACAACTTTTTTGTTTACTGTTTAGATTAAATTGAGCGTGCTCAAACTTCCCATCATTCTGATTACGGTAGTCATTTTGTCACCCTCAAGACACGGCATATGATGCAGCTTTAAAGTTGAATGCGATTGATCTGGCTGTTGGAAAAGTAAATAGAGCTGCTGCACGGGAGACGTTGGAAACAGCAGCGTGATGAATTGACTCAAAAGGCAAAAAGACAACTAAAGTTGAGGCTATTCAACTCCGACACCGAAGGAGATGACTTCAATGGTTTCATGTGCACAAGAGGAGGAAGATAGTGACCAATGACTTTCTTGCTAGGCTACTGTTTACTGCTAATTTTTTATTTTTTGTTACAAGCGTGTGTGGCAGCGGGGGCGTGGTCAAGCGCCCGTCCAGGAGAGAAAAGCAGGAGGGCGCTTACACCTGAGCTAATGTCTAACACCTGTGTCTAATTTCAGTAAGCGTGGGGAGAGCGGCATAAAAAGGCAGCAGAGAGAGTGTGTGTGTGTGTGTGTGTGTGTGTGTGTGTGTGTGTGTGTGTGAGTGAGTGAGTGAGTGACAGACAGACAGACACACGTCAGTCTAGTGTTGGCTCATAGAAGTCCAAGAATTGAGAAACTTACATAGCTGTGGCCATTAAAAGCCTTACCTGGAACGTCAAGTGCCCTGCTTCACGTGTCCTTCTTGGGAAAACTGTCACCCTGGCACCAGTGTGACAGTTTTCAGCACTTGATGTAAGCGCCCTTACCGCTTTTCTCTCCCGGACGGGCGCTTGTCCACGCCCCCGCTGCCACACCGTGTTTCGTTAAAGCCTATTTATTTTTCTTACAAGCCGTGTTTCGTTAAAGCCTGTGTAAAGTTCATTTGTTTCAATGTACCGGTAGGCACCTGCGGCTTATAGACAGGTGCGGCTTATTTATGTTCAAAATAATATTTTTTTGAAAATTCAGTGGGTGCGGCTTATATTCAGGTGCGCTCAATAGTCCGGAAATTACGGTAAACGGTAATGAATTCTGTGAAATAAAAGGCAGAACAGTTTTAGAGCATGTACACACGCTATAGTTTATGCTACATCATAAAACACTGTAAAGCCATTGATTTCTAAGAGTATGGTGCATCAAGAATGTTGGAAAAATGCAAAAATTATGCTGGAAATTGTTTATTTGTTTTATTTTTGCAGCGCATTGAGGCAGGCATCCATTGACCAATGAGAATTCTAAAATTTCAGTTGGGTCCTGACAGTGGATTTCCAAAACGTAGGATGGCAGTGAAAAATGTATATTTATGAGGAAAGCGCCATCTGGTTGGTTAGTTTACGGTTAGGGTTGGGTTATGGTTTCTCAGACCAATCTGGCACCGCTTTCCTGCTGAAAATTACAAATTCGTCCAATCAGGAATGGCTTTCTTCATGAATATAAATTAGTCTTCCTTGCCATTCTGTTTTGGAAAATCATGTCCAGGCATGCTCTCGTAAATCGAATTTGCAATATTCCCGTTAAATTTCAAACTGGCCTCGCTTTTTCCACAATCTCAAAACTAATCTAAAAACATCCCTCATTAAACATTCCATCAAAAGAGCTTTCTCGACTTTGTAAGCAACCTTAGTTTTCCAAAGGACCCTTTTTATATTTCTTGATTTGGAATCTGGAAGTAAACTATAGCAGGATAAACTTCTTTAGCAGTGAAAAGGAGACAACAACAAATATGTTTTCATTCCAATTTACTCCAACAGCAAAATAAAAAGTTCAAATGTGGAAAGAAATAGGGAATGGTGGACAACAATCAGAAGAGAGGAAGATGCTAATGTAACTCCAGATACAACTATCTAAGCCATCTCTTAGATTCTATGCAACTTGTTGCCCCAGAGCTAAAGATGTGAGTAGAGAGAGCAAGAGATGGTTTGATTCATTAGCTTAGTCAGGGAGGACTGTGCTTTGTGTTGAGTCATGTGTCAGTTGTTGGAAAGACCTGAATCCAATTATTTCAGAGAGACAGGAAATCAGAAAGGATTGCAATTATTTTCACAGCCAAATACCTGCAGCTACTGCAACCTAGTCATGGAAGGATAGTAGTGATACTCGAAAGCTATTAGTCTGGTGTAGGCCCTGAAGTTCTGCTGTGCAAAAAAATCGAACTTCTAAATGTATTTGCTTTTGTCCCTCTTAGTATCTTCATGCTTACACCGGGTGTTCTTTGAAACGTAAAATACTTTGCTAATTAAATTCCAGCCATGTGGAAAGCTACATTATTTTTGTGCCCAAACGTTAGCTTAGTAGCTTGTTGTCGGAAGTGATGAAATAAACTGGTAGAGCAAGACAAAATGCGTATGCGTCCAGCCAGTTTAAAACAGATGGCGAGTAGAGCCAGCGCAAGGCTTTTGTAGGCCGTGCCAGGCTGGTGGTGTTCACAGCATCTGTCTCTGATATGGCACTGCCACAAAAAGGACAGAGAAACACGAAAGCAGTTCAAACATATTAGACCTTTATCATGTCCTGCTTAGATAGGTATCTACATATGTAATTTTGAGGTTTTGGTAGCCAAATAGTTCAAAATTGAGCTGTTAACTCAAAGATTGCATGTTCAGTCCCTAGTAGAGGTGACTCGGGAATGCAATAGGGAGAAAATAGTCCTCCATTGTCATAATAGTAAGAGGTCACTTAGCAGGCATGTTTATCCTAAGTGCACCATAAGCAAATAAACAAGGTACAATACACCTGGAGCAAGCTGGTTTAAAATTACCAAATACTGGCTGATTAATCATACGGAATTTTGTTTAGTGGCTGAGACGAAGGCCTTGTAACCAGAAGATTGCTGGTTTGAGTCCCAAGCAAGACACTTAACCCTAGGTTAATCCACAGGAACTATTCCTTTAATAAGTGTCCTGTAAGGGGTCATTCAGATCAAACAAATACAACAGAATGCAGGTGTCTTGATGTTTTTTAGAGTAGACGTTCTTTTCAGCCTGACAGTTAGTAAGGCAACACACGCAGATGGAAGGTGAACCCAGATAATGGAATTTTATTTAAAACACAGGTGAGTATAATAGTAGACAAGTGCAGGTGATTAGAAGCTCCGGGGAAAGTGAACAGGGCAATGGAAAGGAGTGACACTGACACAACATCTAAAAATGTGGTAAACAAATAAAAACAAGACAGTACAATGATCAAAAACGTCCATCTAGTACATGTTCGCAAAGAAAAACTATTTGGCTTAGATAAATAAAACTGTCTACTAAATAACTGCTTACTGCCTACAATTTCCTTAATTGTTTCTGGAAAATCAATCTTAAAATGAAAGCTTTGTTTAGGAGCATGGTAGAAGGTCTAAGTTGGTCGACCATCTTGGACCAGCAACAAACTAGCTACAATCACTGATCTGACCAGCTTCATGCGGTCAAACTGGTTTTTGGAACATGATGGCCAATCCACTAGCCTATAACCAACTTGGACCAGATAATGACCATCTTAGACCAGCTAGAAGCCAGCTACCATGTTGTTTCAAAACAACTGGGTTTGTTATTACTTTTTTAATCATATTCCATGTAAACGATACTCTCAGAGGAACTAAACTCCCCCTGAATCATCAGAACTGAAAAAAGAGGCTGTGTTTTGCTTGTTTTTGTGCCTTAATGAGTTTTTCTTTTTCTGACTCTCAGTTAATTCTGAGAATTTAGCCTTGAGGACAAAAACTTTGTCTTTGCAATACCCCCATTCTGTTCACTAGCAATGACTCCAACCAAACAAGCGAGTAAAAGCCATTACCAGTTAATCACTGATAAGAAAACCATTGTAGTCTCAGGATGCCGGGGAAGAATATCACTTGATATACACTCCTCAAGGGCCCAGCAAAGAGGAACATCAGAGGAATGAGGAACCATAAGCTGTGGAATGAGATGCACCCTCAATCTCAACAAAATCAAGTTTGTGTGGTCAAAATGAGTTAGTATCAATTTAAGCTGTGAATGCGAGGAGACGAGTAGGGGGTGTGGTGCTCGCCGGACCTACAATGCATTGAAGATATTTAGCTCTAATTAAGTTTCTCCCCTGAGAGTGGTGGAGAAGATAGAATTGAGATGAAAACCTCAAGGTGCAGTCAGAGTTTCGCAGCCATCAATTTTGTTGTTCGAGTGTCAGCGCTGCTCTGCCGTGTTTGGAGGGAACGGCTCTATGCTTGTACATGTAGAAGGGAATGTGTCCATCAAGTGTGACTGCTTATATTTATGCTGTGCAGATGTATGTCACAGTTGTTGTGCTCTTGAAGTATGAGAGTTTTTTTAGCTAATTGTTTTGCTAGAGTTAATCCCAGCTGTTTGCCATCATTCAGGCTCTGTATAGTCATGTTGGAGTCACGTGGCTTAGCAGTGCATGTTCTACAGTATATTGTGTTGTAGTCTTCGTGTTGGAAACAAAAGTTCGAATCCAGCTCGTGACATTGCCCAAACATCTCACAAAAACATGTCCAGGCCACATTTCACCCACCAATTCCAAAATAAATAAGATAGGGACAAGGAAGTCCTTTTTAGGACTTGCAAATGTTTGCTAGTTTTGCATAATTGTAATGTGGAGGTAAAGTGATCTTAATTGTCATAGAATTGTCTAGAATTTGTTATTATTTTTGTGGGTGAATTATGACCTGGACATGTTCTTGACAAGTTTCATGAGTGTTGGATGAGTGCCTCATCACTCACAGAGTGCCAGAAAACAGATGAGTGTCACAGTAATCTATAAGGAGAGATTTGATCAGAAGAGTGTCATTTACACTTTTAATGTTTTCTCTCTGAGTTTGTTACTCACTTTTGAGCATAAAGGGTATTCTTGCCTTTGTTCTCCAACTCTGTTGTTGTCTAACAAAAGTATATGCATCTGTGGTCTTTTCAGCTCAGTAAAACATACTTGAAAACAGATGGTATCAAAGGATTCTTAATGGGAAAGAACTGAAGTGAGATGAAACAATGAATAACAATTACTTGCGGAAAATTGCTGATGAAAATAAGTGATATTTCTCTCTCTGCTCTTTTTTCCAGGTGTGTAAAGTTCTGAACACCACTTCTATGAGCTGTTTCGCTCCTTCTTTGATGGCCGAGTACAGGCCTGGTCTGGACTCAGTCAAGCACGCAGATGAGTTTGGCTTTATCTTCAATAACGTGCAGGCTCTTCTAGTGTACAACAACACTAACTTCCTGTACTACCCTAACCCTTACTTCGAACCGCTCAGCACCAATGGCATACTGGAGCAGAAACCTGGCTCCCCTATTATTTTAAAGGTATGCCCATCTTCAGGCTTGACCCTTGCCCTGACATCTCATATATTTGCAATCCAAGCATATACAATGTGTCCTGTTTGCATTCCATAAATATGCATTTACTGTACATATAACTAGTGTTGGGTATCATTACTTTTAAAAGTAACTCATTTGAATATCCTTAAAAAAGTTATTTAATTCATTAAAAAGTAAATTTCTATGGAAATTAAAGTGTTACGTTACTTTTGCGTTACTTTTTTCTAACAGCCACTTTCTCTTCTGCTATGCTATGCATTCCGTACAAATAAGTCATGCATTACATACAAGAGACATTACAGGTCATGCTAGCTACTGTACAACACTCATGTCAAAACAACATAGTAAACAATCAGATATTTAGAAAGTAGGTCTTCACGTCATATTTATAATAAAAAAATCAATAACATGAATATGCATGAGTTTTTATTTTTTTGCACAGTGTGAAATACTCACTCAATTTACTGGCTTATGCAGCTGACCTGCTCTGTTACAGCTCCCTGTAACTGGGAGAATGGGATGAGAAAAGCTGGATCAGTGGCTCAGAGTCTCTGCTAAATACTCTCTGGCCTCACACTCTATAGAACTACAATGCCCATCATGCACTATGTCTCCTCCACGAAGTTTGCACACTTTTACTCCAGACTTCTTGCAATACAGGGAAAGTAGGGGTGTACACAAGCAACATGTTACTTTATTTAAAATGTAACTCCGATATTATGGTCTAAAATCAAATAAAAATATTGTTATTTTACTCACTACTCAAAAAAGCAATTTGATTACATAACATGCATTACTTGTAACGTGTTACCCCCAACACTGCTTATAACATTCTTTCCAATGTGCTGTTTGTATAACAGGGTAAGAACCTGGTTCCTGCTGCCTCTGGAGGTGTGAAGCTTAACTACACTGTTCTCATAGGAGAGACTCCCTGTTCTGTCACCATATCTGAATCTCAGCTGCTGTGTGAGCCGCCTAACCTCACCGGCCAATACAAAATCATGGTAAGACATCTACAGTGTGTTTATGTGCCCTGTAGAGCAATTTAGTTTATTTGTTCTTGGTTGGTTCTTGGTCCACTCAAATGACTTTCCTGCACTCTGACTTTAAGTTTCCGGTGTACATACTTGAAAGGCCCCTTAATACTTGTTAACCAGGTGTGAGACCTGTGGTGTTTGAGGTGGGTTTTAAATTTCCTGCTTAAACACTCATTATTTTGTTATTATTGTTGTACCACTAGTGAAGACACAGGCGAGACCTTCAGCAGTGGAACATGTTGTTGCTGTCACCAGGTTCCCTAGGAACAGGAAAGCAATTACTGTTAGTGCTGCCCAAATGTTACCAAACACATTATATAGCATACTCAATGTGTGTAGGTGTTTTTTTTGTTGTTGTTGTTGTTTCAAAGCATAAGATACAATTTTACTCTATTTACTGTATTGTATTGTATTTATGTAGAATGCTATTACCCTGTTTTTCCCCAACATGGATCTATGGTAATACTATGCTTTTATTTTTGGCCATGTACCATGGTATTGTAATACCATGATTCTAGGAAATGTTCCCATGTTAATACAAAGGTGATTTTTGTTTTTTTGTTTGGAGATATGCCAAGATAATACCAGTGTTTTGTGGAAATGATTCTATGGTAAAAACCATTGTGGGTTTTTGGACATAATTTTAAAACACTTGACTTTGATGAGTGAAACTTTGAAAACATTTTCATGATCTTATAAATCTTTTGATCTGAAGGAGTATGCTTAAATGCTTAATTTTTTATTTTTTTTTTACAAAAAAATATAATTGTGCCACCATATTAATTTATTTAATTATAAATCTAAAATGTAATAAAAAAATTTGCTTTTTTTTTAATTGATGACTTGGACCAAATAATAAAGAAAAGAAGCCAAAAAGTGCCCAACATAGATGGGAACTCCTTCAATACTGTTTAAAAGGCATCCCAGGGTGATACCTCAAGAGGCTGGTTGAGAAAATGTCAAGAGTACATGTCTGCAAATTCTAGGCAAAGGGGGACTACTTTGAAGATGCTAAAATATAACACAATTTTTTATTGATTTAGGATTTTGTTTAGTCACAACATAATTCCCATAGTTCCATTTATGTTATTCCATAGTTTTGATGACTTTACTATTATTCTAAAATGTGAAGGAACCTTTGACCGGTAGTGTATACCATGATAATACCATGGCATTTTCGCTAGTACCGAGGTGGGTTTTTTGGATATATACAATGGTAATACCATGGTATTTTGTGGACATATGTCATGGTATTACCATGGTGATTTTTTGTTTGTTTTTTTGGACATGTAACATAGTGATACCATGGTGATTGTTTTAGACATAAAAGCATGGTAAAGCAATGGTTCCCTATCTGTCACTCAGACAGACATTTTGTCGATGTAGTGTCACTAGGGGTCACCCTCCGATGTTTTAAGAAAAGGCCAATGAAAATTGGCTAGTGGAATTTGTATGCTACTTCCCCGGACATACAGGTATAACTGGAGCTGTGTGCAACCAGATTTTTTTCTTCGGAGCCGAGCGATGTTGATGCATTCCACTGGCAATCCATTAACCTCTACAAGAAAGCAAAGAGCCATCCCCGCGGCTGCTGGATTTTTCAGCACATCACAGCGGTTTATCCCCTCTGGCACAGATAAGTGCAGAGAACGCCCCTGGGCACTTTGGCAGTGTGTGTTGAGTGCTAAAAGAGTATATTTCTCCTTAAAGAGAGTGTATATTCCCAAAAGAGTGGGCACTGACAGAAAGAGTCTTTTTAAAGATGCCTTTCCAGTTATGTGCAGTTCCTGGTTGCGGTCGTTATCTCTCCGCTTCTGACGGTTACGATCGCTGCCTTGCGTCTCTGGGCTCCAGACACGCTGAGACCGCATTCGTGGATGGTTCATGACCGCACTGCGAGAACATGATTATGGCCACGTTGTGATCGCGGCTTTCCTTCCTCAGAGGGAAAGTCACTCTAGCCGCTCCCCGCCTCATTTCTTCACCTGCGGGCACAAGACTGCAACGGTTAGTGCTGGGGGCGATTTGGGGACTTCAATGGAAGTATCTCCGCCGGGTAAATCCCCACAGACCTCCCATTCCCCAGCACACTCATGTGCCCCGGTTGAGTTCTGGGTTGAACCAGATGGCCCGCCTCAGAGCGGGTTCGACCTCTCATTCGGCGCTCAGTAAGAGGATGAGATATCGATAGCAGTGTCAGAGCAGGCCGCTTCAGTCCGATGCGGAGGACTCGGCTGGGCTGCTGCTTTGGGATGGGGCCGCCCAGTCTGAGGCTGAGATGACGCCCATGCTTGCCCAGGCTGACGCAAGTGTTGGGCTAGAATGGAACCCTCCAACCTGCCCTGAACCATCTCGGCTTGATGATTGGTTCCTGGGGTCAGAGCGCCACTCAAGGCCGTGCTCCACCCCGGTGCCTTTCTTCCCGGAGTACTTGCAAAGTCGTGGCAGGCACCTTTCACTGCCCAGACCAGGCTTTTGAGTTCTGTTGCGCTCTCCACCATCAACGGTCAGGGGCTACACAGACGCGGAGGAGGTGGAGCAGGCGATTGCAGTGCACTTGTACCCGCAGAGCACCGCCTCCTGGCTGAACCATCCTAGGTTCCCATCTAAGGCCTATAAGACTACACAGAGTACGAAGGTACACAGTACGTGGAGGGAGGTAAGTGCTCTCTCTATACAGTGAGATCGGGACACTTCTTGCCTGCTCCACCGCGAGACCCGGTCTGCGGGTACGTCAGCAGCAGTGGTCCCCTTGGCCAGAGTTTGGAGACGTGGTTAACATTCTCCAACCCGTCGCGAAGGCTGGCCAGAATGATCCAACTCGGCATGCGATTCATTTCACCATGCGCCTCCCGAGGTTCAGCGAGGTTCTTCTCCAGGAGAAGAAAGAGATGAAAAGGCCAAACAAGCGGGTGTGACCTGTTCCCATTATGGGTATGTCAGACCCTCCCCCCTTTTATGCTTTCGGGGGTGAGGGTCCATACGAAGTGCACGGGGCATTGGGAAGGTTACGATGGTGCCGGTGCACCTGTTACATGGCATGCAGTGGCCTGCCTGCACCAGCACCGCTGGTACACGTAATACAGTTCAGGGACTTCTAGTGTCACTACATCGACACAACGTTGAGTGAGTGACAGATAGGGAACGTCTAGGTTACTGTTGTAACCCTTGTTCCCTGATGGAGGGAACGAGACATTGTATCCCTCCTGCCACAACACTGAACTACCTGCTGTAATGGCCGGGACTCTGTCTCGGCTCCTCAGCACAAATCTGATTGAGTGGTTGCACACCAGCTCCTTTTATACCCATATGTCCGGGAGAGTGGCGTGCAAATTCCACTTGCCAATTTTCATTGGCCTTTTCTTAAAACATCAGAGGTGTTTGGGGCTCTCAAGGGTGCCCCATAGTGTCACTACATTGACACAAGGTCTTGTTCCCTCCATCAAGGAACGGGGGTTATGACAGTAACCTAGACGTTTTACGGACATTTTACGGTCCAGTGGTAACACCATTGTGCTTTTTGGGACTATACTATGGTAGTAAAATGGTGTTTTGTTTTGGACATAACACCATGGTAATTAGGGTTTGAAATTAACAACCGTCAACCCACCAAATGCAGATAAAAATTGACCGTGGTGACCCATGGTCTTACATAATGGCCATGTCATTACAAATGTCGCTGTTACACACTTGGTATACAATGGTAAACTTTGGCAAGTACTTCCATGAACTATGGAAAATGTTTTCCTCCTGTTCTAATTGCATTTGCCTTTGGATATTTTAATGGTTACTTAAACCATTAGGCCTGTGTCCTTCTGAACTCATATCATTCTTGTTTAAATAAAATGTCTATACAAATGCATGCAGTTACAGTCTCCAGTTACCTTTTTCACTTTTTGAAAGGCAGGGAATTTTGGCTAGTGAAAATGCTGAGTGGCTAGTGACCTAGGAAGACTACTAGCCACAGTGGCCAGTGAGCCAACATTTTTATTTCAAACCCTGATGGTAATGAAATGGTGTTTGAACATGGTCCTATGGTAATACCATGATATTCTATGAAGTACCTTGGAGTACCATGTAAATACAAAAGTATATTTGGTACTATGATTGTATATTTTGGTACTATGATTGTATATTTTGTAAGTGCATTTAGTACCATGGTATACATCAGAGTACTAAAGGGTATTACCATTCGATACCATCACTGTATTATGGTATTGCCCCAGTACTTTTTTGTAAGGAGTGTCTCTGTGTGTTTGCATATATATTCCTGATTCTCATGAGTTTATGTGTGTGTTTTTTGTCTCTCAGGTGCAGGTTGGTGGTCTTCACGTGTCCCCAGGCTCAATAAACATCCTCTCTGACAGTCTCCTGACTCTCCCTGCCATTGTAAGCATCGCTGCCGGCGGTGGTCTTCTGCTCATCATCGTCATCCTCGTGCTGATTGCCTACAAGCGTAAATCCCGTGAAAATGACCTCACTCTCAAGAGACTCCAGATGCAAATGGACAACCTGGAGTCCAGAGTCGCATTGGAGTGCAAGGAAGGTGAGAAAGACGTACATTTAAAAAAGTCACACACATTCATCGCTAAAGTTGTGTCACTCATTATTCCTGAAATTAATTTGGTGTTTCACTACTACCAGATTGAAGTACTGTCATGACCAGACAGTTGCATGGTTGAGTGATGCTGGCTATGTTCAGAATAGCATACTACAGTTCCATGCTACATAACATGATTTTCAGTTATGACATACAGTAAACCTCTTGTGATGCATGTTCATGTCGGACATTGTTGGTAGGCAAAGTAATTATTTGAGTGCGAAAAAATTTTTAACAAGTCCACAGTGCTAAAGTTTCTGACCTTTTAAGAAACATTCATAAACTGCTTAGTATTTAGTATGTAGTAAGCTCATTTTCCATTCTAAACACAGAATGGTCTGTAGTCAATCACTGGAGCTTTTTAAATGAATTCTTACTTTTTTATATATTTTTTGGTGTGCCTCTTTTTAGGGTTCTGCGTTGGGTGATTGCTGCTTTTGGATGACAAATAAAATCAAAAGCAGCACACACCATTCTGATAAAAAGAGTGTCCCTGACCCATGGTTAGCAGTGCTGAAAGGATGATTTTTGTGTTGACTTACTCTACAGCCGTGAGGAATTTAAGATGCAGAGGTATTAGAGGGGCAGATTGCTGCTGTCAGATCGAGAGCCCTGCACTCCTGCACACCTGCCAGAGAGTGTGTTTAAGATGAGAGGAAGCCATACTGATAGACAGCAAGAGAAAAAGAGGAGGAGGACAGGGGAGGGGAGGGGAGGCGATTGAGTGGAGGCAGAATGGGAAAAAGGAGAAATAAGGATGGTAGAGTGCTGCTCCAGGCTCTGTCAGAATGGACCCAATTAAAGATATCCCACTTTCAGTATCCAACAGCAGGGGACAAGCACTTCAGCAGTCTTCAATTTACTGTTTTTGTGTGTGCGCGTGCGTGTGTGAGCGCGTTCGTGCGTGCCATAAATAGAGAGAGGCAAAGATTTATTATTATTATTATTATTATTATTGGTTCGCTGTATTCTTCAGCTTTTAAGACACTTCAGGAACTTCTGACAAAACTGGATGAAAACAAATAATCTCTGATCTTGATTAGAACAGTACTGGATATTCTGTCATGTGTTTAGTGCTTTTTATATACTAACAAACCCCAAATCTCACAAAACATGTCATATTTTACCCCAATATCAACAAACAACACAAAAGAAAATATATTTTGTATTAAGAAAATAAAGCCTGTTTTTAGGTTGTTTTTTATTGTATTTTGTCATTGTGATTTTGTCCTTTATTATTTTTTGTAATTCCCATTATTACTTATTGAGAGGCAGAGGCTATTTGCACTAAGTGCAAATAGTGTTAGACAGTAATAGATACTATATTAATAGTAATAGATAGGTAATTGATAGTTAGATTAATTAAATACTAGCATAAACTATAGGGGCATCACTACCGCATATTTATTTTATTTATTTATTTTTAGATTCCTACAGACACCCTACACTAACCTCTGCATTTAAACCTAACCCTAACCTTCTCTTACCAAAACTAACCATGGTTTTACTACAGTAACCATAGTATCACCATTATTTTGTAGTAAAATCATCATAACCACAAAATTAAACATGATTACTATATTACTCCATTGCCATATTACTGTAGAAACACCATTGTTAATTACGTTAAAACTATGAATTCAGCTTAAAAATGTATTTACTACAATATTACTATTGTAAAACCATGGTTAATGCTACCCTGATCAAATCTTTCTCTAAACTCCCCGACCTTCACAGTGACCAAATCACTGTGAGGAAATTAACCTTTATATTATTTCTTAATTTATTATTATAAGTAGTATTAAAGGAAATATGAAGAGTGGAAACATTGTGGGAAAAACTGGGGCAAAAGGGGGAATCGAACTTGGGTCGTCCATATGAGAAAAAGACATCCACATCTTTTTTGCACACCACACCATTGAAGTGACATCTGGGGGTGCAGTTTTCATCAGACTATTTGAGTGCAAATAGCAGCGCTGTGTGGCAGGTGCTATTCAGTCACTCCGTTATTGAAATCAGTAGCAATCAAGAGAAGTACAACAAATACTATTAGGATTTATAAATACTTATCTTCAATATAAGCTCAATCAACAGCATTTGTTGCATTATGTTGATTAACACAACAAATCATTTTAGATCAGCACATGATTTCGTAAAAATAAAGCAAATACATGGTTACAATTAATCACTTAAAATGGAATGGTGAATGGGGCCAGTCCACTCACACAAAAATACACACTGTTTGAAAAGTATAGCCACAAGATGTAAACAGTAAGTGATTTTAGCACATTAAAATCATGTTAAAATAATGTTTATGTCTTGTGGCTATATTATATTTCATGGACTGCCCCCATTTACTTCCTTTGTAAGTGTAATCTGGAACAGCGATTTTGACTTTTGTTCTTTTTAATAAAAGAGGGACGAGTCCTAATTATTTTTTTGCCACAAATGCTGTCCTATTGAGCTTAATGTGTGATGAACCTGGAACGTTTATTACATTAAGGAAAATTTGTATTTTATATATATATATATATATATATGTATTTATTCATTACAGTAATGACAATTGGGAGGGATGTTGGATAGAAGTGGACATGTTCTTGACAGGTTTCATGAGATTCACTGAATTATATAATACATATTGACTCTAAAAAAAAACAAATGTCTTTCTCTTCATGTGCCCTTTCCATGTTCAGCTTTTGCAGAACTGCAGACAGATATCAATGAGTTAACCAGTGATCTGGACCGAGCTGGTATCCCTTATCTGGATTACCGCACCTATGCCATGAGAGTCCTGTTTCCCGGAATCGAGGACCATCCTGTGCTCAGAGAACTAGAGGTGAGCTTTGGTCTTCTTTAATAGCATAATTATCTTAACCACAATAAATAGTTTATACAGAATGTACTCTTTTATTGAATGCAAATAAAGTCTTTAGTATTCTATTTCATTGACTGTCTTTGTAAAGGATTTTTTGAATGGAAAATATGTTGTTGTGTGTTGCAGGTGTCTGGTAATGGGCAGTCGAGTGTGGAGAAAGCTCTTAAGCTGTTTGCCCAGCTGGTAAACAACAAAGTATTTTTGTTAACATTCATCCGCACGCTGGAAATGCAGCGCTCCTTCTCCATGCGTGACCGTGGCAACGTGGCGTCTCTCATTATGACGGCTCTCCAGGGTCGACTCGAGTACGCCACGGATGTGCTGAAACACCTGCTGTCCGACCTCATCGACAAAAACCTGGAGAGCAAAAACCACCCCAAGCTACTGCTTAGAAGGTGAGAGAGAGCTCGCACACACAATCACAGGCACACATACTCTTGTTCACTCTCTTTATCTCCCCCTCTCTGCCTGACTGCTGTTGTTATACAAAAACACATTTTGTGAGTCAAGGTTACTATAGTTTTCCATTTTTCAAATGCGTTTTTATTTATTATTTTTAAATTAAGTAAAAATGTTAACTTTTCTGTTTCATTTGTATATGTTTTAATTTCGGTCTTAGTAATTGGAGTTAAGGGATCACTTTAGAAATTACAAGAACATTACCAGAGTTGTTTACATCTACTGTAAGATAAGCAAGACCTTTGAAATGAACATGGGCAAAACCGGCAAAAGTAACTTTTCAGTCATTTTTACCTTATCCATAAAAAACAAAGAGTCACTCTGCGTACCTTTCTTACCATTTTATTCATGTTTTTTGCTGCTGTTTGCATTTTTAGCACTTTAAATGAGGAGCTTTCATCTTAAGGTTTACTTGTAGTTTGCAGTTGAGGTCTGTACGGGCATTAAGTTCAAGCCCAGCCTGTTCCCAAGACCGTGTGACCCAACCTGACCATTACTGTCATATTTTAGTAATGGTCAAAAGGCTAAAATGTATTTAAGCAGTGTTGGGGAAATTCGTAACAGTAAACATACACATTTTTAACAAGGCATGCCGACCCCTCAGTCACATGAAGTCGTCTTTGCAACCTGAATGTAGATGACTTCCTTTCTTCTGCAGAACACAACTTATGATTTTTAAAAGAATATTTCAGCTCTGTAGGTCCATACAATGCAAGTGAATGGGTGCCAAAATTGTGACAAAGTACCACCTCGGAATTTTGTCCAAGGTGGTACTAAAAAAGTATTGGGTACCAGGTACTATCCACATTGGAAAACCTCAAAAAAGTGAGCGGAGTCGAGTTGTACCATGCAGTGGAAAAGCCCCAATTGTGTGGGTTCGATTAGTAGACCTCTAGTATGTGATAATAACCCCCTTTGAGTTTAGAGATGTAGTATTACAAGGATAAGTAACTAATTGAACTTACATTTTTGTTCAACTTTAACTTAAGCTGTTCAGACTATACTAATAAAAATATAAATTAATGCCCAATGAGTTTTCTTCTCTATCTTTGGGTCAACTCCATCTTCTGATCCCTCTCTTTCTCTAGTCTCTGTCTGTGTCAATTTTCATTTGTGTGTTGGTTACTCATAAAACATTCATGAGCAGCTCAAATCCACTTGTTTCTTTTTCCCTATCTCTACCTCTCTCTCATTGTCTTTTATGGCTTCCTTCCAAATTTCTCTAGGTTTTTTTTAAGTCTTTTTATACCAGCATGTCAACTAGAAGATTTAGACTAATAATGATTAAACAAACAGAGATGCCCGAAGGCTAACACACAGCCAAGTCCACTGCTGTGTTCATTACTGGTCTGTTTGATGAAGGCTGAGTGATTGCAACTCTAGCTGGAGGTGATTTGCTCCGACCAATTGCAGCATTATATCAGCTATGCATCACATTTTGTATAGTCAAAGCAGACAGCATGAATTAACACTACAGCTATTCCCTGTTCTCTCTCGCATGTGCGCTCTTACGGAGTGAATTTTCGTGTGTTGTGATGTGACTCAGCTCATTAATAGTCACAGTAAATAGATGCAGGGGAAATGTGGATTACGTCGTTATTTAACGTGACAGACGGCACATCTTTCTCATTATCTGCTGTCATTAGGAACACAAAACACTAATCGCTGGCGCTGGCATGCTGGGCCGGGGGGATCAGGGGCCCCGTGGTTTTAGATGGCACTTTTTCTTTTTTTCTAATGGAAATTAAGAGATTATTGATTCGACAAGCTCCTTTCAGTCTCATTCGCTCTTCATGTCGTCACGTCTCCATGAAATATCTGGAGAATAAGAAGGCTGAATTAGTAAAAAGGGCTCAATATTAAGGGTCCGGGGCCAGTGTGAGTGAGTTTTGGGCCAGTTGGTTGAACTGCTGTTGCTCTTGCATTCCTACAATCTGTATTTGTTAATCATGTATATGCTCTTTTATGCCCTGAAAACGTTTGTTTTTTTTTATGTTGTTTTATGTATTATATTGATTTACTTAAGATGTATGTTTTCTGGCTGGCTGTCATGGATGAGGTTTTGTCTGGTTTGTACAAGAAAGACAAACAAATGATAAACAAATCGGTAAGGTTTTGCAGTAATAATTTTCCAGCAAAAGCATTTAAAAAGTTTATAGCCTCGTCATGTAACGTTATAGTAAATATTTAACCTATTATTACAAATGTAAAACTTTGTAAAACAAAATTATATTCTGGAAATATTGTTTGAAAGACATTTTTCATGAAAAATAGGGTTAGGATTAGACAGTTACAGTATTATTTTTTTTACTTTTACAATTTGTTGATTCAAAAATAGTTTTTATTTGAACTTTCAGTTCCGTTAACGTTTTTTTTTATTTATTTTTTTATGGATATCCATACCAATAAGAATTGAATTTCTTATTTTTATGTATTTCTTCCTCAAAAGCACTAACATCATTTTTAATGGAACATCTAAGGGATAGTTCACCTAAAAATGAAAATTCTCTCATCATTAACTCACCCTCATACTATCCCAGATGTGTATGGCTTTCTTTCTTCTGCAGAACACAAATTATGATTTTTAGAAGAATATTTCAGCTCTGTAGGTCCATACAATGCGAGTGAATGGTTGCCAAAATTGTGATGCTGCAAAATGCTCATAAAGGCAGCATAAACATAATCTATACAATGACAGAAAATGTCAGAGTTGAAAATAAACAGGAAATGTATTAGTACAAAATAAATAAAAAACAAACCAAAACTCAAACGAGGGGGAAAAACAAGCATAAACTACCCTGTAGGAGAAAACGTAAAGCAATTCATCCAGGGCTTTGGCAGAGGGTAGTGGAGAATCAGGACTGACCGGACCGAACAGGAACAGGGCTGATTAACAGGACCGACATTAATGAGACCAACAAACAAGACCAACTGGAACACACAAGACTGGACACAAGACGAACTGGCACTGGACAGCAAACATGAGGAGACTAAAATTTGACTAAAATGGAAAATGCAGGGTTTCGTTGTCTTGTGAGAGCACGTGGCTTTTTTTGTTTCTGTATCGCCACGTGCCTCTCTGTCTTAAGTCATACCCTGCCTCCTTGTTTGCCTGTTATTATTTAATTTTTTACACCTGTACACACACACCAAACCCCTCAGACCGAAGTGACAGAACCTCAGCACAACATGAAGATAGCTCGAGACCCGGGCGCACAGCACAAAGCGAGTGCAACGCACGTCCGTTGTCACGAGAGACAGACATAGATTATTGACGCAAGTGCAATACAGAACAAGTCATGGAACATGAATGTCCAGATCCCGACACTGAAACCGAACCAGATAGAAGGGTCAGGATCCAGACACCATGCTCCAGACCTGAAACAAGACTGACCGAAAACACAAGACAGACATGGTACGATAATTTCACGGTCTTGTCAGACAAAAACCCAGACTGACATAGTGACAAATGACTCCAGTGTGTTAATACATATCTTTAAATTCTTCTCCCTGCCCAGTAGAGGGACGTATGCATGAAGAATGTGAATCACCAAAAACACAAGAAGAAGAATTGAAAGGGATCTTTTTCTCACCCACACCTATCATATCACTTCTGAATTCATTGATTTAACTACTGGAGTCGTGTGGATTATTCTTATGCTGATTTATGGGATTTTTGGAGCTTCAAACATTTGGCACCCATTCACTTGCATTGTATGGACCAAAAGAGCTGAGAAAAAACATTTTCTTCTATCGACCTTTCTCTCTGTGTCCGCTTTCTGTGTTTTAACAATTCCCTGATAATGGGATACATATGGAATTTCTGTATCAAGCAGCTTGTAGGAAGGATTTAGTCTCAATTATGGTTGTACAGATGTTTGTGAAAAATGACATCTAATTACTTGATACATTCGCAAATACTTTGCCAGGAGCTTAAGAGGTGTATTCAAAGGTGAAGTGTGTAATTCTGTACCACTAAAGACACCAAAAGGAATTACAAAATAATGAATGTTGAAAATGTTTTAAACACTGCCACTATTTTGCCAAGAATAATCCCACTCCCAACTTATTCCACTGGTTGAGCCAATGTTGGTTCATTTGGGGACATGCAACAAGTGTTTACAACAATTGCACACTTCACCAATATGTTGCGAGCCGGATTCAAACTTGAGCCGCCCATATGAGCACCATGGCTCAATTTGTCAGAGCACAGGCTCTAACCTCTAAGATACAGCTCCAACTCCATATTGCAGTAAGTAAACATAAAAAAAAATAAAATAAAATTATAAAAAAAACTGAATTGAGATTTAAAAAGAGCTACATACTTTGAGCTGGCAATATAATTTACAAGTTGAGCTACTTTGATGATGTGCATTCGTACTACATTATCTTGAAGTTAGAACAAAGGACATTCATGTATGTTAAGAAAAATAATGAATGCCAAAGATGCCTGTAGGTTGTTTGCTCACAAATGAGACATCTTTAGGAATCAGACAATATCAACAGATATCAAACACTTGCATTTAATGAGAACCAACTGTGAAAAATAACAAGGGCCTGCCTGGTCTCTGTGGTCATCAGAGTGACTGTACATTTCATTTCAAATAGCCTAAAGCCTATCTGGCATTAATACTGGCTTTTCTTTTTTCTATCTTTATTTGATTATGGAAGAGAACTCAAGCTTGTTCTGGGCCTCTGTTTCTGTCTGGATCAGATCTGAATCTGATTGTTTTCAGAGCAGACTGGTTCTTTACATTTAAAAAGCAACAATAAATTAAAACTCCATTGCACAGTGTCTTTTGCCATTTTTCAATGACAGACAGTAGAGAGGACACAAGACATAAATGGTGACTGAAGACAGAAAGAAACAAGGTGTGTTTAAAAAAAATTCAGGACAGTGCAGGGTTTCACAGAATGCTTATTATGATAAAAAAAAAAAAAACGAATTCCAGTGATCAAATAGTGTGTCATAGTGTCATAGTGTGTGCTTTCTGGTGAAGGAAAATAGTGATTCGGTAATAAAAGAGTTGTTGAAAGCATCAAATCTTCAATGAAGAGATTTTTGAGATTGACTTCTATGGGTCTGAACTATATTTTGAAGCCTGTTATTGACTATATTATTGACCTGAAATATTGAATTTGTTTGTGCACCTAAAGAGTGCCCACTCTCTATTTCCCATAAGTATTTGAAAATGGCCAGCCAATTTCTCTTCGTTTCCTTTGTTTGGACTCAGTTTTCAACTGTTTGTGTAACTGGTATAGGAAACATCGAGCTGTATGGAGGATACAGTATTTTGGAAGAGGGTGAATTTAGTTTAGTGGTAAATAGAAAGGGGTAGTTTAGCTTCTCTGTGTGTTTGAAGCAGGATTGTGCACCATTCAGAATTGAATTGAGAATGGCAATTCAAATTCAATTACATTTTTGAATTTGAATCGAGTGAGTAAACAAGATGCAGAATTGTTATTCAAATTTGAATTTAAGAAAGTCAAATTTAAATAGAAATGAAATATAAATATAATGGACAGGTGCGTTTTTCTAACAGAGAAGAGACCTTGGACCTAGAGTAGGTCTGCTCAATGTATGGTATGTCTCGACTATAAAAGAGGAAAGTCTTGAAACAGGAATGAAAGGCCATCGAAAGGATTCGGTGTCCAGCTGTGAGGGGTGGCAGGGAGACGTCCCTGATCGCAACCCCACCACCAAGAGGTGTGCTGGGATTAATGGGGCGAAACATTCGTGATAGGCAGCTCCCGGCTGATGACCCCATAGCTGGATAATTGAAGGCACCAGCGGAGGTTCGGCAGGCAGTAATTCCCAGCAGGTTTAGACATCTACTTGTGCATCTGAGGTGTGGCCAATTAAATTCATATTTGACCACGTGAATTAAAAAGGCCAATTCTTAAATTTTGCCCAACCCTGGTTTTAGGGCCTTTGTGAATCTGTCACCATTCGTCATTGATCCCTGATTGACTGATAAAGGAAACAGAACAGTCTTCCAAGGCCGGATGCCATCTGCATCAAACACATTGTCACTCAAATACTGTGTCTGTGTGTTTGTGTGTTAGAGCCCATCAATCACTCACACACACACACACACTCACTGAATGTCACGTATGAATGCACACATCAAGCACAAATGCACACTTTTGTGTTAAGGTTCTTGCTCCAGTCCTTGCTCACTCCTGACTCTGAAGTCCCTCAGGTAGAAAACAAAGAAAAGATGACAAGCTTAAAAGAGAATATATAAACATTAAGATGTTTTTATAGACAGCCACACATGTTACTGAATGCATTCCAGATGCATACACACTCATGCTTTCAAATACCCTTTATCCTTTAGAAGAATCACACAAATAGACACACTTGTGACAAAGATGAGGACATTCCTTCATATCACTATCACTATCATATGCATCAGTCCTTCTATTAGCCTGTCTCTCTGTTCCTCTTATTTAATCTCTCTTTATTTCTATGTAAAAATGTGCCATTAAATAAGCATATTTGATGGCCTTGTTATTTAACATAATGTTGTTTTTTATATCAAATTAGCATCTACAATCTGCTAATGCATTAGCCCAGATGACTTAATACCTCAGACCCCCCCCCCCATCATCTTTATATTAATGGACTCTTTAGCTCCTTCTTACTAACTTAAAACCTCTCAGTGCACTAATAACCCCTCAGTGACTTTTTTAAAGCTAGTCAACTCTGTGGCCATGTTGGTAGCTATTTTCTAATCATGCAAGTACAGTCAAGTCAAGTCAGTTATATTTGAATAGCGCCTTTCACAACATCGTTTCAAAGCAGCATAACAGAAAATCATGCATTAACAGAAAATGAAACTGTAAAATCTATAATAGTTTTAGTGTCATCATTGTGTAGTTTGATAAAATATGATTGTGAATTGTGGTTAAAGATAAGTAATTAAATTATAAATTTATTTAGATCCCCAGTGAGCAAGCCATACCGCTTTTTTTTTTTCTTGATTGGGGAAAGGCAGAAATCCTTTAAATACCTCAAAAGTCCCCAAAAAATTCACCAAGGTTATGTTTTAAGAACTAGGATTGGCTACTTGAATGGGAAACCCTCCCTGGTTAGACAGGCAAAACTTTCCATATTGAAGCATCAAAATGCACAAACGTCCCATGGTGAAAAGTTGGCAACCCTATCAAGAACATATGTCAAATGACCAATAAAATAGAATCAGTCATTTTACAAAACTGACCAAGATGGTCTTCCAGCCCAGCTGGGCCCCCACCGGTCAGTAGTTACAACCACCTTAATCAGCTTGAACCAGTTAGCATGTTGCAAACACAGCAACACCTTGCAATATTCTGGTAATTGTTTGTTTTGTTTTGTTTATTTTCTTTTTGTTTTATTTGCTAAGAAAACTGCCACAAATTGAACACAAATTAGTTTTTAAGATGGCGTAAAGATTTTGTGTGTGTGTGTGTGTGTGTGTGTGTGTGTGTGTGTGTGTGTGTGTGTGTGTGTGTGTGTGTGTGCGTGCATGCGTGTGTGTGCATGCATGCGTGTGTGTGCATGCATGCGTGTGTGTGCATGCGTGCGTGTGTGCGCGCGTGCGTGCATGTGCGCGTGCGTGTGTGTGCGTGTGTGTTTCGTTACTTTCGTTTTGTTTTGTAAAAAGCTGGTAAACCTATCAAGTCAAAATCACCAATATAAATTTAACAAAACCAACCAAGATGGTCTACTAACCCAGCATTTGGTTTTGTTTTGTTGTTTCATTTCGTTTTGTTTTGTTTGCTGCAAATTTGACATAAATTAATGACAAATTTCTTTTAAAAATGAAATATGTTGTTTCATTCTGTTTTGTTTTTCATTTCTTTGGTTTTTGTTTAATATTTAATTTTGTTTGTTTTGTTTCAAGTTTCAACGCAACTTGACTTGAGAACCTCTTTTCCATTTCATTGCACTTCATCTTGCTGACAACAAGTCGATTCTGTTGCCAAAAAGGCAATTGGCTCATTGAACTGAAAGGCAGAACTTCTTATCTTACAATCATCTTGTCAAGCCTTGCAATTTCTCGGACAGCAAGTGGTGCTGTAGTGGTCTAAACCACAGTACTGGTAAACTGGTAATCAGAAGGTTGTTGGTTCGATCCCCACAGCCACCACCATTGTGTCCTTGAGCAAGGCACTTAACTCCAGGTTGCTCCGGGGGGATTGTCCCTGTAATAAGTGCACTGTAAGTCGCTTTGGATAAAAGCATCTGCCAAATGCATAAATGTAAATGCATGTGGCTTGTTTTCTTTGTAGACTATCTCCGATGTGACAATTAGTCCACTCTTCTATTTAAAACATCATACACCTGAAGTTTTATTTCTTTGAGAAAGTTGCATTATGGTCAAGAGGATATGCTGGGATTACAGTTTATCATCTTCCAAATCATCGACCTTTGTGAACAGAGCTCATCACATCTTTACAATCAGCACTCGCTCTCACGTGTGACCCACCTTATCTCGGCCACATGGTCTCAAACACAATACACATGCGTACATACACATAGACAGACACACACACACACACTCTCCCACACTCTGTGTTTGCGTACTGCCTCCAAGGTGTAATCATAGTTATTTCCATTTCCACATTAAAAGAGTAATTTTCTCTCTATGCTGTTGAGTAAATTGCCAGTGTGCTACCTCGCTAGACCCATAGTGGCAAATTGGAATATGTAAAAAAGTGTGCATGTATGTAGATTTGTGTAACTTTGCAGCTGTTGTGAAACACTGGGCAACAAATACACTGCCCGTATTACATCGTCCTATGATGCCTATGTGTGTTTGTAATTCCATGAGCGAACATATGTCCATAAGTGAACATAATGTCTGTCTTCGAAAAGAGCGAGAGAAAAGTATTTTTCCAGGGTGAAAGGAAGAATGTTTTGCAATGAGTCTGAGCTTGAGAGAAGAAGTAGACAGAGATATTGGTATTCCACAGGCGTGCTCAGCCGTCAGAACCAGGGAATAACCCTTTCATGTATTTTTCATGCTCGTTAACCACTCCTGCCGGGGTGCTGTTTGTTCTCTCTTTCTCCCTTCCTCACTGTCTCCCTTATCTCTCTCTCTCTCTCTCTCTCTCTCTCTCTTCTGTTTTTCACATGCTCAGCCTTCAACAAACCATCTGCTCTTTCTTTTCCACCCAAAGTATATCCCACAACTGTGGAGAGCACTTTTTGAGTCGTGTGTGTCATTTTTGGGTTTGTGTCTGTGTTTGTATCTGTCTCTTGCCTTAAAGGAAATAAACAGTGTAGAGACAGGGGTTGGTCACAAAACAAAATTATAATGGACTAAGCAAGTCTGAGGACTGGAGTGAATGACAGGGAAGGAAACAAAGACAGTCTTCCCTAGCGGCATTTATCTCTCTCTCCTTCACTTTCTATTTCTCTTCAAAACCAAGTCAGAGAATACTCTGGAATTCCTCGTAGCCTTAAGATAGCTGTCATTCTTTCATCTGCTAACAGAGGGTTTGTGTTTGTTTGTGTGTGTTTCAGGACGGAGTCTGTAGCTGAGAAGATGCTAACCAACTGGTTTGCTTTCCTGCTTCATAAGTTTCTGAAGGTAACTTGCTTCTTTGTCTTTCTTTTAATGAAATAGTTCCTTTCTTCTTGTGTAGTCTCATGTAGCCAGACTTTTTACAATCTGCATAAAGTATAATCCATTCTGCAGCTTATTTTGGCCAAGAACCGCCCATTTAGACAAGAAAGAATACTCTGACTGATAAGAAAATTGACCAAACACTGTATTTTTGTGCCAACTCATTCATATAACCACGCTGCAGTTACTGTAAACAGGCAATACCGAAGTACAAGCAATAAATAAGGCATAATGTATACTAAGCAGGCCAATGTTGCTAAATAAAGCCAGGCTGGGTGATCAAAACCACAAGGCAGACCGTATTACATGGCTACTTACCAAATAAATAAATCAATAAATGGACATGACATATTGGCTTCATCTGAATGCAAACTTCTCCATTATGTAGTATGCCAAAAGCAGTATGTCAATAGAGTAGGGTGTCCGAATCCTTAGTATTCATAAAACAGTACGCAAGAAATACCCAGATAACCTACTACATCTGAAATGATTCTGAAGTGCACATCCACTCAACATTTTACTATCCCATATAGCAATGTATTCAAAAGGCTAAATTTGGGTTGCTCTTTTCCTATGTAAGTGTGATATATACAGTACCAAAAAAGTTGCTGCTTGTGGTTAAATTGTACTTGTTTCGCAAAACCAGAGTAAATTATCTTCATAGTTGTTGTTACTACGTCATATAGTTGCGTCACTAAACAATGATATGACATAGTAATGATAATAATAATAATATGTTTTTGTCCATGTTAATGCTAACAACCTCCTTTTCTCTCTCTGTCTGTAGGAGTGTGCAGGTGAGCCTCTCTTCATGCTCTATTGTGCTATCAAACAGCAGATGGAAAAAGGCCCTATAGATGCCATCACAGGAGAGGCGCGATACTCTCTCAGCGAAGACAAACTCATCAGACAACAGATCGACTACAAGACACTGGTCAGCATCATATTCTCTCATAATCACACAAATAAACACAGAAGCTAATCAGTGCTCTCCTCTCTATCAGTGTGATTACTGCAATCGTGTGTGTATGTGTGGTTGAAAGCAGACAGTCTGGCCGAGGTAGGCTAGTGTTCATTAGTCTCTAATACACTGCTAAGGCTGAGATTGGGGTCCTGCAGAGGGTGTGAAATTAGATTTCTCTGGCTAGGAAATGGCCTTTTCCCAGAGCCCTGCTCCACACCTACATCTTTACCAACCACAACGAAACTTGATCAGCGCTCCCCTGAATTGGCCATCATCTTCATCATCCTCACCCTCTCTGTTCCTCTTGCCACCAGATCTTAAACTGTGTCAACCCAGAGAATGAGAACAGCCCAGAGATCCCTGTGAAGGTTCTGAATTGTGACACAATCACGCAAGTCAAGGAGAAGATTCTTGATGCTGTGTATAAGAACATGCCCTATTCACAGAGACCCAAATCTGTGGACATGGATCTGGGTGAGTCTCACACACACACACACACACACACATACCTAAATATTGTTAAAGTTGTGCCACTTTTGTGTGTGGTATTTAGCACAATAACGTCTTATTCAGAAACAACCCGCAATCCAGTGTAATCAGCCACAATCACCGCAAAAATAGCGCTGCCTCTTGAGCACTTCAATGAAGTAATTATCATTCCTTTCCATGCAAAAACACCTCCTTTTTATGTAAATTAGGCTCATTATAGATTATGCATTATTCACAAATTCTGTACTGTTTGCCCAGCGCAATACACATTCTGCTATTACCGCTTGAGGAAAGCATTGCTTCTATTAAAATTATTGGGAGTAATTGGCCCAACGGTCAGTGGAGGTAGAAAAGGAAGTTTTGCCTTACAGGTAAAAGAACCAACCACCTTTTAGAGACAGATATCGGCTGTCAATCAACTTTAAAATGCGCATACGCATTTGCAATACAAAGAGTTTTTTTAGTATGTGTTTTTTAGCATAGTTTCGGCTAAAGAAGCACAATTTATGATACCAATGTTGTCAGATTTTACTGATGATTTTAAATATGTTCTTTGCTAGGAATCTTGACCAACTATTTTGGAGATCTCGGTCTTTCCCCATTCAAGTAGATAGCAGCTGTACTTTTATGCCGCTTGTTTATATAGAAAAATAGCTGCCCATACTGCCCGAGCATTCCAAAGATGGCCGCTGAGTGGACTGACTTGTTAAAAAGACTAAGACTAATGCTCAGAATCAACCCACAAGATTGCAAATTGCATTCATTGCAGATTTTGAGGGTTTGCTAATTCTGTTTGTGAATCGGGCACTAAACCAGTGCAGACAGCGCATGCAAATAAACAGTTTGTTACGGGCGGCAATTCATTCTTAGAGATCTTCTCTTTTTAATGTCTGTTTATTGTAGAGTGTATTAATGAGGTTATATGCACTGGGGTTTGTCATTTAAAAACAACACCAAACACACATTTATCTTCTGTAATGTGATATTTCTGTGTGAAACTGAATAGTCAAAGTGACAAAGTTAGATGGAACTTAATCATCAGAATTTGTTTGGATCATGAAATACAGGCTAAGGTAAGCATTAGGGTTGAGCGATAAAACGATCTCGATATTTATCACGATATAAAATTAAATCCACAATATTCTTGATTAGCATTTGAGTAATTTTTTATATTTAGTTTGGTGTAAAACGCAAGCAGTTTGTGTTTCTCAGACTGTGTAGTTGCTGTTGTTAGCTGCCTTGCTAGCGATTAGGCTACTCTGATCAAACGCACACACACAAACACACACACACACTGCACAAAAGCCCCCCGTCAGCGGTGCAAATCATCCTTCCAGCACCTTGGCCAAAGCAATCTCCTCTATGATGATGTTCTGTTTCTGTAGCTTTGGCAATGCGTGTGTGAGTGTGCGCGTTTGGTGTTGGTTTGCAGGCATCATCTGTGCATTTGGCAACCACGTAAACTAATAAACCCCATTCAACAGAAGAGAAAATCAATGATCACTCTCTCTGAGGCTGTCTATATGTTGTATGCTCTCTCTTTAGCATTTAATTATACCCTACCGTGCACTCACACACAGATCCAACCCATTTGAAAAGACACATTCATAGCATTGGATCAAATCAATGTGCTTTGAGCTGGGGGCAGTTTAGTGTGTGTGTTTTAATGGCAAATGTTTGATTTTTCAGAGTGGCGACAGGGACGTATGGCCCGAGTGGTCTTGCAGGATGAAGACATCACTACTAAGATTGAAAATGATTGGAAGAGGCTCAATACTCTAATGCATTATCAGGTACGAAAGAGAACACACTCAAACATAATGTCATGGTGCCCTCTCCTGTCTAAGCAAGTAGATATTAAAGAGGACATATCATGGATTTATCCTGCTCTTTTATGTAAAAGAGTTTGATTTTCTGTGTAGACACACTCTAACATTCACAATGCAAAGCTCCCTCCCCTGTCCATTTATTGAAACTGAAGCTGCAAAAATGTATATCCAGAATTTGCTATGGTTTGACATCACAAAAATGATCATATTTATGCTGCATTCATATCTTGTCAGAATTACAGAACCATTATAAGCCTGACTGCATAGATTTACAGTATATGTCAACTCCAATTCAGTATTCAGCAACTTGGCCTGCCTTGATAAATGACAGTGTAAAATGTGCCTGTAAGCAAAGATTAGTCATTCATAACAGAGGCCATTTACACATAGAAGTCTTAAAGATACAGTAGCATAATCAACCTCTTTACTAATGGTCAGAGAATGGATGGAAATTGTCATAAAACTAAATTACAATAGGTTTTTGGTGCAAGAAAACTTGATTAGCATTGACCTGATTGATCCGGAGGGAATATTAATGTTGTACTTAAAAAAAACGAAATAATGGAATATGGGCCATTTAAAGCATCATGGGAAATAACTTCTAATTAAAAAGAATTACTTTTTTAATTATTATTACATGATTATAAATAATAAATATTATAGGTCACACTTTATATTACAGTGCCTGTTAATGTTTTGTACTATTATTTAACTACATGTACATACTCTGTAACTCATTTCTGGAGCTGCATGCAAATACAAATGGTTATGCTTACAAATTGTTATAATAAAATAGTTTAATATATAAAATTTAAAATGCATGTAAGCACAAAACACCACAAAAGAAACATATTAGCAACAATTAAGTAAAAAAAAAAAAATCGTGCTGTTATTGTTTGGCCCTTGGGAGACAGGCAGCAGATCTCTGTTCTGCTCTTTCTGTCTAAATCACACCATACTGGACAATATAATAGAGGACAATTATTGAAATGAACTGGAAGATTTCTGGGAGAAATTTTAAGTGTTTTTTTTAAATGGGAAAGTCCTTGTGCATATTGTTTGTGTGTGTGTGTGTGTGTGAGAGAGAGAGAGAGAGAGAGAGAGAGAGAGAGAGAGAGAGAGAGAGAGAGAGAGAGAGAGAGAGAGAGGGAGACTTGTCCTTTACCTTCAGTGCATTAATTACAGTCTTTACCTTGTCTTTACTTCAAACACCGCAGAGACAGTCAGAGCAGGACAGGAGAGGGAGAGAGAGCAAAATTGTGACACCTCTTTTTTATGTCCAGATAAGATTCCACAGGGCAAACACACACATATTCTCATTATTACTCCTGTAAGAGCACATCATATGTTCTGCCATTTTGTCAGGAAGAGACAGATATAAAAAGAGAGGGAGAGAGAGAGGTCTTTCTATCTGTTGATCACCGCTTTTAGCGCTGTATCCCTTTTTTGCTTTATTAAACTTGTGACGGAGCCCCTTCCACTTTTGTCGACAAGTTATTTGATCTGAGTTCATACAAATTACAGTCTCTCTCCACGCATTTGTCGTGGCCACACTGACTTGTGAAGTTTGTGCTGCGAATCATATTAAAAAGTATACATCTGCACAATCTCTAAGAGATGGGACAAAGTTATTCATTTTAAAGACAGTAAACTAGGTTACTGTAACTCCTCAGCTTGCACGCACATTTGTAAATAAAAATGTCACGTCCAAACCACTCTCAGGATTCGTTTTAACCAATCATCAACGCTCTTCGACCAGCCGAGTTGTCCTAGGTCAAAAATTTCAGAGATGTGCACAAACAGGAGAAATATCACAAAACAAACACATTGGCAGAACAAAAACATCACTGCATTTCGTCCTCATCTGTAGGCAAACTAAGCAAAGCCTGTTCGCCCAGTAAGTATAAAGTAGCCTTTAGTCCCACTGTCATTTCAGTTCCTTATACTCCTTACAAAAATGTATCATGGTAACCATATGGTTCCACCAAAATACCATAGTTACTACAGTTATTTTATTAAGTGGTTTAAAAAATCATACAAAATTCAAAAATGTTATCCTCTCAACTTCTTCCACAGCTCTCTCTCTCTCTCTTGTCCTTGGGCAAGACACTGAACCCCAAGTTGCTCCCAATGGCAGGCTAGCGCCTTGCATGGCAGCTCTGCCGTCATTGGTGTATGAACTTTATTTTCACTTGCTGGTGAAATCTCCAGACTAATAATGTAGGAACTGAATTTAGACTTTATGCTGAAAGCAGATGTGGGTCTGAAACGTCTGAATGCAATTATCTTTTTCTGGTGAAAATAGCAAATTACGCTTTACGCCACTTCATTGCCAATCAATACATCCACCGTTTATGTGCATACACCCACAGATAGCGCAAAAACTCCCACGCCCACTTGCAATATACACTGCTCTTAGAATTAGCGCTCTCACAAAAATCGTATAAGACATAATGCACTGTCTTTGCGCGTAGTGATGCGGTGCTTACAAAATAGAGTCCAATGTGTCGTGCTTATGGAGCTGCTTATGAAACTATACACCATACTACCTCTGACTCATTGAATACAAGGGCTGGGTGATAGGATGATGTAATCCAATATCTATGATGTCTTACAAAGATCCAATTGCTGATTCCGAACAGACATGATTGACAATATCAGGACATGACAAAACCAGGGAAGTCTTCAAATATATTAAACAGTGACCAGGGTGTGAAACTAGCACCCACCACCCAACAAATGCGACAAGGCTGAATCCAGTTTGCGAGTTCCTAGTCCAGTAATTTTGCTCATCTACCAGCAACAGGCAGGTGACATGTTGCAAAATGTGAGAAAGAGAATAGTAAACCGGGTGCAAGAGACTCTAGACAACACTGCATTAAAATAAATCACTCCTGAGTCCTCCACAAAGGCACATTTACCTCTCTTCTCTTGAAATACTATAGTTAGGCTAATCTCAGCCACTCCTCAATAAAATAGCAGAGTATTTAAAGAAATAATCAACAATTTTGTCCTTTTAGTGAGTCGTACTGTGGCTTCATAAGCCTTGGTCACTGTGTTCTTCACTGATTGCTTTTGATTGCACAGGCTGATTAACGTACTAGCCGTGAAAAAGTTCCATCAGTCAGATATCTGTACTTTCCTACCTTTCTTTCTCACTCATGCACTCTCGAAATCAGTGAGTCTCTTGACCTTGCGTAGGTTGAAAGCCATTACAGACTACAGACTGGCGGTGTGTCCCTGAGGTGCCAAAGTCATCCTTAAATTTCCAATGCAAAAGCTTTAAACACCATGAGAGATAGCTATAAACAATCCAAATAAACAGAGGCAGACATAAAGTGATGCACATGTTTATTGTCTTTTTATGTCTTATTGGGAATGTCACAGTAGAATCGCACCTCAAACTGTGCATTTAGTGTAAGGGTTAGGGAAATAATTTAATAGAATGTGCAAAACTAGATATTTTCAAAACAGACTTTCGCCTTAGAAGACATTCATTTTACAGCTGGTGTCATGTGGATGATGTTTATGCTGACTGTCTGTGATTTTTGGAGCTTCAAAAGAGAAATCTCCATTCAGTTCCATTTTAAGGACCTACGGAGATATTTTTCTTCAAATGTGTTCTGGTGAAGAAAGAAAGTCCTACACACCTGGGATATCATGAGGGTGAATAAATAATGAGAGAATAAAATAAACATTTTGTCATAGGCTTCATTCATAGTACTTTTTTGTCCTTTTTGGAGCTTTACAGCTGTAGTCATTATCCACTGTTATTGTGTGTAAAATATCAGCCTGGACATTCCACAGAAACTTGCTGTATTAGAGTTATGTTTTTAGACTCTTTGTTGACTCCAATAGAAAATGTAGATAAACATTTCTGGCCAGTAAATGTGGCCAGTATATCATTGTATAACCATAGATCACATGTATAGATCACTGCCAGTGGCTAAGTAATTTTTTCTGTTGACAGTGCTCCAGGGCTTACAATCTGACTTGTGCCCCTGTTTATATAACCAATGTCAGATGACAAATGATACATACAGACATATCAGTTAATCATATACTGTTTAAAAGTATTTGATGTGGTCAGTACCATGGTAATCACAAGCTTAACATTAGGGGGAAAAACATTTTCCGCTATGCATTTATCATGTATAATCTTTATAAGGATGCTTTCATTCATGAATCCAACAAAGTCAATAAGAAACACTATTCACATCTGATTTTACTTCCGTTATGTGATGTATTTCTAAGTGAAACAGGATAATTAAACAATGTAGGACAGGTACCATAGGACAGGTATGTAGGACAGTGTAGGACAGGTATTCCATACCACAATGGAGCTGGGTGTTTTGAAGGAAAGGACTGAAAAATACAAGGAATACAAGGAATTGGTGAGGTCAGCCGAAAAGGAATGCAGTTTCAGAGGTATTGCAAGTTGTTGCATTTTAATGAAAGTCTATGAAGAATTGATTTCCTTTGGATTAATGTGCACAGATGAATTGTGCACAATAAGGCCAGAAACATACACTAAGAATGTAAAAAGTGTACATTTTGATTGTATGTTGATTTTAAACACATTTTTGATGTGCGAAATACCCTCAATTTCACGTTCATGACTGAGCCTGTCATATTTTAAAGAAGAAGCAGAAGGGCTGGACACATCACTGCATCCTCCCCAACTCCTAGATGTGGCGTCTGAGTTAAAGACTTTTTAGCTTACAGATCAGGATCAGATAGAGAGCAGGCAGGGGCATCAGAGATACACAGGGGAACGCGGTCGGCTGTCTGTTTGATTCAAACATTATCATGAGGAGAGCTCACCCCTTATCGCTCTCACACCCACTGATGGCCCGCCTGCCTTACTGACTAAGGATTATCCCTCAAGGGCAAATGCATCTACCCTCCATCATTCAGGCTTCATATGGGCGCCACCTCCACAACATAGGCCAGCTGTGAGAGAAGAAAGCACATGTGATTAAAAGTATTTGAATCACATGTGAGTACATGTGAAGAGTAGATGTGATTAAAGAATACATGTGAAGAGTAGATGTGATTAAAAGTATTGGTTCCAAAACCTAGTGAGCTGCCTTGTTGCCTACTAACTACATTGGTAGCTGTCTTCTTGTCATAGAACCTCATAAGTGACCGATTTGAGCCACACAAATAGCATGGACCATTTGGGAGACTTTAATGTTAGCATTTTGATAACTTACCAGCGCAATACTCTAATAAGCATAAATTACATAGCACAGACAAATATTGATCCATTTAAACATAATCCATTTTAGTCACACTAAACTATTTTATTGATTTTTCAGTATTGAGTTAAATGTTTACAATATTTATAATCAATATTTCTTTTTGGATTCATTCTTCACAAAGCTCTTCGCAATTCATTCAGGATACATGTGATATAGCCTTAGAATGCAGCCAAAAGGAGGTATCTTAGGAGGCAGCATTGTTAAGTTGAGTGCCTTTTTGGTTTTAGAACAGCCTTCAGGTTGGGAGTGTGCCTAAAATGCCTTAAATGCTGCCTACCTATGCAGCTCACTAGGTTTCAGAACAGAGCTAATGAAACCTTTGTCATCAGGAAGAGAGCACAAAAATGATAAGACTGCAAAGGAAAGAGAAAGATAGGCTGAGCTTGAAACCTAATCGATACTGCTTTAGAAAACCAAGCATGTGAAGGCATCTTAGTAGATGTGAAGAGAAAAATGGATTTACCTCCATACTCTCCTTGCAAAGGCCCTTCCTTAACCCTTTCAGCATTTGAACACCACCATACAGTGTAGAGAAAGACTAAAGAAGCAATAGGATGAAAATATGACAATGTTACTGGGCGGTAATAGGACCTTCCTGGTGCCACGCACCTGTCACAGATGGAAGTCAGGAAAAAAACAGGATCTTGGAAGAGTGAGCCACAATGGAAGTAGACTGTGAAAAAAGACGTTTGTGAGAGTGAGGAGCCCAGTGACATCTCAAATGATTTCTTTACAGTCCTGCACTCTTTCAAGTGTCTCTCCAGTCAGGTTATTAGCCGGTCTGCAGTGAGGGTCGGCTTAGGGGAAACCTGCACTAATAGGGCTGCAGCTTATGGGGGTGTACAGGGGCTAAAGTAACACCATCATCAGCACTGAGAGTTCAGAGAGGTGAAAGAAGACTCCTGACTACCCTCAGCCTACACAAGAGCTCACCGGGTACATATAGACTCTATTATGGAGGACAGAGAGTTTTTTTTTTTTTTATCTTGAAATGAACTCAAAAGTTGATGCCTCCTTTGACAAGAGAGGTCTTTGTCTGAAGAACTTGACCTAGTTCTTCTGCTTACTGCGGTTGTTGACCTCCTGATTTGTAGTTTCTTACAGTATCTGATTTGTTTTCTTACTAATTTGCTGACTAGTGGGCTGGTAACCAAAAGGTTGTGGGTTCAAGCCCCATAATGAATTATGAGGTAGCAATGAGACATAAGAATGGCCCATGAAAAACTAACTGGCACAATAAAAAGGTGTTGCAGGTCGTTGCCTGTGCATTGCTATGATGTTATGGGTGGTTGCTTACTGGCCCAAGTCAAGAGAGCCTACCCAGAAGTCTCAATGATATACTGGTACTTAGATATGGCTTGGGTCTCTTCTTGAAAGTAATTCCAGGAGTGGTGGTGGTGTAGTGGGCTAAAGCACATAACTGTTAATCAGAAGGTTGCTGGTTTGATCCCCACAGACACCACCATTGTGTCCTTGTGCAAGGCACTTAACTCCAGGTTGCTCTGGGGGAATTGTCCCTGTAAAAAGTGCACTGTAAGTCGCTTTGGATAAAAGCATCTGCCAAATACGTAAAATATAATTCTATGGGATATGCCTATTTTATTGTTTGCTAGGTAAAACTCAAATGTGTGATTCCTTAGAAAAGTGATAACATACCTCTACTTTACAAGCCGCATGATTTGAGGTACCATTCTTGTCCATAGCACAAACTATTTATCAGTCCTGCACCAAAGTTTAGGGTTAGGGGTTTGTTCAAATCCTTAACCGCCAGTATCTGTTACTTAATGCCACAAATTATTCTACTCCAGCACATTCACTTGATTCTTTGGGTTACAGTTAGAGATAGAGACAAATAAAGGCAGATAATATAACAAGCAGCATTGGTTTTGCCAGATAGCTGAGGTTACGACATTCCTTTCAGGAAGCTGATTTCATGTGCAGAATTGTGGTTGAGTTGGTTGTCTGTGTGAGAGCAGACCTCATTTCTTCTGAAGCTTTTGACTGTTCACTTTAATACAGAAGATCAGAAAGAGCTCATGGAGTACACAGAGAGAAATGGGGAGTTGCACCCTACTGTACAGGCTCCATCACCTCATCTTTCCTTGTAGAATTTCTCTTTGTCATTTCTAAATTACTCCCTACATTACAGCCACTCACCTGTCAGCCTTTTATCTGTTGACCTGCCTTTGTATTTGAATTTTGTTTTTATTTGAATCCTCTCTAAGCTATATGCCCTCTCTGTTGGGAAAAATTATCAGGCTGGTCTGGTTTGCTGGTTTTATAAGGGTTTTGGGCACTTGTCATCTGGTCAGGTTGGGAATTGCTTGCTAGCCAGCTAAACTAGCTGAATACCAGTATAGCCAGGCTGGGTGGCTGGGAGACCAGCTGAAGACCGGCTTGGTCAGTTTGGTGGACTAGCTAAACCATCTAAAGACCAGCTTGACCAGCCTTGAAGACCAACATGACCAGCTTAAGACCAACTTCGACAGGCTTGGAGGCAAGCTAGACCAGATGAAGACCAGCTTAGCCAGGCTGGAAGACCAGATAGACCATCCAAAGACCAGCTAACACCAACAAACCAGCTAAGGCTGGTTTAAGCTGTGTTTTTCAACAGGGCTGTTTAAGCTTAGTGCTGAAACTCTGTCTTAAGTGCCCAGGATGTAGTTAGTGAATGATGCTTTTACATTTCATATTTCAATGTGCCTCCCGTTTATCAGCTCTACTCCATCAATCATTAATCCCTTTAAGTACTGAAGAGTGACATAAGTCCCAGTGAAGGAAATCTCATGTGCTGTCATATGCAGAAATGGGCTTCTTCTCTAATCATATTTTCTTTTCTATGTAGAGCATGATAGGTGAATCTTTCTGTGGTGTGTTTACTCAAGTAAAGGATTTAATGTGCGTTTGATCCAAGAACAGAGTGAACACTACTTATACATTTATAACCGGAACAGATCTTTTTGAAGTATTTAAATATTGCTTTTTTTCCTAGAACTTTGAAGTAATTATTATGAGAAAAGGAAAGAGACTTGACAATGTTTGTTTTATACAGGTATCAGACCGCTGTGTGGTTGCTTTGGTACCTAAGCAGACATCCTCCTACAACATTCCACCCACGAGCATCTCCAGAACTTCAATAAGTCGATATGGTGAGTAGCTGTCTATCAATTTCATTGTTTCACAATATAGGAATCTTTGATGTAAAATGGTGGTTCCAACAGCTTTGATTTTAAATTGGACATTAAGTGGAATACCAACACGGTACTAAAATTGTTTATTGAGCAAATATTTTCATAAAATCAAGGAATGTTCTGGGTTCAATGCAAGTTAAGCTCAATCGACAGCATTTGTGTTCATTACAACAAAGATAAATTTTGACTCGTCCTTTTCTTTAAAAAAAAGCAAAAATGGTGGTTTAAAGTGAGGCACTTACAATGGAAGTGAATGAGGCCAATTTTTGGAAGGATTAAAGGCAGAAATGTGAGGCTTATTTTATAAATGCACATTAATTCTTCTGTTAAAACTCATGTATTATTTGAGATGTAAAGTTGTTTAAATTGTAATTTTTAAAATCATAAGGTTTTGGTTTTGTTGACAATATATCGTCATGGTAATGGATTTGTAAAATTGGCTACAACTTTACACAGAAAAGGTTTTGAAACAGTGAGTATTTTTAACATAATAAATTGGCCCCTCCATTGATTTCCATTGTAAGCAGAGGTGGGTAGTAACGTGCAACATTTACTCCGTTACATTTACTTAAGTAACATTTTGGGAAAAAATGTACTTTTAGAGTAGGTTTAAAAGTGGGTACTTTTTACTCTCACTCAAGTACATTTCAAATGAATTTTTTTACTTAAACTTCTTTACAATGTGTGGTGTTACTGTCGTTACAGTACTGGGTTTAATTTTAATTAATGTGTAATTTATTGAGAGATTATTGAATGGGACTTTTACGAGAGCGGAAGTTCACACAGATGCGCACGCAGAGCCGTACAGCAGCATCAAACTTTTCAAAGAGAAACACTTTCTTCGCTCCACACAGTGAAACAAATAATTGTTTTGTCTTGCAATGCCTTCTTTTAACACCAAGACAAGCTGATATTTCAAGATTATAGTCATGAGATGGTCTGAGATGTGCGGGCGTGAGGCAAGCATATGGCAAAATTAGTGGCTGTGTCCGCAATCGTTTATTCACTATTTCCAATAGTGAATGGCAGTTAGTGTACTATATCTCAGCAGTAAGTGAAGGAAATGAGTGAATTTGTATGTGAGTGTCGGAGCTCTGGGGCTGGGTACTCTGCATTTACAGTGCAGCGGTACAGAACTAATGTTCTACACTGCTGTACAGAACTAATGATCTAAATATTTATGACACTGAAAACTGTAACTACACTGAAATAAGAATCCACACAGGATTTTAAAAGCTATGAAATAGCAAAAGAAGGCATTAATTAAGCAAGATCTTGCTTTGGTTTATATTTCAGCATTATATATAATGTCCTTGTGGGACATTTTCATGTTTGCAATGTAATAATTACTAGAGGTCTTTCCAAACCTCTCTTATTGACAAATTCATCCAGATCTGACAAGAGCCCTTAAAGGGATAGTTCCCCCAAAGATTACAGTTCTCATTATTTACCCTCATGCCACCCCAGATGTGTATGAATTTCTTTCATCTGCTGAACTCAAAGGAAGATATTTAGAAGAATTTCTCAGCTCTGTAGGACCATACAATGCAAGTGAATGGGTGCAAACATTTTAAAGCTAAACAAACAAACATAAGTCAGCATAAAAGTAATCCATAAAACTCCAGTGGTTAAATCAGTATCTTCAGAAGTGATGTGATATGTGTGGATGCGAAATAGAGAAACAGATCACTTTCACATTCTTCTTCTTGAGTTTTATGTTGACTCACACTCTTCTCTGCATATCGCCCCCTGATTTCTAGACAAATATTGATCTGTTTCTCACTCACACCTATCATATCACTTCAGAAGATATGGATTTAACTACTGAAGTCTTATGGATTACTTTTATGCTGCCTTTAAGTGCTTTTTGGAGCATCAAAATGTTGGCCTACAGAGCTAAAATATTCTTTTAAAAATCTTAATTTGTGTTCTGCAGAAGAAAGGAAGTCATACTCATCTGGGATGGAAAGAGAGTGAATAAATAATGAGAGAATTTTCAGTTTTGGGTAAACTATCTCTTTAAAGTGATAGCTCAGCCATAATTTAATATTTTGTCATCATTTCTCTACCCTCATGTTGTTCCAAACCAGTGTGACGCTTTGTATTATGTGGAACACAAAATATGTTAGACAGAACTTTAAGGACTGACAATCTCATTCACCATTTGCTTTCAATATATATATAACCATTCACTGAAATTAAATGGTGACTCAGTCTAAAATTCTGTCAAATATCTCCTTATTGTGTTGCATGGAAGAAAGTCATATGGGTTTTGAACAACATGATTGTGAATGATGACTTTCATTAATAATAATAGTTCTGTAATACATTTTAAATGTGTATTATGTAATGGAATATAGGGGAGTAAACCTCTATTATATCATTTGTGAAAGTAACGAGTTACTCACTACTTGAGTACTCTTTTAATTGGATACTTTCTTACTCTTACTCAAGTAATTATTTATGTTAGTACTTTTACTTCTACTTGAGTAATTTTTGTAAGTAATTTGACTTTTGCTTGAGTACAGTTTTTGGCTACTCTACCCACCTCTGATTGTAAGTATCTCAACCATATTTTTTCTTTTTTTAAAGAAAAGGGGGATGAGTTGAAATACATTTTTGTGGTAATCAATATTATGCTACAAATGCTGTCGATTGATCTTAACTTGTATTGAACCTAGAACATTCCTTTAACATGACCATTTTCTCCTCTAGTTTAGAAGTTGATAAACCTATTTGTTTTGATAAATAACTAACTATCCATGATTATATGGTAAGTTGCATTTTATTATTTGCATTTAGCATTTAGCATCTCAGGTATGTTTTGATAGGTTGCAGTGCAACCTATCAAAACACACCTAAAGACCCAGTTTTGAGTTGCTACCTTCTAGTTCAGAACCACTTCTATAAACCATGTATGAAGAGCTCTGTAGCTTTAAATTATGGCTCTGATGACTGTGTTTACCATGTGTGCATAAGCCGTGCACTGCATTTTTGCTTTGCAGCCTGCGGGATGCCCAAGGGAGCCTTGCGGGTGCTAGAGAATGAGAGAAAAATAGAGAGGGTGAGAGAGCTTGCCAGAGAGTGTAAGATACAGAGAGAGAGGTGTTAGCGTTTAGCGTGAAGCTCAATAATGTTGATTCTCTGCTGAGTTTGGAAGCCACCCGTAATGGACACATTAGCTGCTTCCCCATAGCGTTGTTTTAGGAAGTGCCACAGGGCTCCCCATCTGGCCCCTTCTCGTTTTCCATCACAATGAGCTGCAGGCCACTCACTGATTGCTAATTATGCACTGCCAATGATACTTCACACGTGTGCAAAAAATCCAAATTACTAGCAGCCAAATACCAGTGTCTGCAATCAAATTTAGCATCTCATGAGTTTTCACCTTGCATCACTGCCAAAATACACAAACATCTCATCTGCCATCAATTCGCTAGAACTGTGCGAAACACGCTCAGAGACTGCTTAGCCTGCGATGGACCGCTTGTTTTAAAACGAATGAGAGAAATTGGCACAACCAATATGGCGGGTACTGAAAAGAAAATCCCGCTTTACATGTATAATAGCCAATCACCTTTTAGATACAGAGAACGCCTTTCAGTTAACATAAACTAGACGAGCCTGAAAAAAATTGCTTTTTTGCAGGATCTGATCTTAAGATGGGCAAATTATGATACCGTTGTTGTCAGATTTTACTGCTGATTTGAAATGTTGATGTTTTTGTTTATAATTTTGGCCAACCCTTTTAGAGTTTTTGGTCCTTCCCCATTCAGGTAGATAGGAGCTGTATTTGTATGCCAGTTGTTTACATAGAATATAGCTGCCTTGGACTTACTTACCTTGAAAGGGACTTTCCTGCCCCATATCGTCAAATTACATTATTGTGCTCATCATATCTTGAGGATACCTTGATACTTTTTTTACATATGTGTCGTTTAAAAAGCCTATGAAATCACCTAGTGAATTTAGTTTTCTTTCCTGTGCTGATGTATTTCCTATTGAAATTGAAATTTGGGGCGGAACATTTTGAAGAGCCAATAGGCTTTAGTTATGTCACAGCCATAAACCATGACTTGATACGTGCTAGTCATTTGCAGATGGTTTTAGGGGGCAGGACATTCTCACACTAGAGAGCATTTGATTGGACATAGATCTGTGTAACGCAAGATGAATCATCAATATTATTTATCCATTTCCCAAAAGAGAAAGACAACATTTTTAAAGCCATATCTTCAAAAGCAGGGGTATTAAATTAAAGTTACAAGAGGTCCGGTCTCTAGATTTCTTCCCCAGCAAAGGTTCGGACAATAACTTACATGGTGTTAGTAGTCAGTATAGCTATGAAATGACATACATGTAAGTAATGCTAATTCCCCGTCTGTCGCTCACTTCGACGTTGTGTCGAAGAAGTGACACTACGGGTCTATCTTGAGCGCCGAATATACCTCTGAAATATGAAAAAAGGCCAATGAGAAGTTGGCAGACAGATTTATAAAGGCGGGGAAATCCATCTGTTTCATTCAGAAATTTTCTTCGGAGCCGATGGTCGTTTATGCAGCGAGCTGCGAGTCACACACCTGTTCCTCTACCTCTGAGTGACACAACGTCAAAATGAGCGACAGATGGGGAACGTCTAGGTTACGGATGTAACCTCCATTCCCTGATGGAGGGAAAGAGACATTGTGTCGTCCCGGCCACGTCGCTGAGCCGAGCCGAGCCGCTGTTGTGGCTGTACCATTTACGGCTCCTCAGAAAAATCCTGAATGAAACAGACGCATTTCTCCGCCTTTATACACGTATGTCCGGGGGCGGGACATGCAAATTCTGTCTGCCAACTTCTCATTGGCCTTTTTTCATAGATCAGAGGTATATTCGAGAGACCCCTAGTGTTGCTTCTTCGACACAACATCTCGTTCCCTCCATCAGGGAATGGAGGTTACATCCATAACCATAACCTAGTTTTTTGAAATAGTAGGCCTAATTGTATATTTTCAGGTTGGCAGTAATAGTAGAAGAATAAAATAATTTAAAAAAAAACCTATCAAAGTCAAAACAGTCTCTTTAAAAGTGGGCAAGGATTAGCACAGCTGTCACCAAATAGCAGACCAGGTTCGGACCTCGGCTTGGTTCCATGTGGCCCACGAGACATCTTGACATTTGCTGCCCCATCTCACCGTTTCTATTCTTCAATTGATCAGCGTGACAAAACAACAGAGCTGTGTGCAGCGCAATCGCTTGGGCGCAGATAGCATTAATCTTTCAGCGCTGTATCCTCGAATACTTTTCTCTTTTACAGAACACACTTCATACCCTTTCGTGGGCTGCACTCAGAGTTGCAGACTCTGAGATCACTTGAAGTATTGAAAAGGTGAGATGGGGCAGCAAAAGCCAGATGGAACAATGGCGAGGTCCAGTCCTGGACCACAGTCCGCTATTTAGTGACCACTGTTCTAAAGGTTCATTTTGTCAACTTTTAGGGTTACACTGGCATATAGATGACTTCAAATGTAAGTGACATCGACTAAAAGCCCATGCTGTTTTGATTCCATGGGGTCTTTAATGAGAGAGAACAATTATCTGCTCTTATCATTTACAAACATAGCTACATTTAAAGTTCAGGGAACACTTCAAAAGGGAAAAATCAAATAACCATAGATGTAAGCAACACCACAGTGTATACGTAGCCATTTCTGAAAAGCTATCTTGATTTGTCAGTGGACTGAAATAGGTATGAAATGGCACAAAAGAGATGGCTCTCTTTTTCTTTTTCCTGTTTTTACAACCTGCTCTTGTGTGTGGTGCATAAAAAGCAGCATCTCGTCTGGCAGGACACTGGTGCCTATCAATCATGGCAATGGCACAGCAGGCACAGCTGTGGAAAGACACCCACTGATTGATTCATATAAATTTAATACTCAACACTTAGCAGCTCAGCTCAATTTAGCATGCCAGCACCCCTGTCCCAAAATAACATTGCTGACATACCTCTAGCTGCTGTAGGAAAGCGGCTCAAACATCAAATACACAACACTCACAATATATTTTGATTCTATTTCTCATTATATTGCTCTATTCTAATGCAGAATCATAAATATTTCATATTAATTTTATGTCAAATGATGTATGCTTTTTTATGTTTATTTTAAGGTTTTAATTAGATTTGGAATCCCAGATTTTCAATATGTTTTTTCAGCTTTTTGATCTCACTCCATATGTAGTGCAAAGTGTATTATATCGTGAGGTAGTTGATGATAACCAGCTCTAGTGTTATAGGCCCATCACCTTGTGGGAGACGAATACACACATACAAACTCTTGTAGTAATCATTCAATGCCAACTGTGTGGCAATTTCCAAACAGGCTGTTAAGTATGCAGTAGCTTAAGGTGGATTGAATCTCTAATCTACTTCTTCCTGTACCCCCTACCGCTAAAACCACCATCACACACTCATACACACACGTTCGCTCGCAAGTCCATTTCTCCCGGGTCCTTGCTTGTGACTCCGATCTGTTCAAAATTACACTTCTGTCTCAAAATAGCAGAGGCTGTTTGCCTTCCTTTTCTGTTCACATGCCACTTGATGCCAGGTGACAGGGATAGAGAGAAAGAGACATAGGATACCGAAGATTATACCACAATTGTGCAAAACCAATCTGGCCTCCCAAGAGAGCACTCAGCTCTGCGAAATAAAACCCTGACAGATCTAATTGGAGAAGTGAGCAAGAGACTGATTACTTAACATGATAGGAATGAGATGAGATTGATTGGGAGGTTGGGGGAGAGCTTAACTCATTAGAAATCTTTAGTTGCATTGATTAGGTCCTCCGATACAGACGTTTAAAGCATGTCGGCAGCACAATGAATCAGGACAAGCCAATTATGAAGCCTTTTAAGAGGAGACCAGAGAGCATCAAGTCATCTGACTCCATCTAGTATAAAAATGGAGTAAATCCCCTAGAGAGAGAGAAAAAGATACATGGGGTTAGCAGAGTAAATGAAATGTGAGAGGGCTGTGCTCTTTCTATTCATCCAAAAGAACATCAGCGTGGAAGAATAGTGGCATGAGTGTCACAAAGAATTTGCATCCCTATGCACTTTTTCAATAGTTTTTCTATGTAAACATGTTCTAGATGGACATCTTTGACCATTGCACCACATCTTACTGTCTTGTATCTTGTGCAGGAGTACCGCATTTGTTTTAGATACGTTTAAAAAGAAACAGAACTATTCTCGAGACAAGCGTTCTGTTCTGCTTGTTGCATTGTGTTAAGATATTTTTGCTGCAAGAACAAGTTAGGTTTGAACTCCCCCTAAGAATATCATTAGTGTCTCTTTTCATCTTTCCTTCTCGTTCTCTGCAGACTCGACTTTCCGGTATACAGGAAGTCCAGACAGCCTCCGGTCTCGTGCTCCCATGATCACCCCAGACCTGGAGAGTGGAGTTAAAGTCTGGCACCTGGTGAAGAACCATGAGCATGGTGACCAGAAGGAAGGAGACCGAGGCAGCAAGATGGTATCTGAGATCTATCTCACCCGCCTGCTAGCTACTAAGGTAACTAAGGTTTTACTATCCTTATGGGGGACCTTTGGTCCTCACAAAGTGATACAACACAGAAAAGTTGTTGAAAAAAAAATGGACGCGTCATAGACTATTCAAAATCCGCCTTCCTCTTTCAAATCTAGAGTTTGCCAACATTTGGATTGTCAAAGATCCACAAAAAAGCATTGTTTATGTTAAACATTAAAGTTCCCCAGACTTCCCCTGAAGTGAAGTGGTCATCTATTGGTCATTTGTGCATTTCTCAGATCTCTGGTTTTGTGTGTTATTGTGTGTCATGGTCATTACAGTCACAATCCAGTATGACATTAAAGAAGCATAAAAGCATAATTAAGTAGTTCATATGACTCGTGCATTGTATTCAGCGTCCCTGTAAGCCATAGAATAGTGTTGGGAATCGCAAAAGGATGCATTTAAAGAGGAAAATACAGTCGTTTCAGGAAATTAGTACTGATCTGTTGTTGACACGCACACGCACACACACACGCACACACACACACACACACACACAGAGCATGCAATTGAGAAGCATATAAAAAATTATATGAACTAGCATACAGACAGAAACTCTTAAGTTCTTCCTGCAGTGTCACACAAAAATAAGAGCCAGAGGGTTTTAAAGTGTAACCATAATTACAACAACAGTAATAATATATTACAAATTAGAATCAGATTTAAATGGACTGAGTAATGTTACATTCTGTCACAACTAAAATGAACACAAAAGTGATCCACTAAAGAATCTATTCCAACATACAGTGTGGAAAAAAATAATGTTAACAGACTTATTTGAGGGTCAGTATTGATTATATTCACAAATAAATGGTTCAAATTCAAATTATTTTAAGCACTTTAATATTAATTTAATAATGCATTTGGTGATTTGGCAACAGTTCTCTGAAGTCCTATGAATAAGAATGTAAAGCAATGATTAAAATGTGATTAATATCACTATATATCACATTTTTGAATTGCAATACACCAAAAATAAATTATTATATCATATCGTGACCTAGATATTGATATAACATCGTATCGCCAGTTATCTTAGTTATGGCATCACAATCACAAGTACATTTACATATGAATGCCAACATTTACACATCAATGGCAAATCTCTGTTTAACATCTTGGTCAAAAGTCATTTACATGCAGGTTTGGGGAGTAACGGAATACATGTAATGGGATTACGTTTTTAAAATACAAAATATAAGTAACTGTAATCCACTGCAGTTTCAATTTAAACTGGTAATTAGAATACAGTTATATTCAAAAAGTATTTTAATTACTGTAGAGATTACTGTTGCATTTTAGTGTCATTTATTCATTTAATATTTAGTCCTTTCAGATGGAAAACATTTATACATAGAAATGATGCGATCTAAAGTGCATTTAAACAGTGGTGAAACAATTTCTTATGATGTGTTACATTCATACGAGCTGACAGAGAAGTAAGTTTGAAGTAAGTTTGGAGCACAGGAAATAGAAATAAACCTTGTGTAAATTGTCAGCTTTATGCTAAGATAAAATGCTATTTATAGCCATTTTACATGCACGTTACCAGACGTGATCATATTTTTTTATCAAGAAAATTCACGTTGGATCATAATATTTTTTTTTTCTAGTAAGACCTTTGATATTAGGGCAAAAATCTTATTTTTATAATAATTTATGTATTGTTTTCCTGTAAAAATATTTAAAAAATCCTTAAAACATGATCAATTACATTGATCTTGTTTTAGAACACTGCATAAGATATTTAGGTTTTTCAGAGAATGTATTTTTAACCCTGTTTACATATAGAGGTCTAAAAGGTACAGTAGCAAAAGCCTGTTTAGGGTCATAGATAGGATGAATAATGGTTGTGTAAAACAACATTTGTAATAATGATGGTAGACAATAGTTTTTGGTGAAATAAATCTTGTATGTGGACTTAAATGTGGACCTCAAGAAAGTGTAGGAAAAAAAAAAAAAAAAAAAAAGACCTCTTAAATGTATGGGTTAAAACTGACAGTGACCATGTTTTAGGCATTCAGGTTGTCATTTTGGTGCCTCTATGTTTAAAGTTAAACTAAACAACATAAAATGTAACATAAAACACCTCAGTGTTAGGAAATTTTTTTTTAACAAATACTCAATAATTATCACATCATAATCAATATTAATACATATAATAAATATTTCAATATGATCATATGTGATGGTTCACATAGTTTAAATGAATTTTAGCATGTGTTCACTGTAAACATTGCCTACATGTACATGGCTTAATATAGGCAAAATATACATTTTAAAATATACATAATATAGTGTAAAGGGATCAATGTAAAGGAGGAGGCGCGAACCGGCTTGACAATATAAATAATAGGTTTAATGATAAACTTAAAAGACAAACACACACATGATGGACATGTGCATAAACGATCTCTCTCTCGTCGCACCACCGTCTGTCATCGGCCTTTATCCCTCTCGGAGGCTTAATTACCCTGATAAGGGACCGGGTGTGTATAATCACGACCCGGCCCTGCCCTCCGCTCTGCCACATATAGATACAAGTTAACTAATTACCAGTTCTTTTTACTGTAGCATTTTAACATTCTTTTTGCGAACATTTTTACATTGTATTTACGATTAAAGGCCCCTTGAATGTTCATTTGGTACTCTGTTTAACAGTCTTCTCTATTTCTCTCTTAGGGTACTCTGCAAAAATTTGTGGATGATTTGTTCGAGACACTTTTCAGTACGGTGCACAGAGGTAGTGCGTTACCATTAGCTATCAAATACATGTTCGACTTCCTGGATGAGCAAGCAGACAAGCACGGCATCCATGACACTGACGTCCGCCACACCTGGAAAAGCAACTGGTAAGAGGGCAAACTCTTTCACACAGCCAAACCTCCAGAATTAAATTTACACTTACTACACATCTCAAACGTATGTTCTGCATGCAAGTCATGCCCCATGCCATGAATGGTTTTATATTTAAATAACATTGTAATTTGTTAACATCGTCACCACCAGAATATGATCTACAGTATAGAACAGTTTAACCGCAATTTGTTTGTCCATGTCGTCTTTTTCCTGCAGCCTTCCTCTGCGTTTCTGGGTGAATGTGATCAAGAATCCCCAATTTGTGTTTGACATCCATAAGAGCAGCATCACGGACGCGTGTCTGTCCGTGGTGGCTCAAACCTTCATGGACTCTTGTTCCACATCTGAACACAGACTGGGGAAAGACTCACCCTCTAATAAGCTGCTTTATGCTAAAGATATCCCCAACTACAAGAACTGGGTAGAAAGGTAAAATATAATCAATCTAATGTAAATAAAACCATAGTACAAAAAGCAAAACAGCATAAAGTTGATTTGTGTTATTTTTGTCGCCCCCTGTCTGTTACTACAGGTACTATGCTGACATTAACAGACTGCCAGCCATCAGCGATCAGGACATGAATGCCTATCTGGCAGAACAGGCACGACTGCACTCCAATGAGTTTAACATGCTCAGTGCTCTCAATGAGATTTACTCCTACATTAGCAAGTACAGCGAAGAGGTGAGGAAAATATTGTGCACACGCTAAAGCTCTATGTCCTCGGTAAACAAAATACAATTTAAGCTCATTCACATCAGGAATGATTTTAAAGCATATAGTGAACCCTCATTTTTGTCAAAGTAAACTTACTACTTGACTCATTTTATCTGATCTGCACTGAAACTAACTGCTTCTCCACAGATTTTTGTCATAGTAGATGCCATTTTTAATTAGATGCAAACAAAAACAAGGTTACAGTATGTGGGTTAGGGGACAGTCTGTCCAATATGTTGTACCTTGGAGTCATTCAAAACATTTTCACTGGGCTGTAAAGTGACGTCACTGATGGAGCTTCTCAGTGCTCGTCGCATAAATCAAAACTAATCAATAATGAAATTAGTTGTCCATTATTGATAATTATCTATTTTATTGACTAGTTGTTGCAGCTCTAATGATGTCTACACTGATTAAGGTCCATTGGCATTCAAAATACCTCAATACAGCCACAAAACTTAAACTTATGTAGGTGTAAAATGTATTAAACATTACATTTATTAGGCCCTTTTTAAGAGCGCTAGCGCTGAATGCAGCGCTATGTCATAAGCGCAAAGTCAATGGGCATGGCAATGAAGTTTTGGTATCTTTGTGTTAGTATGCGCTAAGTTTAGGGGCAAGTGTCCTATTTTATAGTCCTTTCCCTGTCAAGCACCAGCGATATAAACCAAGACAGCACATTCTTAAGAACTGGTAGTGTAAATGGACTGTATGCAATGAATTAGAAGAATAGAAATATGGACTTGCATTCTTTTGTGCATTTACTGCGTCTTTGTTGAATGTCAGGCATATTACTATGACAGTGACACACTTCTTTTATATGCATAGAAAATGTGATTCTCATAAGGATTTGGATGTACACTGCTTTTAAATGATAGAGAATGTAAGTATTATTAATCATGTCTAGTATTAATAGTGATTGAATTGGCACGCACTTCAGTTCTGTTAAGTTTTGATTTTAAAAAATTATATTAATTTATCGAAACAGAAAATAATTCAACCAAAAATATTTCTAAATTCAAATTACACTTGAAACAAAATGAAAATGTAATCAATCCCAACTTCTTCCCCCGGTTCCTTTTGCAGTGACTTAAAATTCACTTTATGACAACAGGTGAAAAAATACCAATACATATTATATCATAAATACAATTGTAAATATAAACATAATAATAATAATTAGTGCTGTCAGCATGAATGCGTTAACGCATGCGATTAATTTAAAATCCGTTAATTTTTCTTAATCGTGATTAAGGCATGTACTGATATTTTATTCATCTCCTTGTAAGTTGTAAACACTGAGGGCGGAACCCTTGTGATGTGTTTATTGGGGATATTACACTCGGTTACACACTAAAAACAAACACGCAACAGCGTGTCTGTTTCAATGATCAAGTGCTGGAAAAAGAACTTCTTATAAACTTAATGCTAAAGGGACTTTGCAGAACTTCACTGAAGTCCTTCACGCGTCTTTTGTAAGTCGGCATTTTACTACATAAGCATGTCAGTTCTTACAAGCCCACTGTTCAGCTTGTTCTCCCGTGGACAAGAGCGCTTGGTGATCTGCCCAAATTTCATATAATTTCAACTTTGTACCCGTTGCCGCCGAGCTTTTGAAGTGAATGACAACCGGACAGTTCGGACAAATTTATCTTCGAACATTAGCCATAATGTTTAATGTTACTCGAATTGGAGCTATTTTTGTGAATTTCTGTCTTTACACTGTTGAGTTTGGAAAATGTTTTTTTGTTTTGTTTATTGTTCTTTCCAAAGAACAAAAAAATGCATTATGACAGGAAATAAGTATTTATAGTCAAATTTTCCTTCTTTTAAAATCTGAGATTAATTGTGATTAACTATGAACAATTATGAGATGAATCACTATAAACATTTTAATCTTCTGACCATGACTTATAGATAGTTATCTCATCAGTTTTTGTTTCATAAAATGGCTTCAGCTGTTATCATCAGGGAAATAATTTGATGTTCCACTATATATTCAGAGTTTGGATATGAACTATATTACAACCTGCTGGTGGAATCTCCAAACAGCAAATAGGAACTAAGTTTAGAGTTTACACTGAAAACAGACGTGGTGCTGAAACGTCTCATCACAATGAACTTTTTCTTAGGAAAATAGTAAATTGCGCTTTGCGCCACTTCATTAACAGACAATACACCCACAGTTTGCACACATACACCCACAGATAGCGCAAACACTTCCACCCACACAAACTTGCACTTTGTGCTGGCACAAAAATTTCGCTTAGAATTAGCGCTCTCACAAAAATTGGATAAGGCGTATTGCACAGTCTTCCTGCATAGACCTGCAGTTTTCAGACTCACAAAGAGTAAGAGAACAAGATGCCATAAATTAATCAAATGAGGCCTCTATCTTAATATGTTTATGACTGCTAAAGACATATAGTCATAAACTGCTTTAGTCATAAGTTGTAAATACTCCCTAATCAATACAACCATGTTTGTAGTAAAACACACAGTTTGACTTGGAAGGCACCTTATACTAATGAAATAGCAAGTTTCACAGAATAATGTAATCTTTAAACAGTTTATTAAGCTATTGGCAGCAAACTTCTGTGAGTCAGTCACATACACACAGGCGCACACTCATGCACAGGGAGAGAAAAAGGGTGAAAGACTGAGAGAGAGAATGAATAGAGCCCTGATGAGGAAGTATACACACAGCTAGATCACTGAGAGCCTCTCCAACACAAAGAGAAGTAGAGTATAGAGCCCACGATGGAGATGTTCCAGCCGTAATGCCAGCTCCGCTCAGGGGACCCATTAGTCTGACCTTTACTTTACACAGCATTTAGGAGAGCGCCCAGAGCCGAGTGACACAACTCTGCTTGCTGCTCTCTCTCTCTCTCTCTCTCTCTCTCTCTCTCTCTCTCTCTCTCTCTCTCCCATGTAAATATCTCTCTTCAGTTGTAGTTTTGTGTCCTTGTCCTCACATTCCCCTGTTTGGTCAATCCTTCTTTTTGTTGTTGCTTTGTTGTTTTTCTTTTCTGTTCTTGTTCTATTTTAGTCCAAACAGTGTAAATTAGGAGTTGTCAAACTTTTGAGACCCAGGAACCCCCTATCCAGACAACTCAGGCAACCCAGGGACCCCCTAATATAAAAATAATCGATTTTCTTGGTAACTAGGATGAAAAAGTTATTTTGTTTCACAAGCAGTGCCAACATGTAGTAATTCTGATATTACATTGTGAATGGGACAACTGAAATAATGAACAGTGTCTGTCAGTCTTTCGTTGCACTTAAACTGATGAGAGAGAGAGAGACAATATGAACTCACCTCAAAATGAAGGAGACAATAATGTGGAGAGTGCTTTTGTTCTGAAATGCATGAAAAATTCAGTGCACACATTCCTTGTTGAATACTTGCTCACACTGGTTGTGAAGCTTTAACGGAGCTTTTGAGTGTCTGTAGGTGTGTTGACCTGCCCCAGAGCAACATCCACAGAGAAGAGCCAAGCAGGTGTTCTCCCAACTTTGCTCAGGTGGCAGGTGTCCTGGGAAAACCAGGCTGCTGATGGAAGAATAGACAGATATCGACTGTAGTGCCTCCTCATTGATGTCCAGGATTTAACTTTCAAATGTTTCACTTTTAAATTTGGTTTGCTCCAGTAATGATGCTAATTGCATTGTGATGCTAATGAAATTTGTCATTGTTACTGGAATGAACGTTATAAGAACATTCTGGGTTCAACACAAGTTAAGCTCAATCGACAGCATTTATGGTATAATTTTGATTACCAAAAAAATTTCGACTTGTCTCTCATTTTCAAAAAAATTATAAAATGAATTCTGGGATACAGTGAGGCACTTGAATAGGATGTGAATAGAGCCAATCCGTAAACAATAAAATACTAAAAGAAAAGGGAGAAGACATTAACGTGCGAGAGTGTTAACATGATTTTAGTGATAAAATCTCTTAGTAACCTTTTCTGATAAAGTTACACACACTGAGCACTTTATTAGGAACACCAGTACACCTACTTATTTATGCAGTATATGTGGCAGCAGTGCTGTGCATAAAATCATGCAGATACAGGTCAGGACCTTCAGTTAATGTTCACATCAACCATCAGAATGGGGTAAATGTGATCTCAGTGATTTCGACCATGTGTAATGGGTTTGGGGAGAGGAAGGACCCAAACGCAGAGTTAAAAAAATCAAAAACACTTCATTAATAAAACAAACTCCCGCGAGGGGAAAAAAAAAACATAAACCACCCCGTAGGGGAAAAAGTACTCCAAGGAATTGGGAAACAGGACCAACCGGAACACACTGGAACAGCAAGGTGACAGGAACAATACACGTCTGCACAGAGAACAGTACAAGATGAACTGGCACTGGACAGCAAACACAAGGAGACTAAAATAGGGAGAGAAATCAAGAGGGTAGGAGCAGACTGGGGAGCAGCCTCCGTGGCTGAAGGCACTGGCAGCGACTGAGAAGAAGGTGTCCCTTTCCTCCTCCTCCTACTGTGGGTTCAGGAATGGCTTGGGGTTTGGCAGTCTCTGGCTGGAACGGTGGAATGGCCAGTGTGGGAGAGCTGCCTGTACTCAAGTGTTAGGTGAGCGCACATGCTGAGACAATGAGGCGATATACACTCGTGCCAATTGACAAACAAGATGAGAACAGACACTTGTGTGAGTTCGGCCACACGCACAGAATAGCATCTCAGAATGCACAACACGTCGAACCTTGAGGCGGATGGGCTACAACAGCAGAAGTCCACGTCGGCCACTAGGACCATAGTGTTCCTAATAAAGAGTGTATATCCAAATGTGAAACTTTGCTGCCATGATGAAGTAATGCCGTAAACCCTAAAACGACCATAAAAACAGCAATTTAAACAACTTCACAGCTCAAATAATGCACAGCCTTTAGCAGAAGAATTGTTGTAAGGGCTTTTATTTTTTTTATTGGCCCCATTCACTTCCAATATAAGTTCCGTATTGTAACCTTAAAGGGACAGTACACCCAATAATGAAAATTCTCCCATCATTTACTCACCCTCATGCCATGCCAGATTTTTGACAAATAATTTTAGAAGATTATCACAGTTCTGTCAGTCCTTACAATGCAAGTGAATGGTGACCAGGCCTTTTGAAGCTCCAAAATGCACACAAAGGTCACAAATAAAGTAATCCAGCTATCCAAAGACTCCAGTGGTTAAATCCATGTCTTCAGAAGTGAGATGAAAGGTTTGGGTGTATAAATAAATATCCACTTGCACATTCTTTCACATTTTGAAAGTGAAAGTGGGGATTTATAGTAAAAAAAAAAATTGGGGTGAACTATCCCTGCTGCTGATTGTGCTTACCTTGTATTGATCCTGAAATATTTCTTTAAAGCACTGGGGCTAAACAAATTTAAAATGGGACCTGGAGTGACAACCTACATATTAACCAATTCAAATGTTTTTACTGTAGCATTTTTACACGATTTTACTGTTAAAATTATGGATTTTTTTTTTACGGTGCATCGTTAATGTTGCCACATCTTTGTTCACTGGATGTGCCTGTATAAATTTAGTTTCCCATTATTTTCACTGTTTGATGTGCAAATGAGTGGCATCCAGCTGCCACGATGCCACTTCCACTGGTGTTCCTGTGACACAACAGTCAGAGATTATGACATGAGCACAGAGGGGGGCCATCCCATCCGCCCACCCCCTCTCAACATGACTCGACATCTTTGACCGCTGTTTTCAAAAAAGGCGATGGCACTCCGCAGTGTGGGCCAGACTCAAAAGTTTTACTTGCCTTTTTAATGAAATATTCATGAAATGAAGTCTCTGGCAATATTTCTCTCAGAAGCCAAAAAGTTGCCCTCCAATCACACTGAGCAGTAACTGGTCTGTGATAATAAGATACAGAGTATGCTGCCTGAGGAACGTGCTTGTGGTTTAATGGTTGTCTGGATCAGTTGGAGCAGAATTTATGTTCTGGTGTCTGTTGAAAATCTTTTAGGGTTTGTTCACACATACCCAATTCTGATTCATTCTTCAAATCTTATCTTTTGGACTGGCTGTTCACACTTTTTGCATTTGATAAAATCTGATCATATATCGGTGTATGTTGCCTTACAAAGGATTTCAATTTTTTTTGCTGTTCATACTTTACACATAGATTGAAAGCAGTTTCTACAAAACACTAAATGTACTGTAGAAGTCAGATATGCCAGAAATTTCAATTTTCGTTGCCTGTATGAACAGCCGTAGTTCCTTAAGCCACATTCACAGCATGACGTTTTCATTTGATAACACATTGACAGCTTTTTTACCTCTTATTTACACTAGAATGGCAGTTACCTGCATCAAAAACAGAGACTTTCGAAACTTTCAACATAACCTCATACATTGGAAAACGAATGTCATTAGGAACATTTTCAAACAGATTAGTGCGTAGTCTTGGAATCTGTTTTAAGGTCATGTATAGCCATTTTCAGATGACTGATCTCTGCTATAGTCATTTCATTATATGCCATATTAAATTTGACATGCTCATTCTCTGTCCTGGGGTCAGGTTAAATGCTTTATAACCTGACTTTCCCATCCTTCATTACATTATAATGAGTACTTAAGAGGATTTGTCATGTGACATGGTTCACCTCTGACCACAGATCGGTTGAAATGATGTAGTCTGATGAATATGTTGCTGCATTTTTTTCCCAGATCACGGCTGCATTGGAACAGGACGAGACGGCGAAGAAACAGCGACTGGCTTACAAAGTGGAGCAGCTCATTGGCGCCATGTCATTGGAGAGCTGAGAACTAAAGAAATTGTGGAACTAAGGACGGAAGACCTTCAAACAATCAAACCACCATCCAAAGCCTCTCCTGGAGAAAGAGAGCAATGGCTAGAGACCTTACACCCACAATAGCTTGAGATTTTTATTACATGTTTGTGAAGTCAACAGGTTCTCAAGACCAATGGACAACTATTTGATAAAAACATGGTGAAGGGAATTGAGGACCATAGAGTTCTGTTTATGTCTGTTTATAAAAAACAAAGTGGGACAAACAGCTTCCTGGAACGTAAGGTTTAAGTTATTTATTTGGGGGGGGGGGGTGTTTTTTGTATGGCTGGTTTGACGTGACTAGCACTGATTAACACGAAGGATGCAAGACTTCTCAAGCAATTTCAGGATTTCAAAAGACGCTGATACTTCCTCGAGAAATGCGCTTGCTAAAAACATTTCAGGAGTATTCGACAGAGGAAAACAGACAACTACTGCCTCGCCATGATGGTCCAGTTGATGGCTTTTACTTCCAAATGTTATTTTTATACACAAGTTTTTTACATTTGTTTCGTTGCAGTGCGCCTCTTGAGTCTTAATGGCATAGTGACGCTGGTATACTTCCTCATTGTTGGCATGATGAAAGTTCAAGTCTCTTTCTACCATCAGAAAGCTGCAGCTGTTACCAACAAATGTGCATGCTAGTACACGCTAGCACAAACTTTGACTTTTCAGTCTCTCTGGCTTTACAGACCAGTAGGAAATCCACATTGTCTGAGATATCCAACGAACCTCCAACAAAAAGGGGCCAAAGGTCAACCAGCATGTCCATTTGGCCCAAACTCTTTTACATTTCGTAGGATTGCCATGTATTGACGGCGAAGGACCAGAAACCAGTGTCGAACTGCGTTAAGAAATTCCGCTACGGCCTCTCTGTGTGTTATGTCCCGTTTTCTACATGTAAGCGTATGTGAGTGTACAAACATTACTCTATTTTGTCTTTGCATTTTTGTTGCTTTTCTACAAACGGGAGTCAGTTGAGCTGATCTCCATGGCACATCCTGAAGAATTGATATGCTCCGTAATCCCCCATCTCCATAATAGCGCTGGCAAAATTCTCATATGATATGAATGCACCAACGAGTAGCACCTTCAAGCTGAAATCACACATGGAGAACCTTCTTCCCTTTCAAAAGAATGGACTCAAATGAGTGGATAATCTTACCAGAGAGTATTAATTATTATGTATGGTCCAATGTGTGTGCGTAGTCTGCATGCATTATACAGTACCTCATATTTATAAAAAAAAAAAAAAAGAAAAAAAAAAGAAGACATTATCTGTTCCCATCTACATATATTTTCAAATGCCAAGAGATCACATGAGTTGTTGATGACTCAAGGAAAAGTGATGATGTAATATACCGCTATATCACTTCCTGACAGTACACATAGTGCTAACCAGTCTGGATCTGTTGGGATTAAGTGCCAAAAGATCACTTTAAATTATCACAGACTTGTCGGTTGATGCTTTAGTTGATGGCAAGGATGCTTACGGGGCACTTGCGAAATCAGGTATGAAAAGACCATGAGCTTGGAACAGTATTTATAAATATAAAGTATTTATAAAATACTTCAGATGTCTGGAATCTTGCTAGCTTGAGTGGGGTTTTTGCTTTGACTTTTTTCTTTTTGGTTTCGTCTTTCATTCCCCCATCTGACATGAAATATGTCAACATAAGCATGAACAAACGTCAACATAGCTTTTATTTTTAATGCAAAATGGCAGGTAGGGCTGTTTTTGAAGATAATTCTAACCAAAATAGACAAGGTCGTTCAGGTAGGTGTCAGTTTATGTTCACCACAGCATTACGGAAAATGCTGTCTAAGCCAAGACCGAACACACAAGAATGATGCTTCACTTTACAGCTCTTTTAACCAGACCTCAATCTTCACTTATCCTTATAGCCCTGTTTTATTTTATGCAATATGGGACTATTAAAGGTGATTATGTGTCATTTCTACATTTCTTTTTTATCCCAGCTTAAAATGGAGAGACGACTGTAAGTAAGCCATTCGTTGGTTGATTTCCCGAGACGTGTGAGCTGTTTATTTGAGCATCCTAAATGGCCCAACATAGCAACATTGGCTCGACCAATGGTGTGAGCTTGGTACGGGACTACCTGTTTGACTGACCAATGGAACATATGGTCATTGTTCGGGAAGCCTGTTTAAAAATCAGAATATTTGCAATTCCGTTTGGCACAGAAGTTACAAATTTCACCTTTAAAGTAATTGATTTTTATTGATATACATTTGTAAAATGGCACTTGTTGTTTTCCCCTGTGGCCTTAGAACATTTAATCGATTTTGTCTAGTTCATTTGCAGCAACGTGTCATTTCCTGTCTTTGTTAGTTGTGTTTTAGACTGTTCAGAGAAAGAGAGTGAATGCAATGGTGAAGAATGGTGGAGACAGCATGCCCTCTCTCAGATGGTTGGTTGGTGGTGTCTCGTGGAGTATTTGAGAATCATAGGAATGAGTTTGAGACTCCTTTAGCTTCAGATTCCCCAGCTGCTTTGAAGCTCGGCTTTGATCTTAACTAGTCATGTGCATGGTGTGATCGAGAGATAAAAAAATTACACATCAAAAATAGGAACCAGTGCAGGAGATTACAAATGAAGAGCTGCATTATTGACAGCGAAATGATTGGTTAAAGGGATAGTTCGGTCAACATTTTGTCCATTAATTACTAACACTTGTGTTTTTCCAACCATGTATGTTAGCCTCAGTCACCATTTAATTAGATTGTATGAAAAAAAAGATGCAATGGAAGTGAATGGTGACTGAGGCTAACATTGAGGCTAACTTAACGCCATTAAGGTTTGGGATAATATGAGGGTGAGCAAATTATGACAGAATTTTCATTTTTGGGTGAACTGTCCTTTAAAGGTATAATGGGCACTATGGGAATTTTACTCTTCCTAAACATACACACATTCCTCTAACCACACACTGTATAGTCAAAATATGTGAATTTAAAAGCCATGTCGCATGATAAAGCTTCCTACTTTTGGTTATCCACAGTCTTCCCCATTTCACATTCATCAGAGCCCAATCGGGCAACTTTGTAAGAGCAAGAGTCTCTCCGAAACCTGTTGACCCTGTTGTCCTTGTAGTTTTCCCTGGATATGGCTCTCAATCCTTGTAATATTAATGTGAACCTTGTTGCTACCACATTAGTAAATGAAGTACGACTCTCCTGCTTGTGCAAAGATTCAGAGAACTAAATGTATTTCTCAGTTCTAAAATGTTGCGTCACAAGTAATTGCACTTTGTTGAGAGAGATTTCTGTAACTCAACGCTTATTACTGTTTATTAGAAGACATTTGATCCCCTCCAAAAAAAGAGAAAAAAGTTCTTTATAATTTTTATTGTGCTATTCTGCAGAGCAGAATAAAATTTGACAGCACTGGGCAGCTTTCTGAAATATCAGCAGTCGACTTTGGCGGTCGCAACGGCTGTTAATTTTATATTTGGCACGAATTGAGTATCTTAACAGCAATTGTGTGCACTTTTATGTTTTTAGCTCATGTTTTGCTTGGTGATTGAAAAGCATGCTACAAACAAGTGAAACATTCATATTATCTTCATATTACAGAACTTAATCGTTCAGAGGAAACAAAAATTAAAGAAAGGCTTTTGTAGTCACCCCCAGCGGTGAATATCCTTCCATTTTCAATCACACATAATTATATACAAATCTCTCATTGTAGATACTGGAGTTCTGTAATATATTACATAGAAATAATAATGACCTCGATGATAATAATAACAATTATAGTTGTCTGTTCTTGTTGTTTTTTTAAGTGTTGTGAATTGTAAGAGAGTTAAAATATTTAAAAAGAAAAAAGTTTTTTTTTTTTATTGCTTTTGTTATGTTTACATATTATATTACTGTGTACCTATTGTAAATATGAAGCACACCTATTTTGCAAGCCAAGGATTCACTTTGTACTGTTGTTATATATAAATAAAATTTACTGGTTAAACACTGGTGCCTCCTTTATTTTTATTCTTGTTCCATTTTCACTATATACAGATATATATAAATCAATTAAGTGTGAATTTACAGCAAGTAATCTAGTTGCTATACTTTCATAGTAATGTTTACAGTTCAACAATTTATTACATTTATATGCAACTTAATAAGGTCCTGATCATGTGAAGTCACAGTATAGTGATATAGCAGCTGTGCGCTGATTAACTTGGTCTGCATTACAGAAATATCTTGTATATCTCTTGTATAACTGTAACATTGTGATGCCCACTATGAATTTAGTATTAATACATTTTGTTGCATTTTTTTTATTTATTTATTTTTTATCTGAAATTATGTTGATTTCATCAGGAAGTGCATAGAGGATTTAGTGCTGACCAAAACAGTATTGATCTACCCCAACCAGAAACTGTGGATTAATAGCGATGTTCGTGCAGCACTTAATGCACGGACCTCCACTTTTAATTCCACGAACACAGAGGAGCATAAACAAACCAGTTGTGCCCTCCACAAAAACATCAGAGCAGCCAAACTCCAGAACAGGGACAAGATTGAAGGACAGTTCAACACCTCTGACTCTAGAAGCATGTGGCATGGAATTAATATAATCACAGTTTTCAAAGGGAATAAAAACTCTGCCGTGAACACTGCTACCTCTCTCCCGGATGAGCTTAATACTGTTTATGCTCGTTTCGAGGAAAATAACACCGCCCTTGCGGAGAGAGCTCTCGAAGCTACAGAGGATAGTTCACTCTCTGTCTCTGTAGCGGATGTAATCCGATCCTTCCGAGGGGTGAATATCCGTAAAGCCGCTGGTCCTGATGGCATTCCGGGCACCATCATCACAGTGTGCGTGTACCAACTTGCTGGTGTTTTTACAGACATTTTCAACCTTTCCCTCTCCTTGTCTATGGTCCCCTCTTGCTTTAAAACGTCCACCATTGTGTCTGTACCAAAGCAATCCAAAATGACATGCTTTAATGACTGGCGTGCTGTTGCTCTGACCCCCATCATCAGCAAATGCTTTGAGAGGCTAATCAGAGATTACATCTGCTCTGTGCTGCCTGCCTCACTGGACTCACTGTAGTTTGCATAATGCAACAACCGCTCCACTGATGATGCCATTGCATCTACAATACACACTGCTCTCTCCTGCCTCGAAAAAAGAAACACATATGTGAGAATGCTGTTTGTAGAGTACAGTTCAGCATTCAACAACATAGTGCCCTCCAAGCTTGATGAGAAACTCCGTGCTCTGGGCTTAAACAGCTCGCTGTGCAGCTGGATCCTGGACTTCCTGTCAGGCAGACGTCAGGTTAGAATGGGCAGCAACATCTCCTCATCACTGACCCTCAACACTGGAGACCCGCAGGGCTGTGTTCTCAGCCCACTCCTGTATTCCCTATACACACATGACTGTGTGGCAACACATAGCTCTAATGCCATCATTAAGTTTGCTAACGATACGACGGTGGTAGGTCTGATCACTGACAATGATGAAACAGCTTACAGAGAGGAGGTGCACACACTGATACGCTGGTGTCAAGAGCACAACATCTCCCTCAACGTCAGTAAGACCAAGAGTTTGTGGTGGACTTTAGGAGAAAAGACAGAGAACACAGCCCCATCACCATCAATGGAGCACCAGTGGAGAGAGTCAGCAGCTTCAAGTTCCTCTGTGTCCTCATCACAGAGGTACTTACATGGTCAGTCCACATTGAGACTGTTGTGAAGAAGGCTCACCAGCGCCTCTTCTTCCAGAGATGGCTGAGGAAGTTTGGAATTAACAACCACATCTTCATACGGTTCTACACCAGCACTGTTGACTGGCTGCATCACCGCCTGGTATGGCAACAGCACCGCCCTCAACAAGGGTGATGCGAACTGCCAGACACATCATCAGAGGTGAGCTTCCCTCCCTCCAGGACATCTATATCAGGTGGTGTGTGAAAAAAGCTCAGAGGATCATCAGAGACTCCAGCTACCTGAGCCATTGGCTGCTTTCACTGCTACCATCAGGCAGGTGGTACCGCAGCATCAGCACCAACAACAGCTGACTTCATGACAGCTTCTTCCCCCAAGCAAGCAGACTATTGAACTCTACAGTATATCTCTCATGATCAACATACATCAGCACTGCACTTTATTAATCTCACACTGGACTGTCATAAATTATATTCTCTCTTAACAACACACTGGCAACTGATTATCAACCAACAGCCTGAATGTCAACACAGCACTGTATATTTTATATATACTATATTTATTGTATACTGTGAATTCTATATTTTGTGTATGTGCATTCAATATTGTGTGTATTGTATACTGTACCTTGTATATTATTATTTGTATATGTGTAAATATGTGCATATTAGATATGTAAATTGTGTTGTGTAAATCTAATGTTTATTGTAAATTGGTATATGTCTCGTCACTGTCATGACTGCTATGTTGCTCAGAACTGCACCCAAGGCCTTCACCCTCTGTTGCACTTGTGTACATGGTTGAGTGACAATAAATTGATTTGATTTGAGAAATGCCTATTCTCATGTGTCTACAATGTTCTAGAGCTGAGATATGGCAGGAGCCCCCAGGGGCCCTCAAGCATCTTAAGGAGTAAAAAGGTCTTCAACACACTGCTCCAAGTCAATCAAACCCATCATCATGTCTCTACAATGATCTGGGTCATGTTTCTATGCAGTTGTTAAAGCAAGCACTAATAATAATAATCTGGATGATATTCTAAAAGCACACACATCCAATTGAAATCTGGGCAATGTTTGTGTGCTATCTGGGTGCTTAATAGACAGTTAACTTGACAGTTGGTTTTAGTGGAGTTTTCAGCTGATGAGATAGGGGGACCAGCTTTTCAACCAGGTAAACAAGCTTGACTGGGAGTCTAGCTGAACACTAGCATGGTCAATTAAACCAGCTAAGACCAGCAAATAACACTAGAATCTGTGATTTGGTTCTTTTTCTCATTATGTTCTGGACTCTGACAGGAATAGCAGCAACAGCTGAAGCAGCTAGCTAAACGATCTGTGAGAAAAGGGCTGCTGGTCGATTTAGTTTTTCAACCATCATCCATCTGTCATTGATGCTTATGCATCTAGTCAATATTAGCTGCCATTGTAAGGCCTGTCGCTAATTAGCTGGTCAAACACATAGAGGTCCAGCTCAGTCGGCTCGGCTCAATGGCCCGCCATCAACCACTGCTATCAATAATGAAAGAGGTTGCGTGTATTAGCTGGTCATATTTTACCACGTCCTCTGCTGAGACATCTGATTGCCATTGAGGTGCTGCCCAAGGCAGTGGAGTGGGTTTTAGTGCATCTTCCTTAGCTGTGATGCTTAATTTGTCAATGCTGATGGCTTGTCAATTTGTTTTCATGTGGGAATATGAGCAGCTTTCAATACTAAGTTAAGAATGGTCATTAGCAGAGGTGCTTGTTTAGGCTTAATTGGCAATGATGTTAAAATGGCATGTACATGTGTAATGTTCATCATAAAGTCTTATACAAAAATATGGATCTTCTGTATCTACAGTATGTTCGCTTCAAACAGTAGTGTCATAATTATTTAATATAAATTTGATTCATTACAGAACACTCACACATAAAAGTTGTTATCCATTTGCCTCTGGAAGGGGTAAACTCACATCGTACTGTTTGGCTAATCAGTTTAGCTAGTGACAGCTAACCTACCTTAGCAATGCTCAAGCTTTTACCATATTAAAGACTCTGTAAACTGGTTTGATGGGCACATTTCACAATTTTTTTTTCCTGTGAAGACATATTTCCTATTGAGACAGTTTGGGTAGGGCAAGGTAATGGTTTTTAGTTTTTTTAATGGTTTTTATGATTTTATTTGCTACTTGTTATTGCTAGTCACTGGCAGATAGTATTCATAAACGGTTTGGTATATTTTCCAGTAAGAAAAACACTTTAAATTTTAAGTGCTTCTATGTGCCAAAGGTTTATTTAGTCAAATTTTGAAAAAGACTAGTAGCATATAGGTGTCCTCAAAGCTAACAAAGTTAGCCTCAGTCTCAATTCACTTTCATTTTATGGATACACTAGACAAACTTGCCTGACTTGGAGGATTAAATCACTTTTTTTTTTTTTTTTTTTACTGAACTTTGTTAAACCTTAAAATGGCATATTTACATATTATAAAAGTAACCAATGGGGTTTAACAAAAAAGTGAGGCATTAATATGTTTCGGTCTTATCCTCCAGTGAGCCAAGCGCTCCAGGTGAAGAGATAGGTACTGCTGTCATGCGCAGGCCTCTAGCAGACGGACTAATCCTGGATACCCTGACAGCGGCTATTCACTGCATCCCCTGAGGCTAGTCACAGAACTGAAACCTCAAAGGGCTGTCCTCACAGACTACCTGTCAGAGAGAGATAGAGGCACAGAGAGGGGGAGGAAATGATGAGAGGATGTGAGAGTTGAACGTGTGAAGGCTAAAGAGACAAAAGCAAAAATGAGCAGTGTGGCTAACACTGAGGGGCGAATTGACTTAAACAGCACCGGCTGACTGGCTCTATTTTCTTGCATTTAGCACTTGGAACCCGGTTGTTCCACTTTTGCATCTAGTGTTTCAATGCAAAAAAAAAAAAAAAAAATCCTAAAACCCTGAAGAGAATTAGCATTGTTCAGCCTTACGTAGATTCTTTCTGGAATTTATAATGGGCTTGAGGAATAGCATTTTTTTTTATTTATGACTAAACTAAGCTCTGTGCTTAACAAGCCTCAAACATAATTTTTCGTTGTTGTGTGCTTTTAAAAGATGGTATTTGTAGTATAATCATAATCAGAAAATTGACCATGGTTTTACACCAGTTTAACTATTGTTTTTGTGGTTAAACCATAGTAACCACAACGTTTGTCATGGTTTTACTACAATGGCCATATCTTTACTATGATCTTTCTGGTAAAACCTTAGTAATAATACAGGAAAACCAAAAGAGTACTCTAAATGGTAGTACAAATCATAAGGCTTAATGTTAATTACATCAGGGTACAAAAGCAACAAGGCAGGCTTCAATTCTGGCTTAAAATGTAAATTAATTCCGATTAGTGAGTCCCACCTGCATTAATTGACAGTTCGCAATGCTGTTCATCAGATGATTCGTTATGAACGCCTCCAATGGGAGCTTTCTATTTTCTCTCATGGGGTGCAACTTTTGTGTATCAGAGGCACTGAGGTTTTATTATGCAAGCCTTATTTCTAAATATATAGTCTATAAGCCTCATTGCTAATCTTCATTTGATTTTAACAATCCACACACCAAGTTGATTTTAATGCATGCACCAGTCATCTTGTTCGGTAATTCCGGTTTTGTCGGAAGTCAGTATGCGGGAATGAAGAATGTTTATTGCAATGGAATTTCCTAAAAGGCAACTTAAAATGGCAGCACAGTGAGCTATAAGCCTAAATAGCACAATACAAAGGTCATAAAATGATAAAAGATCAAATCTCACATTTAAGTCAAACAAAAATGACTGCCTGTATATGCGCTTTGCCTGTGCTGGTTCACATTTCCATGTCATGTGCGTGGAGTTAAACTGTAGTTCCACTTGGTGTTTGTAAAGTAGTTCGATGGAAAGGAGGAGGCGAGAACCGGCTTATATTATAATAATAAACTTAAACAAATGACACAAACACACACATGACGGACATGTCCGCAAACGATCTCTCTCTCGTCGCACCACGGTCTGCATCGGCCTTTATCCCTCTCGTAGGCTTAATTAGCCTGATAAGGGACCGGGTGTGTATAATCATGACCCGGACCCGCCCTCCGCCCTGCCACATTCCTCCCTTGTTCTCTCAGGCAGGGGAGCCCCTGGCCTGACGTACTTCCTGTAACAGTGTAGTACCCCCCCCCCCCCCAAAAAAACACTGTACAATTTAAAACGAGAGGGAAAAAAACCTACTCGCCGGTTCTCTGATACACTGTTGCATGGTCCTCGATCACTTCTCCACCCTCTTGGACGGACGACATCCGCTTCTCCCCGGGCGGACCGGAGTCAGACTCACGACCCCCGGCAGTCAGAACGCCCCTCCGCGTACTCGGCGACTCATGGGGACACTCCTCCACCCCTGGCAGCGGCCCTACCGCTCCAGGCAGTCGGGGAGACACTTCCCTCCTCGCGGACGGCGGTCTTCCATCGACCCCTCCGCGTTTCTGGGGGATGGCAGGGCTCTCCTCCGCCCCTGGCAGCGGTTCCATAGCTCCGGGTGGTCGGGGAGTCCAGTCCCCACTCGCCTCGCGGACGGACGTTCACCGCGTCCAGGTGGTCGGTCTACTCCCTCTCCCGGTGGATGGCAGCAGCGCTCCCCTGGGTGGAGGGCAGTGTCGAGTACTCCGCGACGGGTATTCCTCCTCCTTCCCGGGTTTTGGCACCAGTCTAACGTAGTTCGATGGAAAGGAGGAGGCGAGAACCGGCTTGATAATATAAATCAGATTTTAATAATAAACTTAAACAAACGACACAAACACACACATGATAGACATGTCCATAAACGATCTCTCTCTCGTCGTACCACCATCTGTCATCGGCCTTTATCCCTCTCGGAGGCTTAATTAGCCTGATAAGGGACCGGGTATGTATAATCATGATCCGGCCCCGCCCTCCGCCCTGCCACAGTGTTGTTATTGGCTTTTCCTCTCTAAACAATACTGTAACTGAGGGGATGCTACCACATACACACTCAAAAAAATATTTTTGCCTATTTGCAAGATCTATCCATTTCAATTGAATAACAAATTTCCATCTAATTGAATTGCCTAATCTTTAACAAAATAAAATGTATAAATCTTACAAAATGCACATTTTATTAATGACATTTTCTTCAAGACTATTCAGTTAAAATAGATGGAAATTTGTTATTCAATTGAAATGGATAGATCTTAAAAATAGGCTAAAATATTTTTTTGAGTGCATTTTTCTTGATATGGAGCATATATTCGCAGCAGTTCCAATTATTTTTCGCTTTATTTGAGTGTGAGCCTATACCTCGTGCCTCCCTTGACAGATGCCCACAAGTTGAAAACTCCTGTACTTATGCACAAGTCATTCATGAACAGAGATCTGGCAAAAACTTCCCACAAATTCAGCTCGGTTGCATAGCCAAGTTATCTCCCTGGTTAGTGATGTTGTATGTAAAGTCCCAGATGCTCCACTTTGCTTTTGTCCACCACATTACTTTCCTTACGATTTATTCTCAAAATATTACGATAAATGACAATTGCAAATTTAAATTGTTAAATGACTTGGATTTTATTGTTAGCGTTAGTTGAACAATGAGCCAATGAGTTCTCGCTTTGATCCACAATTTAAATAAAAACCGTTTGATCCGTTTATTGTGCGCCTGACGTTTGCTCATATAAAGTTCTGAACCGGTGTCAGTGTTGCACTTAATATAATTATAATTAGACCGGTAGAGTGGTCAATGAAGGAAAGATTCTTCTCATTTTTATACTATGAGATGACCTTTGGGCTAAGCCCTGGATGACACCGAAGTCTAGTGACGCTCGTGCTCCTCAGAAGAGAAAGAGAAGGCAATCAGTAAAATTATTGAAAATAATGAACTAATGATGAAATAATGAGAGACGAAATGATGTCACAGTAGGGTGAACTGCAAAGGAGACAGGAAGAAAGAGAGTATTCACAATAATCAAATGTGGGGTGAAAGTGTAAAGGCATCCTTACTGCAAAATAAGGTGAAGTTCTGATTGACAGAGGCAAAGATTAAAGGAGAATGGTGATGGAGATAGAGGGCAGCACAGCTGCAAGTGATTGGAGGGCAAAGGTGCACAGGAAAAGTGGCATGTCTAAAGAATGATTTAAAGGAAAATTGGTGGGAGAGAGAAAACATTGAAGTGAAATCATATTTCATATGTCAAACTAGAGTTATTTATAGAGTGATGGCCTGCTCATCTGAACTTTCTGTCATTTTCCTCTTTTTTTTATCTCTCTTTCACTCTGTCTAAAGCTGGCAGAATGTAGGGATTTCTGTTAGTGCTTCATATAAAGACTAAACAAACATACCTTCAGATTGTTTGAAGATTTGTAGTTAACAAGAATGAATTGGGTTCAGTACAAGTTAAGAACTATTGATAGCATCTGTGACGCTGAAACTAATTTAGTAAAACCACAGTCAGACTGGTCTCATAGAATCGTGGTACTATACTAAATTACTTAAGTTTTTAGATGCCTTATGATATGGCAGTGCATTTGAACATTTACATTTCATAATCAACAACATTTATTAGCTTGTTCAAGTGCGATTCAGTTGTGTGGTAACTCAACTAATAGTGTTGCACTTGACCAGGGTACAAGTCTAGAAGATCATGCACGTCAACACGTGAGCCAAAGTGTCATAGAAGCCCCCCAAAATGACGTGGTTCCTCCAGCAATTGTGTTTTTCAAAGTTGTGCTTTTGATCTTCATTTAATTTCTTCAGAGCCACACAGCAGCCCTCCACATAGCGAGTAAATCACTTGCTTATGCTACCAAATTGTGTGCTATGCGAATACATTTTAAATTTATTTTATTTGCCACTGGCGAGTAAATATTCCGATTTTACTCACCAGAACTTGAGTTGTGTAGTGGTGAAGAACTTGAGCACCGCAATCCTTTTATTGAAAAAGAAGCTGGCGATTAAGAAGCTGGATTAAACCTTGTCTTTTACAGCGTGTTGTGTCTCATAAGCACAAATTTGAGCGGAAATTGACCTTATCTGGCTGTAGACGGATGAGGGAAAAACAAGCGTGAAACATCTCTCTCGTTAAAGTGTAATAAATGAGTAAATACATAAATATTTAAAAGGCAGAATCATGGGGGCCTGGGTAGCTCAGCAAGTAAAGACGCCGACTACCATACCTTGAGTCACAAGTTCGAATCCAGGGCGTGTGCTGAGTAAATCAGGCAGGCTTCCTAAGCAACCAATTGGCCCGGTTGCTAGGGTGGGTAGAGTCACATTGGGTTAACCTCTTCATGGTCGTTATAATGTGGTTCGCTCTCGGTGGGGCGCGTGGTGAGTTGTGCGTGGATGCCGTGGAGAATAGCGTGAGCCTCCACATGTGCTATGTCTCCGTGGTAACGCACTCAACAAGCCACATGATAAGATGCATGGACTGATGGTCTCAGACACGGAGGCAACTGAGATTCGTCCTCCACCACCCGGATTGAGGCAAGTCACTAGAGCTAGAGCACATTGGGTATTGGGCAGGCCAAATTGGGGAGAAAAAAAATGGCACAATAATACATTGTGAAATATTTTAATTTCAGAAAGCACTGTAAATAATAAAGCTACACTATGTATATACACTCACCTAAAGGATTATTAGGAACACCTGTTCAATTTCTCATTAATGCAATTATCTAATCAACCAATCACATGGCAGTTGCTTCAATGCATTTAGGGGTGTGTTCCTGGTCAAGACAATCTCCTGAACTCCAAACTGAATGTCAGAATGGGAAAGAAAGGTGATTTAAGCAATTTTGAGTGTGGCATGGTTGTTGGTGCCAGACGGGCCGGTCTGAGTATTTCACAATCTGCTCAGTTACTGGGATTTTCACGCACAACCATTTCTAGGGTTTACAAAGAATGGTGTGAAAAGGGAAAAACATCCAGTATGCGGCAGTCCTGTGGGCGAAAATGCCTTGTTGATGCTAGAGGTCAGAGGAGAATGGGCCGACTGATTCAAGCTGATAGAAGAGCAACTTTGCCTGAAATAACCACTCGTTACAACCGAGGTATGCAGCAAAGCATTTGTGAAGCCACAACACGCACAACCTTGAGGCGGATGGGCTACAACAGCAGAAGACCCCACTGGGTACCACTCATCTCCACTACAAATAGGAAAAAGAGGCTACAATTTAAGAGCTCACCAAAATTGGACAGTTGAAGACTGGAAAAATGTTGCCTGGTCTGATGAGTCTCGATTTCTGTCGATTTCTGTTGATTCAGATGGTAGAGTCAGAATTTGGCATAAACAGAATGAGAACATGGATCCATCATGACTTGTTACCACTGTGCAGGCTGGTGGTGGTGGTGTAATGGTGTGGTGGATGTTTTCTTGGCACACTTTAGGCCCCTTAGTGCCAATTGGGCATCGTTTAAATGCCACGGCCTACCTGAGCATTGTTTCTGACCATGTCCATCCCTTTATGGCCACCATGTACCCATCCTCTGATGGCTACTTCCAGCAGGATAATGCACCATGTCACAAAGCTCGAATCATTTCAAATTGGTTTCTTGAACATGACAATGAGTTCACTGTACTAAAATAGCCCCCACAGTCACCAGATCTCAACCCAATAGAGCATCTTTGGGATGTGGTGGAACGGGAGCTTCGTGCCCTGGATGTGCATCCCACAAATCTCCATCAACTGCAAGATGCTATCCTATCAATATGGGCCAGCATTTCTAAAGAATGCTTTCAGCTCCTTGTTGAATCAATGCCACGTAGAATTAAGGCAGTTCTGAAGGCGAAAGGGGGTCAAACACAGTAATAGTATGGTGTTCCTAATAATCCTTTAGGTGCGTGTATATGTATATGTATATATTTTTTTATTTAATTCATTCATTCAAAATTTCATTAATGATCAAGTACACCAACAATTTGTTTTCCAAACCATGTTTTTGTCCTACCCTGATTCACTACGGTAAGCCAATGATTTATATTTTAGAGCTGTCGGGACGGATTTGGAGGGAAATTGCATACTTCCATCGTCCGTGAGTGTTTACATCATGTCCATAAATGAAGAAAATATGTTCCAGCTAGTTACTAGTTACAGCATGTATATGTGCGGTGATAGATGTGGTAGTAGATTGAAGCTGAAAGCTTGTAGCCACAACAATTTAGCAACATTAACCATGGATCGTTCCGAAAGGCAACCCTCTGGGGAATAATCCGAAGAACAGAACTGAGAAGAGTCTGCAAGCAAAAAGGGAAAGTGACAGAGCCCGTAATTAAAGGAATTTTCCGGGTTCAATACAAGTTAGGCTCAATCAACAGCATCTGTGGCATAATATTGATTACCACAAAAATGTATTTAGACTTGTCCCTCCTTTTCTTAAAAAAAACAATTAAAATCGAGGTTACAGTGAGGCACTTACAATAGAAGTGAATGGGGCCAATAAAAGTGACTGTTGCCCATTTTTGGAGGGTTTAAAGTCAGAAAGCTTATAATTTTATAAAAGCACTTACATTAATTCTTCTGTTAAAACTCATGTATTATTTGAGCTGTAATGTTGTTTTAGGGTTTATTGACATTATATTGTCATGGAAATGAATTTGTAAAATTGCCTATAACTTTACACAGAAAAGGTTTGTAAGTGATTTTATCACACTATAATCATGTTTAAACGCATATTGTTTACATCTTGTGGCTATATTTTAGGATTATAGTTGTTTTTCATGGTGAGGAAAGCACACCAGATAAGCAGGTAAGAATTTTAATTTTCTGAAAGGGCAAATTGTTTCTGAAACATTAACTCTAATGCTTTTTCTGAATGTTTGATGTGATACAGTGTGTATATATTTAAGTGTACGCATTGAATTAGGGATGATGCAATTATATGGTTTTACGATTAACCACGATTAAAAATAGCATGGTTAATTTAACCGCAAGAATTTAGAATCCTCTGTTACAAACCATGAAATGCTTTAGTTAGATGTGGCAAAATATTATATATAATGTATAAATATATAATATAAAACAGATTTTTTTTTTTGAGAACTCTTGTGCCTGTCTGGGTACTGGAGCTGTTGCTATGGTTACGGACGGTGGCCACGTGGTGCTTTAATGGCCATGTTTCACGAAGTGTATGTGAACTTTCAATTCACAGAAAATTGGGGCTTAAACAAACAAATTCCAAAAAATAAAACTAGATCTACCAGACTTATATCCATCAAAAAAGCAACTTAAATCGGCTGTTTGGTAGCATTTAAATGACTGAATTAAAGCTGAAGTCATGATCGGACTTTAAATTACCTGCGCTCAATGTTCTCGTTACTATGCATAGTCCACAGGTTTATTTGTAAGTTGGGGTGTCTGACAGAACAATTAATTGCTTGAGTAAACTGATGAGAAGAAATAAACTTTTAATGCCGTGAACTATGTTGCACACCCACAATTATCTCATGTATGCACTTTGAAGTACTCTGTTTACACTTAAGCACATCACTGAGCTTGGGCTGCACATAAATTGTGTTGTGTGCTAGATTGGAGCATCTTTACCTCCTATATTTTGAATGTGTATTTATTAGTTTTCTTATTATAGGGCTTCCCTTAGTGTCCACATATCCCCCAGAAATACGTCCACTTAGACATTTAGACAATTGTTATATGATATGCATTTTTTGCATCAGTGTTGTTGCATAATAAGAAAATGTGCAAATGATTGTAAAACCTGTTAAACGTGATTGGTTTTTTTTCAGACAGTAATCTAACCATCAAAAACTCACATCGTGGCATCCCTATATTGAATATAATTTTTTTTATTGATCTCTGCATTAATTTGAACTGTTATTATGTGCTGTGTAATCAGGAGCAAAAATTTCATCAAGATGTTGGGGGGGGACAATAAACATAACAATCTCAAGAGCAAATTTTGAAGGGGACACCAAGGTTTTTTTTGTTGTTGCTCCGTTTGCATTTGTATTATTTTATTTCTTAAACAATTATTTTAAGAATATATCATTATATTATTTACAATACACATAGTTTAATGATATCTTAGGGGGGGGGGCAACCATCAGATGGGGGGGGGTCCTAACTCCCCCGACGCCCCCGTGATTTCCACCTATGTGTGTAATGTGTTGTGATGAAACATAACACTTCCCAATCCCAACATTTTTTATCCGCAAGTAAATTTCAGTTTAAGCTTCCACCGCTAGAGGGCCAAAGGTTAATAGGCCAATAAAACAAACAGGCTTGTGTTGCATCTATGCTTTTTTTTTATATATATAATTATGAATTCTATTTTCATTAGGTTCCAACCTAATAAATGTAATTTCATGACATCATATAAATTCATAGACTGTGAAATTTGTACATTTTTACACAAGCTACAATGTGATTAAAAGGATCAATAGCAAAATATGAAAATTAAATGTACAATCTTGCATACTATATTGTGTGAAATCAAGATTATTGCATACTGTGGCAACTCAAAAACAAACACTAAGACAATGTTAAGCTTCATTTAATGAACCAAACAGCTTTCAGTAGTGTTTTATATAATGATGGTATAAAGTGACTTTCTAGTACCAAATTAGCAATTAGCATGATTACTCAAGGATAAGGTGTTGGAGTGATGGCTGTTGGAAATGGGGCCTGTCTAGATTTTATCAAATATTAATTTTTCAAATTGTGATGATGCTGTTTTTTACATCAGTAATGTCCTGACTATATTTTGTTTTCAGTTGAATGCCACTTTGGTGAATTAAATTACAAAATTCCTTCCGAAACAGCAAAATCTGTACATTATTCCAAACTTTTGGTCACCAGTGTATAATATATATACAGTGCATTCAGAAAGTATTCATACCCTTTCATTTTTTTCACATTTTGTTATGTTGCAGCCTTAGGCTAAAGTGCTTTAATATTTTTTTTTCTTCACATCAATCTACACTCCATACACCACAATGACAAAGCAAAACCAGATTTTTGAAAACTTTGCAAATTTATTAAAAAAGAAAATACTGAAATATGACATTGACATCAGTATTCAGACCCTTTACTCGGTACTAAATTGAAGCACCTTTGGGAGCATTTACAGCCTCAAGTCTTTTTTGGTATGATGCAACAAGTTTTACACACCTGGATTTGGGGATTTTCCGCCATTCTTCTCTGCAGATCCTTTCAAGCTCTGTAAGGTTGGATGGGGACCGCCGGTGGACAGCCATTTTTAGGTCTCTCCAGAGATGTTCGTTTGGGTTCAAGTTCAGGCTCTGGCTGGGCCACTCAAGGACATTCACAGAGTTGTACTTAAGCTACTCTTGCATTGTCTTGTCTGTGTGCTTAGGGTCATTGTCCTGTTGGAAGGTGAAACTATGGCCCAGTCTGAGGCTCTGAGTACTTTGGACCAGGTTTTTTAATAAGGATATCTCTATATTTTCCTGCATTCAGATTTGCTTCAACCCTGACCAGTCCTCCAGTACCTGCTGCTGAAAAATACCCCCACAGCATGATGCTACCACCGCCATGCTTCACCATTGGGATGGTATTGCGCAGAAGATGAGCTGTGCCTGGATTCCTTCAGACATCAAGATGGCGCCGAGTATGGCTGCTGCGTTGCGAGCTCCGTTACAACACTGCGGTTTATTGTTTGTTTTGTTTACAGTTCTTTGTTTTTTTGTCTTGGATGTTGTCTGCCTTATTGTTTACGACAGACAAACGCTTTTGGACATTGGTTCTACAATTACACATCGAAAACCGGACTTCAAATTCCTTAATGCCGACCCGCTGTTTACAAACACGCCAGCGGAGCCTTTTGTCTGGGCTGCCCAGCCGCGGAAACGCAGAAGGAAAAGAGGAAAACGAGCCGGCGTTCTCATCAGAGTAAGACGTCGTGCAAATCGACCCCCGCTACCCAGTATACAACTGGCAAATGTTCAGTCTCTGGACAACAAGCTCTGTGAGCTGAGAGCGCGGATCTCTTTCCAACGAGAGACGAGAGATTGCTGTGTTATCTGCCTTACAGAAACCTGGCTGGCTGCGGAGAGTCCAGACTCGGCCCTCCGTGCACCGAGCGGACAGAGCGAAAGACCTCTCCGGTAAAAGCAGAGGTGGTGGTGTATGTTTTATGATCAACAAATCATGGTGTGATCAGAGGAACGTACATTTAATCAAGTCTTTCTGCTCTCCTGATCTGGAATTTCTCATGCTTCTGTGTGGACCATTCTGGCTGCCGAGGGAATTGACAGCGGTCATCATCACAGCTGTGTACATCCCCCCACAAGCCGACACAGACCGGGCACTCAGGGAACTGTATGGGAGTATAAGTGAGCAGGAAACCGCGCACCCTGAGGCTGCGTTCATTGCTGCCGGGGACTTTAACAAAGCCAACTTCAAAACAATCGCTCGAAAATACCACCAACAAATAAAGTTCAACACACGAGGGGACCGGGTTTTAGATCATTGTTACTCTCCTTTCCGGGAAGGCTACAAATCCCTCCCCCGCCCCCCATTTGGCAAATCGTACCATTCTTCCGTTCTACTTCTACCTGCTTACAGGCAGAAACTATAACGGGAAGCACCCACCCTCAGAACGATCCAGTGCTGGTCGGACCAATCAGACTCTGTGCTACAAACTGTTTTGATCACGTGGACTGGGAGATGTTCCGGTCCGCCTCTGATGACGACATCGAGGTTTACACTGACAGCGTAACGTGTTTCATCAGGAAGTGCGTAGAGGACGTTGTTCCGACCAAAACTATACGGATATACCCCAACCAGAAACCACGGGTTAACAGCGATGTTCGCGCGGCACTCACTGCGCGGACCTCCGCTTTTAATTCTCCTAACACGGAGGAGCGTAAACAAGCCAGTTATGCCCTCCGTAACACTATCAGTACAGCCAAACGCCAGTACAGGCACAAGCTTGAAGGTCAGTTCAACACCACAGACTCTAGAAGTATGTGGCAGGGAATTAACACAATCACGGACTACAAACGGAATAAAGTTTCCGCCATGAACACCGTAACTGCATCTTACGTAAGCTGCATCTCTCCCGGACGAACTTAATACATTTTATGCTCGTTTTGAGGACAATAACACCGCCCTCGCGGAGAGAGTATTCACGGCTGACGCTACAGATGTTGGTTCACTCTCCGTCTCTGTTGTGGATGTAACCCGATCCTTCCGACGGGTGAACATCCGTAAAGCCGCGGGTCCAGACGGCATTCCGGGCCGCGTCATCACAGCGTGCGCGAATCAACTGGCTGGTGTTTTTACGGACATTTTCAATCTGTCCCTCTCCCTGTCTGTAGTCCCCACATGCTTCAAAACATCAACCATTGTGCCTGTTCGAAGCAAGCTATAATCATTTGCTTAAATGACTGGCGTCCTGTTGCTCTGACCCCCATCATCAGCAAATGCTTCGAGAGGTTAATCAGAGATTACATCTGCTCTGTTCTGCCCCCCTCTTTGGACCATTGCAGTTTGCCTACCGCAACAACCGCTCCACTGATGATGCCATTGCATCTACAATACACACTGCTCTCTCCCATCTGGAAAAAAGGAACACATATGTGAGAATGCTGTTTGTAGACTACAGCTCAGCATTCAACACCATAGTGGCCTCCAAGCTTGATGAGAAACTCCGGGCTCTGGGCTTAAACAGCTCGCTGTGCAGCTGGATCCTGGATTTCCTGTCAGGCAGACGTCAGGTGGTTAGAATGGGCAGCAACACCTCCTCATCACTGACCCTCAACACTGGAGCCCTGCAGGGCTGTGTTCTCAGCCCACTCCTGTACTCCCTGTACACACATGACTGTGTGGCAACACATAGCTCCAATACCATCATTAAGCTCTGACACGCTGGTGTCTGGAGCACAACCTCTCGCTCAACGTCAGTAAAACCAAGGAGCTTGTTGTGGACTTCAGGAAGAAAGACGGAGAACACAGCCCCATCACCATCAATGGAGCACCGGTGGAGAGAGTCAGCAGCTTCAAGTTCCTCGGTGTCCACATTACTGAGGAACTCACATGGTCCGTCCACACTGAGGCCGTTGTGAAGAAAGCTCACCAGCGCCTCTTCTTCCTGAGACAGCTGAGGAAGTTTGGCATGAACCACCACATCCTCATACGGTTCTACACAAGCACTGTAGAGAGCATCCTGACTGGCTGCATCACCGCCTGGTACGGCAATAGCACCGCGCACAACTGCAAAGCCCTGCAAAGGGTGGTGCGAACTGCCAGGAACATCATCGGAGGTGAGCTTCCCTCCCTCCAGGACATATACACTAGGCGGTGTGTGAAAAAAGCTCGGAGGATCATCAGAGACTCTAGCCACCCGAGTCATGGTCTGTTCTCACTGCTACCATCAGGCAGGCGGTATCGCAGCATCAGGACCCGCACCAGCCGACTACATGATAGCTTTTTCCCCAAGCAATCAGACTTTTGAACACTTGATCTATCAGGATCAATAATTAGCACTGCACTTTATTAATCTATAATCTCACACTGGACTGTCAACATATTCTCCTCAATATACTACTTCATATACATACATATATATATATATATATATATATATATATATATATATATTTCATATACTCCTTACTTATTGTATTGTATATTGTGTATTCTATATTGTGTGTATTGTATATAATTATCGTGTTGTGTAAGTATGTGTACATCTGATATGTAAATTGTGTTGTGTAAGTATGTTGTTTATTGTAATTGGTATATGTCTCGTCACTGTCATGACTGCTATGTTGCTCGGAACTGCACACAAGAATTTCACCTACTGTTGCACTTGTGTACATGGTAGTGTGACAATAAAGTGATTTGATTTTTGATTTGATTTTGATTTGGACATGATGCTTGGAATTGAGGCCAAACAGTTTGTTTCATTAGACCAGAGAATCCTGTTTCTCACAGTCTGAGAGTCCTTTAGGTGCTTTTTTGCAAATTCCAAACAGGCTTTCATGTGTCTTGTACTGAGGAGAGGCTTCCATCAGAACACTCTGCCATAAAGCTCAGATTGGTTAAGTATTGCAGTGATGGTTGTCCTTCTGCAAGTTTCTCCCATCTCCACACATGATCTCTGGAGATCAACCAGAGTGACCATCGAGTTCTTGATCACCTCTCTTACCAAGGCCCTTCTTCCCTGATTGTTCAGTTTGACCTGGCGGCCAGCTCTAGGAAGAGCCAGATTGTTCCAAACTTCTTCCATTTAAGAATAATGGAGGCTACTGTACTCTTGGGAAACTTCAATGCAGCCTAATGTTTTTGTAGCCTTACCCAGTTCTGTGCCTTGACACAATCCTGTCTCTGAGCTCTGCTGGCAGTTCCTTTGACCTCATGGCTGGGTTTTTGCTCTGATATGCATTTTCAGCTGTTGGACCTTATATAGACAGCTGTGTGCATTTCCAATTTATGTCCAATCAAATGAATTTGCCACAGGTGGGCTCCAATAAAAGTGTAGAAACAAATCAATGATGACCCATAAAAACAGAATGCACTTGAGCTAAATTTGAAGTGTCATAGCAAAGGGTATACATATGTCAATATGATATTTAATTTTTTTATTTTTATTACATTTGCAGAGTTATCAAAATCTGTTTTTGCTTTGCCATTATGGGGTATGGAGTGTAGATTGATGTCGAAAAAAATATTTAAATTATTTTAGCATAAGGCTGCAGCATCACAAAATGGGAAAAAAATGAAGGGGTATGAATACTAACTTAATGCAATGTACATGCATATTATATATGATTTTAAGTTTCATGCACTAACTTTTCTGAAGCCATACAATCAGATTGTGTGATGAAAAAATCTAAATTTAAGTTGTCAGTTTCTCTCAAATCAAACCAAATAATTAAAAACTTATGGAAATAGTGCACAAATCAGATATGGCTACACAAATAACATTGACCCTCATTGGTTCTTGTATCATGATGTTTGGCCACAATGTATGCAAAAAACTATGAGGTTTGATGTTTTTGACATGTCACTATATTTGATTTGTAGACAGGAATTATGTCAGTAAGACATAATAAATTAATCTGCCTAGAACAAGAGACTCAATGCTAAAACGTAGTTGAAATAACATTTACATGTACATATTTATGTACATAAGAATGAATAAAAATGCTTTAAGCAATAAAGTATGAGTCAGAGCAACGTTTTGAATATAGTTCCAGGTGTTTTTTGTCATAACTGCCACTATATGTGCTATATATAAACATAACATACAAGCTACACGTTTATGGATTTAAACCTTTAAACCATAATGTTACAGATGATGCTGATAAAGCTTAACTAATTTTGAACCTGGAACATTCCTTTAATGCACAGATATTAGTGTCTGCATCATCTCACTATGGTTATGTCACCATTCAGAATGTCAACACTGTCTACACTTGCTTTCTGTCAGAACTACTAAGCGTCAGCAAGCCGTGAAGGAATTTTTACTAGTTTTGCGTACCTCCCTAGGTTCCCCCTGTCTCATTAGGCTTGTGATTCATTCCAGTGGCACTGAACTAAATGTGTCAGTACACTCAACTGTACCGGCGGTCTGTTGTGAGTACTCTTCACTTTTCTTCTCAACAAGGGCAGGAAATGTGGTAAACAAATGCAGAGCACTTCTATTGGCCTCAGTGGCCCCTCACGCTCCCACACCATCTGGGTTGTGGTGTAGAGGCAGCAGTGCTGTTTTATAGTGTGGTAAGTTCCATAGTGTGGCAAGTGCTTATGGATCCATTAGTATTCGTCCTGATATATATAGTTCATGTCCATATATTGTTCATGTAAATGCCTTTTGCATTCATACGAGAGCTTATCCGCATTCACTGTCGTTTGTACACAGGGTGTGAATTCCGGGGGGGGGGAGAGCCCGACCACCACCACTGATTCTCAAAGGACAATCGCTAATTAAAACACCTCACATTCTATATTTAATTCATAAGTGCCTGCCCCACATACCCCTCCGGGCCTTCTCCCAGCACACCCTTAAATAAACTACCATGGTCACCATAGTTTCCGCCAAACTAACATAGTGTAGATCCGTTATTCTTTCCTTTCAACAAAAGTACTGTGGTGTTATCCATGGTACAGTGATGATATTAGTTCCCATATAAGTTATTTTAAGTTTATGATACAGTATAGATAATCATTTCAGATTTTGTGGGTGTATCGCTGTATCGCTGCTACATGGTTATAATTTTTCTCTTTGATTTCTTCTTTTCAGCATCAAGACTATTTACATCTCAGAGGCTATTATCTAAAAGTACACTAAATACTAATCTTAAAACAGATAACGGAATGTTCTCAAAACATTAGTTAATGTTCTGTAAAGGTTACAAAAGGCAAGTTACAAACAAATGTTCTTGCTTCAACGCTAATAGAACATTGTGGAGAGGAGGGGGGCGGGGCCGGGCTGGAATGTCGCACGCCCGGTCCCCAATCGGCCTGATGGGGCGCGCGAGGGATAAAGGCGGCCGGTGACAACGGTTCTCGAAAGGGAGAATTACGGGCATGTCCGTCATGTGTGTGTTTATGTTTGTGTGTTTTGGTTTAAGTTTTTATTAAATTATTATTTATATTGACAAGCTGGTTCACGCCTCCTCCTTGCCCATCTTAACCCCCTTACAAACATTCTTTCAACATTATCTGTGATGTTTTGTGTTGAAAGAATGTTGGCACAATGAGAAAATGCAATGTTCCAATAATGCTGTTCAGAATGTTCCTATAATCAAACAACATTCCTGGGAGAGCATTTATAGAAAGGCATCTTTACCTGTTAATCCTGCTTTTTGCCTGCTTAAAAAGTTGTGTAAAGATGCAATGCAGCATACATGCCAGTCTAAATTAAGCCTACTCTAACCCTACTCAGAACAGCCTTACACTTTGTTTTTTTGTTCGTGATAGTTTATATTTCATAATTACGTTTCATATTTAAGGTATAATTTCATATTTACATTCATTTCATATTTCTATATTTAAAATTCTATATGTTAAACATGAATCTTATATTATGTGCAATTGTAATTTCTGTGTAAATGCACTTATGCCTGCTCTGAGCAGCATTAAAAGGTCTGTGTAAATGCATCTAAATGCCAGTTTAAATGCAGCTTCTGTGCCACCTAGGCAGTGTAAATATGACTTTAGAAAATGTAATGCTTAAATAACATTTACCATACTGTTCCTATAACTAAGCAAAGTTCCTGGGAGAATGTTGATAGAGCATTTGCACATTCAGAAAATGTAGTTGTAATGTAGGTGAAGAGACGATGATTTGTGATGAACCCAAGTACAGTTTTATTTACAAATGTGATATCAAGAAACCTTTTGGTTACTGTTGTAACCTCCATTCCCTGATTTTGTTGATGTATTGACACTAGGGGTCGCTCTTGGGAGCCCCAAACCAATGGGAATTTGCAAATGGAATTTGCATGCTACTCCCCCAGACAAACGGGTATAAACCACTGGTCGCAACCACTCGTTCAGGTTTTGTGCTGAGGAGTCGAGACAGGGTCCCGGACATTTCAGCTTGTAGTACAGCATTGTGGCAGGAGGGACACAACGTCTTGTTCCCTCCATTAGGGAATGGAGGTTACAACAGTAACCAAGGTGTTCCCCTTCTGTCACTCACTTGACGTTGTGTCTATGTAGTGACACTAGGGGTGCCTTTACGAAATGCCACAACTAGCTGAACTGTGTTACGTGGACTGCCGATACAGGTGCAAGCAAGCTGCTGCATGCATAACAGCAGGTGCACCGGTCTGCACGTAGCCTCTCCGAACGCCCCCAAAAAACATTGTATAGTTCCCCACATACCTGAGGGTGTAGGGGGAGAGACATTTCTAGTGTGGGAGCAGGCCACGCCAGACGCAAATGTAAGAGGCAATGGGAGAAGTTCTACAGACACGGTGACCGGGGGAAAAGAAAATGGGTCTACCGATAGGAAGATCGTACTATAGAAAATACATCACAGGGGGTTACCGCAGGTGAACAGAGCCGGTGGAACACCTACCCCAGTACAGGGCATGCTAGCACATGTACTGGGCCTGGATACGAATTCCTCCGCCGAATTCATCAGCCACAGGGCTAGGGAGGAAGGACATCTAGGGTCCACGTACTTGTAAACTTGTGTGGGAGAAGAAAGTGCACGTCTTCACCTCACGGAGGCAAAGGCACTGTACACAAGTGGTACACCTGGCCATCTGTCCCGCAAACTTATCTGCTCACACCTGACAACACTTGGGACAAAACTGACTTGATTACAACATCTCACGAAGGTATTAGCCCAGCCCACTGCCCTGAAGATATCTACTAGAGAGGTGCCACACTCCCCGTAGAGTTTGCTCGTATTCCCACAGGGGCGGGCACAGCCTGGGCCTGGTATGCCAATGCGAAGGCATCCACGATCCAGTGGGCAAGCCTCTGTTTGAAGACAGCATTCCCTTTCCGATGTCTGCAAAAGCAGACAAAGAGCTGCTCAGAGCATCTAAAGCTCTGTGTTTGGTCCAAGTAGATGTGCAAAACATGCACTGGACACAGCAATGATAAGGCTGGTTCTGCTTCCTCTGGGGTCTGCGCTTGCAGGCTCCCCCCCTGATCCCTAAAATGGGTTGTGGGAACCTTGGGCACATAGCCCGGTCGGGGTCTCAAGACCATGTGAGAGTCCTCCGGACCGAACTCCAGGCAGGTGTTGCTGACAGAGAACGCCTGCAGGTCCCCAACCCTCTTGATGGATGTGTGCGCAGTCAGGAGGGCAGCCCTCAATGAGACCGCCTTCAGCTCAACTGAAGGCGGTCTCAAACAGGGCTCAACTGACTCTAGGGGCTCAAACAGGGCTCTCCGAAAGCCCAAAAGGACCACAGAGAGATCCCATGAGGGGAAGAGGTGCGGCCTAGGAGGGCTCAGCCTCCTGGTGCTTCTCTAGGAACTTGAGTCAAGGTGTGCCACTATGGCGGCCACATACACCTTCAAGGTGGAGGGGGACATCCGCCCCTAAAGCCTCTCCTGCAGGAAGGAAAGCACTGACCCTCCTGCGCATCTCTGGGGTCCTCTCCTTGGGAAGAACACCAATTCGCAACTTCCAGGCATATAGTTGCCTCGTACCACCGCTGGTGGCAGACAGCTTAGGTCTTCCATGTCCCATCTAAGGGCCAGACATGGAGGTTCACAGCTATTTAATTTATTAATCGCAACAGCCTCAAAACGTCTATACTGAGCCTGAATGCATCCGTTTATGTAGTCTGCTCCTTATTGATGCTCTTATAGATAAATACAAATTTTTACAGAAGAGTGAAAAAAAAAAGTTCAGTCTAGTCTTGATCGACCAATGTCCAATTTAATTTGAATGACAATGAAAAAGCATTACATCAAAAGTAATAAACCTAATTAGGTGAACTGCGATGGATGAAGCTAAAATACAGGAATAAGATTTTCATCAACTTATTTCATCAGCTGAATGTCTCCATTGTTCTGGTTTAAGCCTTCCTTGCATGTTTACTGCAGTTTTATAAAGCTAACTTGTGTGGATTATTCAGTGTTAATATTCTTCAGTGTTAAAAAAGGACATTTAGTTGTAATTGAGAGGTAGTTGTTTGTTTATCATACAAATACAATGATGGTATACTTTTACAACGTTTACAAATGATGGAGGGCACGCATATGGTTCTCATTGTATTTACTATCAGAATCATATCTAAACTGAGCTCATACTGTTGGATGGTCTTGTTTTCATTTGACAGACTTCTCTCACAAGCATTTTGCCTGTGACAGATTCCCTGATAAAGGTGAAATGATGAAAATGTGATGTCAACCAGAGGTTTTGTATGATAACTAGCCCTAAAGTCTTATTCACGCCTGACACATGAAAATGCATTGTGAAGATATGCAACACAGGTGTTGCGTACCATAATACAACACACACTAAGTTTGCATATGTGTAAACATAACATTTTGAGTGAACTATTTCTGTATTGTAATGAATGTTGAAGAAACAAGTGACTTTTTATAAAGACACAAACACACACATTGAAGTCTCCTAAACCTTAAAACCTGTGAAATGACTGATGTCTTGTTTAGTTTGGCTAAAGGCATGGTAAACTAAACATCGCATAGGCCTACTGTATATACATCAGTTCTGTTATTGTTGTTGTTTTTTAAATATATCTTCTATTTTTTCCCCTCATCTCTCTCTCTGTGCTCACTTGAATCCATAGTCCAGGTTGAAGCGTGTCTAGGGTGGTAAGGACTCGCTTTTGGTGCTATTCTTTGAGAATTATTTAAGGCATAAGAGTTACTGTGGGATAAATATTTGATGCATAGTACCTGAGAGTCTATGCTCAAGCCCTGAGCAAATACATCAGAGGCAACCAACACACACACACACACACACACACACACACACACACCCACCTGAAATTAACAAGCTTAAAATTAACAAGCTTAAAATCTCCAAAGGCATTCTTTGAGCAGTTTAATGTGTCTACTACAGACTTGGTATGGTAGCATATATAGAAGGGACAATTTTAGTAGTTATAGAGGTTTTAGTATCTCTTTTCTGTCACACTCAATCTCAAAGCTTTAAAATAGGTCTCATTCATTTCTAATGTAAACTCCAAGTGCCCATTTGTTGTGCATTGTGAAAAAAAAAGTTCTGAGCCACTAGCATCACCAAATGGAACTGCAAAAATAAGGATTGTTTTTAAAAAGATTTCTCGAAGAGTCCCCGTTTTCCATTGGTAGGGCAAGTCCCAAACTCACAGCAATAGTTGAGCCAATGTTGCTGTGTTGGGCTAGTCAGGATGCTAAAAAAAAACTATGTTCTGAATGTTCTGCCACTGTCTGACTGTTTAAATTTTTTGGAGTGAATAAATCTACTGATGGCTTACTTATAGTTGACCTTTTATACTACACCAGTATAGGAGGAAGTATTTTAACATTCAAAAAATTACACTTCGCTTCACACTTAAATGTATACATTTGTGATGTTAAATAGGTTTTAGTGTTGCATGGTTAAAGATTGAAGATTATGAATAGTTGGGTTTCAAAAAAGAAATCTGTTTAATGTTTCCTCAGCAGTCTTTGCTCATTCTAGACTACGCTTTCTTATGAAATATGGGATGCATGACAATTAGTTGAAGTACCAAATCATGAGCTTGTGTTTGAAGACTTGAGATTTTCAGTCTGACCATTAGAGGGAGCCATTGTAACATGGTACAACTTCTATACTTTCTACACGAGTTCACACTTAAAGCAGATATTATGTTGCCATCAAGTGGCAGTTAGCAGAACTGACACTAGACTTGGAGGTCCTGTACTTGAATAACATCCATAATAAATTAACTAGATTTGCATTTCCTGAAGGAAATACCAGTTATTGCTAAATCCTAATGTTTAAGGTACCAGTCAAAATACCAGTGAATTTAGATTTGGCTGTTTCCCTGAATGAATAGTTGTAAAATTACCTGAAAGTTCAGTATTGATGCTAAGTGTGAACAGAGATGATCCAGTTCTTCTGGAGTAACAATTATCATCAAATTGGCCAGATAGTGATATTATTCCATTTAGTCGTTGGGTATAAGAATATTTTAGCCAGCTGGAGAAAATCTTGTGTATGATGCTCCATGACTCAAATCTGAAGTCATATGGTGAGCAGCCAATGTAAATCGACTGCACATGGCCACTACACTGGACCATAAAAAATAAGATGGCGAACAATCGCTCAAAGTGGAGAAAGTGTTTAACGCCACTCACCTCCAACTGACATCGCAGTCTCCATCTTTCCACCCAAGACCAAACCCAAATGTACTCGGTCCGTTTCTTTTGAGACTTGGAACAGAGAAGCAGCAACATCAATGACAGCACTAACGTACATCCATGTTTGTTTGCATCTGTCATGCATTTCCTAGAATGGGGGTATGTGAGTTATTGATTGGAAGTATTCTCAGGCGTTTAGTGTGTGATGCCCAGTTTTTGACCATAGCCATTACATAGTCGGTATGCAGGGGTGGACTGGCCATCGGGAGAACCAGGACATTTTTCCCGAAGGGTCTTCCGCAAAACGGGACCGAATGTATCGTGATAAGCTGAAATGGGCTGCTGCGTTATGTAGAACGGGCCAAAAAATGGCGGCGCGATATGCTGCGACAACGACCCCCTACCCCTACCTAGTCCGCCCCTGTTGGTAAGAATGTGATGCCAGTAGAATCTTTAGATACTGTTCATTTATTGTTCGTTTAGATACAGTTCATTATTTTAGAAGTGGTGTTGTGTAATCCTAAAAGCACTTCTCTTCATCTGAGTGGATAAAGAAATTTGTTGACTGATAAAATAACTAACTACATCACAGACCTTAATGGCGTTTTGATGTCTAAAAATGGAAAAAAGAGACGCTAACTTTGCATGTGTAAATAGCATATGTGGTACATTTACCACTAAAGGTAATCCAACAATTTTACTGCAATTTACAAGGTTTAATGTACAAAAGAGGTTATTGTTGTTTACTTGCATGATTTTCCCACCTGTGCCTCACTTTGGATATCAAAATGGCTGCCGTGTGATATTGGTAACATTTTCATTAGTAAGACTGCACCCACTCTGATATGCTTTCGGATAAAAACTCTTTTCTGTTTTCTAATGTCATAGTATGCTAATATGTATGGTAAATTTATTTAAAAAAAAATACAGAAATAAATATCAGAACATTGTGGAGGATATATGAACAAGGGCAATTTCAATACAATCAGAATTCATGAGTTTTTGTTGTTCTATTGTTTATCAGATTATGGTAGTTGAATAACCTTTATCAGGGAATCTGTCACAGGCAAAATGCTTGTGTGAGAAATCTGTCAAATGAAAACAAGCCCGTCCAACAGTATGAGCTCAGTTTAGATATGATTCTGATAGTAAATACAATGAGAACCATATGCGTGCCCTCCATCATGTGTCACTCTCACAAGCCTTTGCTGGCAAAACCAATTTCGCTCCTTTCCTGCTTTCTCCAGCACCCTTATTCACACACCCAAACACACTTCTAAAGATTTACAGTAAAAAAAATAGACTCCATAATCCCGAAATGCTTTATAACTCCATGTCAGTTATGGCATTGAATTTATAATGCAAAATTCCCTTTTTGCTTTTCCTCAATTCTCTTCCAAGTATTGTCTCACATACATTTTGTAGACAGAGCCCAGTCTGATTTATTATGTCAGACCATGCATGAGAGAGAGAGAGAGAGAGAGATTGAGAAAGATATAGATAACCAGACTGAAAACCACTTTCATGAAATGTGTTATTTTAAAGAAGATCCGTATGTGTAAGTACGGCATTGTGGGAAGTGTTTTTTTGTGAAAAGAATGCACTTAAAGGGTCGGAATTACTCCTTATTCTTCTTGATATCTCCCCTAGGTCTCACTTTAATGGTTATATTGTTGTCTGAAAGGGGTTAGAGAAATTCCCAGGGATTAAATGCCCACTATAATTCACTTCAAGCCGCCCAATCAGTAGCAATTAGGATTTGTTATGTGATGTATACTCTCTACTTCATTCGGCTTGATCTGCTAAAGAAAGTGGGATGCAGTTATAGGAAAAGGTTTATAGAGACAGTGAGACAGAGAGATGAGAAGATGATGAAATGAAGGATGTGGTTAAACCCACATCAGAGCCAGAACATGACAGAAAAATTGAGTGATTGGCTCCCATATGCAGCTTCAACATTAATACAGAGAACTGTGCAGTATGTGATGAGAGAACTGGTTTGCTGAACAAACTGTATTTGAAGCGTTTCTCTTTGTATTAAAGGAATGGTTTCATTTAAGTAAAATTCTCTAACTGTTAAATCACCCACAATACTTTATTTCTATGGAACACAAAAGGAGTTGTAAAGAATGTTACGCTCTTTTCAATACAATGAAAATAAATGGGGGTGGATGATCTCAAGCTCCAACAACGACAAGCAAGAAGAAGAAAAACACCATAACAGTATATCATAAGATCTGTGTACTATATTTCAAGTATTTTAAAGCCACTTAAAGGTTTTATGTGAGGAACAGACTGAAATTTAAGATGTTATTTGCTGAATATGTAAACTGTGTTTGTTCATAGCCATAGGTTAGTTTTGTCTGAGAAAAAGACCGAACTACCATGCATTATTTTCTGAAAATGTAATTAGTCAAATGTAATGTAATCTGCTTAATCATATATATATATATATATATATATATATATATATATATATATATATATATATATATATATATATATAAAGTGTGTGTGTTCCCTTGTTTACGCTCTATGGCTGAGAAGGACACACACCAGTTTTATTTTGTATGTTTGGGGGAAGAGCATGCTGCTCTTGCGTTGGGGCGGGGTGGGTGCGAGCATTGCGATCTGTTCTCAGTCAAAATGCTTCACACTCGTCTTGCTTACTTCCGAGAGTCAGCGCCCACACTTCCATCGTGGGGCTCTCGTATGGATCTGGGTGTGGAGCGAGAGACGGGTCCGTCCCTATCGCTCGCTCTCTCCCCAGATCCAGCTGGTCCCTGCTACAGGTGCATCCAATGATATCACCAGCAGAGGCTATAAATTCTGGTAAATTTCATTGACGTGTTACACACATATTCACAGCTGGTCACACCTAAAGTTGTTCCCAAAGTGCTAAGTCAGCACAGCATCTCGTTCCGCTTTTATCAGGGATCAGGGGTTACAGTTAAGTAACCAGAGACGTTCACAGATATTATTGTTACTTAACTACTTAATTTCTGGTCATGTCATGAAGATAAGTAAATACTTTTTTTTGAGGGGGGGGGCAACTATTACCTTAACCTCATTTGCATTACTGTTTGCCTTTTTATGGGTTGGGACACAAAAAACAATACTGAAGCTAAATAATTTTCATGACTTTCAGTTCCAATAACAGTTCTAGAACATGCATTTTTTCCACTGATACATATGCAGCACCATGCTAAAATACACTTATAGCATCAATACTGAGTATCAGCAGCATGAAACACAAGTGAAGTGACCAGCAAAATCTGATTCCCAAACCAATGACTCTAATGAGCCGGTTAATTTGAATCTATAGTGCGACCAGTTCTATTCCCAAACGAATTACACTTATGAGTCAGTTATTTTGAATCTACACCACATAACATGGACCAACAGCACTTCCTACAAAACGAATGATTTATATATGCCTGATATTTTTAGTGAAATTTACTGAACTGCAAATCCAACTTAAATTATTCAGATTAATTACTGGATTATTGTTGAAATGAGTATTATATTAGTTTTAATAAGTGTTCTTGTATTTAGTGGTATTTTATAAAAACAAATAAATAAAACATCTTAATTAGTAAGTCCATATGTATATCCATATGTCCCTACTATCTAGTATGCCAAAAATAATATAGCAGTGGATTAGAATGTCTAAATCCTCAGTATTTATAAAACAGTAAGCAAGAAACAGCTGGATGACCTACTATTTCCAGCGAGATTCTGAAGAGCAGATTGACTGGACACTTTACCATCCCATAATACCCCGGAAGCTTTGGAGACGTCACATTCAAAATGCTGGATTTAAAAGAACGGACGTAAACCGTGAGTCAGACGGCTCTTTTCAACTGTAAGGGAAATATATAACAAGAAAGTTATTTGTGCTTGTTTAACAAAGCCAGAGTTATTACGTCATATTCCGTATAGCTAACTGGTAAATACCTACCCACGTCCCTGGATGAAGTATGTCTGGAATCTATTCATACTACTTGCATGCATACCTAAAAGAATGTATTGTTTTACCAGCCAAGAAGTGTGTCCTTCGTCAAATACAGTACTTACTCTGACAGTACATGATTTCTTACTCAGGGTATACTTGCAGGAATCTGTTAATTTGGTAACAAACTGCTGAGGGCAGTAAATCCAATAAGAGTATTTTTTTTCTCAAAAGTACTAAAAGAATCAGTAATTGAACCATTAAGGAACCTGAATTGTTAAGAGGAAACTGAACCGGAATCATTAAATTCCTTACGATTGCCATCTCTAGTCTTTTTTCCTGCAGCTGTTCTGGTTTGTTTTCAGATCTCCACGTGTGAGAGTGCAAAAGCACATATACAAAAATACATATGTGAGAGACATTTGGGTTGTGTTTTGTCTCCACATTAATATTGTTTCTTTACCCTGCAGAATGTCAGTCATATGTTTTGTTTCTCATACTGTTGAGGTTACGCATTCGGTTGGGTGTGGTAGAGATGTTTTATTAGCTCACAGAGAGTCCTCCCTCCTGAGATAAATTCTGCTGAATACAAACATCTGCTCGACTCAGACAACATGCATTTTCTTATAAAGAAAGAAAAGATGGAGAGAAGGAACGAGGGAGGGGTTTAGAACAAATGGAGGAGATTTTGGACAGAGAGCAAGAAACACAGAGCCTTGGGTTCTAACATTTTAACTGAAGTTCAGCAACAATTTACCCTGACCACTTATGAATCATTCGAGACAGACGACCGGGCCATTCATTACGTCTGTAACTAGTCTTCTAATATATAGTTGCTAGTGATGCTTACTGGCACTTTGTTATCAGATCTAAGCGCATTCACTGATACAAATCCACTGGGCTGAGTTCATGTTGTCAAGCCAGAAGGAAAAGTTCAACGGTCGTTATGCAAAGGCGCATATATCTCTGCTTTCATATGTTTGTCCATTGTCTCATTGAGTGCTGGCCTGACATGATGTAATTGGCTCAGACGGAACAGTAGAAAGCCAAAATGAACCTCTGGCTCTTTCATTTTTGGTATTGTTTTGCAGTACGATTCAATTTTGATGTAAGAATACTGAAACTTCAACACATCCTCTTGCATGTATGTTTACTTAATATATTGGCAAATTTGATTATGCTTTAATAATCATACTGTTGCTAGTGGTGGTGATTTTGATTAATCTCTGTGACTCCATAAAGATTCATTTTGTTGTTTATTCAGTAACTCATTAAGTTATTATGCCAATAGATGCAACCAGTGAGGAATTTGTATTGCTTCGCAACAAGTCTTAATACACTTTATTAAAGGAAAAGTTGCTCTAATGCGCATTCATGAGAGGACAGATTACACGCAGCCTCTTGCGAGAACTGACACGCTAACTGTAAGTGCATCTCAGTTTATTTACAAAAGAACACTGTTCACAAGCTTCGTTTGTGTTTGCTTTCATTTGAACAGGCCAACGCCCTTACAGTGTGAGACTGCGTGTGCTCGGTCCTCTCATGAATGCGCATTGGAAGTAAACAATTACAGTGAAAAGGACTTAAATGTTGGTCTGTTACTCTTGTAATTTTTCCTACAATTTCTCAACCACATGGCAAGACTTTGGTCAAGCTATTAAAAAAAGACAACAACCGCCTACCTAAATAAATTATGAGTTTCAATAATGTCCTTTCATCATATTAATTGTGTATGGTCATGTCATTTTTACACATTCTGAAATTTTGCACAATTTTCCACCCCATTTAAACACTTTCTTATGAATGTTTAAAGCATCTTTGCTACAAACACTTACACACATACTCAGATGCTTCTAAAATGTGGCATGTAACTTTTATACAACTTCAGGATTTGTTTGAGCTGGTCTGTTTTAATGTTTATGATCTATGAACGAGAGGCCTCAATTTCCCAAAATATATGATACAACCAATTCATGGATGGATCTGGCAGGAACCATAATATATTCCATCTGGATGCCCTCTGAATGGATTGATCTTTAAAACTCAAGAAATAAAACCACATAAAGCCATAAAGCCATATAGCAAGCACTCCACTAAAATGCTTTTCCTCCGTGAGTCCCTATTGAATTACCCAAATAGAAAAATGCCCCTTTTCTCATCAGCACTGGTGGCTGTACATTGTACGGTGTGTCTTAGAGTGCAACAGATAACAGTTCCACGCTAATATAACATGGAACATTTCACTTACATAATACAGGAGGAAAAACCTAATGTCATAAGTGTAACAGAATGAATGTAAGACAGATCTGTTTTATCCTGGACATGGACCAGGAACCCAGGGTCCAGGGTCATCTCCCAGAGTGATGTCCACATTTAGTTTGATGATAGGGGTCAGAGGGGTTCCACTATCCACACAAACGCTCGTACACACACAAAAACACCAAAGAATGAAAGGAAGCAGGCAGTGTTTGGAAAGGAAGAAGGGAACTTAGGCCATCACACTGGGCAGAAAGGGGGCTCCCTGTATTGTTTCCTGCTTTTCTTGGCCAAAGTGAGCCCAGTCTCAGTTTTATGGACTCTTTCTTCAGGGATGCTGTCCAGATCAATGTGAGCTTTTCTGTCTTCACCTGTTTTCAATTTGGAACTTGATTTGTACTTCCTGGAATGCGTTGACAGAATGGGGACTAGGGCTGTCAAGATCCAAAAATGAAAAAAAGCACCATAAAAGTATCGTATAAGTGGTCCATTTGACTTGTATGCCTTATTCCAAGTCTTCTGAGGTCAAAAAATAGCTTTGTGCAAGCAACAGACTGAAATTTAAGTCCATATTTACTGATAATCTTCCCTTCTTGTGAACTGGTGACTGCTGTGACTGGATCATTGAGTCAGTGAGCTGAATTCAAAAACTGAATCTGTCTGATTCTTGAGTGAACCTTTCAGATTGTTATTGTGAACTGGATTACCCAATATCCAACTCAAAGGAATGATTCATACAGTAGATGAATCAGAGATTGTTCTTTCTCTCATTATCTCTTATGAATGATATCGAATGTCAGGATTTTCTGTGAATAACAACTTAAGTGGTCTTTTACTCACACTAAGCTAACGTATGGCTTCAGAAGACTTGGAGTATTGTGCACGTTTTTGAATAACCTTTATGATACTTTCTTTTTTTTTTTAGCTTGACAACCCTATTTGCCATTATCATTCATTTTATGAAAGTGAGAGGTCAGGATGTGACATGAATGTTAGTAAATGATGACAGAATTTCATTTTTGAAACAATGCTCTCTTTAATAATGCTCAGTGGCTCCACTGATTACTCAACAGTTGCCTTCCACCGTCTTTCCGTTTAGTCACCTTGACGTTTGTTTGTCTGTTCTGTTTTTGGGCTTTATTTAAAGTCTCCATTGATGATATCAATGTCACTTTTGGCATCAGACGAAAGCAAAGGTCTGGTCAGTCTGGTCACTGCTTTTTTGAACAGGTCCCAAGTAGTTGTTTGGACAGACAAGGAAAGAATTTAGTGGCCATTATGCATGTGTTATTTTATTTATAGATTTCAGTTTTATCATGATTGCTTGGAGGAAGTAAGATATAATGCTATTTAAAAACAGTCTGGGAATTTGTGGCACAGCTGTGCTCAAATGAGCATTATTCAGTTACTCATTAGAGATCGATATTTCCACATGTAATACGCATTTCTGACTCTTGTTAGGGGTGCTTGCTAAGACAAGCATCACTAGTATTATTGCTCACCTCTTTGCCTATGAATTTACAATCACTTTCTACTCCTAATTCACCTACAAACGAATAGGGAAAAACAAAAAGTTAATCCAATCAGAATTTATTCCTTACAAGCGAAGCGTGACAACTGTTTCACAAATCGCATTCCGAAGCAGCGCCAGAGTCTGAGCTCCACCCCATTAGGCCTTCAGAATTTCTACAGAATCCCTCAACAGTGCAAATGAATGCGCATCTAATGTCAGATTGTCAGATTCATCAGCCAATCAGATTTATTTATTTGTTCTAGGTGGGTGTGGTCCCGGTCGAGGCCTTCTAGCTGGACTCCAGTGCCTTGAGTTGGTGTTATATGCGACATAATGTATGATGTCCAAAGGGTGTCTTATTTATTGTGAAACTGTGTTTTTTTTTATGGCATGAATGAGGCCTAGACTTAAAATGCATGGGACGTCACTGCCCACATCGTATGAGCTACAGACATAAATGATTCGTGAAACTGCAGATCTTTTGAGCAGAGGTGTGCTGTTTCTTTTCTAAGAAATCAGACTTACAATTTTCATCTGGCAGATGACAAAAAAAGGCACACAGATTCACATTAAGGTGGGATCCGAGCCATATCTAAAGAACAGAATATCGTAGAGACTTGAGGGTAGGCTCTTTAGACTTTGGCCAGTAATCAACCACCTAGCAACAACACTAAACACCCTAGAAATGCCATAGGAACAACCCAGTACAACTTAACAACTGCTTAGCAACCACAGCACCCCTGGAAGCGCTTTTACATGGGTAAGCACTACTCAAATCTACTCAAGTCCACAGCTCATTTCTGCATAACAGGAGCACAGGGACTCCCTTCAGCCTGTTAGGATTAAGTAATTGTGAATTATAAACACCGGACAGATGCACAACAGAAGTGTCACCGCATACAAACCGCAGAACATCAGCCTCTTCCCCACTTCCTTACTGTTGTCAAGCGAAGCTTGATGCTCTTCACCAAGAGGTGAAAAACATACATACACAATCCTAGAAATAGAACTCCAGAGTGTTTTGAGTGTGCAGATGATATATGTTAAATAATATATATATATTATTTTGGATCCACAATTGTGAGTTTAGGAGTATTTCTATAGAATATTACACATACAGTAAATTGATGTAATATTTTTAATATATTTCGTATATATGTATTTTATATTTTTGTATAATAATTTATATAATGAACATGATTTTAATGTGCTTTTAATTTGGCCATTAAATGTAAATCCATTAAGTGTGTTATGATACTAGTTTCACAATCTCTCCCTGTCTTGCACACCACAAGTGGAAAAGTGTTAAAATAGAGATATTTAAATATCAACTAGTTATTTTTCATTTTTTTTGTAAATTAGTTAAAACTGTCAGTATCAATTAAACGTTTAAAAACTGGTGGTTAAATTCATATCTTCTGAAGTGATACGATAGGTGTGGGTGAGAAACAGATCAATATTTAAGTCCTTTTTCATTCACTTTCTCCTTCTGTTTTTGATGATTTGCAGTCTTCATGCATATCGCCCCCTATTGGGCAGGAGTAGAATATATGATGAAAAATTACTTAAATATTGAACTGTTTCTCACCCACACCTATCATATTGTGTCTGAACAAATGGATTTAACTACTGGAGTCATATGGATTATTTTTATGCTCTCTTTTTGTGGATTTTAGAGCTTCAGAAATGTGGCACCCATTCATTTGCATTGTATGGGCCTACAGAGCTATAATATTCTTCTAAAAAGCTTAATTTGTGTTCTGCAGAAGAAAGAAAGTCATACACATCTGGGCTGCCAGGAGGGTGAGTAAATGTTGAGAGGATTTAAATTTTGGGGTGAAATATCCCTTTAAACGTTTTGATTCAAATTTGCTAAAATGTCTTTTTGGTCAAAAAGTTGGTTCCTCTCATTGATAAAAATCACCCAAAATAAAACAAATACATAAATATATATATATATATATATATATATATATATATATATATATATATATATATATATATATATACACACACACACACACACAGTATTTGTATATACACACACACGCAGTATTTTGTATTTTATTTGATCTGATTTAGCATACTACCTGAATCTTCATCAGTCCATGTGGAACTCTTCTGCCTTCACAGTGGAATGCTTGTTACGTTGTGGCAGTTTGTGTAAACGATCCCCTGCTTGCCCTTACTGACTGAAAAATAAACAAGGTCATGGTAGGTCAAGTGGCCCTGACCATTCCCCGCTCCCCCCGGTCATCATGATGCCTGGACGATGCCCAGACCATGGCCCAAGGGCACAGAAATGGGTTGTTTGGGATCTTGAGGAGGCTCTGGTGAAGGTATTTTCTCAGAGCCTTTCTAAAGTTCTCTGTTGTGTTCTCACAGGCGTGGCTCTGGAAAGGAGAAGGCAGAACATTCTCATTATGAGGCAATCGTTATTGAAAACCCCCTGAGACTAAGAAGGAAAGGGAGAAGGAGGAAGAAAAAGATTATTAGCCTTCTCAATGGTAATCTAAAACAGGTGTTTGAATGTGCGTGTGTGTGCATTTGTGTCAGAATGCTTATGTTGTGTTTTTGTTTAAGAACGTGCCTCAATGCTAATGTATTTCTTAGTGTTTTGATTGACTGTGGGGTTTATGTTATGTAAAACAAAATGACAGAATAATAAACCTACAGCACATTCCATAAACAGGAAATGACAGTGTGGAGGTAAGGGCGTGGTCGAGCGCCGTCTGGAGGGAAAGCGGTAAGGAGTTCCCTCTAAGATGAATTGCTACTATTTGCCATTTCTTTGTTCGCCGTGAGAGATGGGTGAGATAAAAGAGGACCCAGTCCACAGAGAGAGCAGACAGAGTTGCACACCGGAGACTGTGTTTCTATATTATAGAGTGTTGTGCTGAAAAGATGACTGTCTTAACTTATATGTTTTTTGTTTTGAGTGTGAAGCTGAAAAGCGATTTATATTATTTTGTTAATAAACTCTGACTCATGTGGACAGTGGAAAATGGCTCCTGCTTCCTCCTTATCCACCGCATAACAAATCTTGTCACAGGCAGGAAACAGGAAACATCACAAACAGGAAATAAGTGCACTTGTAATTTTATCTCTCCAACAAGTTTCTTAAAGGAATGTTCCAGGTTAAGCTCTACATATGTTTTTCATGTCACTTAGCTTTTTTGACACTATTAGTTAGGTTTAGGTTTAAGGTTTTGGGTAGGTTTTGTTGATTTAGGCCTTGAGAGAGCATTAAGTTTATGTCTATGCCATATTGTTGATAACCACAGAAAATTATTTAAACTTGTACCTCGGTTTGCCGTTTGGGATGAGCACAAGTTCATGTACTAGAGTACTCGGAAGTGTCAGCGAGAATCTGTCATGAAAATACAGTAATTGCGTGACTTCACATTTTTCAAAACATTTCAAGGCTGATTAAAATCCAGTAACAGCTATAAAAAATTAGCCAAAGATGGGCCTAATTTTTCATTTTGTGATATGTTAAGCCATTTTTTTAAAGTACCTTGTTGTCTGATTCGTCACATCCATTTGTGTCAATAATTTATGTTGTCACGTTCATTCCGTGGCAGCAACGGTGATCCACAGTCTTTTTGTAGAGTATTAGGGGCGTTCACACAGGACACGTTCTATCTTAAAAACATTTAGACAAAGCACAACTGAATAGAACAGAACACAGGAGTCTCGTTGTCTCGAGACATTTTCTTTTTTAGTTTTTTTGTTTTTTAGAGTAACTTGATGTTCATACTGCAAGACACTGAAAAAAAACCCCTGTGAGATTAAACAGATGTCCATGTCTATTTTGTTTATAAAAATACACCACTGCCTAACCCTCCATCTCTAAGTATTTGGTTGATTTATCTGTCGATTACTTGAGTAGGTAAAATGGCCAAAAGGCATAACAATATAACCCTATGACAGTTATGCTCTTACAATAGAAGTCTATGGGGAAGCATCCAGGAAATGCATTACAAAACCACAGCCCCAGGAAATAATTTACAGGTTTGTTCTTCTCATTTAGATCATAGATGTTAAATCCAAGAGACTTATTGACTATACAGTTCACTGTATGTTCTTTGCACACTGCAGAGTAGCTCAGTGGACGTGTGTTTAATATGTGGAGTTTTGGCTGTTCTGTCTGACTCTCCTCACACTGTACTGTTAGTTTTCTTGCTCCACCCTCTTCCAGCCCACTACTGCTGGCCAGAAACCAGACAGCCCAGGTGGATATTTTGTGCTCACATCAAGAGAGGCCTATCAATCATTTTATACCCACTCCTCCAAAAAGAGAGAGAATGCAATGAACTGTAGAGTTTGTGGGAGATTGAATTAGTTTCATTGTGCATGAATTTAATGGTTTTGAGCACTTTTGGCCTGATAGAATTCTAGAAATGAAACTCCTTAAACAGTTTTCAAACTCACTAATTTATTTAGTTTTATTCTAAAATACTAATCACAAAAAATATATATATATGTGTGTGTGTGTGTGTGTGTGATTATAATTTTTTGGTCATTTGTCATTTTGTCATTTTGGTACGATTGCGTTTTAGTGCCGCATTAAAACAAATCTATGATATTTTGAGAATAAATTCAATGTATTATGAGAATAAAGTTGTTTTAATTTTTTTTAATAATCTCACCCTGTTGCTTTGTTAACTCTCAAAATATTAAAATGTTATTCTCATAATGCTACGACTTTATTCTCGTAATTTTGACTTTATTTTCAAAATATTACAACTTTGTTCTTAAAATCTCATATTTAAAAAAAAATTAATAATAAATTCCGTGGCACTACAATGCTGTAGAATTTTGGAAATTATTCCACTACCATTGTAATTTTTTTGGAATACAATGGCAAACAACCTTGTTTGGCTGAAGTTGAGTTCATACCAAGCATTTTACAAGCAATATGTGGAGCCTAAGTACTCACAATTGAATAATATATTCACCATTTTTGTTTAATTTGACAACATTACAGCGCGACTGCTAATTATGCAGAAAATATATTCTGTTTACAACTGATATTTACCTTTTTTATTTAATTTTTTTTTTCAGTCATTTAATCTAATAGCATCACGTCACAGTAACTACATTTCTGCTAAATGATTTTTACGTGGCTTATTTTACATATAACACTACAACAAGAATGACTTATTCCCTTTCACATACATCACAAGTAAAATGGCAGATTATCAGTTCATAAACACCTACTTTTTTCCCCTGTTCATCACACAATGCTGTCTTATGACAACAACAAAAAACACCTTAAATATAGCCCATAACTTGTAAGGCCATACATTTTAAAGTTTGCATTGCATAACTAACTACATTAACAAGCTTGTTGGAACTTGATCAAGTTGATAGACATGATCAACTGATAGCGTGTTCCACTTGTAATGCAAAGTACCGTGGAACGAGTCCTGCAGATCACTTGAGTCGACACGTGAATTGAAAGTGTAATAGAAGCTCCAGGAAATGACAAAACTGCATTCGCTTTTTTGACACTATTACTTATAGGTTAAGTCTTAAGGTTTTGGGCATGTAGGTTTTGTTGATTTAGAACTTGAAAGAGCATTAAGTTTAAAAACCTCACCTCTTTGGGAGAAAATTCTTGGCCTGAGTCAAGGAAAAACCTAATCTATACATAAAAAGCATTTAAAAAAGAAGCGAAAATAAATGATAAAAGAATGGTAAAACAAAAAGAAAAAGTTACAAACCAAAAGATATCTGTTCATATAATCAACCATGTGGACATAGACAGAGGTGTGTAGAGTAGTCAAAAACTGTCCTCAAGTAAAAGTATAATTACTTTAAAAAAATTACTTAAGTTAAAGTACTAACATTAATAATTACTTGAATAAGAGTAAGAGAGTATCCAATTAAAGGTGTACTCAAGTTGTTACTTACATATAATGGACATTAACTCCCCTATATTCCATTACATAATACACATTTAACATGTATTACAGAATTATTATTATTATTATTATTATTATTAATAATAACAGAAATTCTTTCATCATTCACAATCGTGTTGTTCCAAAACCATATGACTTTCTTTCTTCCATGCAACACAATAAGGAGATATTAAACATAATGACTCACAAATATGTTTTTTTGCTTCATATTTTGAAAATGAATGGTGACCAGTCTCTAACAATTTGTCTAAAATCTTTTGTGTTCCACAAAATACAGGTCACATGGGTTTGGAAAAACATGAGGGTTGGGAAATGATGTCTGAATATTAAAATTTCACTTTAAAGGGATCGTTCACCCAGAAATGAAGCAAGATCTTGCTTTATTAATGCCTACCTTCGCTATTTCATAGCTTTAAAAGTCATGTGTGGATTCTTATTTCAGTGTAGTTACCGTTTTCAGTGTCGTAAGTATTTAGATCTTTAGTTCTGTACAGCAGTACCACCGCACTCAAAAGGCAGAGTACACATCCTTTAAAAAAGGGCACCCTATTCACTAAATAGTGCACTATTTGGGGTGTCTGCCATTTTGCAGAAGTGACTGAATTCTGAGTGAGCCACTTGTTCCATACTTTTGTTCACTCATTCTTACCCATAATGCACTCTAATACTGAGTACATTTGATGTACACTCGATGACGGTTATTTGCCCATAATCCACTATGGGAAAGATGTACGAGCTGGGAGTTTACTGCTCCCTTCACTCCTGCAATGTTTTATTTAATGCTGAATGTATTAAATTACTTTTGACAAATTACTACTTGATTAAAATAACATCATTACATAGGCAAAACATACAGAGGCAAAACATACAGATACATTTATATGTTCTCTTTATTTTTATTTATACAGAATTTTGCCATTAAGATGAAGAATTCTTTATTTACTAAATAATTAACTGAGGTGATATTATTTTAATTTAGGAGACTGCACACCGTGGAAATTCTAATTCTGTGGATGATTTAAATATTTGTTTAGAACGTGTAGGTTATGATAACTTTGGTGCTGTTTATGGTCAGATGAGAAATGCTACCCAGCTTTTATTGGAGTTTAAAGATAAAGTATAACAAATAAATACAATAAAGCACATTTGATCAAATGTATTTACACTTTATATTAAGACACATTATATATTAAAAATGACAAACAGAATGAAGATTTATTGTATTAATATATTATTTAATAAGAATAGCAAGGCCTAAGTATTTTAAAAGTTCCTCTGTGAAGTTGTTTCTGCGACAGCAGAGCAAAAGGCATTTACACTTAACTTGGATGTTTACATGGATTTATACAGTTAATCCACCTGAAGTAGTTGCGATAGTTTCCAGTAAATGCTTAAATACCGCTCATGACATACGGGACAAAGCACATTGATATCTTGTTGCACTGATTTAAAAATTTACACTAAAAACTGATGTCAATAGAGCCCAGTTACAGAATCATGCTGAAAATGACCATCACATTACACAGAAAAGCATGTTTTATCACGAGAGCCACAACTTACCTCCTTAAATTGAAGCTGAGATTTTAACCTTGAAATATCTGTTTGTCTTGGTGATAAATGAAGGCATTACATGACAAACAATTAGTTTTTCACTGTGCGAAGTGAAGAAAGTGTTTTTGTTTCTTTGTTAAAAGAGCATGATTCTGCAGAAGTGACACTCTGTAACAGCGCGCTCTGTGTGAACTTTTTTACTGTCGTAAAAGTCCCATTCAATAATCTCTCAGTAAATTACACATTAACTAAAATGAAACCCAGTAATGTAATTACAGGAACGCTGCCCATTGTAAAGAAGTAAAAGTAAAAAAAGATTCTTTAGAAATTTACTTGAGTGTGAGTAAAAAGTACCCACTTTTAAACCTACTCTAAAATATTTTTTTCCCCATAAAGTTACTCAAGTAAATGTAACAGAGTAAATTTTGTGCATTACTACCCACGTCTGGACATAGAGAGAGCCTGTAGTTAAAGAAACACCCATATGTTTCTTCACTGTGAGGTCAGAAAGGGGCTACAGTGAGGGGTTCACACACACAACGCACCTCCAAAAGGGAGGGAAACTAAAATCTGGCTTGTGGGATGGGAACACATGTTCTCTGCTCTCCCCCATCTGGCCGAAATGTTTGACAAGTAATTTTGCTAGCAGTCCCCAAGAACACACAAAGCCGCTCACACTGCACTGTTTCCAGATGTTCGTCGGCACAGGGCCAAGACACAGATACATGTGAACGATTCCCGCCCAATCACACAGAGGAGAAATGAAAGTTTGTCACGAGGAACTGGGATTGCATGAGTGTGTGTGTATGGGTGTGCATGTGTTTATATGCAGTGCTATATCTGCGTGTCGGCTTGTCTATATCATACCATCCCTCTATTCCCAGTGTGTGCGCTGATATTTTTGGAGGATAAAATGGATAGATCACCCAGAATTAAAATTCTATCTTCTACTCACTCTCATATTTTTCCAAACTCATATGACTTTCTATACTTTACGGAACACTAAAGGGAACCATTCACTTTTATTGTATGGAAAAAAAGATACTAACATTTTGCTTAACATCTCCTGTTGTGTTCCAATGTCAAACAGGCTTGGAACGACACGAGGGTGAGTAAATTATGACAAATTGATCCTTCACATTTTTGGGTGAACTATCCCTTTAAGGGTTAAAGATGACTCAATGTATTACACATTAGTCAAGGGACACACAAATCCAGTACAGGCGAGTGTGTGACGCCATGTGCTTTTACAAGGCGATCAGCTATGAACACAGTCTGTGAAGTTTTCCTGTTTAGCAGATGAATATGTAGAGACAGGACTGTTCATATATCATATGTCTGGCACAATTAAAAGGCAAAAATGGAAGTGATGAATTGTAATCAGACAACTTTTAAGGGAATGTTCGCCCAATAATGAGATTTCTGTCATCATTTAGCCCTTATGTGATTCCAAACCTATAACATTATTGTTTTCTGTGGAACACAAAAGGAGATATTTTGAAGAATGCTTATGCTGCTCTTTTCTATAGAAACCTTTAAACCTGGCACCACAAGATGCGTTTTCAGGGGAGCGTTATAATATTACAAGATGGCAAAATCATTAGAAATCATACAAGTTGGTTTGTTAAAAAACGTTCATCATGAAACATCAGGCGTTTGCACAAGGTGAAAGAAGGGTATTACAGGTAACCGACAAACTAGGGCTGGCCAATATGCAAGAAATGTTCACAATATTTTTATTTAAAAATATTGTGATATCGGATTACATCATCAATCCCCTGACCAAGAGATTGGTTAATATTTTTGCTTTATTGATTTTTATTAAAAAAAATTACATTTATTTATTGAAACACAAAATTTCATACATTTAGCAACTTCCCTTGTTTTGTAATGTTCTGATATTGTCGATCATCATCTGTCAAAGAGTGTCCCAGTCCCAAATGTAACATTTGTACTGTTGAAGCATACAGGGGAGAGAGAGAGAGAGAGAGAGAGAGAGAGAGAGAGATGTGGGGGGAGTGGAGAAGAGCCATATAAAACCCCTGGAGCACAAGCCATGCTTTATTCTGTGACACGCTCATTTCTGTCTCAGGCACAGGAAACCCCTAAACTCTCTCAGCCCAGCCCCAGCGCCTGCACACACACTCCCATATACTTTCAGCGTGCTCAAAAAGGAGAATGGTTGTGCCCACAGAGAGAATGAATGAGCTCTGGAAAAGGATGGCTCTGGTTTTGGTGTTCGCCATTCTTTTGCTACACAGTAAGTTCTGACATTGTTTAATAAGCTGTAAATATTATGTAATCATTCACATACTTTTTATGCTGTATAATTATTGTAAGGATTTCCTCTAATTTTGTAGAAATGTGTGTTCATTAAGTGGATACAAAATATATTGAATAATTTATTATCTTATATATATATCAATTTAAATGTATTTTTGAGCAAGTTTTGGTTTGTAATTGGTTTTAATGGTAACATCAATTTCACTCTAAAACAGCTTGAACGATATGACAGCCCTCAGCTTTTAGTGTTTACTCAGAGTAAACTTGTTAAAGTTACCGGGAAAGTAAAACAAAGGGGTCTGGTGTAGAGTGGAAACTTGCCGTTGATCGTATTTATGGGCTATATCCTGCCCCCCGCCTGGGTGGAGCTGGCTAGGGGTTTGAAGCATTGGAGTTTATGCACATGTGTGCATGTATTTGGGTTTTGAAGGGGTTAGAAATCCTGGAAACTGTCTGTGGGGTCAGTCGAGCATCTTTAATGTCTCCTTTTTTCTGTCCTCTTCAGTTGGAGTGGATTTCTGAGTTTCTAGCTAGCGTAATTGCAATTTGAAAGGCAGGCTTATGTATTAATATACTGCAAGCTGAGATGTACACCCCAGTGTTTAGTTCATGTTCATTTGAAAACAGGTGGATGTTTATATTATCAGCCACTAGAATGGAGACAGTTGTGCGTAAACAGCTCTCCATCCAGGGAGGTTATCGCAAGTCTGTTATTTAAAAAGGAGTAAAAAAAAAGCTGTAAGTGACGTGCATGTGGGATGGGCATATCTGCAATGGTTGGGGAGAGCTGTTTGCCCATTTTCCCTAGAGGTGAGAGAAGGGCGGTAGATTAGGTATAACGGTTTGAAGTGTGGTTTGAACACAGCATGTAGGCTTATAAGTTTAGTCCAATGGAACAAGTTCTCAGGAGCTTGGTGGTTGAGCTGGATAGACTTTTAGAAGGATTCTGGCACTGTTGAGTTTATGGAAATACAACAGCATAAAAAAAGGAAAAGCAAAGACAAATGTAAAAGTTTTTATGCAAAGAAAAGTTCAAGCTAAGAAACACATCCACACCAAACAAGCACTCGCACAGCACACAATAATATTTTGAGCTAAAAGATAAATAGTATTAGGCAGCCCACCTCTCTTGTTAGTTGAATAAAACCTGCTTAGCTTGTGTTATACGCAATTTAATTAGCCATACATTTCTAGAGTTGTCTTCGAATGTTCTACTAAAAGGTTACAATAGATAGTAATGCAATACAGTAAACCAATTTAATATGCTGCAACACCTGAATTTTCATTGATATCTCAGACTTTGGTTTGCAAAGCATTGTTAAAACACAACCTATGCCCCTCCCCAGTTAAAGACCACAAAGCATTATACATTACCATTCCCACCAGTCTGTTAAATAGTTGACACTTTAGTGCAATTTGCACCCATTTGAGACTTCACCAATGGCCGGTATGAACATAGAAGTACTTTTCAGAATACCATGGAAATATGCTGTGCTTAATGTCCCAGGATCTCCGAGATACAGCAAGTTAATTTGATCAGAAATTCATATGTGCAGCCATTGAACATCTGATATTGGCATTAAAACAGTCATGGCTTTAGTTCACCATCCAAACAAGTTAAATCACTTTTTGTTTAGGGAATCTTTGAGGTTATCTGTAATGTCTACTGCCTTGAAGACAATGTGCTTTATATAACTTAGTTATGTTGGCAGGTCTGATCTGACCAGATCATTTTTTCCCCTGCTAAACAGGATCATGTGTGCTTGGTGTGTCTAGATGGTACATCAAATTCCAAAAATGTACTGAGATACAAGTGCATGACCTAAGTCATGTTGATGGTCAACTGTTTAGACAGTCAAGCCACACGCTACTGTTGCAACTAAATTAACTTAAATGAAGCTAAGTGAATGAGAAGGGTATAATTACATGGTATTTGAAAATGTTTTCCAATTAAAGACTCAAAACCTGATCAGATGGTAAAATTATCATATTCAAACTGGCCAGCCAAGGTTCAAATGTGACAAAGACATGCCAATGCAAGTATTGATCTTATAGATGTGTTACCTCCCTGTTTCGATGGAAGAGCGGGGAGGGAGGAAGAGCTGGCTATGACACGGCCTGCTGCCAAATGTGTTTAGTTGAGCTAACATTCTCCCCGTAGTTACGTTAGCCAACCAAATGGCACATTGAATTTCGCCATTATGTGAATTTAGTCATTATACACCCTAGTAGCTATGTGGCATTTAAGTGGACAGCCGCCAAAATGACGGTTAGTGCTGCCCAGGCATCATGGAATATTATTGAGTTTGGCCGCTTCTGAATTACAGCACAGTGGCAAGTGAGAAAACACCTTCATGCATCTTAAACTCCTTGGCAGACCTATAGTGATCCTACAGCAGGTCTTTTCCCAATGCAAAAAGTGCTACTCTGGCATGTTATAGTTAGGAATTTAGGTACCCAGCTCAAAAGACCAGGTTAACCATCATGCAAATTCCTACATTGGTCTAGGCTGATTTATGCTTAGTGGACCAACAGATTTATGTTGGTTTCAACACATTTAAGTTAAGAAACTCCTTACAATTAATTATAATATCCATATATTTAGCACAAAGTGTTTTCTTAACCTAAGAAATGTGTTGCAGCTGAGGCCAATTAATCCCCCTGATCTGAACAACAAATAGGAATGATCATACTAGCTAAATTACATGACCATTGCCCAGTAATATCACACATGTAATGTATGACTGGTATTTTTTTTTAGCATTGGCCAGCATAGCAAAGCTATTTAGTGCACAGCAGATGCAAGCTTTTACATGGGTTTAGCCATACAAAGACATACAGTCATGGGACAACGGAAGAGGATGTTCATGCATTCCAGTGCATCTTGCATTCTTATTCATGCCGTTATTCTGAAGTGAAGGTTTGTCTTTGATAAGAATAAGATGATTGGTAGGGGTCACTAGGGGGGAAGGAGAAAAGTCATACAGTTGTGGTCCCTCATATCTATGTAACTTGGTTCTAAAACATTATTTTTCAACTACAATGCAGTCTGTGACCAACAAAAATGTTGGCTGAAAATTGCAACTGCCATGGTGGACATGGTGATGAGGTCCTGTTAACGTCACGTACCCAAGGGTGGGGAGACTATACAGTACAGCTTCAGGATATATTACAATACTCAGATTTTTGTGTGCTTAGATTCATAGGACTTTTTAGAGCAGGATACTGATTGATATTAAAAGGAAGGAAGAGCAAGGATTAGTTAATTCTGTGATTATGCATTTCACTGGAAAAGATCATTTGAACAAACAGGAAATCTGCAAAGTTACATTTATCGGACTACAACACTCTACTATGTATAAACATGAAAAATAGAGTCAGGGACAAAATAATACACATTGTAAACATATATAGATCAAGTCCCTGATCAAAAGACCGGTTTAGATCAGCTTGAATTTCCATTATAGTTCAGGCTAGTTTATGCTGGTTTGGTGCTGGTCTGGCTGATAGATTTACATAGCCATGTTGTTCACCAGAAAAGAAAAAAAATCCTGATGAAGCTTGTTGACTATGGAACTCTTGCTGGTTAAGCTAGTTAAGAAGCCTGTTAGGGACACCAACAAATCAGCATTGAATGCACAACATACACTCAAATTGTTACATGTAATTGTTACCTCAAGGATCTATTTCTAGGTTAATATAGTTAGATAAAATAAATAATTGAATTGCTCAGCTGGTTAAAGCTGAAAAGTGCCTAAATCCACTCAAATCAGCCAAACAAACAGCCTGTCCAGCTAAGACCAGCTAACCAGCTTGGGTTTTAGCTGTTGTTTTTCTTCAGTAGGGTAAACAAAACAATATAGGATCATATTAGCATTCTTTGTTGTTACTCTTCTGCTGAGTGGGTTATTCTATAGTTCCCAAGGCATTCTGATGCAGTTTTACAGTTATTGCATGTCTCACAGCTGGCATACAGCTTCCAGCCACTGGAGCTAATTTTGATAATGGCACTGGTAACAGGAGAATACAAAGACCTGAGTCCAAACAATATCATGTAATTAGCCTGTGGTAATACAATATCTGTAACAAGCAGAATCTTCAAGACACCAATTTGGACCAGTCTGCCACTTGCATCATCATATTAGTCCAATAACAACTTAACAAGTGATGGTTAAGTTTCAGTTTGACAGAAACGTTGATTCTAACTCTTGAGATAAAATGTAGGCATTCACTATAATGATAAACTTTCTGCACATTGGCATATATTTGTTGAGGAATAGTTTTCACTACTTACTAAATCATTTTCAGTGTGAAGTACAAAGACAGTTAAATTATTGTCGTATTTATTTAATACTTGTTTTAAGCATGTGATTTTATGGAAAGGTTTACAGTTCTATGGTGTTTTTTGCCATTTAGCCTGAGGAATAAACATATTAATTAGCGTGGCTTAGCTGAGCCCCTTTAACCGGTGGGGTAATTGCCGGGGTAATTAATGTTCAGCAAGCAGCACAACATTGGGGCAATTCTCCCTAATTTTCCCTAATTGAAAACATAAGATTTTTTCCCTTTCTTGCCATCAAGAGCACGAGGACTTTCTCATATCTTTCCTCTTTAACCACAGTTTAACAGAGCAACAGGGATTTGTTACGGTTAGATAGAGGGGGCAAAACCCAGCCCCAGTTCTTCTTTTGTGTGAACAGAAGTAAGAAAAGCAGAATGAGAAGAGGTTGCTTCTCATTCCCTCCTCTTTCTGTTGTGGCCTTTTCTGCAGGCATTGTATGAGCTGAACATGTCATTGGATCAAACACTTTGATATCCAATTACATTGTCTGAATTAATCTGCACAATGATGTCAAAGAACAAGAGCTTGGAAATTGTCCACTATCATCTGCAACCACACAATGCTGTTGGTGTTTACAGTGAGTTCCAAGGGAATGAGGCAGCTGGCAATTGAAGGGGGTTAACATGAAGAAATTTTCCTCTGTAAAGGGATCGTTCATCCAAAAATGAAGATTCTGTAGTATACTCACCATTATTTTATTTCCAACCCATATCTTCAGTGGAGCACAAAAGATATAAAGCTGAATGGTAGCCTCACTACTTAAAACATCTGTAACATTCATTAACCATACAATTCATTAAACTCAAGATTTGTATTAATATGTCCTTTTATAGGTGATTCTGTATGGATTTTGCACAGTACATGAGGCTATATTTTGAAAGAATCTATTTGTGGGTATATTTGGCCCAGATTGGGCGAGATACCTACATCCTGTCTGGCAAGACCAACATTCCATGCCTGACACTAATTTGATTAATTCCTTCACCCTGTTTTTGTTTTTTCAGAAAACAACTGGGTCATGGGCTCAATGGTAGGCAAATTCTCAGGATCGGCATGCTCACAAATGTAAATATTTCTCCCATAGTTGGGGTGGATAGAGTGGCCACTGGATTTCTAGCTACCTTCTCAGATAGGTCATAAAGAAAGTTCTTCAGCTTTTTGAGAAATAATGTTGTGATTGCTCCAATTGGGCATGAGGAACTTCCACTGGAAGATCTTTTTAGTTAACCAATTAGACATTAGAGAGATTAGAAATACTATCAAAACATGAGAGAAAATGGAAAACCTTGTTCAGAAATGGGCACAGTGAAGGGTACAACATGTTGCATACTCAAAGCACAAAGGTTCCCTCTGTCCATCCTCATTCCTCAAAGAAAAAAGAAAATATCTTAAACCAGTCTAAGATGTTTGGCTAGTCTTAGCTGGTTTAAGCTGGTCTCCCAGCCAGGCCAAGCTGGTGCTCAGTTGGTTTCTCTGGGAGACTAGCTGGTTACCCAGCCCTCTGAAAAATGCCCAAAATTCCTCTAAAACCAGCCAACATCCCAGGCTGACCAGGCACAAAAAGCAGCCAACCATCTAAGGCTGTTTAAGCTGTTCTTTTGTTTTTCAGCAAAGATGCTAGTGTCTGGATATTTGGCCTTAAGTCCATGTTAAATACTAAGTGGATTCCACATCTCCACCCTGAAGCAATTTGACATATCTAGGCTCCACAAGTAATCCTAAACTCAGGTGGAATTCAATAGTACAAGTCTGTTGACAAACCAGGCTCAGGACTGGTGGTGGGTGGTTGTAAAAGAACATGTGGAGCTCTGGCCTGCTATAGGGAGGGGATACGGCTGCAGCCATCAGCCATCTATGCTCTCTAGGACCCAGAAGCATTGAGCTCTAGGCTGCCATTCAGCAAAGCTGGCTGCGGTCATCAATGTCTGACATATGCAAAGGATATGGACTCCACCCTTCTGGACACCACATTAGTGATTATTAGGGTGATTACCAGCTCTTTTAGGTTGTCTTCATCCATCACCATGCTCTTTCAACTTCTCTAAGCTGTTTATTTATTTACATTTTTCCTCATCCCCTCCAGACCCAGAGGTCAGAGATATGAGATCTTAAGACGATCATCTGCAGAACTAAGCTAATGCCACTGCTTATATCCCTGTGGGTGAAGGAAAACAACAGGGGGTCTTTGTTAGCAAGATAGATACTCTCTCATTGTTCAATATGTTTGTGATTTAAGCATTAATGTGGGTGAGGGGGATTGAGGACCAGGGTCACCCTTAAGGGGGAGAAAAGGGGACAGCTTTCAGGGGCCCAGGCACTGACGGGGGCCCAAGAGAGATAGATCAATACCCCCGAAAGTGCTACGACATCCGGAGATTGCCCGGCGGAGATCGAGCTCTCACATTGCCCGTGACAAATATCGCCGCTGAAACGCATAACGGCACATGCATCTGCATTCCTCTTGGGGATTCACCTGAGGATGAAGTCCAGCAATTTTCCATAATATTCCACAGACTCAGAATGAAAGTAGACATGCGTTTTGATTGCCATAAATAAATAGGCAAATTAATTACATATTTGTTAGTGTCATGAGACATGGTATATTTAAAAAAAAATAATTATCAGAAAGAATGCTTGACAAAAGGTTGCTTGACAAACACCACTTGCAAGCCCTTAGGGAAGAGGGGTGACAAATGAGATCTCTTTAATATCTCAATTGTTTGTAATATATTGAAATTAGATTAAATGGAGAGAAAATTTTGACTTTTACTGAAGTCTTTGGTTTCTCACATTTGTATCCTGACATAAAGACCCCAGTAACCTTACATGTTTCAGAAGGAATCTAAACAATGACTCAAATTATGCTCAGATTTGCAAAGATCCCAAAGTCTGCAAACAAAAGTCAAAGATTTCAATATGAACTCAAATATTTCCAAGACCAAATTATCTGAGCTGTACTATCCATCTTGTTTTTATTACTCTATTGTCTTTATGTTAATGATAAACTCTTAGGTGTCTTGTTCTTTTTCTTGATACATTACAGGGGAATCTTCTTAGACAAGGTTGATACATAGATCAAACAAAACTGAAGACTCCTGAGACATAAAAGAGCAAAAAAACAATTCCTCTGGGAAGTTTTAATGAAAAGAGTGCTTTTTGAGGTTGGAGTTTTGTGTATCTTTCTGTCTTAACCCAGTTTTATATAGAGAAAAAACAAAACAAAATCAAGCTCAGTGCTTGAACATGCAAGAAAGACTTAATGAGGTACTTCCTTTAAAACAACCTTAAGTATTTTACGTGCATTTCTCATGTGCCCTGGGATTGTGGAAGAAGGAGACTTTAGGTCTCAGGTTTATATCAGAGCTTTCAAGACATGTCTGGCTAAGCTTATTTCTGTACATCCATTTAGGAGAGCATGGGGGATTTTGAGAGTCTTTGCCTGAGATGGTCTCATTACATCACAGCAGACATGCCAGAACACAATGGAACAAAGTGTTATTCAGAAATCTGGAGAGCACATTTAGTGCCTGTTGTGTCATTTTCCTCAGAATAAAAATGGTCCTGTTCTGGCCATGTCATTACTGTTATATCAGTGGATGAGGAACATGCAATAAGGGAACTGGGTGTGTTCCACGTACACTCAATCTACTAGAACTCTGTTTGTGTTCGCTGTTGGAGCTTCCAAATGTGACAGTTTGATGACCAAAATTTCACACACCAACACAAATTATGAAATTATTTCAGCAATAATTGTAAAAGGCTTCATAGGGTAAATGTTTTAGTAGATTGCCTATTTTGGAGTAGATTAAGAACACAGCAGGCACAGTACGGCTACAGGCTTCAAATGCTTATGACTGTCATTCAACATACTATGCTTCTTGTCTAGATTATTGTCTCTGAGGTCTGAGAGACCTCTTCAACTTCTTCAAGCCGCTCTCTCCCATCTCTAATACATAGCATCTGTTAAAGCCAGCTGTACATGGTGACTGTGCTAATAAAAATGAGCTAATCTCATTCCTTTTCTATATTTCCATTTTAGCATTATGTAAGGTGGTATGCAAGTGTTTGTTTATGAGGTATGAGGTAAGTTTTAAAGTGTTCAAGATCAATTTAAAGTGTAGTTTGTTGCGTTTCTATTTTCTTTTTGAAAAAAGCGGCTTATGTGAGGTAGCATGTGCAAACAATTCATAATGCATTTCATAATGCATTTTTGGTCAACTTATTCTTACTGTAGTGTGTGCCATTTAAATTGTATTTCCCATGATACAGAAACTTAAACCTGGATGTTAGTATTTAAAGGGATAGTTCACCAAAATGAAATTCTCTCATCATTTACTCACCCTCATGTCGTCCCACATGTGCATAACTTTCTTTCTTCAGTAGAACACAGAAGATTTTGAAAATATATCTCAGCTCTGTGGGTCCATACAATGGAAGTAAATAGTGATCTGACCTTTGTAGCTCCAAAAATCACAGAAAGGAAACACAGAAGTTATCCAGAATACTGCAGTGGTTAAATCTATATCTTCAAAAGCGACATAATAGGTGTGGGTGAGAATCAGAACAATATTTAGGTCTTTTTTTACTCTGAATCACCACCTTCACTTTCACTTACATCTGAAAGTCACATTTGGTGCCTGTTTGTTTTACTTTTACATCTGAAAGTAAAAGTTAAAGAGGAGATTTGGAGTAAAAAGTACTTAATTGTTGTTCTGTTTCTCACCCACACCTATTACACTGCTTCTGAAGATCTTATGGATTACTGGAGTCTTATGGATTACTTTTATGATTCCTTTATGTGATTTTTGGTGCTACAAATGTCTGATCACCATTTACTTGAATTGTATGGACCTACAGATCTGAGATATTTTTCTAAAAATCTTTTTTTTTTAATTCTAAAAAGTTTGTGTAGTAATATCCTAACTCCCAAATTGCCTTCGGTGACCTCATTCACCGCAAAGATCAGTACTCCCCTGCTCCGGGTCTGGAGATCATCAGCTTGATCTCATGTGGTAGTCACAACACAACCTCTATGTTCCTTGTAAATTCCAGGGATACACACTGCTCAACCACATTTTAACAGTTGAAGAGATTCTTAAAGTGGCAGCAAACCGATTTATATACTTTTACGGCACACTAAATGTATGTTCTTAGTTGGAAATGGTACAGTACAGACTTCTGAGTACATGGTAAGACAGTGTGCCACTATTTGGACAAACTACCACATCATAAAATGTCAACTTGATCCAAAACACCTCTTACCACTCACAAAGAGCAGAATCTCGTACATTTCTCATTTGTAATCACACAAATACAAAACTATACAATGGAGTAAATGTTAGAAGAAACAGGTCATGTTTATGTGAAATTAGTAGAAGGAGCAACATTCTTCCTAACAGTTATTGTATCAATAAACATGTCTGCGTAAGTCAGCTCTTAGTTTTATTAATGTTTTTAAGAGCTGTAGAATGCATGCCTAGTTCAGACAATTAAAATATATGGCCAGTCACGCACAGTATCAAGTACGAAATCCCTGCTTACAAGATACAAGGTGTATCTAAAATGAGGGATGGATGCTTCATATTGTGAGTGCTCAGTGAGCCATCTTGCACCTTTAAAACTACAGAATGTTAAGAGTGAGTTTAGTACTTTGGGACATGCAGAGGAAGTGAGCTGTCTGTGGAATCAAAGTCTGTGGAACACAAATAGAACTGAGCCTGAAGGATAACAGATGTGGTTATTCTCTTTTGTTGCTTTAACAGAAATGACTGCTATAATTTTTTTGATATCTGTTGTCTGACCACTGTTTTCCAAAATACTTTTGATAACTTGCTTATATTGTGCGTTTGTCCCTCATCAAATGTACTGTGTTGGTAACATGGTAAATATTGCATGCTTATATTACCATGTTAGTTGGTACCATTTTCAAAGAATTACAGTGTTATCATGGTGTATGCCCAAAAAATATGGAATTACCATGTTACCATTTCTCAAACCCATGGTATGGTAACCATGTGAAAAAAAACATGAATACAATTGCAGGGTCTAAAGACCCCGACAGCCCTCTCATGGTCCAATGAAGAGACAACCACTTGTCCACCCTTAAAGTCTTAATAGCTTAGATGTTACCCTCCCCCAAAAATCGCATCTTAGTACCGCACTGATTACAATTTTACATTTGTTTGTAAATGGTGTATATGAAAATCATTGAGCAGAGCTGTTATAATTGTTTCTGTACAGCTGCCTTAAATTGTATTGCCATTGATGATACAGTCACACCTGTTTATCTAAATGTGGAATGTTTTTTAGTAGCAGGGTGTGGCAGAAAATGTTACTATTGCTAGTTAGGACAACACAGACCACCCAGCATGAGTAGCAGACGGCATTCTGAAGCCTACGTGACAATGAGTTTGACGTCGACACTTGCTGGGGTCCTTAATGACACCAGGAATTCCTCTAGATTTAGAGCACAGCTGCTCAAATTCTTAATGCCAAGAAATCCTGCACTACTCTACATTGACACCCATGTATTTAGCAGTGGGGCATTTGAATGGGGAAAGTATAAAATACTCAAAACTGTTTGTCAAGATTACTTTAAAATGTAAAATATAAAATGACAACAATGGTGTCATACTTGTGTTCCTTTAAAAAAAAAAAAAACTCTGGTCCACCTAATATCAAAGAGGGGATTGACTCTTTTACTGAATGGCAGGACTTCTATTCCTAAAGTCACCATATTGAGAGTTCCAAAGCCACAAAAAGGCATTTTGCTCTCTTAACTGTAAGGCAAGACTTCCATTTCTACAGCCGCCAGATTGAACGCTCCAAGTAGTTTGTCTCTAGATAGTGAAGATGTGGGAAGTGGAACCTAGTATATTTAACTGTCACTGAGATATCAGTAACTGAGATGTCAGCAATTGTCACTGACTTGTCATTGTAAGTTTACAACTCTATGATAAATCAAGGGGGGAATTTGCATGCCACTCCACTTTCGCGGCCATATTCTCTGGCCGGAAATTCTGCGTGACGTACTCTACAAGAGTCACGTCCGCCATTTTGTGCACGTCACTCCTCAAACACATACACACACACACACACACACACACACACACACACACACACACACATACCGTCCTCTCATGTGTTATAGGCTTATTTTGGTTATCATATCTAATCATGTCACTGTTTAGTTAGTAGTTGTAAATCAGAAGTTTATTGACTGCATTGTATTGATTGTTAATTGATATTACAATACATACAATACATTTTTGATATTCAAAGAGAAGTGTTTGGGTTTGTTTTGCATACACCTGTGTCAAAGGCTGACAGCGGATGCCAGTGCTCGGATTCAAGCCTTCATTGTTTCCTTTTGAATGTTGATGTTCTACGGACATACATTTTCCTAAGAGAACAATGCAATATTGAGACTGTTATACTGTCTGGTTATTAGTCCCTGTATCCAGGGTGATGCCCCGCCGATATTAATCCTTATTAATAGTCTATTGATTTTTGATCATTGACAATTATCTTTGATGATTGTTGAATTTGAAGGATCAATAAGCTAATGATAATTCTAATCAAGGTTCCATTAATTTTTAAAATTAAAGATTCTATTGAATTTGATAATTGATGGTTGTCTTTGACGATTGTTTATTTAAAGGATTAAAAATCTAACATTGATTCTAATCAGTGTTCTATTGATTTTGATAATTATTGCTAATAACCAAACCCGCTCCTAAACGTAAAGCACTACAAAAGTCTTTGAAGGAAATAGGGCATAGGTATAACCACTTCTGAATGGAACACACCATAATTCAGATGAGTTACAAAAGATATGACTTTGTGAGCCAGAACTGCATGAACGCTTTGCCAAGTTTGCTGTAGGAGTCTATTAGTTAAATTCTTCAATATTTAAAAGAAAATTGGCCCTGTTGCCCTAGCTAGTAATAATCCGACCATGCCCATCGCAGCAGCGGTGACTAGATTTATCAGTTAGGTAATGTAACAAAAAGAATAACATCAAATATGTAAATTAAATATACATTAAAAAAAAAAAAAATTATATAAAGTTTGCTATATTCACGTAGGCAATTTAAGGCAGAAATATTTCATCAAAGTCTGTGAAAAGGGTCTTTTTGTTTTGTAATGTTCTGCTTTGGTACAGTCATTGTTTTAGCAAAAATTCTATATAAGCTCCAATCGGATATGGCATTGTTTGTTTCACAGAAATCAGAGGATGTAACACCCAAAACAAATGAGCAAATTCATTCATTTGTAATGCACGCCCAGTCTCGTGCTTTAGGGCTTCATTTCCATTTTCTCCATTTTCTCCTGCATACCACCTCCAATGTACCGCAAAGCCAAAGGTTGTAACCTTTTTGTGGTATTGTTTATTTGCTTAGTCTGCATTGTGAGCATTAACCCCCTGCCTAAGCTATTAATAAAGTCTAGTGGCTATGCAAACAGGACACATTTTTTGAAAAGAGGGTAGAGACAGGGGGGCATTGAATAACGGTGAGGCTTTTTTAACCTCCACACAACCTTACGGTGCACCTACCACCCACATGCTAGCAAACACAGGGAGAGTGTGGCAGGCCCTGGCTGGGGAGGATCTGTCACTCAGGTCAAAACCTGTAAGCCCCCAGTGATTGTGTGATAGATGAGATAATGTTGGCACAAACACCCTGGATCAAATCCAAGCTCTAGGGTTTTGCATAAATTCCTCAAATAAGTCTTCATTAAGAAAAATCAACTAACTAGAAGCTAAAGGTATGGTGTGTAAATTCTGCATCACCAAACGGAATTAAAAAATAATTGTGTGTTTCTTCAACATTGGGTAATTTTAGCACTGTGGATTTATGTTTAGTCTTGCTAAAACATTTATCATGCTCTCATTATAATTTTTTATTTGTCTGCTAACAATGTCCAAGAGTGTGGTAACATGCATCACAGGAGATTTCTGAAAGTCATGAAAAGTCCCTCTACATTGTCATTTCCACCACATCTAAAATTCTGCATTGTTTTTAATAGAATTCTCTGGTGAAATAAAGCTTAAATGGAAATAAAATTATTAAAGTTAAAAAAAAAAAATAATGATGCCTCCTATGTCTTGCTAAGGCTAATTTTATAGCTAAAATTATATGTATCCTAAACACAAACACACATTAATAACATTTTCACACTTTATACGTATTTGAAAATTATAGTCTTCATACATCACTTGACATGAACTTTTTCAAGGGATAATTCACCCAAAAATGAAAATTCTCTGAATATTGTCTTACACTTATGTGATGTGTACACTTACCCAGATGTGCATAACTTGCTTTCTTCTGCTGAACACAAATAACACATTTTAGATGAATATCTCAGCTCAGTGCAAGTGAAGGGTGGGCAAAATTTTGCATCATAACAGTAATCCATATGACTATTCAAATATATATATATTCTTCAAAAAATCTTTGTTGTGTTCAGCAGAACAAAGAAAGTCATACACATCTGGGACGGAGCATGTGCAATCACCTGTTGCCACTCCCAAGCAGAGATGCTGTCAGCTTTCTGAAGAACAGCTTTCTCAGTGGTAAAATAGCCATTCAAGTGGGGGTATTTCGCGGTAGCCGGTGCGCAAGAGTCAATCACTATAGAAACCGCAATGTCTTCTGCCATTTTAAATACTTTGTATCCAATGTGAAAACTCCAGTAAGAGGTAAGCACCTTCAGTTTGTGTAATTAATCAGTCTGTTGTGTCTCTCAGCTGTGATGAGCCGTAATGCTGAAGTTGTTCATTTAAAGCCGTTTAAAGCAATTTCCTAGCTTTAGTAGTAATACGAGCAATCAAGGAGCGATGTTGTATGTAAACAGCGGCTGACACGGATTCACTTCATGTCACCTAACTGGCTCATATTTCACACAAAAATTATCTTTTACCACCACCTGCTGTCTAACATATTGTGGCAGCAGGGGTGTCTCTCTCCCAAGTGTTGGTGGTGTGGGTCTTTTATCCGCTCTCCCCGTGCTCACTGGAATTAGAGACAGGTGTTAGACATAATTTAGCTCAGGTGTAAGTGCCCTTACCACTTCCCTCTCTCCGGATGGGCACTTGACCACAACCCCGCTGCCACACATATGTAATGTCAAAAAGAAAAAGACAAACCATAGCTCTTAACAGAACTACACTGTTCTTACACTTCAGTTTAGAATGGCATGAACACAAGCGGAGTGATACACACACACAGAAAAGCGTTGGAGTGCTGATGGTGTCAGACCATCAGTGCTCATGGAACGTCTCCCGTCCAATCAGATTCGAGGACCTCAAATATATATATTTGATATAGATATACAAACAAAATTCCCATTATATATATATATATATATATATATATATATATATATATATATATATATATATATATATATATATATATATATATATATAAATTTTTGGTGTGGTGTAAATTATTCCACATCAGTAGTAATTTCATATGAACTTACTATGATCAAAATGTAATTGCTGCTCTGTGCCAACCTTATATGAGAACTGCAGAAGTTCTGCCATCTTTTTCATTATTCATTTATAACATGAAACTTCCTAGTTCTCCAAGGTGAGGTGGGAGTGCATAACTATTGCATGTCCTATTAGATATATTGATCATCTTCTGTCTCTTTTTGTAGGTTGTCAGGCCCAGGATACAACACCAAATCCACCTGTGTCTGGGTCAACTGCAGGCTTAACATCAACTGCTGCACCCGGAGATATAAAAACAACAACAGAACAAAATAATGCCACATCAGTGCAGTCATCTACCCCTCTATGTAGGATCTCCTTACATTAATCTTTGCTGTGTGTGTTGTTGTTATTATTTTATTGTTGCTTTGTTGACTGATTATTTGATTATTTAGGTCATTCAGTTTGAATTCATAATATAGCTTTATTGACATCCCTTCGATTAAAAATATGGGCATCTAAATATGTATATTCATAGGCCTATACTGCATACATTTCATAAGATTTGTCTTCTTGCCCTGTTGTAAGTAGGGGGTCATCTTACCCAAGTATGGTGGTAAGATGGCTGCTTTTCCAAATTGTTATGCTTTTACAGCTAAATGTAAAGACAAGCAAATGTTTTTGTTTCTTATGATATTTGTACAATGCATCATCATTCTGTACATGCTAAACCTTTATGTTACAATTTAAAAGTAAATGCACATTTGAATGACAAGGTAATAGTTTTTTTTATCACTGTTTTAACAATATCTTTGTTTCCAACTGTTAAGCTTGTCGCAATAATTTGACAGTTTCAACGGCATAGATTCAATTCAGTTATTGAGATTAAATGCATGATTAAATTCAAAGTGGTCAACAAATTGCAATTAACTTATTCCTGTAGACTGTAGCAGATTGTTCTGTAAAAACTGAAGGTAATTAAACTTAAGATTTCAATATAATTGTAAATGAATGACATTTTTAGTGCAAGACATTAGTTGAGTGGTACGGTTTCAATTTAGCATGTAAGGTATTTTATTTAGTTTATTTTAATTAAACAAGCAAAATTGCAACCACGTGACAGACAGTAATTACCATTTAATTCCCATGTATGGAAAAGAGCAGCTTTGACATTTAGATAATGACTTCTTCTGTGTTCCACCAAGGAAAGAGTTCATACACTATTAAAAATATTTTAGCCTATATTTAAGGTTTATGCATTTCAATTTCATTACAAAAGTCCATCTAATTAAACTGGTTGCTGTTTAACTAAATCAAATACAAAAAAAAAGTAAACATTTATTTTGTTAAACATTACACGTTAAACATTTTGTTAAGAAATTGAAATGCATAAAACGTTTAAAAAAAATGTTGAGTGTATGTGTTGCATGCAGCATCAGGGTGTGTTGTAGATCACAGTATTTTCAGTTTAAAGCAAATGATCTGCTGAAGGTGCATTCAATATCTTCCTGGCTCAAAAATCTAAGGGGGTATGTGCAGTATAGGTGTGACATATTGTTTTTAAATGACAACCTCCCCTTAATTTTTAGCTTCTGCAGTAATGATGACATTCCCCTCTTCTTCTACTGCTGCTGGTCTAAAAATCAACTCCCAGACATCAGCAGCACCTTCATCGGTGATCCCCGGCACTGACTCTTGGACTACACTCGAGAATAACCAAACAGTAACCCATGCAGTTGTTCATTCCTCGGCCCCCTCTGCAGCTGGTGTGGAAGAACCATCACAATCGAAGACCAACAATAACTCCAATAAGGAGTCTCAGGTAATTGATTTTGGGTTACAAAGCCCATACAATTCCGGGTGGATGAAAGACAGGAATGGTCAAAAGAGTGGTGTAGAATGGATCCGCATAGTGAATGTTGAGCTGAGTTGTCCCTCAAACTGCTTTGTTTTTTTGTATGTTATTTAATGATAAAGAAGCAGCATAGATGGACACAAAAATGTGTTTGAGTAAACGGACCCTAAAAACAGTTTAATTTACACTACTGTATCTCCAAGTAAAACTATAATTCAAAGGCTACTTTCCAACCTAAACCAATGGACAGAATGATTTCAGATGTTATATTTTCAGATGCTTTTATCTCTGCACATTAGAAAGGAAGGAAGCTTCGTGTCTGAAAGGATGAAGTTTAGCAAGGCAGTTTGAGTTGTTGATGACTGTTCGGTCAGACTAAGGAGATCCTGTTTTGCCTTTAACTATAAATAATCCCTCCATACAAAAGATGAATGAGTTGTAGAAAAGCGGGGCTTCCTCTGAGTGCTGCCATGCAGTTATGAACCCAGGACAGAGGTTAGAGAGAGGAAGTGTGGGGAGATGATGAGATGATGGGAGCTGGCGAGAACAGATCTGAGACCAGTGAAAGTATCTACAGTGATCGGGATGATAGAAATGATAAGCTAACTCAGGGTTGTTATAGTTTTGAATGAAGTTTTTATTTCTATTTTGTTTTCAATTTAGTTTATTTTGGGGAATTTTCACTCTGATAGTTTATGTTTAAGTTTTTATTTCAGTTGTATTATATTAGGGCTGATGTTTGGCATGGTTAATTTTATCAGGGCTATTTAGTGGTGTAGTAATTTGAAGGTTTTGCGTTTATGATAAAATTAAAATTTATTGAGTCATGAACATTTATTTTAGGTTTGTTTTTAGTTTTTAAAATTTAGTTAGGTTTAGTTTTTTTAGTTTCTGAAAAATGCTTTCATTTAGTTTTTGTTATTGAGAGAGCCAGTCTGATGCTTTATATGCCAGTCTTTATATGGGGAGAGATTTCTTTAATATTATGAAAGGCATGACATATTGGTGCACTATGGGATTAAATATAGCCCACGCGATGACAAAAACCTGTGTTTGGAAAAGTGCTAAATTACAAAGATACCTTCCTATTTACAATTTTTTTTTATGTCCAGAATATGTTTAGGTCACATTTCACCCCAAACTCAACATCTGGCATTAAAAAAATATATTTTATTATTATTATTATTATTATTATTATTATTTTCTTTTTATTTTTTAATATTTTTTCCATTGTGACATTATTTTCATGACATTTCAATTTGTTCCCCTTGAAATTATCATTAGGCCTACCTTAATGTTGTCCAAATATTTTACTTTTATGTTTTTCGTAAGTCAAAAAGTAATTGCTGCAGTACAACAAATACTTCCACGATGTACAGAATAGATACTTCATCGTTTTTAAAAACTGTATCATCGTTGTTGTTGTTGTTGCAATTATAGTTATCACACATTACACATTACAGTAATGAGCTTCAATTTTCTTTCTTGCCTGCTTGTTTGTTGGAATCAACGTACTTTATCAGATAAATCCAAAAAAGAAACACAATCCTTTTGAATTCTTGTTTATATATATATATATATATATATATATATATATATATATATATATATGTTCATATCTTTGTGTTCATGTGTGTTTCTCAGACTGAAAATGAAGAAACATCTTCGTCTTCCGCTGTTTTCGTGTCTGTGCTGATGTCTGGCTTACTGCTTGCTGCCATTATAATTGGCATATACTACTTTAAGTGTCATCGCCAAACCAGCAGCAAAGGCATTAAACTGGTGAGTACTAGACCACAGACACATTTACTGAACTCCAGATGGCATTCAATAAAACTTGCAGTGACAATAATTTAGAATGTAAAATATAACCTAAGACCACATACATACGTATTATGGAAAGGACAACGCATTCATATTATAGTAAACATTAATAAGTTATGTTCTGTATGAAATCTATTTAATCTGTCCTTTTTTATTTTATTTGAAATATTCGCCTGTCTCAGCTTTATGGCAGACAACTATACATAAGCCATTTGCAGGTTGATTTCCCCTAAAACACTGTGGCTTTGTGGCGCTATCAATACACTGCTGTTTGTATAAGCATTTTGGGGCAGAACTAACTGTTCATCAGATGGGGCATTGTTCTGGAAACCTGTTTGAAAAAATATATATCTTTTTGAAGAAATTGCACACTTCAGCTTTAAGCAAAACACGGAGAAGGTTTTTTTTCATTATAGAAAGGAATGTACTATTTCTTGAATTGTGATCAATATCAGTTAGTCTTTGGTGCATATTTCAACAATTGTTCACTTCCTCCAAAGCTTTTCCAGCTGTCCCCAAACTGATGACTTCACCAACTGAATCTCCACCACCAAGTGTTCCCAATCAAATTCCCATTTTAAATATATTTGTGTGTGCTCATTTTAAATGCAAAGTTCAGCGTATTTGGTAGAGAAGTGTAGCCAAGCTCCTAATTAAGAGGGAAACAATTGGCAGCATATCAGTCCAGCGCAGTTCCTCTCGCACACGCCCCATCTAATGTTCAGAACTACAACATATGCTTATGAAACACTCACTGTTTCATCTCCCTGCCAACTCTTCTAAGCTGTTTTTCTCTCTCGTAATGTCAAACGATGAAACTGAAATAGAGTGCACACTTGTTAGACTTTAGAAAGAGGCCTACATTGAAAAACTAGAAAGTGTTACATTGATGCATAAATTTATAGGGCAGGATTTCACAAGCCATATGCGGTTGAAAGCACACATTATATCAGAAAAACATGTTTGATGCTTGAGCTTTAAAGATGCATTAGATAAATGCATTATGTCACATACAGTAAAAGTGATTTTACTACAGTTCCAGTTTTCTTAGAGGAGGCCATGACCTTTGTTCAAGGATGTATCCAAAGTGATTTCTCCTCCAGTTGTATGCTGATATCATTCATAAAAATCTCTCAATGTTCATGATTACGTGTAAACAGACTGAATTTTGAAAGATATACATGTGTATTCCTCTTGCTGGAAACCCAATATATTATAAAGTTTAGTGTACTATCATAAGTGAGTAGTAAGTAGCTGTTTAGCAGATGCTTTTATCCAAAGTAATTTAAAATGAACAAATGTTGAACATAGGGCTTGGTAAAAATATAGATTTTTCGGCTAATCACGATCTTCATTTGAACAATCCTGATATCGATTCATAAAATCCCAAGTTCCCTTTACAAAAGGCTTCACTTTGATGTTGCGCTGCTAAGCGCTACGGGGAACAGCTTTCGCTGTGAGCCGAGCTGAAATAATGTGTGGAACACGTCAATGAACATTGACCGGAATTTATAGCCTCGGTTGATGTAATCATTAGATGCACCTGAGGCCAGGCTATAAATGGACACGTCACCAACTCTTTTTTCAGAGCGATTCTGTTTCTGTGTGTTTCACACACCCTGTCAAAACTTTCTTTCCTCTGTTTGGAGATAGAATCAGTTAGGCAGTGTGCAGTGAATGTTGTTCTATTTTCTCTTCTGTTTAGAAAATATTATATATATATTTCAAAAAAAGAGAGAATGACTGAAAGCAAACGGTGCGTGTTCCTCTTCTCGCTCTATAGCTGAAGACGGCACACATCAGTTTTTGCTGTTTGTTTGGGGGTAAGAGCACGCTGCTCGCGTTGCAGCAGGGCGGTGCGAGCACTGCGATTTACTTTAACAGGCAGAGTGCGTCGTGCTCGCCTCGCTTGCTTCGGAGTCAGCACTCACGTAAAAGATCGTTCGTGGGGCTTGTGCATGGATTTGGCTGAGGAGCAAGAGACGGGTTGATCCCTTTCTCACTCTCTCCCCAAACCCAGCTGGTCCTTCACATGATCTCGGCTGCTCCGACGCTTCTTGGATCATGAGGTGGATCGCAATTCTCTTCCGCCTCCGAGCTTCCGTCCACGATAAAAAAATATACGGAGGAATTGCTCGATGTTGTTACTCGTGCGGTTGCCAGATTGGACTGGCCACGCAAAAAGAGACCCCAAACACTCCAAATTAGGGGATAGATTTTATCTTCCAGTCTAAGAAAGGGAACGCCTCATGGGTCCCTTCCTTTCTTTGATAACCTCCATGAAGAGCTTTGTCTCTCATGGAGAACCCCTAAAAAAAAAAATAAATAAATAAATAAATAATATATATATATATTTTCTTCCCGTGTTCACATACCCTCGACGTCATTATATTCGACTATCGTGGGTGCTGAGGCACGGGGTATTCAGTGATGCCGCGGTCGAAGAGACGCTTGAGGGCTATCGCTCGCCGGGCTCGGCATCGCCACTTAAGAAGCCCTCTCTCCCCTCAAAGCCTTGTAGGACAACCTCCACTTTAGTGGGAAGGGCTTATCAAGCAGCAGGTCAGGCTGGTGCTGCTCTGCACACTATGCTGTTTTTCAGGCGTACCAGGCTGACCTCCTGGACGACCTGAGTGTGGGTTCTGCGCTTGACAAGCAAGCCTCAGACCCACCTCGGTCCTGACTGAAGGGAGGCTCAAAAGCAAAGCGTGGCGAGTCGTGCTCCTCCTCCCAGGGATTGGGGACAGTCTCGCGCCCTCGCCAGCCCCCGAAGCAAGACCTCAGGACTATAAATTCTAGTAAGAGAAAACCCTGACGGTCTTGCGCCTAGATTAGGGGTAGCTCCCTCGGACGGGCGCGTGCTTCACTTCACCCCTCCCGGTACCCCTCGAAGCCCCTCCATTCCCGCCACCTCTTGGTGTTTCGGGTTGCAGAGGCTTCCGTCAAAATCGGGTGTTTTCGCTGTTCCTGCATGTTATTCAGGACGTGAAACACCCGACAACCCCTCAACAGGAAGTGTTAAAATATAATACCCATCTCAGAGATCCTGGCAGCGTGGAAACTTCTGCCAGATATATTCTTTTCTGTGGGTCTTATAAGGGCGTCAGGATTTAATTCTCTCGCGCTTTTCTGTGTTTCAACGGCGTGTTCTCACTATCAGTAACCGGATATCTTTTTGTAAAAACAAAAAAACCTCAATCTCCTGGTTAAAGGGGCCACGGTATGTGTTCCCCTTCCAGAGAGAGAGTTAGGTTATTACACTAAATACTTCCCGCTTCCCATGGAGGGTGAGGGGTGGCGTCTGGCTTAGATCTTAAAGCTTGAACTACCCGTGGGTGTTCAAGTCCAAGATGATGCCTGTCAAGACGGTCGTGTCTCAAGCCCTACAACTCGCTTGGCTGGTCACCATCAATCTTATGACGCACTTCTATACTTCATTTAGAAGTTCTGCCACAACATGGAAAGTTCCTGAGGTTCACTTCCGGGGCTAAGTCTTCCAGGGTCAGGTTCTTTCACTCAGCCTAGCCCTTTTACCCGCACATTCACAATGCATGATGTAGCGCTGGCTCCTTGCGACTCGGGGCATCTGCATTCTGAATTACGTAGACGACTGGTGATCCTAGCGCAGTTCCAGGAACTGTCAGTTCAGCACAGGGACATCGTCTTAGCTCATCTGTTTCTCTGGGGTTGAGGCTCAACGCCAAGAAAAGCGTCCTCTCTCCCACTCAGAACACTGTCTATCGGGGCATCGTATGGAGTTCAATCTCAATGCGGGCACAACTGTCTCCCGCTAGGATTGAGTCCATTCAGATCACCCTGAGCAAAGTCAGGCTAGGTCAAGGTTGTACTGTTATCAGTACCAACGATTTCCAGGTCTCAGGGCGAACACGTCCACGGTGATCCCTCTGGACCTTCTGCTCATGAGACCGCTTTTGTTGTGGCCAAAAGCCAGGGATTTCTTCCAAGGGCCAAAACCCCTGGGCTAAATAGGGTTACGCACCTCAGGCTTCGTTCCCTTCCTATGTGGTTCAGACCCGGTTTTCTGCCTTGGGTCCCACTCTAGGTGCGTCTTGTTGTCGCGAGACTGCTAACGACAGACGCCTCCCTGATGGGCGGGTAGCGGCCTTAAGTGGTCAGTCCAGCTTAAGGGGATAGGAGGGTCATCAGCTCAGTTGTCACAGTCTCTGTCTCGGGTTGATGGCTGTATTTCTGGCCCTGAAATACCTCCTCCTGAGGCTGCCATGTCTTGGTGCTGGTGGACAATACAGCGGTAGCCTCTTACATAAATCTTCAAGGAGACCCACGTTCTTGTCAGCTGTATTTCTGACACGCCGGATTCTCCTTAGGGCCCAGGGTAAGCTCCTGTCACTCAGGTCAGTTATATCCCTGGATGCCCGTGATACTGGGAGCAGATTTACGGTCCATACAGGAAATACCAACAGGGGAGTTAAGAACTCCACCCTAAGGTAGTAGTTGCCCAGAGTTCAGCCAGCAAGGGTTTTTGCCTCTTACTGATAGCACCAGCTGGCCAAACAGGGCTTGGTTCTCGGAGCTAATCTCTTCCCTCGACGGCTCGCCTTGGGCGATTCCGAACAGGAAGGATCTTCTATCTCAGGCACAGGGCAATATTTCATCCCTGCCCCAAATTGTGGAATCTTTCACAAAGGGTACCAACTGAGGGACACAGGGCTCTCTCCTGAGGTTATCGAGACCTTTTTAAATGCCGGGCTTTTTCCACTTGGAACAAGTTTGGGTGAGATCTTAGGGCAGAAGAGGACCTCTTCAGCCTCTATGAATAGCGTAATGTCTCCTCTACTTCTCCCTGAAATCACCCAGCCCCTTGGGTCTGGACGTTAAGACACATACATGACCCAGAATGCGTCTGTATGTGTTTCTCTCCCCGGTTTCTCTGCTCCCGGAGTCTTGGCAATGTTCACCAGCAAGGGTCTTGCCTCCTAATAATGGCTGCGCTGGCCGAACAGGATATGTTTCTCGAGTTAATTCCTCTCCTCGACGGCTCGCCTTGGGCGATTCCGAACAGGGAGGACCTTCTCATCCTTGAGGTCATCGAGAGCATTTCAAGTGCTAGGGCTCCTCCACTTGGAACTGATCTGGGTAGATTTTACAGGGCAGAAGAGGACCTCTTCAGCCTCTGTTGATAGCGCAATGTCTCCTCTACTTCTCCCGAGTCGCCCAGTCCCCCTCCCCTCGGGAGGGGCTGAACGTAGAAACGCAAATGCGCCTGCATGCGTTTCCTTCTGCTAAAGTTCTTATTACAGAACCAGCTTACTGCCAGTTTGCTTCAGTTCTGGATTTTCTGTAGAAAGAACTGTCAGCGGGCACTTGCCTCACCACTGCCAGGCTGTATTTGGCCACTGCGGTTTGCCACGGCTTGGTGGGCGGGGTGCCCTCAAAGGGGCATCCTCATTATTGCCCGGGCCTACGAGGCGCGCGGTCAAGCTTCGCCAGTAGGTTTCAGGGCACACTCTACCAGAGGGCACTCCTCTAAAACCTTGGCTAGAGGTCTCCCTCTGCAGCAAGTTTGTGATGCGGCAGGTTGTCCTCTCCGCACACATTCATTAGATTTTTATAGTTTGGATGTTTTGCCACTCCGGGCTCTTATGCCCTTGAGTCGACATCTCAAGCTCATGTCTGGACAAGTTTGTGATGCGGCAGGCTGGTCCTCTCCGCTCACATTCATCAGTATTTATGACAAGTTTGTGTTGCGATAGGGTTCTCTTCACACACATTCATCGAACTTTGTGGGCTAGATGCTTTGCTACTCCGGGCTCTTATGCCCTTGAGTCGACATCTCAGCCCATGCCTAAACAAGTTTGTGATGCGGCAGGTTGTCCCCTCCGCACACATTCGTTGGACTTTTTTAGTTCGGATGTTTTGCCACTCCGGGCTCTTATGCCCTTGAGTCGACATCTCAGCTCATGCCTAAGCAAGTTTGTGATGCGGCAGGCTGGTCCTCTCCGCTCACATTCATCAGTTTTATGACAAGTTTGTGTTGCGATAGGGTTCTCTTCGCACACATTCATCGAACTTTATGGGTTAGATGCTTTGCTACTCCGGGCTCTTATGCCCTTGAGTCGACATCTCAGCTCATGCCTGAGCAAGTTTGTGATGCGGCAGGCTGGTCCTCTCCGCTCACATTCATCAGTTTTATGGCAAGTTTGTGTTGCGATAGGGTACTCTTCGCACACATTCATCGAACTTTATGGGCTAGATGCTTTGCTACTCCGGACTCTTATGTCCTTGAGTCGACATCTCAGCCCATGCCTAAACAAGTTTGTGATGCGGCAAGTTGTCCTCTCCGCACACATTCATTGGACTTTTTTAGTTTGGATGTTCTGCACTCCGGGCTCTCATGCCCCTGAGTCTACATCTCAGCCCATGCCTGAACAAGTTTGATGTGGCAGGCTGGTCCTCTCCACACACATTCATCAAAATTGAATGGTTTAGATGTTTATGCTACTCCGGGCTCTTATGCCCTTGAGTCGACATCTCAAGCTCATGTCTGAGACCTCTCGCGTTTTTGTGAGTACACTGCACAACCGTAGGGGTCCGGACAGCCCCAAGTGCGGCGGCGTGGGTATTGCGTTCCCCGTAGCGCTTAGCAGCGCAACATCAAAGTGAAGCCTTTTGTAAAGGGAACGTCTCTGGTTACATGTGTAACCCTTGTTCCCTGAAAAAGGCGGAACGAGATGTTGCGCTGCTTTGCCGCACTGGGACGTCCCAGGACTGCTCTTCAAAAAGAAGTATCTGACGACACCTGGTGACGTATACATTTATAGCCTGGCCTCAGGTGCATCTAATGATTACATCAACCGAGGCTATAAATTCCGGTCAATGTTCATTGACGTGTTCCACACATTATTTCAGCTCGGCTCACAGCGAAAGCTGTTCCCCGTAGCGCTTAGCAGCGCAACATCTCGTTCCGCCTTTTTCAGGGAACAAGGGTTACACATGTAACCCGAGACGATCTATCTTTTACTCTATGTGCAATGCTCCACAATGAGAGTAAATCACTTACATATGCAACCAAATTACATGCTATTTGACTAAGCATGTCTGTGATTAGCCACTTGCTGGTAAATTTTCACATTTCACTCGCTAGTGATTGAGTTTAGTGGCAAGACGTTCAGCACCAAGACATCCTTTCACTGCATGTTGAGAGTAAAATTTGGTTTGACTCGTTCCATGTAATGTGTCCAAAGACTACATCTACGCAATCCATTTGTCATTAAGTAATGGCTCTTTTAATACCCTTTCTGTTCTTTACAATCAAGAACAACAAAAACTGAACATGTATTTTAAATTACACATTGCACGGATGCGGTAAAGAAACCATGCTACTCTCTGTAAATTCAATCAAACACTTATTTGAGACACTTAACTGCTGCTTAAATGGTAAGAGACAGTACCATATTACATGTTCAACTTATCAATGTAAACAGTAAAAAAGTATACATGTAAACATTACCCAGTATATCATATATATTGTATATGCAATATAATACATTCAATTTCAGGATCACATTTATTGATGGAATTTGTACATTTTAAAAAATGTATAATGTGAACAAAATTATTTTAAAAATTGTTATAAAATAAAGATTTTTATGAAATTTACAAATATGTCATTGTATATTTTCAGAATGTACCAAGATAGAAGGATTCCTGTATAATAAAGAGCATTATTTGAAAGAGAATTTCTTTCATATAAAAGCAAAATGGACAATTTAACTGAAATATACTCAAATGAAGCAGAATAGAATAGAGTTGAGAGCTTGTGAATCGGAATCGAAATTAATCCGAAAATCTGTATCAATACCAAGCCCTCGTTTAACAAGAGCAATCTTTAAGAGAGGAAAATCCCACATTAAAAAAGTTATCTTGAATCTGTCAGTTTATGGTCTTAGACAGCAATGAGACTAAATAGAGAACAATCCTAACCCACAGATATTTCACTTAAGAAAAAGACACTAGTCTCTCAAAGCAAATCCTCTGAAGTTTCTGAAGAGATCTCAATTATGTCTCAAACTGTGATCAGATTTGCCACAATATCAACGACGACAATCAAGTCAAGAGATTTCAATATTACCTCAAATATTTCTCATAAAATTTTCACAATACCAAATAATCTTGGCTATGCTCTCCAGACAGTTTATTTAATAGTTTATTTTAATTTTAGGAGAAATATCAAAGAGTTTATGCTTTACTAATGTTTGTACTACAACTTAATGAGCTGAGAACCACAACTGAGCAATAAAATGTTCCTCTTGAAATAGTCCTGGTGTTAAAAGTCTTACTTAAATGCACAATGGAGATAGTTAATCACACTTGTGGTTTTTAAACCTACAACCTTTTGGTTTCCAGATAAGAAATGTAACCACCAAACCTATAAGTTAAACATGTGTGTGTCTTGTGTTCCCACAGGCTGAAGAGTCACTCATGGCAGATGAGGAGAACCAGGGCAACACTATGGTGTCCGTGGCCCCTCTAAACCAACTGGAGCCCAAGGAGAAACCCAGTCTTAATGGAGAGTCCACAGAAGCAGTGAAGACCCAAACCCCTCCAGCTGCCACCAACGGCCACTCTACCACCAAGACGGCAGACACTGAGCTCTAAATAACCTATTCTACCACACAGGTTCTGGGTAACATGCTCAGTCCCTGTTCCTTATACCCTCAAGCTACTGCATATAGCCCTTGGCCATCAGCATGCACTGGGTACACAAAGTGAAGGCTCATATTCCCTCAATTCAATGTAAATACAATCACAAATTTTCATACGGAACAAGTTAACCCTTTTGAAGCAAGATTCAGGATAATTAATGGAGTAAACATAATTGGTCAAGAAATCCTCCTACCTATTCAGTGAAATGTCTAAATAATGTACATGTTTAGTTGATGTATGAAAGCTTGTTGTATATTATACTGTAAAAGCATAATGTGTTTAAATGAGGTTGATGATTGGTAATGATGCCAGTTATGACGTTAATGATGATTACGATGGCAATGGCATTTATAATATGAACATCATATAATGATGTAAAAGAATCATTTTAGTCAAAGAGTTGCACCCCTTGAGAATAGAAATGGTGTGGGGTGGGGTAACTTTCCCATGAGTCATTGCTGGCTTCAGTGAGCGCAGCCAGGGTTGGAACACAGGGAGGAGCCCTACTCCCATCCCAATGGTCCACAGTTTCCAGCTCAGATTAAATCACGCCACTCCATAAAGAATCACTCTGAATGCAATGGATGGGAATTGTGTTCTAGTTTATGACGGGTTGTTTGTGTGTTTCTAGGCTGTATGTCTAACGAATCTAATGCCTGAGTCAAGTGTACCGAAATTACTGTGTTCTACATGTTTGTCTTTGTGTACAGTATGATATGACTTGTTAATAGTCTTGTATAATTGTATTAATACCATTGTGTGACAAAGTAATTACTTGGAGTTTTTGAGCAGTGGTACACCCTAGTGCCAAATGGACGTAAACTCCATTTCATTGCTGCAAACAACCCACAATGTAAAATCCAACAGATTGTTAATGGGATTGTTCACCCAAAAATTAAAATATTGTCATCATTTACCCACCCTTATGTTGTTCCCGTAGGACTTTCTTTCTTCCATGGAACACAAAGGGAGATTTTAGGCTAAATGTTTGCCTATCTCACCTTTCGTATTCAAAAAATGCATTGAATGGTATCTGAAGCAAACATTTTGCCTAACATCTACAGTGACAGAATTTGTATTTTTGAGTAAACCATCACTTTAAATATACCGCAAAGCCCATTAGCACTCAGGGTGACATCTAAATGTTTTCTGACATTTCTGAATCGAGTAATAGCATTGCCATTCTTTGTAAACCAGTATTATGCTCTTTTGTAATATTTTTATAGTCGACATTTAGATGTAGTGTTTATGGATTGAATGACTGACTTAATTGTTTGAATGACCTGCCGTAAATATTAGAAGATTTTCCGGTGGGTGAGGGGTTTTGTATCTACATTTGCTACTACACTGTGCATTAGTCATAAGGCAAAGAAAATCATTACTAGTAATGGTATGGCGTAACACTGGGTGCAGCCATGAGACCCTGGACCAGTTCTTTTAGTTTTTACTCTCCATTCTGTTGATTACTGTACTGTTGCTTAGCAGATTCACTCCAATACTTTGAGCAACCACTGAGACAACAGGAACATTTATATTTTGAAACAAGCATTAGCGTTTTTAAATGTTTCACCTTTCATACTCCAGAAAATAATTAAGTTTGACTTAAAATTTTGGGATTTAAATTTGGTGATAGAATGACTATTCCTGAAGTACACCAATTGAAAGTGGAATTTTATGATTAAAGGCTGTATATGAATATAAGAACGAATATGCTTATAATATGCTTAATTCTGAGGGAAAAGTTAGTCTTCAAGGAACTCTTTACTCCATTTTCCCTGTTTTTTAACATTCCGGATTTCTGTTATATTTTGGATCAGTGTACTAGCATTGTGTTAAACTAATGGGCTCATAATTAATTTCTACTGTACACAGACTTGTGCCTTGGATCCTTAAGATCCACTTTTTCATTTAGTTGGCAAACAGGCTGTTTATGCAGGATATTTGTTTGATATGAAATGCACGCATATGCTCTCTCTCTCTCTATAAATCCCTGATTTCCTTACACACGTGCAAAGATTTGGCAGGTATCTCAGGGTCAATTGAGAAAACAGCTGGTTTGCATAAGAAACGCTGATGATAGCATAGTGCAGGGATTTGGGTGGGGCTCTGAAAATCTCCTTCAGTTGTACTCTAATTACTTTATGAGAAAGAAAGCCAGCATGCATGTGGTTTTGCTGATTGCTCTATCTCTATTTACCCAGAAACAAAATAATGGTATATGGGATGAACCATACTATGATATTACAAACATAATGTACAGGAACTGAAGCTCAAATAAATGCTAAACATTCTAAACCAGCATCAAACCTTATCAAAATGGACCACTCAAAGTTAGAGTTGGAGTTAAGACCAGTTTCAGACCAATACCACATCCCTCCTGTCCCAGACAAAGTATTAAACACCTGAGGCCCAGATCGAGGCCAAAACCTAAGCACAAGACCCAACATATCAGGCCAGAACTGTTCTGGATAAGAGTAAATGCTGTATTTATTGTACAATGCATTTAAAAATGCATAAAAATAAATAAAGAAATACACCTTATTTTTCAGTTTTTCAAAACAAAAATTTCAATAAACTGTTTCACTATCATTTATTGGAACCTTCAATAATAATAATAAAAAACAGATATAATTACACAGCATAAATAGGGCAATTAAAAGCTTACTGGGCCATGAAAAGTTACCACTTTGACTAGAGGTTAAAGTAATTAAATTCTAACTCTAAGCCTAACCCTAACCTCACTCTACCCTAACCTAACCCTAACCTATGTCTAACCCTAACTGAGAAAATTAGCAATAACATCCAGACCAGGCACACACTTCTGTGATCTTAAGAGGTCTCTTGACTAATACCAAGAGATCAAGACACAGAACATATATTGCAAAAAAAAACAAGCAAAATTATGTTCTAAAAACTCAGAATACAAACATGAATCAAAATAAAAGAAGGTCTGCCCTCTGAAAATGTCAATAGAGAAAAGTTTGTCATTATTTAGCAGCAGGGGATTTAAAATCAGCCAATAGGAAACTCAACACAATTCCACAATCAATAACATAACACCAATAGAAGTAATATGACACATCAGGTGTAGAATGCGGTTCGTTAATCAAATCATGGTTTGATACAAACAGTCCTGACATGTTCCTGTTCGCAGCAAGTTATGTAATCTTAACAAACAGCATGGCTTATCATCCAATCTGATAATCACAGGAAGTTATTGTCCAACCAAATCCCGCTACCCCCAAAAAAATCCACCAAGTACATTCCAGCTCACACTCATGCTAAATATGTCTGTAATCAGAAATGAACGACAACAACAACCACAAGACAAGATAAATAGAATAAGGACAAATGAGTCTGTTACAAACAAACAACAGAGACTGAGGAGAAAACTGCCATTAGGACAGAAGGAAAACAACATATGTCTTGCATTATCTGAAAGGAACGGTGAGTGCCGGAAAATGTGTCTATGAATCATTATTGGCCTGTTATTTCTTGACTAGTAAAGAAATGCGCATTGCCAGTCACTCAGTTCTGTACTTGTCACAAGACAACATTAAAGCAATATGTTTGTCAGTGTTGGTGCTTCCAGGAAAATCTGACCATGCCCTTACAAAAACAGCACTGTGATATCACAATGATGGTCTTTGATAGTAATACCACAGTGCTTTGATATATGCTACTGTATATATCACCACAGCACATTTACATTTATGCATTTGTCAGACGCTTTTATCCAAAGCGACTTACAGTGCAATTATTACAGGGACAATCCCCCCAGAGCAACCTGGAGTTAAGTGCCTTGCTCAACGACACAATGGTGGTGGCCGTGGGGTTAGAACCAGCGACCATCTGATTAACAGCCCTGTCTGTGCTTTAGCCACTACACCACCACCACTCCAAAAAAACATGGCATTAGCACGGTACATGTTCAAAATAATAAAGGCACAATTGTGATGGCACAATGGCACGACGATTGTGTCTGATGTTAATACCATAGTACTTGGAATTACACCATGGTATCACCATAGCACATGTCCAAAAAAACATGGTATCTCCATTGTATATGTCTAAAAATATAGCATTGCCATGGTATATGTTCTGAGAGCATGCAAAAACCATGGTATTTGTCCAAGGGAATTACCATCGTACTTATCCTTGAAAAACATGGTACAGGTATTAGAATGGTATATGTTCAAAAAGCAAGCAAGTACCATGGTATCGCCACAGAACATGTCCAAAAAATATTGTATTACCATGGTACATGTCCAAAACATGAAATAACCATGGTACTTGTATAAACAACAACAAAAATAACACCATAGTATTACCATGGTACTTGTCAAAAGACAAGGTATTACTATGGTACATGTCCGAAAACATGGTATTGATATGATACTTGTTTAAAAACATATTACATGTCCAAAGAACATTGTATTACCGTGGCATAAGTCCAAAAACATGGTAATATTATCATACTTTTTTTGTTAGTTTGACCAAGTCCAAGTCAAAGCCAGTCAAAAAAAATAAAAAAAGCAATCAAGAAGATCTTGGTTTTGTGTCTGTGTGAGACACAAGGAGTCAGAGATTAAAAACACATACACATTTATCCACACTCTCACCCCAGGCTGCAGGGTGTTTTCTCGGCTTGTCTGCCATCTGTGAGTGTTGTTGCACCTGCAAGGCTCGTCGACTTTTCCCTCTCCTCACTTCGATGGTTAGATTCTCTTACTGCGGAACAGAGTGAGAGAAGTAAAGAATGTAAAGTGTCAGGGTTCAGGCTACACCGACCAAGGGAGGGGAGTACAGAGAATCCCACGAGAGTGTGTTGCCGTCACTGATGGAAAGAAAGATAGAAAGGGTAAGGGGGTAAATTGCAGCTCAAACTCATACGTTTAGGCTAGAACACTTAAAATGAACATAAATATCACTCCAGGGGTCTATGTTTCACGTTACTCTTAAAACGTATTGCTTCCTGTACTGATTGGAGACCACCTCTCATTTTTAACTCTCAGTTTTGGAATGTGTCTTAAATATTATTACAGTAATAAATAATAATTAACTATAGTGTTTGCATAAGTCCCTATGCTTTAATTTTTCTGTCACCTTATTGCCCAGTGATGACAATCCAGTGACTTGTGCTTTATGAAAAATTAGAAACCATGTTTGGGTTCTGAACGCATTGTGTTATATTTAAGTTATATATTACTAGTGTTGATTCTTGTGCAAATCAAATCGAAAACAAGACATGCACTGAGTGTCATGAAAAAGGCAAAGTGGCTCTGCTGCAGTATTTCATCTATGTAGAATCAAAGCCTTAATCTAAAACTTAAGTTAACCTAAAACTTTAACTCTATTATTTTGCTTCCAAAACAGTCAAGTACTGGTATGTCCTTCAGGAATTGCAAATCCAGTTCATTTTGATATATTCACAGTATGGGTGGGAAAAATATACATTTCCATTGAATCACGAGGTTCATTTGAACAATCTCGGTATTGATTCTTAAATCCCAAGATCGATCTTTTAATCTATGAGCAACACTCTACTACAATGTGAGGAAATCCCTCACATTTGCAACCAAATTTGTATAAACTAAACTAAAATGTATACAGTATATTTGGCAGCTGGCAGGTCAGTGTTTAGATTTCACTCACCAGAGATTGTGTAGTATAGTGGTGGAGTATTCAGCAGCGAAATACTTTCACTGCATGTTGAGAGTAAAAGTTGTTCCATGTAATGCATGTAAAAAGACGATCCAAGCGACCCATTTGTCGTTTAATATGTCTATTTTAACACCCTTCCTGTCCTCTACAGTCAGTTGTCAAAAACAACAAAAAATAAACTATTTATAATCATGCAAAGCACAGCCATTCAAGTCCTCTCTTGTTAATATACATATACAGACGCTCTTTATAGAAATGCTGGTTTTCTTAAAGAGACAGTAACGGTTTTTAGCGCATGTTCAACAAATCAATGTAAACACTTGTAAATAGTACTAATTGTGCAATTAAACAATAAACATGTAACAAAAAAATATGTAATATTTATTGATTAAATACTTGGATTTGTTCATTTTTTAAAAGTCGAAATGTTACCAAAATGATGAAAAACAAATAAACTATAATTAGTCAAATTAATATTCTCGTAATGCAATTAGCTGGGAAAGAATTTCTTTCATATGTAAGCAAAAGGGATATTATAACTGAAATATACACATACACAAATTTATATCAAATCTAAATCAAATCGAATCGAGAGCTTGTGAATCAGAATTGAATCGAATCGGGAAATCTGTATCAACACCCAGCCCTAATTCACAGTGACAAGTGATCAAATAATATCAGATTATTACATTGTCAAACCAGTTTCATAAAGATTGACGAGTACATTATGATTAAATCTGTCTCACATGGACATCTGTGAGTAAACTGTAAATCAATCCATTCTAATAAAAGTAAACATGACTAAATGTACAGCACTTATCTAAAGAATGCCACTTTATGTGGCCACTCTATCTGTCCCCATTATATAAGTTGAGTCCTCAGCTGCTTTCTATAAGGAATAAGAGGACTTCAGAATTTTTACCAACTTCCTGCCTCTTTGGAGCATTCAGACAGCTTTATGTTGACACAGTCCTTATCACTCAAGGTAGGAAAACATCTTGACCCTATAGATCTGGGCAGGAAATGTATTGACTTGATGGTTTCCCCCATTCTAAAGGGACAACTCCTATTTGTTGGTAACATAATTCCAGAACAGTGAAGACAAAGTGTCCAGGGCGCCTAGTCATTTCCTTATCTATTCATTTTAGCCTGGGACTACTAACATGTCTCTACCATCTACACCACTGGTTCTCAACTAAGGGGGCCTCAGCAAACTTCTAAGATGGCCTCTACAGTAGATAACTTAAAATGAGTTAAAATGAGTTAAAAAGCTATAATATGATCCAACTATCTATAATAAATCTAAAAATACTTAAAAGCACTGTGTATGTTCATACAGTTCTTAAATATTCTGGAATCACAAAATTTATCGTGTTTAATTATTTTCATGTATTGATGCTAGGGCAGGACGAGATATCAAATATTGACGATATTATCGCAATGATTTTGCTGATGATATACAATGAAGCAATATCGTGAATATTGCGATGATTTCAATGTGCTTTTTATTTGGCCATTAAGTTTCATAAAGAGCGCACCAGAAGACTATTAATCAAAATAACATCTAAATGGCGATATGGTCATAATGTATGCCATTACAGAACTGCAAAAGGCTGCGTGCGATATAAAGACACGTAAACATGGTCTGTGTTTTACAAATTTACAAAGACGGCACAGTATAACAGAAAAGAAGGTGTCAAAATAAAAGCTCCAGGTGAAGGTGAAGTAAATTGGACAGAAATATATTACTTCTTTATAAAAACAAATCTAATCCTCAAAATAATATAAATCCTTGTGTACATTTAGTAAAAAGTTGTGAGGAAACATGCCTTTTTAAATAGATTTGTATTCAGTTCCTTCACATTTTGAAAGTACTTGGCTACAATGGCTGTTTGGAATTGGATGAAATTATGGTTCTTCTGATAAAAATGGAAAAAAAATAACTTTTGAGCCATTTCAGAGCAAATACATAAATTTCAAGATACAACATATATTGAATATCATCAATAGGCTGAAAAATATTTAAATATAATTTTTGTAATCATATCCCCCAGCCCTAATTGATGTTCCCAGTTTCTGTTAATTAAGTTTAAAAACAAGCCATTTATCATCATTACAGCAAAAGTACAGCTTTTAGGCCTTTGAATATTGTCTTGACAATGAGGGGCCTTGGAGTTAAAAAGGTTAAGGACTACTGATCAACACTGTCAATCACATACATCTACACAGTCAATTGCATCCTTCAATACTGAGGGGCAATTATTATAATAGATTATAGACAGCACTTCATTCAAAAACATTGTGCGTTGCAATTTACATTACACTATTACCGCCAGATGAAAGCAGATTAGAGATATGTGAGTATATTTTCTATCGATCATATCAGCAGTAATTCATCAAATAATAAATGGAAAACTGAAACACTGGAAACACTGTTGGAAAGATATTTTTAAGATAAATAGTTGAATCTTCAGCATCAACTGGCATAGCAATGAATATCAAGATCAACTTGCCCAAGTGCACTTAGGCGAAAGTGTAGACTGATGTGCCTTTAATGAATACAAAGCTCTCTAGGGGGTTTAGTCTTGCCTGGAATACCACAACTGTTAAGCATTTTAGGGTAATCAAACTCTACATCTCAAAGCCCTCACCTCATTCCAGTGTCCCCCCACCTCCAGTTAAAAAGCTATCAGACGGTTATTAATATAAGAGTCAGGCCGTCATCAGTGGCCAATGGTAGCAAGAGGGTGTGTGCAAATACTATAGAGGACACATAATCCATGGCTATATGTGACTGACGGCAGTCCATGAGTGTCTTTACAGGGAGGGTCACAGAAGATCAGTGGGCCGAGTTCCAAATTTCACTGTAAGAATTTGGCTGGGGAAGAGGACATTGGATGAAACATTACAGCAGCGAAGTAGTGATCAGATTTGCAAATATGAAAGAAAAGAGTTCTTGTTAATATCTCAGTTGTTTCCCATAGACAGCAATGAGAATAGATGGTTTGAAATGAGCAATACATTTTTCTTCTGGGTAAGCATATACATCACATTAAAATGATCTGTGTCATTTGTGGGTACAATACATACTGTATACACAAAGTCAAGTTGTCTCAAGGATATCCTTGCTTACTCATGCAAGGCGGGTGCAAAGTTCCATCCATCCTTACGTGAGAGTTTGACATAGCCATGTGCTGCTCCTAAATCTGACATAAGGGTGTGTCCATAACAAGCTTTAACTACACACACACCAAGTCGTCCAAACCAGAATAATCTCTCAACAAACATCCACTCTCTGAAGCCTGGTGGTCACGCCTGGGGCTTTTAATTTCACCATGTGTAAAATATGATACCCCCAGTTTATTAGCGACACTAACACACCCACATGTACACACATACAAAAACACACACATGCTCTCACATTGCGCACAGACATAGTGTCAGGTTGCCAACACTGGTGGCTACACTTTCACAAGCCATTATTGATTTCTAAGTATATGACCAGGGACTAAAAATGGTTTAAGGAATGAAATCAAAAACCAAAAAGCTAAATCTTTATCTTAATTACATTAACAACCGGTTAATTTCACTCCGATATCATTTTTCAGGAAACTAAAAACCAAAGCGTTGATCACAAATGTTCTTCTATCTTTATAGTAGAACATGATAAGCATGTGCTTTGATCCTGAAGGACATTTCCGCATCACACATTTCTTTGTGGATGTAGCCTACTATATATTCATTACTACATACTTTGTGATAATGTTCAGTTTCATATGAAGAATTACAGCTAAAGAGCCAAGAGCAATGAGTAAGTGCTTCCTTCTGTTTTGCCCCCAATGTTGCTTATTAAATCAGTATAAAGTTTAATCAGTAAAAAGCTTTATTAGCTCCATAAGAACATGGTCTGTGTGTAATGGTAGCCAGCTGGTATATGCTGCGCAGTGTGTGTAAACCTCACTTCCCTCGCCTCAATAGGCGAACTAGCAACTGACACTAGAGGCTGTAGCCTTTAGCATCCTAGTTAGCGTGTCCGCCTCCCATTCTGGAGACACCGGTTCGGATCCCGTTCGGAGAAGGTCGAGCATGTGCATGCGCTCTCTGCGGGTCAGTGGTGTAAAGTAATGGAGTAAAAGTACTTAAGTATTTTTTTGTGATTTGGACTTTCCTCGAGTATAATTTAAACGGAATACTTGTACTTTACTTAATTACATTTCCATTTACTCCTTACAATTTTATTTAAACTTGAAAAGTACTCATTTTTGCAGATCATTTTCTTTCATCTTACAGGACTAAAGCCGCTTTATATATATATACTGTATATCAGTGGCGGCTGCTGGTCTACATTATAAACTTATTCACCCTATTTTTTGCATTAAATCAATCTTAGGTGTTGATCTGCCCTGCTGTTTAATTCTAATTTTTTCCTCGTAAGGAAGACTTTCAAATGGCTTCGCCAAAATCAGGTCGACAATATTAGCACCGTCTGCCATCGTGCACAGTTTCACCCGTACGACGCTAGCCTAGCCTACTGTATGAATGAATGAATGAACGAACGAACGAACGAACAAACGAACGCTCTAAAACAAAATATATTAAACTTGGTAAAACTGAAACAAGGAATGTGGTGTATAATTGTGTGAAATGTATTATGCAAATTGACTAGCAATTTCGCCAAACAAATATAAAGAAATAGGTTGCAGCAGTTTGTCTTTCGACTACACTTGAGAAATCCGCGATGGGACTGAGCCAGTGTTGCCAACTATTTTCAATGGAAAGTAGCTAAAGCCTGCTCGAAAAGTAGCTAAATGTCGCCAGATGACGTCATGCGTCATTAGCATATTAATGACGTCATCGCGTCGTATTTGCATTCTGCCTAATTTGTTGGTACTGTAGCCTACTTCAGTTTATAATAACGGTTGTCTCCCCTAAACCGTGCTCATACTGTTTTTATATAAGTATATAGCCGAATGTCCAGTAAAACGGTTCTCAATTACATATTTTCTGTTAGACAACGGAACGGAACTTAGCTAACGTTACATGTTTATGAGTTTGAAGAAGGTTTATTGTTGTGTTTGGATAAGTAAAATGTATAGAGTCTGTAAATATACGATCTGAAGTCGGAGAGTTCAGAAACCGAACCGGAATGAACTAAAACTCTGATTAGTAGTGAATATAAGCGCATGCCAAGTAAAAACGGTCAAATTAAATGTTTTGAATTAAAACAAAGGATAAGGCAGCTGCTATGTGATCACTGATTGGTTCCTGCTAACACAGCGTGCACATGCACAGCTCATTCATGTCTATGTCCGCTGGTGTGCAGTCAACAGAATGTGCTGCTCCTCTCAGCCGCTCACTGAACAGAGCAGACGTAGTGGGGAAGTAAGACCTCACGCTTGCAGTACTGGCGATATTTGGAAAGTTGCTAAGGTTTGTCCAAAAAGTCGCTAGATTTGTCGCTAGTTGCTTTTTTGAAAAAATGTCGCTAAAGGGGTCTGAAAAGTCGCTAAAAATAGCGACAAAGTCTCTAAGTTGGCAACAATGGACTGAGCGCGAAATAGCTTCAGTGACTTCTTATAGTACAGATTCACTGTCAATCAAAAGGAGATGCAGTCTTTCGACAGATCCTCCAATCATCACGCGGAAGCCCGGAGTCCGGGCCAGCCCACTCCTCATTCACCCCCAGAGACGCTGAGCGTCCGTGGGCGGGACATAATCGCAGCATTTATCCAATGACCGTCTATTTTCGGAGCACTGAAAAAAACTGTTCAGAGCCGCCCCGTTGAAGTCAATGGACGCTCGGCTTCAACAGGGAAATGCACTGACGCTACGGGAATGTATGAGAAGTAAATCGAGTCAGCCGACCTGCTATATGTAATGTAGCTGATTCTGAACGTGTTCTAACGCATTTTTAGTCAATAAATTGTTTACACAATAGTACATATTTCACCATTATTTTTTTGACATTATAGGGAAGCTGAGCTTCCCTTGCAGTCTTAAAGAAATCCCCACTGCTGTATATATATATATATATATATATATATATATATATATATATATATATATATATATATAGAACAAAAAGGCTTTTGTAATTAAATCTGTACATTTATTTCTACATTTGCCTAAAATTAAAAACAGATCTATGAATTTCAATTCACTCTCTGAATTGTTGTTGTTGTTGTTGGGCAATTATTAATTATAACAACTATAAAACCAGCAGAGACAATGATGATAATAATGATAATAAAAATAAATATTAATTATGAATTTTATTGAATTTATCCATCTGCTCAACAACATGGTTCGGTAGCAATCCTCAGAAAACAATTAACAAAATCAACAACATAACTAACTTTCTTCAAAGGTTATTTTGACATTTTTATCTTTCTCTATGTCTCAAGGGGCTGGGTGCTCTGACATCACAATTTGTGAGTGCCTTCTCCCATGCAACAAATGTTGTGTGACTGTGGCCAAATTTTTTGCAAAAACAAATGATGGGGTTCATTACATGTCTCAGGGCAGTTCAGAAGAGAAATGTCCATTGTCAAGCTTGTAAATTAAGTTGGTTATGTAATGCAAATGTTAAACTCATGAAAGGCACTATATTAAAAGTGTTTATATGTCATAAGACAGCATTTTGTGAGGAACAGGGCAAAAAGAAAATTTTTATAAACTGATAATCTGTCGTTTTACTCATGATTTGATTTGAGTGAAAGGGGATAAAAGTCATTGTTGTTTTAGCATTCCTCTAGTGTTCATTCACCAGGAAATTATCATGTTACATACAACAGGCCACATAAAAATTATTTAGCAAAAGTATGGTTATTGTAACATGAATCATTAACCAGGCTGTGAATGTCCCTAGGGGAGAAATATGAGACAGTAAAAAGGTGACTTAACAACCCAATCGAATTTAACATCATCTCACACATTCTCCTCTCTTGATTTCATTCTAGCTAGGAGAAAAGTTACTTTTTACTTTTCTAATTCTTAAGTACAATTTAATGTGAATACTCATTAACTTTCACTCAAGTATGTTTTTGGCTAGATACTTGGACTTTTAATTGAGTAAAATGTTCTCTCAGTATCCATACTTTCACTTAAGTATAATATCTGAGTAGTTTTTACACCCCTGCTGTGGTTACACCAAGGTTAACAAAACAATTGCCCACGTAAGATGACATTTAGTCCAAATACACCAATGCAGTGTGTGTGTGTGTGTGTGTGTGTGTGTGTGTGTGCAAGAATGAGATTTATGGCTGGATGTATTTTTGAAATATTTTTGAGGATTAATTTAATATGAAGAATACATTTAATTAAAATACTTTATTTTATATAGGTTACTGTTTACTATGCTTGTTATGATTTCTACAGTATGCTGATAATTTCCCCAAATGGAAAAACATTTAATTTCTTATTTATACTAACTTTGGGTGTAGGGCTGGGCAATATCTAAGCATGTTCACAATATTTTTATTTAAAAAAATAATAATTTTCAGATGACTGGAAAAGAAAAGAAAGAGTGAGAGAGAACTCTTTACATGCATGTGTTCCACAAGACACGCTCCCCGCTGTACACTACTGAACAAACAGCTCATGGGACAAGCACATCAATGGCTTTTCTTTCATCTGTTCTTCAAAATATAACAAAGTGTGTTTCTTCAAGTGCATGTCTTTGAGTCTAACAGCATTTCTTGTCATGTGTAATTGCGAGACGTCTTACTGTTAGCCCACACAGTGGCTGGTAGATAAGCAAAATATCCTACCATGGGGGACCAGAATATCAGTCTTGGAACTATAAGGCCTTAAATGGATAGTTCAGCCAAAAATAATTTTTCTCTCATCATTTATTCACCCTCATGCGATTCCAGATGTATAAGACTTTTTTCTTCAGCTGAACACAAAGATTTTTAGAAGAATATTTCAGCTCTGTAGGTCCATACAATGCAAGTGAATGGTGGCCAGATCTTTGAATCTCCAAAGATCACATAAAGTCAGCATAAAAGTAATCCAGTGGTCTTCAGAACCAATATGATAGGTGAGCAACAGATCAATATTTAAATCCTTTTTTTACTATTAATCTCAACTTTCACTTTCCCTTCCACATTCTTCTTCTTAGCATTATTTGTGCATATCACCACCTACTGGTCAGGGCTGATTTAAAGGTGGAGATGTATAGTAAAAAAATAAATCAAATAAGAAATCTTAAATATTTCTCAACTCGCCTATCATACAGCTTCTGAAGACATTATTTTAATCACTGGAGTCTTAAGGATTATTTTAAATGATGAGAGAATTTAAATTTTTTGGGTAAACTATCCCTTTAAATAACAAGGAAAAGTTCATAACAACTGTAAAATTGAAGAAAATGAACCTCAAATGAATGAAGTTGCTGAATAAATGAATATGTAGCAATGATGTTAAAAGACATAGATGCTAAAATGAAATCAGATTAAAAAACAAACAAACAATGTAACTGTTACACAACACATAAAGTAACAGAAAATCAACAGCACAGAAACTGGCAAGCTTGAATAAAAACTGGCTTCATAAAAATGATCAGGACACCAGATGAGCACTATGAAAATACAATCAATACAACTATTGTTCTCTAGTTCACTCTCCAGAAGGGAGTCTTGAGACAGACTTTGTCTTTTAAAGACCAAAACAACCTTTGACGTCCACCATGCCAACATGCATCTGTCATGAGAGCCAGAACAATCTGGAAAACATCTCTGTCTCTCTTTCCACCATGATGCAATGCACACTTAAGTGATTTCATTTCCTGCTCTCCATATGCTCCCAACTTCAAGCGTCATCTCAGCTCAACTCTAAACATCATCTAACAAACCAGTCTACGGTAATCTTAAAACGTATTTTTTTCTCCAAAGGATGATACTAGAATTGTAATTAAATGTATATGGGGTGTACAGTATATGTATTGTAATTAAGTAGGCACAATTGCCATAATTTAGCGAAATAGTTATTGTAGAAATATACACACTCTGAAAAGCAGTAGATATGTCTGGAATAAAAATGGCCTGTCCAAATATTTGATCAGAAACAGATAGTGGTTGTTTACTAAACGTATTCATTTTATTATTGTGATTGTCATTGGCAGGACTGTACACAGGGCCTCCGCTGTCTTCACTGATCCTGAAAGATTTTCTCTCGACCAACAGAGCAATTGGTGAAAATTAAATATTAAAAATGCACAACTAATGAACAAAGCAGTGATTGTGGAAAACAAATGGATCATTCTACATTGAATTATTGCAATACAATATGCAATTGTGTAATTAATTAGGTTAAATGAATATAAACATTGGCAAATTACAAATGTTTATAAAGTTAGGCGCAAAGTTACGCTGACGAGTAGCACTATACAGTCACATTTCAGCACCTTGCACACGGACAGCAACTGAAGCAGCACTTCAAGCGCATCCTCGCGCATTTATGTTTAGTGCAGTTTTGGGAAAAGTATGTAAAAAAAAATTGCGAACATTCGTAAAATTGCTCGTAGAAAGTACTCTTAACCACTAAGATCAAGATTTTGTTATTGGGGCCCAGATCAGTCTAGGGCCTTATGCAATACAGTTTTGGAGTCAAAATTAAAAATGCACAATATAACTAGCCTATCTAATCCTTCACAGCAGTCAATTCAGTTCATCAAATCATACCCACATATCAGACTAACCAGAAATAATGCTGCCATGACTTATAGTACATAACACATATTTTTCAATGTATTCCCACAGTTACTTGAACACGAATTCCATGCGTCCCGCCTTGAGAATCTCTGCAAATTTGTTGTAAAAGTCATTACATTCACTTCTTATCTACTGAAATCAGAAATTAACCACCGATGTCAGAATCAATGATCTTTCCTTTAGAGTGAAAAGATATTTTAAATCCTATTTTGGGACAACAATTCCCTTTTAGCTCTGAAATTAACATTGCCTTTTATACCTCGTAATGAAGATGAGCAGTTAATATTAGCCATTTTCTTTGAATATTCTTTCGTCTCCCCTTCTGTTCAAATAGACAAAAATAAAATTAGATAAACGAACTTAAACTAAAAATAAGGAAAATCAAAGACAGAGAGGATTGATGTTTCGTACACGAGGTCAAAGTGGGGGCACGGACCCCGGGCCCCCTTGTAGCACTGACACTTTGTGACTATATTCGCATGACCTTCACATACAAGTAATAAAAGGCATAAAGGTTTAAAAACAATGAAATACAGCGAGAACAACTAGGATAAGTTTGTAAAGTCTAAGGCACTCTTTTCATTCTGTGTTAAGGAGCCAGACTGAACAGCAACATATTGTAAACTCATAACACTTGCATCATAAATTAAGAATGCTGTCTGATTTAGATTTCCTGTTGGTTGTGTTTCTTGAATAAATGTCGCCACCTGCTGCTACAAAGAGTTTTTGAAAATTCAGGTTATGTACTGTACAGAGCTTTCTTTCTTTCTACATTTAAGTAGATCTGTTCTATATACAGTAATTTGAATAGAAGTGATTATATTATATCTATCTATCTATCTATCTATCTATCTGTCTGTCTGTCTGTCTGTAGCTCTCTCTTTATCTCTCTCTCTCTATCTACCTAGATCATATTTCCCCCCCAAACTCCAAAGAAAAATAGGATTATATAGTGAAAATAAAACTTTCGTTGTGTTCAGATCATATTTTACCCCAAAGTCCAAAGAAAAATAATGATAAATATAATGATAATTATGATTAACAACATAAAATGTATCTTATTGACATTTATTTTCATGTTTATTATTACTATTATTATTTAATTATCGAACACAACCTTCAGTTTACCGCTGCAGTCACTAATAACCCCTTTGACTAATAAAGTGGAAACGCTTTTTTTCTTTCATGAGGCATAATACTGTATGGTCGCGTTCGAAGGCAAGCCAGATTTTTGCCTAACAATAAAAACTGCACGTCTCGCACCAAAATATAGCGCAACGTGAAATGCTCAACGAGGATAAACGTGCTCGCCAAACATGTCAAAATGGCTTTGCGACATGTGATTCGCTCGAGTGTTTGTAAACATGCGTCAAAAGCATGTGATTCAGCTGACGTCACACTGCGTGCTAGACGGACAACCAATCAGAAAACGGGGGTGTGCGAGGTGGACGGGGCCGAGCTGTGGCGTTGTTGAAATTTCTATGCGCTCGGCAACAAGGTTGACAATTGAAAAAACGAAGCTCGATCTTGTATCATCCACCACATGGCATCTTTATCGGATGAAAAACTCAACTGCACGCTTCTAAAGGTTAGTGGGAGATTTTTCTACCTGGTAAAGAAGAAAAGTCCTTCATGCACTGCGTTTATTCTAAATAATCCACCAACAAGAGGGGGAAAAAAACACTTTAATTGTAATGTGACTGAATAATGCATTTTTGTTACACTGTGTTTACGCTCTAAGGCAATATAATTAATTTTACTATTTCAAATAGGTACATGCATTTATAGGAAATGTACGTACAAGTATTTGGCCATTTTACTTTAAATATGTCCTGAACTCACTGCATTCGCTGCATTATAATGATGTTGTCTGATATGTTATATAATATATGTATATTAAAATGGCCTAGGTCTAGGACATTCAAACTTTGATATTCATGTAATATGGTCCTTAATTAAATATAAAAGAAAATCCGATGTCTTAGTATGCGAGGAAAACAAATCAGGGTGGGGTGCAGTGAGGGGGGGTTGCTGCGACATAGGTGTGCGTGCGTGCGTGCGCGCGCGCGCCCGCGTGTGTGTGTGGCCTAGCCTACTTGGCGTGGAAAAGATAGGATGTTACGCAGTTCTTATTTACAACCCTGTGTGCTTTGCCCTTGCCAATATGTAACAGGTTTTCATCTGGGCTGATATAAACATCATAGCTTTCCAGTCAGAAAATCATCAAACAAACATCAGGTCAGCTTAATTCTTTTCCCATTAATTAAACCCTATAAAGTTTCCTGACATGATTTAGGCAAATAACCAAATAGGTTTTTGTTGTCCTGAGCACACAAATAGTCAAGATTTGCATGACAGGCTTGCTCATCCTTAGCTGACAATGCCTATTCATTACATTAAATGAGTGGGTTTATGTAACCTATTAATTCTGATGCCCAGTTTTCATTAATGGATGATCTGTGGGGAAAACTTTTGACGTTTTCCACCACTGCCAGCCTCAAACTTCTCAACTAATTGCGTTTTTAGTAAGGTGCGCACCTTTTATTTCTGATGTAAACAAAGCAGGCGTTTATTCTACGCCTCTAACGCTGGGCGGCGCTGTTTTACCCTATGCGACTCTCTGCAAATATGAGATCATAATGAACCAGTTCTATATTGTTTCAAAAATAATAATAATAATTAAAGGATTTATTTATTGATGCACTGTTCAGAGTTTGAGTGTAGCTCTGACTAGAAAATGCAGGATGTTCATTACATTTAAAATGTGTACTGTGTAGAAAAGGTAGCATGTTTGTTTTAAAGTTTATGTTTGTTTTTAGGTTTAAACCCCACAAGGGAAGATCCATGAACTCACAGCTCCAGGGTGAATGCCCCTGTACCTCAAGCATCAGCTAAAATGGCAAGTACATTAATTAGATGTATCATTCAAAAGAGCAGGGTAAATCAGTGTTTTGAAAAAGTGCATCATCAGGGCAGATGTGCTTTAATTAGATGTATCATTCAAGACAGAAAGGCAAATTAGTGTTGTAAAAATTGCACCAACAGGACAGGTTGTGTCCTGTATCATTAATCATGTTTAGGACGGAACACTGTTGACAACATTGAAAGCAAGTGGATGCACCTAGCTCTCAAACAGTGATCTTGGTAAATGATTCCATGCCAGAAGGTTACATGATGTTAAAGATTGGATTAATGTTGAATGTTGATTCATCAGACAAACACAAACATATCTCAGAGGAGGAAATTAGACAAGTGCGGTAATTTTCTTATTGTTATAGAGTAACAATAATAGACAATGATGTACAATCCATCTTTTTAATACATTAGTAGAACCTGCATAGTATTTCATAAATAATGTACCTTTTCATATCCAAGCGGTTCTGAATTTGAATAATATGCTATGAAATGTGTTCATAATTATATTTTTAAAAAAAAATTGTTACGAAGCTTTTCTCTTGTTTTTCCTTGTGAACACAGTTATGCATCCTTTTGTTTTTCAGTGGAACCAGGATGGGGAAGCAGTAACAGTGTAAAGGTATGTGTTTACACATTAAACATCTTTGCCAAACACACATTTTTGTATAGGTTTGCAACAAATAATGGGTCCATAACTGTTGCATCAGGTACGTATCCATTTCTTGGGTGTGGCATCTTTGTGGAATTTACAGTGGGAATCTTCAATTTCATCTTCTTACCACCGTCCAAGCTAAATAAGCAGAACACAGTTAGCCATATCACTATTCCCCTCTACCCAAATTTAACAGCTAATGGGAACTTACATAATTTGATAATACTGTTATGAAACAGATAATTCTGACTGGGTCAGCAGCGTTCCAAGCCATTGTAAAATGACCGTGCATTCTATATTAATGAACCAAGTTGCGATGTTGCCTGGTAACTGCAAACTCCTACAGTTAGGATCATATACAGCACTATATTAGTGGTAAAAAATTGTTTATTCTGGTAATTGTGATTGATAAAAAGAACATTTTATTAAACGTTGGTGTCTTTTATCATATTGCTTTTGCCGACGTTATATAAAAATCGTAATTAAATGCATATCATTATCTGCCTTACATCATGCCTAAACATCCCTTACCCGTGGTGCAGTTACTGTGATGCACCACCTCTAACAGCTTATTGCTTTAATATAGAATGATGATTTCTGTATCATATACTTCACTTCTAAACACTTGATGACATGAAACGGAGGGAGCAACTTTTCATGACAAATTTTCTGCCAAGATCCCCATCTCATTGCCCCTCCTTGCTGGAAAATCCAGCTTAAGCTGGTAGCTGTGTTTTGGAACATGGTAGCTGGTCATGAGCTGGTCCGAGCTGGTCATTAGCTGGTCCAAGCTGGGAGACCAGCTTAGCCCAGCTACCAGTTTGTCATACCAGCTCAAGGTGGTCAAGCTGGCTTCTGGAACATGGTATCTGGTCAGCCAGCTAAGGAACTGCTAGAAGTAGCTCATGACCAACTTGGACCAGCTCATGACCAGCTAGAAACCAGCTACCATGTTACAAAACACAGCTACCAGTTTAAGGTGGATTTTGCCAACTTATAATTTTTTTATGAACGGACACTGTGGCAGCAAGAAAGTGCATCATTCAGGGCCTGGGCTTTGAGAAGCAGTTGAGACCTGTTAGTTCATGTGCAGTCAGTTGGCCAGGCTCCCATACTGTTTGATATTAAGCCAACAGGAAGTGGAATACTATGTAAAGATGACGCTGCTAAAATTAACCTGCGCTGCTAAAGGTTGACTGCATTAATTGTAGACAGGAAGGTTTTAGTTAGCATGCACGGGTGCTCTATATCCGGTGTTAAATAGCTAGGAGACTAACTTGGTTGTATAGCAGACTGTAAACATTTGGAAATTATCTTGTTTTTGTTTTGTTTTTTTATATTGTTTCATAGCCTTGTTTAGTCTTGTATCAAAAAGACAAAAGAGTCTTGTTTATATGGTTGTGAGTACCACAAGCTGAGTTTCCATTCTTGTGTTTTTATGCAAATTTTGGGGATACTGCATTAATGCTGAATGGAAAAACCAAGATGCAAATAAGATATCCAAAATACACATAAAAAACACATTCAGGTGGATGCATTTTTTGTTGATGATGGAAATTTACCAAATATATTCCTTTAGATTCTATATGGGAATATAGCAGAAAAGTCATGTGACTTTTGCCTAGGCAAGCCATGTGAATACATAATTCACTCAATGTCATCGCATCTCAAATGTTGTTATGATGATTCTGAAATGCCAAACGCCTGTGATCAAATTGATTAGCTACTATTACCTCCCAAAACTGTCTGACACGCTTTCACTCCCAGACATCTGCCACTGAACGCTAGAAAAAGTTTGAAGTTTGTCAGAGCGTTTTGTCTGTGTGTTCTAAACCGCAAGTCATTTATTACATTTATTAAAAGAGCCACAGTGCTTTAATTTTGTCACATTAGCCGATTTTTTACAGCGATTTTTCAGGTGTGAGATTCATTAACACAATCACCTGCCAGGCGGAGGGAGACAAAGCACGCATTAGCGTCTGCCAGTGGGAGGTCTTTAATCACTTGATCGTTGGGAGTTAATGGTTACAGCGAAGAAAAAAGGATCCAGCATGACTGGAAAAAAGCATTCTATTGTTAAGGCGGGGTCTTGTGTTCTCATCAAGTGACCAATTAGCTTCTTTTACTGAAGAACTGACAAAACTTCAAGGTGATCTGAACGTTTTCATCTGTGATCGCACTCAGCTGCATATTATCATAAATGCTTGTTGTAATCCATAGTGATTCTGTCACCAAGCGTTATTCCACACAAAAAAAAGACTAATGACGGTTTTTATTGAACGTAATTTGTTTTACTCACTGAAAGCTGCATATTTACATACACATTCTACGGCAAGCCTCAAGGAAATAAATACATAATCACACACTTTCACAAGGTAAAGGTACTCCTTGAGTCACATCCTACCACTCACATGGTACTCCTGTTGTTATTTCGGTGAGCTCCATGTGACACGGAATCACAGAGAGAGAGTTGCACGGAAGTTATGTCTGTCACACCTTTTTGCACTGTATTGTAAGTGTGTCATAACTCCAACTGAGGAGAGTGAGATCTCAGCAAAACAATGAACAAGTGTGACATCCTTGGCCAAAATCGAGTTGTTTGTAGACTGATAATGTGGTGCCGGCTTTAGCGGCTTTTCCACTATTGGGTCGAGCGGTTCTGAGCATGGTGAGGGACGTTTAAAGTAGCATTTCCACTTGAGAACGGTTCGGCACGACACGATTTCAAACAGTTCTTGGCCAAAAACGTTTTGCCACGGTTTGCAAAACGTGATAACCATGCTGGTGTGATAACCCACAACTGGAATTTGCAAACGCCAAAGTTACTCATTTGTTTCAAGGTAGCTGGCAAAGTTCGCTATGGTGAGGTTTGTGTATCTTTTATGTATAATGTATCTTAATGATTTTATGATGGTTTAACTACTATAGTACATGTACATCATTTTCTACATGCCTTTATCAACAGGAAGGTAGATTGTACTAGCAAACGTTTTAAAATTCATATAACATTTAATTATTAAGGCTGTCGATTTAACTCATTAATTTAGTGTAAAAATAAAAAAAAATTATGTGTTAAAATAATTTATGCAATTAATCATGCACGTGTACATAAATTCAGTAATAAAAGTGCAAATTCACCTACCATTCAGTACATCTGTTTTTACAGGCCACGTCAATAGGTGGCGGCGTGCCTCAACACACAGCCGCAGAATGAGAACCACTCACTAAGGAGGAAACACAACAGAAAACAGTCATCTTGAGACACGCTTTTCAAAGTTTCCACTACTTTTAACTTGACACAGCATCCCAAAAATGCTCTATTTATGATGCTGAATACCAGTGAGATGCTCCAATCATGTCCGTCTGAGGCGCATGTACTGTACATAGAGTGACAATTACAAATAGCGCAGATAGAACGCAAGAACACATAGTGTGAGGACTGAACACTTTCCATCAACTGTGGTCTGCTTTTTTCCCTGTGCTTTAGCAGGGTGAAAATCAGGGTAAAAAGTAGTCCAAAAACTGGAATCTGCAATCATCCTCCATAGCACACTAACTCCTATGTTTACCTCTCACGTCATCTGATGTACTGTATTTTTTATGTGCATTCAAGCACAATGGAAAAAGAAACCGTAACTGTGCCAATAGGCCTGGATCAGTACAGAACGGCATGGTTTCGCAACAGAAACCTTCCGGCTTGATGGTGGTAAAGCTGCTTTAGGCACATGGGATGGAAACACTCCTTTTCGCAAATAGTTTTTGTGGTATTCATAACTTGGATGGTAACATGTTCATTGTTTGAAATTGAAAGAATAATCCTTTGCTTAAAGTGCTTAAAAACAACAAACAAAATTGGAGTTTTGTGGCTTTCAACCCATGTCTGAGAGCTTTGAGGCTATCTACGTGTTACATACTGCTAAAAGTTGACAATAATTAACGTTTTGCTAATGTAAACCTTTAAAATACAGTCTTTCTTGTCTGGTAAAACAGACAAAAAATATTGATGACTCATCTTGTACTTATCCAAAATGTTGTGCCATTAAATGCTCTGGCAAGTGATTTCATGTGGTCATCAAGGTATTGGTTTATTTTTAAGTCACAGGAGTTAACAAGTACTAATGTTTAAAAAAAATAGTCTTAACAATACTGTACCTCAGACTTCTATCTTTCTCAGTGGCATGCCAGACTTTGACATGTAATATAGGACATAGTAGGCCAAATAAATTATAACAGCTTAAGTTGTTTTTATTGTTGTGCCCTTTTTTCAGCCAATATAATTGACTCTAATATAACATTTCAATATAATTGAAATGCCACTTTTCCCTAATATCAGCATGAACTATTCCAGCTCATCTCTGCATGAATAGTTTTTTAAGTTATGTGAGCACATAATCACTTGTTTTTAGAATGATGCACTTTAGTTGTTATGAGCTTAGCTGATGCCCTCACAACTGTGATGTTACAAAATAGTTGTCCTGATATACCTAGTCTTAGATACATATTGGAATGAAGCATAGCTTTGGCATAAATGCACTGTAAATTGTAAATTGTCTCTTTGGAAACTGATTTTAAACCATGACTAAGTTTAACCTGCATTCAGAAAAGGAGCCAAATTAGAGATTGTCCACATAGGTGGATGGAAGTGTATTTGTTTTCCAAATTCCAGTTGGTTGTAGTCACTTTTAGAGTCGGTTTTCAATGTACTGTATCTTCCTGCATACTTGGGTCTTAATCAATACACAGTTGACACTGTTTCTTTGCCAAGTTGTAATGCAATGAGAGGTTTTTTAAAATGCATTAGGAAGACTTAGAAGTTCCTCCATAGACGAGAAGCACACATTTGCTTACTGCATACAAGACATTAATTAAAGATATAAAAGTATAGCACCAAAAACTGCACAGTGTTGTATTGCATACTGTGTTCCTCTTAGAGTCTATCATATAAAGTGGAGCAGAGAGAAGGATTATTATCGGCTGGTGGTGTGTCATCAGTCTGCGGGGTTACTGTGCACCCTGCCAACCGACCCGCCTCACTTCCATGCTCAGATTGAGATGTCAGAGGGAGGAGCATGTTGGAAAATGTGTCAGGCTACTGAGCATGGAGAGATTTTCCCAGTGCCTGCAGGCATGTGATCTATTATCTTTATGATAAACATATGAATATTTGCTCTTTGATTCGATCTTAGTTGTTCTGAGAGGCGGTGCTGTCTTTGTCTGTTTGCCGAAATATTAACAGATTCATTTAATATCCTGTATTTTATTGTGTTTTAGTCATTCATTCATTCATTCATTTCACATCATTCACTTGATACTGAATGGTAAATGCGGTATTCTGTGGACAGTTATTTATAATGATAGCTAATCAGTATAATTGACCGTTGTCCCAGGCAACCAATGGTCTGATTGTATATAATCCCTTTTATACATTGTTTCATTTAATAATATTAATAATTTAAATATTTCATATTAATTTTATAACTACAATTCTTATTATAACTACTGTTATTATCATTGTTATTAATAATATAGTAAATAATATAATAACAATATATTTAATAATTATATTTATATGTTAGTATTAATATTGTTATATAAATTTGTATTATATTCAAAATAATATATATTAAAGAAAACAAAACTTGTTGTTGTTGCGATTAATTATCAATTTTATTATAATAATTAGTAGTAGTAGTAGTAGTGGTGGTTGTATTATGTACAGTATATTTAGACATTTATATGATATATTTTCAAATGTAATAATGTAAGTTTTCCCCTCATACATCACTTCTGTTTTGAATTTGGTGACATAATCCATATTGTTTTGCTGTCTGTCTCCGTGGTGATTGCTCTCAAAACAGGAAGAGGAAGTCTGCGAGAGTCTGATGTGACTTCCCATGATTCTGCAATGTTTTAAGGGTTTTTATCATATCACATCTTTCCCCAAACATCTTAATCACTAGTTTTAATGTCCATTTTATCTCATTGTCCAACTGATGGAGTGATGTTACCATATTAGAAATGTCAGTTCTGATGTTTATAAATGAAAGATTCCTTCCGTCCCTACCCATGTTATCTGATTTAGCATTCCCCTGACAGCCTGGACAGTTTGAACAGGCCGAGCAAATAGGCAGAGATTAAAAACACGAGAAACAAAACAGCTCAGTTGTTACATAACTGTAGCACGGCAGAGCTCTGCGATGTGCCTTTAAATGCTGCAGACTGTCAGGTGATCAGACAGGCACCGTCATCTCAGTTCACTGAGACACCACAGCGTCTCTGAGAAGCTGATGAGACGCTGAAGACATAAAGGTGGGGGTGGAGGGGGGTTAGTAGGGGCTGACGGGGTGAGAGAGGACAAGAGGACACGAGATAGTGAGGAAAATAGAGAGGTCCCTTTAACTGTTATCAAAGTGTTCTCTCTGTTTCTTTTTCTCTCTCGCTCTCTGTTTCGCCACTCATTATGTAGCAGCGAGCGTGTTGACGGATTGGATGTTTCAAGAAGCAGCGTTTGTGTGGCCATAACAGAGCAAAAAAAAAACAAGAATTAAGTGCTGCGTCACAATGAGCAAAGAAATAGTGAAAGAGATAGAGGCATTGCGGGATTATTTGCGGCTTCAGAACCATCTGTTTGGATGACCACAATGTGAATTTGAGATGTATGCAGACATGAGTCAGTCTACAAAAACAGCAGTCTGAAAGAGCATTTCTGCTGTTGCAACGAGATGAAAATAGAGCGTGCGGGAGAGGGTGGAGGGCTGGTAGAGAGAGAGAGAGAGAGAGAGAGAGAGAGGGAGGGAGGGGGAAAGAGAGAGAGAGAAAAAGATTTTGGATTAGTTGCTACGTCACTTTTTCACGTCCAAAGGAAACAGCAGCTAGGAGGAGAGGATTCGGACATGTGTATTTTTCTCCTACCTGTGAGTGTGTCCAAGCCCTTTGTTTACTCATCAACCTTTCATCGGTTTTAATACATTCGCCAGAATCGCAGCTCCAACATGAATGCTGAGGATGTGATATAGTTTCTCGGAGTCCAGGTCTTTGTGTGTATGTCGATGTGTGTCTGAGTTCGATGCTGAGCGTAATGGCGTTGCGAGATGTGTAAGGGGCGGACGAACAAAAACGTTAACATTATTAAAGGGTTAACTAAACTATTGCTGTTCTCGAAGGTTCCTGAGATATACTAGAGGAGTTTGTGACCGTTTACAATTAACACTTGAGATTAATACAATTGTTTTGATTTGATCTGCACCCATTACTCGAACAAAAATGCTGTACATCTAAAGTGTCTATACCGTAATCCCTATACGTATGTTACAGTTGATATTGTTATTCTGTATACATAACATCATGTCTAAGCTGGCTCCTTGAAACAGGTAAGTGATATATATAACAGTCTGATATACAACATCAGAAAGGGAAATGTCAGACAAGATCAGTCTCAGCTTTTTAAGACATTAATACTTCAGAATTTACTTTATGGTCTATCATTTTATGTCACATGTAACACTAGAAGAGCAGGTGGAGGAGGTATTGCCCAAGAGATGTTGTTTCGAAGGGGTACCACCAGGACAAGGAACATTGCAGCTAAATTTGTGATATCTTGGCAGCGAAGAGGGCATATCATGGTGGTAAATAGGGCTCTTATATCAGTTTTGTTGTTTTCACGTTTCTGTTCCATTAAAAAAATTGGTTTCTGCAGAGTTACAGGAAATACAATTGTTGACGCAGTCATATTTGCTGTACTTTCTGACTAGTGCATGACTGTTTTCACCTCTCTGTGTCTCTCTGGGTCTTGCCTTAAATTCAGGGTTAAGATTGTATCACAAGGGGCTTTAATTTTATGAAAAGGGTGTAAACGTCATAGGAGGGAATTAGGGAAAGAACTAGAATGAGAGAGAGAGAGAGAGAAATTGTTTACCTTGCTCTCTTGGTGACTGTGGCATGCACCCAGTTCACATGCGCTAGACTTCCTACAGCAGCCATAACAGAGAAATGAGCGACAGAGCACCCCTCCTATCTGGCACTGGTTGGTCCTTCCGACTTTTTTCACAGCTCCAAAAATCCCATTAGATTAGCCCTGGCAAAAGTTGGAGGGATTCATATGATTGGCTGAAAGATAAGCAGTCTATGATGTTGGATAGTTTTTGTTTTAGAGCGCTGTTACTTAGTAGAATCGCACTATATATAAACAATGCACAAAAGCATTTTGTTTGATGTAATTTAAATGTGTTGCTTTTGCTTTAAAATTTGATTTAAAGGGATAGTCTATGCAAAAATGAAAATCCTGTCATCATTTAATCACCCTCATTTTGTTCCAGACCTGTATTCCTGTCTGACTTTATTTTAGCTGAAAACTGTTACTGAATTTTAGCCTCAGTAACAGTTTTATTGCATCTTTTTTTTTTTCATACTATGAAAGCAATGGTGACTGAGGCTAACATTCTGTCTAACATCTCCTTTTGTTTATGGAAGATAAATATGTATAAATATGGGTTTGGAGCAACATTAGGTTGAGTAAATTATAACAGAATGTATTTATTTATTTAAATTTTAAGATTAATAATGTTCCTCAATGTAACCCGGAATACATTATCATGTGCGTAATATGGATTAAAAGTATCTGGTTACAAGATTCTGCTTATGTAAATACATCCTCTTGAGGGTGTATCTGAATTATTTGATTAGATATGTCATCTCATTGCGGTGCTTATTTATTCTCCAATCCCTCCATTGTCTTTGTGCCTGTGTGATTTGGCACATTCAATCAGTTTCCATCTTCCTCTGCTAGCTGACCACTGTGTTTCCTGTTTAAATAGAGTGTCAAAACAACATTTCACTTTTGCACGTTTGTCTATACGCATGACATTTGTCCCATTATGTAGGATACAGTTCTGTCCAGTAACTTTTAATCCTGTAAGTGTTTCTAAAAGGTGTTTTTCCATCAGAAACCTGTTGCACGTCGAGCAGTGTTGTCCCCAGTTTACAGTGTGTGTGCGTTTCTGAGGCAGAGGTCTGCACTGCAGTTGTTAATGCTGCATTAGACGCTACAGGCCAGAACTCTAGCAAATGCTGGTAGCTCTGTGGCACCTGAGGGCTGGAGGGGAGAGCATCCCCAGTCTACCTCACTGCTCATCATATGGGAAGGGGCATTTTTTTATAGATGAAGCTCGCCACGTGATGGAGTTAACCCATGGGCTTCTGAGCCAAGGATTGGGCTGTGACGCAGATTGGAACTTGTGCTATTTTGTCCTGATGCTCGGCGTGGTATTGTTTTTCTCTGCGATATCAGTGTAGGCTTGTTCTTCCGGGAGCTTTTTTTAACTTTTCTTAATGATATTTGTTCAAGATATGGTCATGCAGATACTTAATTTGTTGTAGACTTAAAGCCTGTTCTTTCCTTGATCCAAGCGTTTGCTTATTGCTATGACAGACAGACAGACAGACAGACAGACAGACAGACAGACAGACAGATAGATAGATAGATAGATAGATAGATAGATAGATAGATAGATAGATTTACTTAGTAAATAAGTATAAAAAACTAAATTTTTCTGATTTGTTTTTCTAAGTCCTGAAAAACTGTAAACCAGTTTAAAGCAAGGATGCAGCAAACAAGCAGGTGGGAGAAAGTGAGAAGAGCAACCAGACACCTCTAAACAGCAACTGTCACCATGCTTCTCTCCGCTCGGCTGGCAAAGTCCCTCGAGCTCCATCCTATCAGTCAGATAAGGGTTACAGAGCTCCTGGGGCATGTTTCTTACCTCTGCCATACATCTCAAAACAAACACGTTGTGCTGTTTTCTAGCAAACTAAAGAAGTGAGAAAAATATATATATTTTAGCGTTTGTGAACAACTTTGCTTTGTCTGATCTTGTTTAATCAGTAATTTGGACTTGACTCTAAAAAAGATTTAGCAGGAAGTTGTAATAAAGCTGAGTGATATCTGTGGGGTAAGGGGGTTGTTTACTTGCCAAAGGGTTTGGCCCTGAGGACGAAGGCACATAAAGAACAAAAAAACTTGGCAAAGTGTCAGTCTTACAGGGCAGTACCTGCCGCCACACCCTCACCGAGTGCTGGCATCAGGAATATCCCTGCCAGATTTCTCCATTTCCTGCACCGACTTCATTTTGGAGACTTCAGCGGTGGAGGCATCAAAACAGAGTGAGGTAACAGCCTACAAGAACATCTGCCTCTAAATGTCACACATTTAGAGAAGAGCTGATAAACGGTGAGGTATCGAAATTAATGTTTTTCATTGGAGCTTTTTTTGTTTACTTAATTCTATCTGCTTTTCTATCGATATTAGAAGCCAAACGAATGTCATTTTGAGAAGCGGGGTTGTGCAGAGCCAAATTTATAGATCTTTGCTCAGATATGCTAACATGGTTTTGCTCTCAACACATCTTTGCTTTATCTCCGTAGATGCTGCCTTACAATCCTAACCTTGCATGGGCATTTCCTTGAGTCATTGAGTGACAACTGCTCTTGGCATTTAGGGCGTTCTTCAGTGCCGTGGTTCTCAACTGGTTTTGTTTCAGGATCCAGGTTTTGCATTGGACATGAAGTAGCAACCCAACACAATACCAAAATTGTTTCTTGTACAAATGTCAACAAAAATGTGCTTTTAATCAAACATCGAAATGTATAAATGTTACAAAAGTGTTTTTTTGCCTGCACAGCTGGAGTTGCACTTACTGCCCCCTGACGACTGAGACTTGTAAAAAAAATAAAGGTGGTAGGCTACTTCAAGCTTCAATTGCTTCGATGGATTGGAACATTTTTATTACAGCTTGGGGGCATGATTAATTAATCATTTCGAGATCTGTGAAAAATGTTGACTGTGACTCCTCTTGGAAGCTGGTTTCATATGGTGTCTTAGAGTGCTGTTGTAATGAATCTAGCACCATTTGAAATCAGTGTTCTTGGGGTGGGAAATGCATCGCTCTTATTAGTGACAAGAAAACTGTGACAACATTCACACTGTATGCTGTAAACACAGCTTATGATTTCAAGACTTCAAGATCTATGTCCTCAACCCAAGGTTGACCGATTACTTTTGGTGTTCAGAGTCTTTTGGGGTTTCTAGCACCATTTGAAATCGGTTACAATGAAGGACAGATATCAACGGTGCAGAAAAAAGGCATTTAGCATCTCCTTGAATTAATTAAACAATGTTTCTTTGTTTTATAGAATGTCTAGAAGTATAACAATATAAATAATAGGAATGGGCTGATCGATACTAAAGTATCGATACTTCCGATACTGATGTGGTATTAAGAATATCGATCCTCACATTAAAATATAAATTCAGAAGTTTTTTTTAACAAGTGATCTTATTATTTAGATTACATGAATATTAATGCATCTCATAAGCTTCGAAGTGGAAAAAAGTATTATGTAAGCGAATTGTTGCATGGCACCGGAAAAAAAAAATTTCTTCCGCTCATCATGACGTGCAGAAATGCTAAAATACACTAGCAGTCACAGACAGTGTTCACCCCTTCTGTCATAGTGCTTGTTCAAATAGGGAGCAGAGCTTTCCTGCGGTAATGGCATCTGGAGTTATTCACACTTGATACAAACCTAGACGTGACGTATTATAATGGACTTGTGTGACCATTTTTACAGGCTTATTTAAATTCAGAGGTGTTAAAACATTGATAATGGTCTGTAATCCGTGTAAATAAATGATACCCTCATGAAAGCTTACCATGGATTTACTGTAGCAATATTGTATTAAACATGACTGCAGTAACCACGACTGTAGTAACCAGTTTTTTTTCTCTCCTTTTTGGCAGTAACCAAAAAGTAAGGTTTTGATACAATTGCTCATGGTTTTACTACAGCATTACTGTAGTATCCATATGGTTACTTTGTTTTAGTAATAGTAACCATATAATAATATCTATGGTTAATTTGAAGGTTTTATATGTGGCTTATACTAACACATTTTTAAAGGGTAAACAAAGCAGCCTAATAATTTTCTGTTGAGGCCCATAAATATGATTAAAAAATGTAAGTAGCCTAATAATAAAGTTGCTAATTTTATCCAAATAATTTGTATAAATTCAGTTGAATAGAGGTATCGGTATTGGTATATCAGCATTAGCCTTAAAATATTCGTACCGGATCGAAAAGAATATAAGTGGTATCGCCCATCCATCACTAATTAATAAGTATATAAAAAAAAAAGGTAACAAACAAAATAGTTGCAAATTGTTGTTGTTGTTTTTACATAATGTCATATACCATTACTTACAAAAGTGTTTAATCCAGGTCCTTGATGAGCCCAGTAATGCACATTTGAGGTGACTTTCTCATTACTTGGTGATCTTGAGATAGAAAATAAATTACAATACATTTCAAAGTCTTCAAAGGGATAGTTAATCGAAAAATGACCTCTCACCATTTACTCACACTTGTTGTTCAAACGCATAATTTTTTTGATGTACAGAATCAGATTGGTCGTTCCATGCGATTACAAAACATGGTTTAAGCATTAGGGCATTCAATGTAGCGTTGTATTTTAAGTCATTCGATAGTTTGAGTTTTGAAATTTATGTTGTTCGTCTCACGCATGCGTTCAAGAGTGAGAGAACGCAATGATGTAAAAATCGTGAAAAATCGTTGAATCTGGTTCATGAGTTCAACTTACTCGATACGGCAGCAGTTGTTAACAGTTCTCTGGTGAGTTTATCTTTGTTCCTCAAACAAAATCTTCATATGACTTCAGAAGACAGCGTCTTTGTCGAATGATACTTTTGCATCGGTTTTGACGCTTAAAGGCCTCGTCCCTACCCACCAAGAAAGTCATATGGGTTTGAAATGTAGCGATGGTGAGTAGATTGTGACTGTATTTTCCTTTTGGGCGAACTATATTTTAATAATCCTTAGGTTAAAAAAAAAAAAAAATGGTAGGTTATTATCATAAAGTACCACTAGGTGGCATGATTGCTCTTTAATAATTTACTTGTGCTAGTTGATTGTTTCTGTTTTTATTTCTCTGGTAGCTATCTTAATTTTAATTTTTAACACATTTTTAAACAGTAATATTAGGCTACATCTACAACTGTCACTCTGACAGTTTATATAACTACACTGCTTGTTTATTATACACAACATTATTATTAAATATAATAACTGATACCTTTCTGTGTGGAGAGTAAATTGAGACTACAATCTGCTACGAGTTTCCTTAATCACTGTTAGTATTAAAGGTGCTACACTGGTGGCCAAAAGTTTGGAATAATGTACAGATTTTGCTCTTATGCAAAGAATTTGGAACTTTTATTCACCAAAGTGGCATTCAACTGATCACAATAAATATACAGTGAGGAAAATAAGTATTTGAACACCCTGCTATTTTGCAAGTTCTCCCACTTGGAAATCATGGAGGGGTCTGAAATTGTCATCGTAGGTGCATGTCCACTGTGAGAGACATAATCTAAAAAAAAAAAATCCAGAAATCTCAATATATGATTTTTTAACTATTTATTTGTATGATACAGCTGCAAATAAGTATTTGAACACCTGTCTATCAGCTAGAATTCTGACCCTCAAAGACCTGTTAGTCTGCCTTTAAAATGTCCACCTCCACTCCATTTATTATCCTAAATTAGATGCACATGTTTGAGGTCGTTAGCTGCATAAAGACACCTGTCCACCCCATACAATCAGTAAGAATCCAACTACTAACATGGCCAAGACCAAAGAGCTGTCCATAGACACTAGAGACAAAATTGTACACCTCCAAAAGGCTGGAAAACGAGTAGGGGAAATTGCGGGGAGGGGAGGCTACGGGGAAATTGCCAAGCAGCTTGGTGAAAAAAGGTCCACTGTTGGAGCAATCATTAGAAAATGGAAGAAGCTAAACATGACTGTCAATCTCCCTCAGACTGGGGCTCCATGCAAGATCTCAACACGTGGGGTCTCAATGATCCTAAGAAAGGTGAGAAATCAGCCCAGAACTACACTGGAGGAGCTGGTCAATGACCTGAAAAGAGCTGGGACTGGTAATACACTAAGACGTCATGGTTTGAAATCATGCATGGCACGGAAGGTTCCCCTGCTTAAACCAGCACATGTCAAGGCCTGTCTTAAGTTTGTCAATGACCATTTGGATGATCCAGAGGAGTCATGGGAGAAAGTCATGTGGTCAGATGAGACCAAAATAGAACTTTTTGGACATCATTCCACTAACAGTGTTTGGAGGAAGAAGAATGATGAGTACCATCCCAAGAACACCATCCCTACTGTGAAGCATGGGGGTGGTAGCATCATGCTTTGGGGGTGTTTTTCTGCACATGGGACAGGGCGACTGCACTGTATTAAGGAGAGGATGACCGGGGCCATGTATTGCGAGATTTTGGGGAACAACCTCCTTCCCTCAGTTAGAGCATTGAAGATGGGTCGAGGCTGGGTCTTCCAACATGACAATGACCCGAAGCACACAGCCAGGATAACCAAGGAGTGGCTCTGTAAGAAGCATATCAAGGTTCTGGCATGGCCTAGCCAGTCTCCAGACCTAAACCCAATAGACAATCTTTGGAGGGAGCTCAAACTCCGTGTTTCTCAGCGACAGCCCAGAAACCTGACTGATCTAGAGAAGATCTGTGTGGAGGAGTGGGCCAAAATCCCTCCTGCAGTGTGTGCAAACCTGGTGAAAAACTACAGGAAACGTTTGACCTCTGTAATTGCAAACAAAGGCTACTGTACCAAATATTAACATTGATTTTCTCAGGTGTTCAAATACTTATTTGCAGCTATATCATACAAATAAATAGTTAAAAAATCATACATTGTGATTTCTGGATTTTTTTTTTTAGATTATGTCTCTCACAGTGGACATGCACCTACGATGACAATTTCAGACCCCTCCATGATTTCTAAGTGGGAGAACTTGCAAAATAGCAGGGTGTTCAAATATTATTTTCCTCACTGTATAGTCAGGACATTAATAATGTGGAAAAATTACTATTACAATTTGATAATAAAAAAAAATATTCTGAACTTCTTGAACTACTTCAAAGAGTTTTCATCAAAAAAAAAACCTCCATGTGCAACCATGACAGCTTTGCAGATCCTTGGCATTCAAGCTGTCAGTTTGTCCAGATACTCGGGTGACATTTCACCCCATGCTTCCTGTAGCACTTGCCATAGATGTGGCTGTCTTATCGGGCACTTCTCATGCACCTTACAGTCTAGCTGATCCCACAAAAGCACAATGGGATTAAGCTTTTTCTTTGTAATTCTTCCCATAAGGCTTGCACCCCTGAGTCTTTTCTTTACTGTTGTACATGAAACATCTAGGTTACTATTGTAACCCCCCTTCCCTGATGGAGGGAACAAGATGTTGTGTCGATTGAAGCGACACTAGGGGTCTTTCTTGAAGGCCTCGGTTACCTATGAACTTGAGAAAAGGCCAATGAGAAATTTCTCTCCCCCGGACATATGGGTATAAAAGGAGAGAATCGTGCGTCTGTTCATTAATGTTTTGCACTGAGGAGCTGAGAATGAGGTTCGGCCGTTACAGTGGCTTGGTACAGCGTCGTGGCCGGGGGGACACAACGTCTCGTTCCCTCCATCAGGGAACAGGGATTACAATAGTAACCTAGACATTCCCCTTCTGTCACTCACTCGACGATGTGTCGATTGAATAGGGGTCCCTATTCAATCACGCCATGTGCTGAACTGTGTATGTGAACTGCTGATGCAGGTGCGGGCATGCAGTTGCGTGCCAAAGCAGCAAGCTGCATCAGACTGCACATACCCTTCCCCAACACCCATAAAAACGTCAAACTTTTTAGGTTACCGGCATCCCCAAAGGGGGAACAAGCGACGTCCCAAGCATGGGAGCAGGCCGCGCTAGCCGCGCCTTTTCTCTTTCTATGTTTTTCGCATAGAGTTAAAGGGGCTGGGGCCATTTAACGCTATAACACGCATTGGGGGAGGCGTTATTTTCCAACTCCTATTCTTTCAGGGGGAAAAGACCCTGCGGAGACAACATCCTACCCAGACTGGGGGGAGGTTAACTGTGGCGAATATGTCACATGGGTTTTTTGCCCGCATGTGGAAGTGACGCGGTGGTAGAACCTACCTAGTGAGGGAGGAGTTACTAAAAAACACAGCAACCGGGGGGAAAAGGGGACTGCCCAAGGGAGATGCGTGACCACCAAAAGGGGGACTGTACTGCAGAAAATACACACAGGGGGATTAGTCCATGATGGCCAAACCCTGTGGAGCATTTATTCCAGTACATAGTAGTTAGTACCCGTAGTCGGTCTGGTCGGGAATTCCTCCACTGAATTCACGGACCAGAGGGCTAGGGAGGAAAGACATCCAGGGAGCGTGAGTTTAGTGGACTCTCCTTGGAGAAAGAGCACACGTGATCGCCTCAGTAGAGGGGAAGGGTGCTATGTGCAATTGGAGCACCCGGTCATTTGTTCCGTATTACGGAGTTCTACGTGCTGAGAAAATACAGGACAAAACCGACTCAACCCTGAGATTGTAGAATCTGGTTAGTTTCCTAAGGACTTACCATCCACTGCGTCATGGTGAGCTGATATAGCGGCTACATAAACTTTCAAGGTGGAGAGGGACAGCCTCCCCTCCAGCCTCTCCTGCAGAAATGAGAGCACTGACCTGACTGCGCATCTCTGCAGGTCTTCAGATCGGGAAGAATACCAATTCGTGAATAAATGCCATTTCAGGGCGTAAAGCTGCCTGGTAGAGGGAGCTCTGGCTTGGTTCATCATGTCTACGACAGCAGGTGATAGGCCACTTAGATCTGCCCAGAGGGTGCCCAGTCCCTGAGAAAGGAGGTCCTTCGCCAGGAAGGTGCTGTCGTGAGGAGCATGAGATCCAAGAACCAAGTCCGCGTGGGCCAGTAGGGGGCCACTAGAGTTACTTGTTCCTCGTCCTCCCTGACCTTGCACAGCACCCGTGCAAGTAGGCTCACTGGGGGAAATGCGTACTTGCGCAGCCCCCGGGGCCAGCTGTATGCCAGCACGTCTGTCCAGAGGGGAGCCTCCGCTAGGGAGTACCAGAGCGGGCAGTGGGAGGTCTCTTGGGAAGAGAACAGGTCTACTTGTGCTTTGCCGAACCTCTCCCAAATCAGCTGAACCAACTGGGGGTGGAGCCGCTATTCTCTGCTCAGTGTGCCCTGTCGCAACAGCGCGTCCGCTGCCGTGTTGAGGCTGCCAGGATATGAGTGGCGTGCAGCGACCTGAGTCGCTTCTGACTCCAAAGGAGGAGATGGCGGGCGAGTTGTGACATCGCCTGCCTGAGTGCCCGCGCTGTGACGTTCGTGGCCCAGAGGGCGAGGTCGGTCACAGAGCACAGTTCCTGCTGCATGTCGGGGTCAGGACTACCCAAGTGCAGATCTTTAAGTGCCTTGGCCTGGTGGACTTGCAGGAGGGCCATGGCATGCAGGGCAGAGGCGGCCTGTCCGGTGGCGCTGCAGGCTTTGGTGGTCAGTGACGTCATCATCCTACAGTGGAGTACCAGGCGATCCTGCAAGGTGGCAGCATTTTCCGGGCACAGGTGGATCGCAACCGCTCTATCCACCTGGGACATTCGAGTACACGTGGGCAGCCCCGCCATCGAGGGTAGTGAAAGCGGACGAGCGAGGAGGTCGGTTACAGGCAGTGAAAGGTGCCCTCCAAACATCCCAAAAACAAACACAAATAATATATTAAGTTTCTTTTTACTAACCAAATAGCTTTCGACTGTGTTTGGTATAATGACAAGTGATTTTCTTGTACCAAATTAGCAATTTAGCATGATTACTCAAGGATAAGGTGTTGGAGTGATGGTTGCTGGAAATGGGGCCTGTCTAGATTTGATCAGAAATTACTTTATTCATATAGTGATGGTGCTGTTTTTTTACATCAGTAATGTCCTTACTATATTTTGTGATCAGCTGAATGCCACTTTAGTGAATTAATATACAAATTTACTTCTGAACCAACTAAATCTGTACATAATTTCAAACTTTTGGCCGCCAGAAGTGTATATTAATGCAGTTTCCAGTCAAAGCTGGAAAACAATTAACACACACAGTGTTAAAATGAGTGCAAAAACCAGAGTGTAGATCAGAATAAATCAATACATTTTGAAAGTTATTCCTTATGATGGGCACATATCTCAGAATTATAATTCGGCAGATCTTTTGGGGGTAATAAATATGGTGGATTTTTTTTTTCTTCTTTTTCAATTTAATTCATAACAGCCAAATAAACTGGAAACAAATATTGAAATACATCAAACAGGCTAACCACAAAATGCAGTGGCTACATTGAGTGTAAAAGAATGGAAGATGATATGTACACTAAGTGTAATAGAAGGTAGATGCTATTTACATTGAAAGTGAAAATGAAAATAGTGATATAGAGTATTTGCACCAAGTGTACATAGCAACACAAAAGATCTTGTTTACACTAAGTGCAAATAGATAATATAGAAGACATGCTATTCACACAGAATGTAAATAGAAGTAATTGTATTAAATTGTCTGAGCGATGTTAGGTGGAGTCAATGAAAATAACAGGGTTGGCTCTTTTCACTTGTTTATGGCCACAAGGACAACATAACTGACTGTGCTAATGCATGTTCATCAGTCTCACAATTGAGAGGCAAATAGCCCATGTTCACACAGCCATTGTTTGGGACATATTTAGGAACAGGTGTGAATGTCAAAATGTACTATTCATACAACAGCTTACAGTAGTCTGTTTAAACAAATAGCCGAAGTCAAGCCCATATTAACACCTGTAATCATTGTGTCAAACATAGTGTTTAAAGTAAATTTGGTGACATCCACAACACCAAAGAAAAGTATTTTTAATAAAACTTTAATCAAAAATATGGGGAATGAGACAGGGATGCCCTCTCTCCCCTCTTATTTGCCCTAGCTTTTGAACCATTGGCAGAGGCAATAAGATCAAACCCTAAGACTGTGGGTATACATTTAATAAAATAGAGTGTAAATTATATTTATGCCAATGATTTGCTGATATACATATATGTATATATAAGTGAACCGGATAGATCTTTGCTAACTTTGTGTCATATAGGTCAACATTAACTTAAAGTAGACTAAACTAAAAAGTGATGTACTTTGAATAATAATAATAATTTTAATTTTTATGCATTTCAATTTCATAGTAATCTTTAATAAAATAAAAAATGACATATTTTAAGTTTTATTCATTTAATTTTTTTAAACATTGCACAATTAAAATTTATGGAATATTTGTTATGAAATTGAAATGCTTAAATCTTAAAAAATAGGCCAAAATATTATGCCTATTAGTAAAATGTACCCCAATGACTAAGAGACGATAAGTCCATTTAAGTGGATCTTAATTTAAGTACCTTGGTATACACTTATAAGCAATAAATTAGAAGACTTGTATAAACTTAATTATAAGCTACTTATGGGGGGGTGACAGCAGCAGATGCACGTGCTGAATTAAGCTGTCCTAGGAGTGTAACTAAAATTAAAATGTCAATTTTGCCTTTTATGTTTTCTACAGTATCTTTTTGTACAGTATTTTACAGTATATCTAAAATGTCCTATGTAAAATAATACAATTCTCCATATACTGTATAATAAAGTTGAGAAAAGTGTAATGAAATGTTTAGGTTTTAAAATTTTACAAAGGCAACCACATTATGGGATAAAACAAAGAAAACACATTTTCCCATAGTATACATCAGAATGGCAAACAAAGGCATCAATGTAGGGGATCTATGTAATGAAGATATGTTTCCAGATTTTGAAATATAACTAGATTATCTGATATATATATATATATACCACAGTTAGTTCCTGTCCTCGAATCTGATTGGACGAGAGACATTCCATGAGCACTGATGATCTCATACAGCATCAGCATGTGTGTATCACTCCGCTTGTGTTCGTGCTGTTCTAATCTAAAGTGTAAGCATAGTGTATATGTGTTAGGAGTTACTGTCTTTATTTTTGAAATGACATATGTTAGCCAGCAGGTGGTGGCAAAAGATAATTTTTGTGTGTAATATGAGCTAGTTGGTGACGTAAAGTGAATCAGCTAAATCATTGAATACATATAACAGCCCTCTGTGAGTTTCCACATTGGATTCATACGGTTTAAAATGGCGGAGGACATCGCTGTTTCTATAGTGGATGACATCTGGCTAACCCGAAATAGAGAGGAATACCCAGCTTGGACGTCTATATTCCACTGAGAAATCTGACCTTCAGAAAGCTGTAAGCATCTCTGTTTGGGTGTGGCAACAGGTGATGATCGCACACGCTCCATCTCTCTCTCTCTCTCACACACACACACACACACACACACACACACACACACACACACACACACACACAATCCTTGATTATCCAATTACTTATTAGAAACAGCACAAGCCATGATACTATTTCTGAATTGAACATTTTTAATTACTAATGGAGGCTTTGTGCCTGCGGCCAAATCACAGCAGTGCTGATGTAGGGCCATATCGCACTCTTGCTTGTGTGATATTGCTTAAATATATTAGATTTACAGATTAGAATTTGGGCATTACACTCAGCTAAATATTTAGCTACTTTTGTATCCACCTTTTCCCTGATTTTTCTGCTGGCGGTACCATTACAACAAGAGACTTCCTGTAGGATGCTCCGCACTTCCACTTAGTTGACATGACCGTCTAAATAACTCTGGAAGAATTTGTACTGTTAAATGGTGTAAAAACAGCTACAAAAACTGCTGGAAAATCAACAAGCCCCAAAAGCTACCAATGCCTAAAACCGTTTGAGTTGCACTAGATTAGCCTAGCCAAATTCATTATTCAAATTCTCCATAATTTACTGGTGTTTAAAGAAACATTAATGTATATTTCCAAATGCTGTCTGCCTTTTTGAGAGAAAAAAAAACAACAACATTGAAACATAGCACATCAGTTATCAGTTTTGCCATCTTTTCTTGGCTCCTCTCTCATTCCGTGCTGTGTGTTTTGAGAGAAAGAGCGCTTTCATAAGAGCCACCGTGAGAACAAGGCACATTTTAATGCAAAATAGCACAAAAGTAAATGTAACATTCACTAACTTTGTGAAGTATTAATAAAAGTTATAGGGTGATTACCATACATCCTCTTTTTTCCAGACATGTCCTGTTTTTTCTGACCTTAAAAAGTATCCTGCTTGCATTTTTCTAAATTGCCTAAACTGTCTGTGATTTGTCTTTGTTTTCATATTAAGGTACTCTCTATATTTATCATACATTGTGCGTGTGCAACTGTTAAACCTGTTAACCTGTCAAAACCTATAGCTCATCGGTTTTCATTGTAAACATGATATAGTTCACCCAAAAAATATGCATTCTCTCATCATTTACTCACCCTTATGCCATCCCAGATGTGTATGACTTTCTTTCATCTGCTGAACATAAATGAAGATTTTTAGAAGAATTTCTCAGCTTCATACAATCCATACTTTTGGTCCATACAATGCAAGTGAATGGGTACCAAAATAATGAAGCTCCAAAAATAACAAAAGTCAGCATAAAGCAATCCATAAAACTTCAGAAGTGAAATGATAGAAGTAGGTGAGAAACAGATCACTTTCACATTCTTCTTCTTGTTGTGTTTTCCTTATGCATATCGCCCTCTACTGGGCAGGGAGAAGAATTTCAAGCAAAAAATTACTTAAATATTGATCTGTTTCTTGTCGTATGGATTACTTTTATGATGAATTTTTGGCACCGATTCTCTTGCATTGTATGGACCTACAGTGCAGAAATATTCTTCTAAAATAATAATTTGTGTTCAGCAGAAAAAGAAAGTCATGCACATCTGGGATGGAATGAGGGAGAGTAAACGATGAGAGAATTTTCATTTTTGGTGAACTATCCTTTTAACGTGGCTCCTCTCTCACTCTTTTACACATACACAGAGAGCCCGTGTCTCACGAGTAACTCTACCCTGTGTGTGATTGTGTACTTATCCATTCAGGTAATGCCGTTAAAAGCTTATGTCTGTATGCAGCTGTCAGTGAGAAAACAATATACGGTCATTAAACTGTCATTAGTTATGCTTCAGTGCTTGTTAATGGGAACCAGCTAGAAAACTGACGTCTCTGGCATCCTTGTTGAAAGCATGTGCTATTTAAGCATAATGGGTCATTTATTTGTCCAGGAAAATCATGGATACTGTTCAATAGAAAAAGTGGTTTTGTGAAATAGTAATACAAATCGTTTGGTTACGTATGTAACCTCCGTTCCCCGAGGGAGGGAACGACACGTTGTGTCGGAGAAGCGACACTAGGGGTCTCTCTTGAGCGCCGGTATTCACCTCTGACCTATTGAAAAGGGCCAATGGGAGTTGGCAGTCAGTATTTGCATACCCCGCCCCCGGACATACGGGTATTTAAGCGGGGCAAATACGGAAGTTTAGTCAGGATTTTTCTGAGGAGCCAGAATGGTCCGGCCACAACAGTGGCTCGGTTCAGTGACATGGCAGAGGAAAGACACAACGTGTCGTTCCCTCCCTCGGGGAACGGAGGTTACATACGTAACCAAACGTTCCCCTTCTGTCGCTCTCTCCATGTTGTGTCCGAGAAGCGACACTAAGGGACCCATTCCAATCTTGCCATGTGCTGAACCGTGTACGTGAACCGCCGATACAGAGGCGGGCAGGGATTTCATCCAGTGTCGCGCATCGTCTGTACCTGGCTGCACGTACCCTTCCCCAATGCCCCATAAGAACATCGGAGTCCTTCTAGTTACCCTGGGAGGGTAACAAGGCGATGTTTGCCAACATGGGAACGGGCCAGCCTGGCTGGGCCTCTTTTCTCTCTATGTTTCTCGCATAGAGCAATCACAGCCGGGGCCCTTACACGCATATAGGGAAGGGGGTCTTACCCAGACCCTGCGGAGACCACACCTGCCCTTTTTCTTGGGGAGGAAAAGTGGTAGACACGTCACACGGCCGTCTTAGGGCTCATGTGGAAAGTATGGTGCGGTGGTAGATCCAGCCTCGAAAGGGGGGAGTTGCTACAGCACGGCGACCGAGGCAGCTGAAACTGCCTAAGGGAGACACGGGGGTCCGCTCGTAAGGGGACAGAACCGTGGAATTACACACAGGGGGAGTCCGAGCAAGAGGCCTTACCTGTGGAGCACCTATACCAGTACAGGGTAGCCATCAGGGTACCCGCAGTGGCTTGGGTCGGCGAGTTCCTCTGCTGAACCACGGACCCGGAGGGCTGGGGAGGAATCGACCAGGGGCCCGACTCGGAGTGGGGCGCACTGGGAAGAAGGCGCACTACTTTACCTTGACGTCAGGAAAAGGGCGCTGGGTGCAAGCGATCCACCCGGCCGGTCGGTCTACGTGTTACCGAGTTCTACGGGCTCGGACCTGACAAAACACGAGACGCAACCGACTCAACGTGGAGGTTGTAAAACCTCGCGAAGGTGTTGGGTGTTGCCCAACCCGCGGCTCTACAGATGTCTGCTAGGGAGGTGCCCTTGGCCAGTGCCCACGAGGACTCAACACCCCTTGTTGAGTGCGCTCAGACCCGCAAGGGTAGGGGCACGGCCTGGGTGTGATAAGCCAGTGTGATGGCGTCGACAACCCAGTGGGCGAGCCTCTGTTTGGAGACGGCATTCCCTTTCTGCCGTCCCCCAAAGCAGACAAAGAGCTGCTCAGAGCGTCTGGTGCTCTGTGTGCAGTCCAGGTAAATGCGCAGGGCGCGCACTGGACACAGCAACGAAAGGGCTGGGTCTGCCTCCTCCAGGGGCAGCGCTTGCAGGTTCACTACCTGATCTCGGAATGGTGTGGTAGGAACCTTGGGCACATAGCCCGGTCGCGGTCTTAGGATCACAGACGTATCTGCCGGACCGAACTCCAGGCAAGTGTCGCTGACAGAGAACGCTTGCAGGTCCCCGACCCTCTTGATGGAGGCCAGCGCGATCAGCAGGGCCGTCTTAAGAGAGAGGGCCCTGAGTCCAACTGATTCAAGCAGCTCGAAGGGAGGTCTCTGGAGTCCTTCCAAGACCACCGAGAGATCCCAGGAGGGGACTAGGCCTGGCCGGGAGGGATTCAACCTCCGGGCGCCTCTCAGGAACCTGAGGACCAGGTCGTGCTTACCCAAAGACTTGCCGTCTACAGGATCGTGGTGGGCGGCGATAGTGGCAACATACACCTTGAGGGTGGACGGGGACAGCCTCCTGTCCAGCCTCTCCTGTAGGAACAGAAGCACTGACCTGATCGCGCATCTCTGCGGGTCTTCGGCTTGGGAAGAACACCAATCTGTGAACAAGCGCCACTTTAGGGCGTAAAGGTGCCTGGTAGAGGGAGCTCTGGCTTGGTTGATTGTATTCACAACGGTCGCCGGTAAGCCGGCTAGCTCTTCCGCGTCCCGTCCAGGGACCAGACGTGGAGGTTCCAGAGGTCTGGGCGCGGGTGCCAGAGCGTGCCCCGTCCCTGAGAGAGGAGGTCCTTTCTCAGAGGAATTCGCCAGGGAGGAGCTGTCGCGAGGAGCCTGAGTTCCGAGAACCAAGTCCGAGTGGGCCAGTAGGGGGCCACCAACGTGACTTGCTCCTCGTCCTCCCTGACCTTGCACAGCACCGGTGCAAGAAGTCTCACTGGGGGAAATGCGTACTTGCGTAGCCCCGAGGGCCAGCTGTGTGCCAGCGCGTCTGTCCCGAGGGGAGCCTCTGTTAGGGTGTACCAGAGCAGGCAGTGGGAGGTTTCCTGGGCGGCGAACAGGTCTACCTGGGCCTTGCCAAACCGTTCCCAAATCAGCTGGACCGACTGGGGGTGAAGCCTCCACTCCCCGCCGGGCAGGCGTTGTCGTGATAGCACGTCCGCTACGACGTTGAGATTGCTGGAGATGTGAGTGGCACGCAGCGACTTGAGTCGCTGCTGGCTCCATAGGAGGAGACGGCGGGCGAGTTGTGACATGTGGCGGGAGCGTACACCGCCTTGGCAATTATGTACGCCACCACCGTGGTGCTGTCCGATCTCACGAGGACATGTTTGTCCCGAACTAACAAGAGGAACTTCCTGAGAGCAAGAAGGACGGTCAACAACTCCAGGCAATTGATGTGCCAACGCAGCGGGCCCCTTTCCAACGGCCCGCTGCTGCGTGCCCACTGCACACGGCACCCCACCAGGACCGGGAGGCGTCGGTTGTGACCAGAACGCATCGGGACACCTGCTGCAGGGGCACTCCTGCCCATAGAAAGCAGAGGTCTGTCCAGGGTCGGAGTGTTTTGAGGCAGGCGGGGGTGATCCTTACCCGATGCGTGCCGTGGTGCCATGCTTGTCTCGGGACTCGAGTCTGGAGCCAGTGCTGGAGTGGTCTCATATGCATCAACCCCAATGGCGCGACCGCTGCGGAGGATGCCATATGCCCCAGGAGCCTCTGGAAAAGTTTTAAAGGGACCACTGTGCCTGGCTTGAAGGAAGCGAGGCAGTCCAGCACCGGTCTACCGCTGCGAACCAATCTAGATGCTGAACGCCAGCCAGAATATTTCTCTGCGTGAGCATTTTGAACGGGAGTTTTATCAAGGCCCGTTTGAAAACTCGCAAGTCCAGGATTGGTCGTAAGCTGCCGCCTTTCTTGGGTACAATGAAGTAAGGGCTGTAGAAACCCTTCCTCATTTCGGTTGGAGGGACGGGCTCTACCGCGCCCTTGGTTAAGAGGGTCGCGATTTCCATGCGCAGGGAACTGGCATGCTCGCCGTGTACTGCGGAAAAGCGGACACCCCTGAAGGGGGCGGGAGCTGGGCAAACTGAATTGCTTAACCGAGTCGAATGGTCCGGTGCAGCCAGCGTGATGCATTGGGAAGCGAAAGCCACACTTCCCAGCTCTGCGCTAGGGGCACCAAAGAGACGAGTATTTTGGATGTACCCGGCGGGGCCTCGCAGCGGGGCGGAACAGGTAATGCAGCGTCGGGCGGCTTCGTTGCGGCCCGAGGCTGAGGTGCTGAGAATAGACTCAAAGCACTTACCTTGCTCCGCGCACCCGGCAGGGGGCGGGTTCGTGACTGAGGAGGAGGTCTGATGCTGGCGTCCTCTGGACTCATCTGAACCGGCCGGCCGGGGGACAGTCGTGGGCAGGCGGAAGGCAGGATCGCCGCGTCCGGTGTACCGGGACTGTTGTGATCTGAAAGCACATTGCCGTGAAAATGGCATTTGCGGGCCAGGTGACCCAGAGGCAAAGGAAATAGCTATTTTATTGAGAATGTGGGTACCACAGCCCCTGTCAGGGGGTGTGGCAAATGAAAAAACAAAGGATTCTCCTCCCGGCCCTCCACCGGGGGACGGAGCGGTCTTACCACCTCTGGAGCTAATGTCTTCGGCTCTGGGTCGGCTGTCTTAGGAACGCTTGGGAGCCTTCCGGGTCCTGGAGGGGGTTCGTGAGACAGGGGGCGTGCGCCGCCTGCAGAGTGCTCGACGCTGGGGCTGAGAGCTGAGCCCGGGTTGAGGCGGAGCAGGAGCTGGTTTCCTCGCAGGGGGACGTCCTCGGCGGGCAGATGGGGCAGGGCCCGTAGCGGCAGGTCTGCGGCGGGGCATGGTGTGCGAAATGGCCTCCGTCTGCTTGGGCGAAGTTCTCGACGGTGTCACCGAAAAGGCCAATCTGGGAGACAGGTGCGTCCAGGAAGTGGTTCTTGTCAGCCTCATGCATCTCGACCAGGTTGAGCCAAAGATGCCGTTCCTGGACCACTAGGGTGGCCATCGTCTGTCCGAGTGCCTGCGCTGTGGCTTTCGTCGCTCTCAGGGCGAGGTCGGTCGCTGAGTGCAGTTCCTGCAGCACATCAGGATCAGGTCCACCCCTGTGCATGTTTCTGAGAGCTTTGGCCTGGTGGACTTGCAGGAGGGCCATCGCATGCAGGGCGGAGGCAGCGCGTCCAGCCGTACTGTAGGCCTTCGCGTTGAGCGAGGATGTTGTCCTACAGGGCTTGGATGGGAGTACGGGGCGACCCCGCCAGGAGGTAGGGCTACCGGGGCATAGATGGTGCGCAACTGCCCTATCGACCTGGGGAATCGCGTCGTATCCATGGCGCTCTCCGCCGTCGAGGGTGGAGAGAGTGGAGCGGTTGGCACCTAGTCGAGCGGAGAGCGGGACTCTCCACGTAGACGTCAGCTCATCATGCACCTCCGGGAAGAATGGAACTGAGGGGATGCGAGGCCGCAAACGGCGCGCTGCCCCCAGGAACCAATCATCCAACCGTGAAGGCTGTGGGGAGGATGGAGGGTTCCAATCCAACCCCACGCTCATGGAGGCCCGGGCAAGCATGTCGGACATCTGAGTGTCGGCCTCAGCCTGGGCCTGCTGGCCCGAAGGCGGCAGTCCAGGGGAGTCCTCGGCATCAGACACCGCACTCTCCGATGCAGCGGCGAGCTCATCTGCTTCGGACTCGGGAGGATAGACAGCCAGGCCGTGAGGCGAGCTGCTATCGCCGCGAGCGTGGACGGACACCATCGAGCGTGTCGGGGAACGGGAGGTTTGTGGGGGGTTACCCGGCGAAACTGCACCCACTGCCGCCCCCAAATCGCCCCCAGCGCCAACCGCATCGTCCTCAATCCCATGGGAAGAAGGAGCAATGCAGGGTGCAGCTGGGGTGGCTTGCTTTCTGTTGAAAGCAAGCCGCGACCGCAACGTGGTCATGGTCATGTTCTCGCAGTGAGAACATGAACCATCCACAAACGCCGCCTCGGTGTGATCGCGGCCCAAACACACGAGACAGCGCCTGTGGCCGTCTGAAGCGGAGAGCACTCTACCGCATCCAGGAACGACACAGGGGCGGAAAGGCATCTTGAAAAAGACGCGTCCTTAAAAGGACATTCAACGCCGCTGTGTTTGCTCTTTTAGAGAAAATTACTCTTTCAGTAAAAAACTCTTTTAATGCACAGTGTATGTGTGTGTGTGTCTGCGCTGTCGAAGCGCTCAGGGGCAACAATGCACGTCGTGCAATGCAAGGAGAAAGCCGCTGTTGTGCGCCGTCAAGATCCAACAGCATGCAGATCGTCAGAGGAAACAGGAACGTTAAGTGGTGTGTAACTCGCAGCAAACTGCAGACAGACCATCGGCTCCGAAGAAATTTTCTGACTAAACTTCCGTATTTGCCCCGCTTAAATACCCGTATGTCCGGGGGCGGGGTATGCAAATACTGACTGCCAACTAGGTCAGAGGTGAATATCGGCGCTCAAGAGAGACCCCTAGGGTCGCTTCTCCGACACAACGTGGAGAGAGCGACAGAAGGGGAAGATGTAATATTGATTGTGTTAAAAAAAACGAATATCCTAAATGTATGGGCTTCTAAATGGTGCTTTAAAAGAAGATGAAATGGGAATATTCTGAAAAAGAATGGAAGAATATTTCAATATATTATATTTGATTCTCTTTATATCAGTGCACATATTTGACTCCTTACAAAATGTCTTTAGTTACATGAACTGTGCCTTCAAAATGTCCACGAGGCTATGCAGATAAAGCCGAATTATTCCATATATTTTGGATGTGTGAAAGATTAGAAATATTCTGGAAGAATATAAACTCAGGAAAAACGTCCCTTTTTCTGGACACTATTATAAAAATTATTTAGTAAAAATCCAAATAACTTTACAGATCTTTATTGTAAAGGGTTTAAACAATGTTTTCCATGCTTGTTCAATGAACCATAAACAATGAATAAACATGCACCTGTGGAACATTCATTAAGACGCTTACAGACTGTAGGCAATTAAGGTCACAGTTATAAAAACTTAGGACACTAAAGATACTTTTCTACTGAATCTGAAAAACACCAAAAGAAAGATGTCCCTGCCAGGGTCCCTGCTTATCTGTGTGAACATGCCTCAGGCATGCTGCATGAAGGTATGAGGACCTGCACAGGATCGGTACATCCGAATATTATCCTGCGGGACAGGAACTGGATGGCAACAACATCTGCCCGAGTTACACCAGGAACACACAATCCCTCCAACAGTACTCAGACTGTCCGCAATAGGCTGAAAGAGGCTGGACTGAGGGCTTGTAGGCCTGTTGTAAGGCAGGTCCTTACCAGACATCACTGGCAACAACGTCGCCTATGGGCACAAGCCCACCTTCGCTGGACCAGACAGGACTGGCAAAAAGTTCTCTTCACTCACGGTTTTGTCTCGGGTCCGTCATGGTCTGGGGCGGTGTGTCACAGCATCCTCGGACTGAGCTTGTTGACACTGCAGGCAATCTCTTTTTATGTTCATACAGATATTTACACATGTTAAAGGGCACCTATTATGGCATTTAAAATGTTCCTAATATTGTTTTGGGAGTCCCCAACAACAGTTTTACATGCATGCAATGACAAAAAACACTTTTGTTGTCTTATAATATGCATTTATGTTTATCTGATTTGCTCACCGACTCCCAAATGATTCGTTCAATGACTCATTTTTCCAAACCCCTCCTTTGTGTGACGCTAATCTGCGGTGATTGGTCAGATGACCCAGTCATATTATGTTAGCGATCATAGCCCAAAGTTCGGTGGTAAACACCCAATCAGTTATTGTTTGCGTTAGCCCAACGCATAAACATATTGATAAAGCACTGCATTACTACAAGTTATTGCTCTGTTCTTTATGACAACTCCAATAACATCGACAAACATTTCACATATTTAAAAAAAAATTGACATTGAAGACCTAGAAGCTGCGCTGAGCGTAACTTACACAACACACACAAATACTTATTAAGCATGCTAAAAAACACATAAAAGCAACAATTATTAATAATACTTACAGGTTGTGATTCGGAGGAGGAAGCTGATCCAAATAAACTTGGTACTGAACCTTCCTTCAGTATCAACCGGCTCGCGAATCCACACTTGAAAGCATTCATGTTCCTAAAGCTATCGTCATTAAAATGACGTGAACACAGCACAGGGTTCGGGCTATACTTGTGTGGTATAGTTGTAAATATAGCCACTGATTCTTCACATGCTCGTCCCTGGGCAGTGAAAAAAATGTCGCTTTTGATATGCACTTCAGAACATGATGTTTTCAAGTTTTCCCTGGTGTCTGCACGTGCAATGAGTGGGCGCGGCCAATTTGATGATTTTTCGTCTTGACGTCACAACGAAAAGGAAAATGACTCATTGGAAAAACAATTCATTAAATTGACTCAGAGTCAACTCCTACTTTTGAGAGACAATAACTTTTTTTACGGTGAACTTTCATATATAAAACTTTGCAGGATGTTTTTGTTCACTTAAATCTGTTACACACTACATGAAAGGTAATTTTCAAAATTCCATAATAGGTGCCCTTTAAGTTTGCTGAAAATAAAAGCAGTTGAAAATGAGAGAACTTTTTTTTTTTTATTTGTAACATTGTCATCAGTCTTAAAGAAAGGCAAAATATTAATAGATCCTCAACTGGCATTGTTGGGAGATTTGAACTTAGTAAATGAGGCTGACTCAGAAAGAAGTCTGTTATTTATGATTGCAGCTTAAGTATATAAAAAAGTTTTCAAATAGTCGACCAGAATGGGAAAAAAAAAAAGATGTACAATATTTAAGAAGACAACCTGAGAAATTTGCTAAATGTGCACACCAACATTAGGTAAAACAAATTCTGAAGGATGTTTGAGTGTAAATGGATATGAGCTTTTAATCCTGTTCTCTTTACTACGTATAAGGTAATCTGATTGTTATGCTTATCATTTCATATCTACCCGGTTTATGCAATGGAAAAGGGGGAGGTTTTTTTTTGTATGTAATAAACTGAACAATAATAAAGGAGAAACAATAATGGCTTTAAAGTTTTATCAATTGACAATGGCTTGAATAGTATTTATCAATTACATTTGTTTACAATAAAACTAAATCAATGTTTGGTGTAGCTACCATTCTCAAATATTGCACCAATTGTCTTTGAGGGTTTGACTGTTTTAGCTATACCCATTACAAGCAGGTGCATTAAATGAAGTATTCAGCCATGCAATCTCCTTAGACAAACACATTTAGTAGAATGGGGCCCTTTTCTGTTAAAAAATGACAATGAACCAGTGTATAAAGGAAGGCATATAAAGAAATCAATCAGAACCCATAAAACTGGGGATGAAGTCTATTTTAACATAAGGCTGACAATTACATGTATATGTGGTATTTTATCATATCTGAATAACTAAAGGATTAAAATGTTTAATTAAATGAAGAAAAAAAAAGTTTACATTTGATCCTGTTTAATTTTATTAATTACAACTGACTTCCCAATTTAAATAATTGACTAAAAATGTCAAGCTACGCCCATTCCATTAGTGTTAAGAGTTTTTGTTACACCCATCCCAACCCATTTCAAATAAAGACCCAGTTGTTTATTCTCAGTATAATTTTTTATTTGTTTGTTTGTGACATGCCTATATAAATCCAGTTTCAGGCATTTTTCCCTTATCAGAAGGCTACTTCTATCTGTTCACCTATCTACACACTCAACATGCTACAAAGAGAGCTGAGTTTGATGATTTGTAAGTGCTCATCTGTTTGTTTGTTTTTGTTTAGTTTTAGTTTTTTGTTTTTTGTTTTTAAGGAGCCCTAAATTCTTTTTTGTAAATATGTGACTGTAAAAATTGTATTTACTTGTTTGTTTATCCTTTTGTTAGTCCTGTTATGCTGAGAATATGACACTTTTTAAAGTCACAAACGTTAAAAGTTTTGAATGTATACATTTTTATTTCTGTTGAATGTTTCAGTGCTGCTGCTAATATGCCAACAAGGTAAGGGCTGCTTTTACATGCCACTGTAAAATGTACAATCAAGCTTAAATAAAAGTCATCGTTTTAGGATGCATTTAATCTTTCATTCTTACAACTTAGTGACATCATAAGATCTAAATTACTGTTTGTCTCTCTCCAGGTTTCAAAGCAGTGCAACACATCACCTGTGGGGAAGATACCACCACCCTCAGCTGTGGTTAGCTCTTGTTTAACACATTTATTTACTGTTCTTTCATGTTTCACTATTATTCTCAAAACCTTTTCCCACAATGAGAAATGTGAACAAAATGAAGTTAAGTTTACTCTATATCAACAGCTGAGGGAACCATTCAAGTGTTTACAGCCAAATTTGGGCTTACAGACAGCACAGTCTGCTCTGCTGGACCATCTGAAGAGCTTTCAGAAATTCAGTGCACCCAGGATACGTACCATAGTGTGGCCAACATGTAAGAGCATTAAAGAGCTAAGAGACATTAAAATTACCTACTTATATGCACTTTTAGTATTCTTCTTTGTATTCACAAAATTCAATTAACTGTCATAGATGTGATGGAAAACAGAGCTGTACCTTTAATTTGGACACCAACGTTTCTTATGGTTCCTGTGAAGGAAATTACAAATACCTGAATGTGTTTTACATCTGTTTACCACCAAGTAAGTTAAACATTTGACACACTAATACATCCAATTGATACATTCTAGACTTAACTAGTACTCGTAAATGTCCTAATAGATATTTAAATGCGTTGCTTAGTAATTGATCTTGGCTTTTACTGACATTTTTTAATTCTGTACAAGTAAAAAGAAAACGTCTCGGGTTACATGTGTAACCCTTGTTCCCTGAAAAAGGCGGAACGAGATGTTGCGCTGCTAAGCGCTAGGGGAACAGCTCTTGCTGTGAGCCAAGCTGAAATAATGTGTGAAACACGTCAATGAACATTGCCCGGAATTTATAGCCTCGGCTGATGTAATTATTAGATGCACCTGTGGCCAGGCTATAAATGGACACGTCACCAGGTGTCGTCAGATACTTCTTTTTGAAGAGCAGTCCTGGGACGTCCCAGTGCGGCAAAGCAGCGCAACATCTCGTTCCGCCTTTTTCAGGGAACAAGGGTTACACATGTAACCAGAGATGTTCCCTTTACAAAAGGCTTCACTACGATGTTGCGCTGCTAAGCTTAGGGGAACGCAATACCCATGCCGCCGCGACTTGGGGCTGTCCGGACCCCTACGGTTGTGCAGTGTACTCACAAAAACGCGAGAGGTCTCAGACATGAGCTTGAGATGTCGACTCAAGGGCATAAGAGCCCGGAGTAGCATAAACATCTAAACCATTAATTTTTTGATGAATGTGTGCGGAGAGGACCAGTCTGCCGCATCACAAACTTGTTCAGGCATGAGCCGAGATGTCGACTCAAGGGCATAAGAGCCCAGAGTAGCAAAGCATCTAACCCACAAAGTTCGATGAATGTGTGCGAAGAGAACCCTATCGCAACACAAACTTGTCATAAAAACTGATGAATGTGAGCGGAGAGGACCAGCCTGCCGCATCACAAACCTGTTCAGGCATGAGCTGAGATGTCCACTCAAGGGCATAAGAGCCCAGAGTAGCAAAGCATCTAACCCATAAAGTTTGATGAATGTGTGCGAAGAGAACCCTATCGCAACACAAACTTGTCATAAAACTGATGAATGTGAGCGGAGAGGACCAGCCTGCCGCATCACAAACCTGTTCAGGCATGAGCTGAGATGTCCACTCAAGGGCATAAGAGCCCAGAGTAGCAAAGCATCTAACCCATAAAGTTTGATGAATGTGTGCGAAGAGAACCCTATCGCAACACAAACTTGTCATAAAAACTGATGAATGTGAGCGGAGAGGACCAGCCTGCCGCATCACAAACTTGTTCAGGCATGAGCTGCTAAACCATAAAATGTGATTAGTGTGTGCGGAGAGTGCCAACCTGCTGCACCACAAACTTGTTCGGTGTCAACTCAAGGGCGTAAGAGCCAAGAGTGGCAAGAACATCCAAACTATAAAGTTTAACGAATGTGCGCGGAGAGGACCAACCTGCCGCACCACAAACTTGCTGCAGAGGGAGACCTCTAGCCAAGGCTTTAGAGGAGGAGAGCCCTCTGGAAGAGTGCGCCCTAAAACCTACTGGCGAAGCTTGACCGCGCGCCTCGTAGGCCCGGGCAGTAGGTCCCTCACCCAAAGTGACAACCCGGTCGCGGCTTCAAAGTGAAGAACTGCTGCCCTGACTTTACGCCACTAGCAAATGCGGTGGACATAATTCTGAAGGGCACAGACTGGACAAAGTCTGAGTAGTCTTAGCTGCTCCGGCATTACAAACGGCAGGGAGCAGAAGGCTTAGAGAATGACTGGCCAAGGGTCGAGAAAGGCACCTTGGGCAGGTAGTCAGGGTGAGGGTGCAAAGAATGCTCTTGGTCCTACCTGGGGCAACTCAAAACAGGCCGGCAAAAGAGACAGAGCCTGTAGGTACCCAAGTCTCCTTAGAGACGTAATTGCCATATGAAAAACCATCTTGAGAGTCAGAAGTCTACCAAACGCTGACTCTAGAGGTTTTAAAAAAGGGGGGGTCTTACCCTATGAAGAGGTCCTAGCAAGGATGCCTCTTAGAGGGCACCCCGCCCACCAAGGCGTGGCAAGCCGAAGTGGAGGCCACATAGAACCTGGCAGTGGCGAGGCAAGTGCCCGCTGACAGTTCTTTCCACAGAAAATCCAGAACTGAAGCAAACTGGCAGTTAGCAGGTTCTGTAATTTGAACTGATTAGAAGGAAACGCATGCAGGCGCATTGGTGCCATGTATGCGCCACCACGAACAGCACCCCGAGGGGGAACTGGGTGACTCGGGAGAAGTAGAGGAGACATTGCGCTATCAACAGAGGCTAAGAGGTCCTCTTCTGCCCTGTAAAATCTACCCAGATCAGTTCCAAGGGAGGGAGCCCTAGCACTTGCAATGGTCTCGATAACTTCAGGAGAAAGCCCTGTGAACCTCAGTTGGTACCCTACAGGGGCCAAGCATGAAAGGTTTCACAATTCGGGCCGGGGATGAATATGCCCCCTGAGCCTGAGAAAGAAGGTCCTACCTGATCGGAATCGCCAAAGGCGAACTGTCGAGGAGAGATATTAACTCCGAGAACCATTTCCTGTTCAGCCAGCGCAGTGCCATTAATAGGAGGCAAGACCCTTGTTGGTGAACATTGCCAAGACTCCCGGGAGCAGAGAAACCGGGGAAAGAAACGCATACAGACGCATTCTGGGTCATGTATGTGTTTTAACGTCCAGACCCAAGGGGGCTGGGTGATTTCAGGGAGAAGTCGAGGAGACATTGTGCTATTCATAGAGGCGAAGAGGTCCTCTTCTGCCCTAAGATCTCACCCAAACTTGTTCCAAGTGGAAAAAGCCCGGCATTTAAAAAGGTCTCGATAACCTCAGGAGAGAGCCCTGTGTCCCTCAGTTGGTACCCTTAGGGGCCAAACATGAAAGATTCCACAATTTGGGGCAGGGATGAAATATTGCCCTGTGCCTGAGACAGAAGATCCTTCCTGTTCGGCACCACCAAAGGCGAGCCGTCGAGGGAAGAGATTAGCTCCGAGAACCAAGCCCTGTTCGGCCATCGCGGTGCTATCAGTAAGAGGCAAAAACCCTTGCTGGTGAACTCTGGGCAACTACTACCTTAGGGTGGAGTTCTTAACTCCCCCGTTGGTATTTTCTGTCTGGACCGTAAATCTGCTCCCATATACAGGCATCCAGGGATATAACTGCCTGAGTGACAGGAGCTTGCCCTGGGCCCTAAGGAGAACCCAACGTGTCAGAAATACAGCTGACAAGAACGTGGGTCTCCTTGATGATTTATGTAAGAGGCTACCGCTGCATTGTCCACCAAGCACCAAGACATGGCGGCCTCAGGAGGAGGTATTTCAGGGCCAGAAATACAGCCATCAACCCGAGACAGTGACTGTGACAACCGAGCTGATGACCCTCCTATCCCCTTAAGCTGGACTGACCACTTAAGGCCGCTACCCCGCCCATCAGGGAGGCGTCTGTCGTTAGCAGCCTGCGACAACAAGACGCACCAAGAGTGGGACCCAAGGCAGAAAACCGGGGTCTGAACCACATAGAAAGGGAACGAAGCCTGAGGCGCGTAACCCTATTTAGCCTAGGGGTTTTGTCTCATGAGCAGAAGGTCCAGAGGGATTACTGTGGACGCCTTCTCCCGAGACCTGGAAATCATTGATACTGATAACAGTGCAACCTTGCCCTAGCCTGACTTTGCTCAGGGTGATCTAAATGGACTCAATACTAGCGGGAGACAGTTGTGCCCGCATTGAGATTGAACTCCATATGATGCCCCGATAGACAGTGTTCTGAGTGGGAGAGAGGACGCTCTTCTTGGCGTTGAGCCTCAACCCCAGAGAAACAGATGAGCTGAGACGATGTCCCTGTGCTGAACTGCCAGTTCCTGGAACTGCGCTAGGATCAGCCAGTCGTCTACATAATTCAGAATGCAGATGCCCCGAGTCACAAGGAGCCAGCGCTACATCATGCATTGTGAATGTGCGGGTAAAAGGGCTAGGCTGAGAGAAAGAACCTGACCCTGGAAGACTTTGCCCCCAGAAGTGAACCTCAGGAACTTTCCATGTTGTGGCAGAACTTCTAAATGAAGCATAGAAGTGCGTCATAAGATCGATGGTGACCAGCCAAACGAGTTGTAGGGCTTGAGACACGACCGTCTTAACAGGCATCATCTTGGACTTGAACACCCACGGGTAGTTCAAGCTTTAAGATCTAAGCCAGACGCCACCCCTCACCCTCCATGGGAAACGGGAAGTATTTAGTGTAATAGCCTAACTCTCTCTCTGGAAGGGGAACACACACCGTGGCCCCTTTAACCAGGAGATTGATTTTTCTTTTTACATAAAAAAGAAATCCGTTTCACAGTAGTGAGAACAAAAACGGCGAGTGAATTAAATCCTGACGCGCTTATAAGACCCACAGAAAAGAATTCATCCGGCAGAAGTTTCCACGCTGCCGGGATCTATGAGGTGGGTATTATATTTTAACACTTCCTGTTGAGGGTTAGTCGGGTGTTTCGCGTCCTGAATAACATACAGGAACAGCGAAAACACCCAATTTTGACGGAAGCCTCTGCAACCCGAAACACCAAGAGGTTGCGGGAATGGAGGGGCTTCGAGGGCGCGCAGACTGTCACCAATCCCTGGGAGGAGCAGCATAGCGTGCAGAGCAGCATAGTGTGCAGAGCAGCACCAGCCTGACCTGCTGCTTAATAAGCCCTTCCCACTAAAGTGGAGGTTGTCCTACAAGGCTTTGAGGGGAAAGAGGGCTTCTAAGTGACGATGCCGAGCCCGGCAGAGATAGCCCGCAAGCGTCTCTTCGACCGGCGGCATCACTGAATACTGCCGTGCCTCAGCACCCACGATAGTCGAATATAATGACGCCGAGGGTATGTGAACACGGAAGAAAAAAAAATAAATAAATAAATAAATATATATATATATATATATTTTTTTTTTTTTTAGGGGTTCTCCATGAGCGAAAAGTTCTTCATGGAGGTTATCAAAGAAGGGAAGGAACCCATGAGGCGTTCCCTTTCTTAGACTGGAAGATAAAATCTATCCCCTAATTTGGAGCGTTTGGGGGGTCTCTTTTTCGCGTGGCCATGACCAATCTGGCAACCGCACGAGTAACAACATCGAGCAATTCCTCCGTAGATTTTTTATCGCAGACGGAAAGCTCGGAGGCGGGAAGAAAATCGCGATCCACCTCATGATCCGAAGAAGCGTCGAGATCATGTGAAGGAACAGCTGGGTTTGGGGAGAGAGTGAGAGAAAGGGATCAACCCGTCTCTTGCTCCTCAACCAAATCCATTCGAGAGTGCTGACTCCTGGCAGCAAGCGAGGCGAGCACGACGCACTCTGCCTGTTAAAGCAAATCGCAGTGCTCGCACCCACCCTGCTGCAACGCGAGAGCAGCGGGCTCTTACCCCCAAACAAACAGCAAAAACTGATGTGTGTCATCTTCAGCTATAGAGCGAGAAGAGGGGAACACGCACCGTTTGCTTTCAGTCATTCTCTCTTTTTAGAAATATATATATATAATATTTTCCAAACAGAAGAGAAAAGAACAACGTTCACTGCACACTGTCTGATTCTATCTCCTAACAGAGGAAAGAAAGATTTGACAGCGTGTGTGAAACACACAGAAACAGAATCGCTCTGAAAAAAGAGTTTCTGACGACACCTGGTGACGTGTCCATTTATAGCCTGGCCGCAGGTGCATCTAATAATTACATCAGCCGAGGCTATAAATTCCGGTCAATGTTCATTGACGTGTTTCACACATTATTTCAGCTTGGCTCACAGCAAGAGCTGTTCCCCTAGCGCTTAGCAGCGCAACATCGTAGTGAAGCCTTTTGTAAAGGGAACATTAAATGTAACAATTGTGGCATCACTATTTCTAAATAGTGGTTTATCTCTCGCTCTCGCTCTCTCTCTCTCTCTCTCTCTCTCTCTCTCTCATTGTTGAACAGTAAAGGAACTTCTCACCTGTGATGGGAAGACTGCCAACATCACCTGTGGTTAGTTCTTTACATTTTATTGAAACCTTGCATGTGTCAATGTTTTTTTTTTTAAGACTTCTTTTACACAACGAGAAGATTCATGTTAGCAAAGTTATGTTAATTTTACTCTTTATCAACAGCATATGGAAACATTAAAGTGCTTGAAGCCAGTTATGGCCGTACAGACAGCACAACCTGCTCTGCTGGAATTGATCCTTCAGAGCTCACGATTGGTCAGTGCACCGAGGATACATCCATCAGTGCTGTGGCTAATAAGTAAGAACTAGTGAACACAAAGTACATAAAGCTGAGAGACATTAAAATGCTACCTTCAACTCTATTGTCTTCTTTTGGCATTTTTGTTTGAATTCACTGTTGTTTTTCAATCGTGTCATAGGTGTGATGGAGAAAATAGCTGTTCAATTCCTGTGGGGAATACAGCTTTCACTGAATCCTGTCCAGGAACTTACAAATTCCTGAAAGTATCTTACAAATGTGTACCTGAAAGTATGTTAAATATTTGACAGTGTTATACACTAAATTGAACCTACATTTTCTTAAATTAATAGTTCACTCAAAAATTAAAATTCTCTCACCATTTACTCACCCTCATGCCATCCCAGACTTTTTTATTTTGTTGAACACAAAGATTTTTCAAAGTTAATGGGTACCAAAATTGACTTAAATATTGATCTGATTCTCTCCCACACCTCATATTGCTTCTGAAGTCATAGATTTAACCAGTTGAGTCAAATGGAATACTTTTATGCTGCCTTTAAATGCTTTTTTAGAGCTTAAAAAGTTTGATCACCATTCACTTGCATTGTGAGGACCTGCAGAGCTGAGATATTCTTCTAAAAATCTTTGTTTGTGTTCAGCAGAAGAAAGTAAGTCATACACATCTGGGATGGCATGAGGGTGAGAAAAATATGAGAGAATTTATATTTTTTCAGTATTGCTTTAAAGGAATAGTTCATCCAAAAATGAAAAATTCTGTTATAATTGACTCTAATTGATATTTAGCTCTTTCTTGTCCATACAACTTGTGGACAGTAAGTCAGTAACATTTTACAATAAGGTTAAATTTTTTAAACATTATTTAACTACATTTGTTAACATGAATAACAATGAACAATAGTTCCCCTTCTGTCGCTCTCTCCACGTTGTGCCAGAGAAGCGACACTAGAGGTCTCTCTTGAGCGCCGATATCCACCTCTGCTCTATGAAAAAAGGCCAATGAGAAGTTGGAAGCCGGTATTTGCATGTCCCGCCCCCGGACATACGGGTATTTAAGCGGCGCAAATACGGGAGTTCATTCAGAAAATTTCTTCGGAGCCGATGGTCGTGCCTGCAGTTGCTGCGTGTTACACACCGAGTTCCTGACATTCCTCTGCTGCATGCTGTTGGATTCTACGGTGCACAACAGCGGCTTTCTCCTGTTTGCACGGCTGTGCATTCCTGCCCCTGGGTGCATCGACAGTTGCAGATTAAAAAACTCTCACGAGTTTTTTTCATAAAAGAGTGATTTTATTTAAAAGAGTAATTTCCTCTAAAAGAGCAAAACACAGCGGCGTTGAACGTCCTTTTAAGGACGCGTCTTTATAAAGATGCCTTTCCGCCCCTGTGTTGTTCCTGGATGCGCTAGAGTGCTCTCCGCTTCAGACGGTCACAGGCGTTTTCTCGTGTGTCTGGGTAGCGATCACACCGAGGCTGCGTTTGTGGATGGTTCATGTTCTCACTGTGAGAACATGACCATGACAACGTTGCGGTCGCGGCTTGCTTACAACCGTAAGCAAGCCACTCCAGCTGCCCCCCGCATTGCTCCTTCTTCCCACGGGATTGAGGACGATGCGGTTGGCGATGGAGGCGATTTGGGGATGGCAGAGGGTGCAGCTCCTCCGGGTACGCCCCCTCGGACCACCCGCACCCCGGCATGCTCGTTGACTCCTGTCCGTCTCTGAGGTGACGGCGACTCACCTTACAGCCAGTCCGCCTACCCTCCTGACACCGAAGCCGATGAGCTCGCCGCGGCATCGGAGGGTGCGGATCTGACGCTGAGGACTCCCCTGGGCTGCTGCTTTCGGGCCTGCACACCCAGGCTGAGGCCAACGCGCAGATGACCGACATGCTTTCCCGGGCAGCCACTAGCGTGGGCTTGGATTGGAACCCTCCATCCTCCCCACAGCCATCACGGCTGGACGACTGGTTCCTGGGGTCTGGACGCTGCTCACAGCCTCGTCCCACCCCAGTCCCATTCTTCCCGGAAGTACATGATGAGCTGACGTCTTCGTGGAGACCACCCCTCTCCACTCGTCACACCGCCACCTGCTCATCCGCCCTCGCCACCCTCGACGGCAGAGCGCACCATGGGTGCTACGGCGATTCCCCAGGTGGTCAGGGCAGTTGCGCTCCACTTATGCCCTGGAAGCCCTACCACCTGGCGGGGCTGCCCTGTACTCCCTTCCCGGACCTGTAGAGCAACATCCTTGCTGACCGCAAAGGCCTACAGCACCACCGGACGAGCCACTTCCGCCCTGCATGCCATGGCTCTCCTGCAGGTCCATCAAGCCAAGGCACTACGAAACATGCACGGGGGTGGTCCTGATCCCGACGCGCTGCAGGAACTGTGCTCAGCTACCGACCTCGCCCTGAGAGCGACGAAGGTCACAGCGCAGGCGCTCGGGCAGGCGATGGCCACGCTCGTGGTCCAGGATCATCAACAATGGCTGAACATGGTCGAGATGCGTGAAGCAGACAAGACTCGCTTCCTCAACGCTTCTGTCTCCCAGTTTGGCCTCTTCGGCGACACCGTCGAGGACTTTGCCCAGCAATTCTCCCTGGTGAAGAAACAGACGGAGGCCATCTCTCACATCATGCCTCACCACAATCCTGCCACTATGGCTCATGCCCCTTCTGCTCCGCCTCAACCCAGGCCCAGCTCTCAGCCCCAGCCAGCCACAGGAAGCCGCCTGTCTCCAAACCCCTCAGGACCAATGCCCCAGGTGCTCCTGAGACGACCCAGGGACCAAGACATTAGCCCAATGGAGGGCCGGGAGGAGAATCTTTTGTTGAATTTATCTCATTTGCCGCACCCCCCTACACAGGGCTGGCCTGCAAATGCCGTTCTCACTCTGCCGCCACACCTCAACAATCTCGGCACGCTGGACGCAGACACTCCGCCCTCAGCCCCATGACTGTTCCCCGGCCGGCCGGTTCTGACAAGTCCAGAGGACGCTGCTACAGGACATCCTTCTAACGTCCGCGCCTCCCGACGCCATACTACCTGCGAAGCCCCGCCGGGTATGTAAAAAAATAATCGTCCCCTAGGTGCCCCTAGCACAGAGCTTAGATGCATGACTTTCACTTCCCAACCAGTCACGCTGGCTGGCCCGGACCATTCGACTCAGTTACACAATTCAGTTTGCCAGGCCCCCGCCCCCTTCACAGGCATCTGCTTTTCCGCAGTACACGGTGAACATGACAAATCCCTGCGTGCGGAAATCGCTACTCTTTTACTCAAAGACGCGATAGAGCCTGTCCCTCCAACCGAGATGAAGAAGGGTTTCTACAGCCCTTACTTAATCGTACCCAAGAAAGTCGGCTGCTTACGACCGATATTGGACTTGCAAGTTTTCAACCGGGCCTTGCACAAACTCCCGTTCAAAATGCTCACGAAAAAACACATCTTAACTTGCGTCTGGCATCTAGATTGGTTTGCAGCGGTAGACCTGAAGGACCCGTACTTTCACGTCTCAATTCTGCCTGCCCCTGTGGTTCGCGTTCGACGGCCAGGCATATCAGTACAAAGTCCTCCCCTTCGGCATGTCTCTGTCGCAGAGGCAGCCCTTGCCCCGCTCCGAGAAGCCGGCATCCGCATACTCAATTACCTCGATGACTGGATCATTCTGGTCCACTCCCGAGAGTAACTATGCAGAGATCAGGTGCTCAGGCACCTCAGCCGTTTGGGGCTTCAGGACAACCGAGAAAAGAGCAAACTCGCCCCGGTTCAGAGTATCTCTTTTCTCGGCATGGAGTTAGACTCAGTCTCAATGTTAGCACGTCTCACCAACGAGTGTGTGCAGTCAGTGCTGGACTGCCTTGCCACCTTCAGGCCAGGCACAACGGTCCACCAGCACCACTGAGGTTGATGCATATGAGACCGCTTCAGCACTGGCTTCAGACTCAAGTCCTGAGACGAGCATGGTGCCACAGTGTGCACCGGATAACGATCACCCCCGCCTGCCACCAAACATTTAAACCCTGGACAGACCTCTGCTTTTTAAGGGCAAGAGTGCCCTTGCATCAGGTGTCCCGACGTTTCTTGGTCACGACCGATGCCCCCAGATCAGGTTGGGGCACCATGTGCAATGGGCACGCAGCCGCGGGCCGTTGGAAAGGGGCCCCGCTGCGCTGGCTCATCAATTGCCTATAGTTGCTGACTGTTTTTTTTTTGCCCTGAGGAACTTTCTCCCATTAGTTCGAGACAAATATGTCCTAGTCAGGTCAGACAGCACCATTGCGGTAACATACATAAATCGCCAAGGCGGCGTACGATCATCTCTCGCCCATCGTATCCTCCTTTGGAGCCAGCAGCGACTCAAGTTGCTGCGCACCACTCACATCCCCGGTAACCTCAATGTGGTAGCGTACGTGCTGTCATGACAACGCTGGCCCGGTGGAGAGTGGAGGCTTCACCCCTAGTCGGTTCAGCTGATTTGGGAACGATTCAGCAAGGCCCAGGTAGACCTGAGGAAACACCTTCTTTCTCAGGGACGGGGCACGCTCTGGCATCCGCACACAGACCTCTGGAACCTCCACGTCTGGCCCCTGGACGGAACGCGGAAGATCTAGCTGGTCTACCACCTGCCGTCGTAGACACGATCAGCCAAGCCAGAGCCCCCTGTACCAGGCAACTTTACGCCCTGAAGTCACACTTGTTCACGAATTGGTGTTCTTCCCGGGCTGAAGACCCACAGAGGTGCGCAGTTAGGTCAGTGCTCTTATTCCTGCAGGAGAGGTTGGAGGGGAGGCTGTCCCTTTCCACCTTGAAGGTGTATGTCGCTGCTATGGCCCACCATGCCGCAGTAGACAGCAAGTCTTTGGGTAAGCACGACTTAATCATCAGGTTCCTAAAAGGTGCCCGGAGGTTAAATCTTGGGATCTCACAGTGGTACTCGCGGGCCTTCAGAGACCCCCCTTTGAGCCACTAGAATCATTTGGACTCAGGGCCCTCTCTCTAAAGACTGCCTTGCTGATCGCGCTCGCCTCCATCAAGAGGGTCGGGGACCTGCAAGCATTCTCTGTTAGCGACATTTGCCTGGAGTTCGGTCCGGCAGACACACATGTGACCCTTGATTAGGGTAACCAAAAGGATTCAGACGACTTTTTATGGGGCATTGGGGAAGGGTACGTGCAGTCTGACACAACTGGTCGCCTTTGCACGTAAAATACCTGCCCACTCTTGTGTCAGCAGTACGCGTACACGGCTCAGCACATGGCGTGATTTGAATTGGACCCCTAGTGTCGCTTCTTCGACACAACGTTGAAGTGAGCGACAGACGGGGAACGTCTAGGTTACGGATGTAACCTCCGTTCCCTGATGGAGGGAACGAGACGTTGTGTTGAAGAAGTGACACTAGGGGTCCAATTCAAATCACGCCACGCGTGGAGCCGTGTACGTGTTATGTAATATGAACTAACAATGAACAATTGTGTTCCCCTTCTGTCACTCACTCGACGTTGTGTTGAATGTAGTGACACAAGGGGTCTTTCTTGAGAGCCTCGCGTACCTCTGAACTTGAGAAAAGGCCAATGAGAAATTGGCAGACAGAATTTACATGTCCCGCACCCGGACATACGGGTATAAAGGGAAGCGGGCATACATCTGTCAGTCAGATTTTTTCTTCGGAGCTGAGCGGTTGTGCAGCAGCAAGCTGAGTCTCACTACTGTTCCACTCACCTCTGTTGGTGAAGCAATGTTGTTGGATCTACGGCGCATCACCAGCGACTTTCTCCTTCTCTGCACGCTGTGCAGTCTGCGCCTCTGGGCACTTCGACAGTGCTTCTCTCTAAAAGAGGGTTTTCCTCCTAAAAGAGTTTACACAAATAGCAATACACAGCTGGCATGGAACGTCCTTTTCAGGACGCGTCTTTGTAAAGATGCCTTTCCGCCTCTGTGTAGTTCCTGGATGCGTCATAGACACTACCTCGTGTGCCTGGGTAGCGATCACACTGAGGCAGCGTTTGTGGATGGCTCATGTACTCACTGCGAGAACATGAGCATGGCAGCGTTGCGGTTGCGGCTTTCATTCCTCAAAGTGAATGCCACTTCAGCTGCCCCCAGCATCACTCCTTCTTCGCACAGGATTGAGGAGGACCCGGCTGGAGATGGAGGCTATTTCGGGATTGCAGCGGGCTCTGTTTCACCAGGAAAATCCCCACAAACCACCCACACCCCGGCACGCTCGTTTGCTTCCATCCGGGCTCGAGGTGAGTGCAGCTTGCCTCACGGCCAGCCTGCGTTCTCCCTCGAGCCCCCGGAATTGGATGATGTCACCGCTGTATTGGAGAGTGTTCAGACGTCTGACGCAGACTACATTTATGATACTTTCATGGTGCTTTGGCATCCTTTTTGAATCATGAAAGTGCCAGTCCCTAGTCATTGTAATCCATGACCACATGATGACAGAATTTTATTTTTCAAATATCCATTATTGTCCTTTGAGATATTTAGATATGTTGCTTAATTTCTGTAGTTGACCATTACCGGCCAATATTTTTTTAGTGCTTTACACACTCACATACGTTAATTGTCAAAGTCAAACTTTAAATATACATTTAGTATTTCAAGAAGTGGAAAAAATTAAATGTGCGGCATCGCTACATCTAAAAGGTCTGTTTGTCTCTCTAAATGTGTAACAGCAACGGAACATGTCACCTGTGAAGGAGAAATTGGCAGTCTCCACTGTGGTGAGTTTTCTGGGATTCATTAAAATATTGCATTTGGGTGTTTAACAATTACTCTTAAAACCCTTTTTAGTACAATGAGAAATTATATGTAATACAAAATCAAATGTAGGTAATGTCACTCTTTATCAACAGACCAGGGAATCAAAGTGTATGCAGCCAATTATGGGCGTACAGACAGCACAACCTGCTCTGCTGGAAAACCAGCTGATCAGGTCTCAAATGTTCATTGCACCCAGAGTTCAGCCATCAGTGTGGTGGCCAATCGGTAAGAACAGTGAACATCATTAAAGAACTAAGAGACATTAAAATGCTATCTTTCCTTGTTTTGTATATTTTTGGTATTCTTCTTTGCATTCACTTTTGTTATGTCATAGATGTGATAGAAAACAGGACTGTTCCATAGATGTGAATAACAACATTTTTAAAGATCCCTGTGGAGGAATTTACAAATACCTGCAAGTCTCTTACTATTGTTTGCCACCAAGTAAGTTGAAATCTGACACCAGCTGCAGTATGTTTCCATCCAAGTTGCAAATTTAATCTATGCAAATAAAAATATTTCAAAGACAATCCTTGTTTCCATCCCATGTGTTCAAAAGAATATAATCATCACTTTCAGAAAAATTGCAGCCAATGTGATTCTTTTATTAATAAAATACTCACTCTAAACACTCTAAAGAACTTTGTCTCATATCTGGGAGCAATAGAATGTTACACAGTTCTGGGAGCGCTATATGTGCATTCCTCCATTATGACTTTACCACGTGGATCTAATAAAGCTGCTCTTCAGCACAGTTCAAGTTTGTATTCCACTTATTTGTTCTGCAAACTCAGGCTTTGGATTTTCAAGACACCATTATTTCAGGATGACCAGAGCAACATTTCAAATGCGATGATTGGGCTACTGGTTGGTCCAGTAATGACTAAATTAGTCAGTCACATGACTTTTGTGATGCACATCTTGTATTCTTATAATCAATTTAATAGGAATTTATTCACTAAATGTGTTTCCATCATACTTTATGCTCATTTCTTCTTATCGAATAAAAACATTATCCATCTCAAGTGAGCTCATAATGTTTTATGCGCATTTTGGAGTTTTTTGTGCATCTTAGTGTTTCCTTCTAGCAGTTTTTATGTGATATCCCAATATATGCATAAAAATATGTGGATGGAAACCCAGCTAATTTTTTACAGCTTAAGGAATAGTTCACCCCAAAATGAAAATGCTCTCACTATTCACTTTCCCTGATCCCATACCAGATATGTATGACTGTCTTTCTTTAGCAGAACACAAATTAAGATTTTTAGAAAAACGTTGAAGCTCTGTAGGTCCTTACAATGTAAGTACATGGGTGCCATCAGGCTGCTGGCTGTTTGACGGACCAAAAGGCAGATTTAGGCAGCATAAAAGTAATCCACATGACTCCAGTCGATCAGATAATGTCTTCTGAAGCAAACCGAAATGTTGGTGTGAGAAAAAAATTGATAATTAAAACTTTTTTAACTTTAAAAAAAACAGTTCTTGTCAGCAGTCGACACATCAGTGACATAAGCACTATGGCGCATCAATGCGAGAAGTCGGAAGCGTGCGCTTTGTATGCAACAGAGGAACGAACATCACACAAGAGTTACTTCATTTCAAGCAATAATTTCAAGTTAAAAAACATTCTAATTACTTTCTTTCTTACACCAAGATATCGGTTTGCTTCAGAAGACATTAATTTATCGACTGGAGTGGTGTGGATTACTTTTATGCTGCCTAAATATGCCTTTTGGACCGTCAAACAGCCAGCAGCCTGATATCACCCGTTTACTTACATTTTAAGGACCTACAAAGCTTCAACATTTATTAAAAAATCTTAATTTGTGGTCTGCTGAAGAAAGATGGAATCAGGGTAAGTGAATAATGAGAGCATTTTCATTTTTGGGTGAACTATTACTTTAACTAGTACTAAATGTCCTTTTAGACATTTGAATGTTTTGCTTAATTATTGAGGTTGGACTGACCAACATTTTCTTTTTTTTATTATTATTATTTACTCTCTCATGTAATTCCATTTTCAAAGTCAAACTTTAAATGGAAATGTCACAGTGTGGCATTGCTACACCTAAATAGCTAATTTCTCTCTCTCTCTCTCTCTCTCTCTCTCTCTCTCTCTCATTGCATAACAGTAAAGGAAATACTCACCTGTGAAGGAAAGACTGCCAAACTCACCTGTGGTAATTCATCTGGATTTTATAAAAAACAAAACTTGCATTTGCATGTTTTACAGTGATTCTTAATGTTTTTTTTTTAGCACAGTGAGAAAATATTTGTTAAAATCAAATGTAAGGAATGTCACTCTTTATCAACAGAACAGGGAACCATTAAAGTGCTTGCTGCCAATTATGGGCGTACAGACAACACAGCCTGCGCTGCTGGAAGAACTCCTTCAGAGTTCTCAAATGTTCAGTGTACCCAGGATACGATCGATGTGGTGACCAATCAGTAAGATCAGTGAAGATCATTAAAGAGATAAGAGACTTTCTAAAAATGCATGTAAACTTTTGGTATTTTTCTATGCATTGTGTGTGTGTGTGTGTGTGTGTGTGTGTGTGTGTGTGTGTGTGTGTGTGTGTGTGTGTGTGTGTGTGTGTGTTTCATAGATGTAATGAAAAACAGAACTGTTCCATTATTGTGGGGAACACAGTTTTCACTGAACCCTGTTTAGGAACATACAAATATCTGGTTGTTTCATACATTTGTGTCCCACCAAGTAAGTGAACTCTATTGCCTTTAAATGGTATTAAATCTCAAGTTAGTTATTTTCACATGTCCCTTGTTGTATGTTGTTATGTTTATTTTTGTTGTAATATTTCATGCTGCTATTTTGACCAGGTCTCTCGTGAAAAACAGATTTTAAAGGAATATTCCAGGGTCAGTACAAGTTATGCTAAATCGAAAGCATTTGTGGCATAATTTTGATTACCACAAAAAATAATTTTGACTCATCCCTCATTTTCTTACAAAAAGTAAAAATGGAAGTTACATTGATTCACTTACATGTACAATTGAAGTGAATGGGGACAACTTTTGGAGGGTTTAAAGGCAGAAATGTGAAGCTTATAATTTTATAAAAGCACACAATAATTCTTCTGTTAAAACTTGTGTATTATTTGAGTTGTTAAGTTGTTTTAATTGTCGTTTTTACAGTCATTTTAGGGTTTACAGCAGCACATCTTCATGGCAATGAAGTTGTAAAATTGGTGTTGTGAGAATCACCTTGGCACCAATTGAAATGAACTGGGCCTCATACAAGACACAAAAGAAATTCAACGATCAGCCACTACATTAAAACCACCTGCCTAATATCGTGTAGGTCCCCCTCGTGCAGCAAAACAGCTCTTACCTGTCGAGGCATGGACACCACAAGACCTCTGAATGTGTTCTGTGATATCTGGAACTAAGACGTTAGCAGAAGTTCCTTAAGTTCTGTAAGTTGCGAGGTGTGACCTCCATAGATCAGACTTGTTGGTCCAGTACATCCCATAGATGCTCAATCGGATTGAAATCTGGGGAATTTGGAGGCCAAGTCAACACCTTGAACTCTTTGTCATGTTCCTCAAACCATTCCTGAACAATTTTTGCAGTGTGGCAGGGCGCATTATCCTGCTGACCAAGGCCATTGCCATCAGGGTATACCATTGCCTTGAAGGAGGGTACATGGTCTGCAACAATCTTTAGGTGGGTGGTACATGTCAAAGTAGCAACCACATGAATGCCAGGACCCAAGGTTTCCCAGCAGAACATTGCCCAGTGCATCACACTGCCTCCTCCGGCCTGCCTTCTTCCCATAGTGCATCCTGCTGCCATCTCTTCCCCAGGTAAACGACACACACACACCTGGCCGTCCACATGATCTAAAAGAAAACGTGATTCATCAGATCAGGCCACCTTCCATTGTTCCATGGTCCATTTCCGACACTCACGTGCCCATTGTAGGGGCATTAGGTGGTGGACAGGGGTCAGCATGGGCACTCTTACCAGTGTGCGGCTATGCAGCCCCATACACAGCAAGCTGCGAAGCACTGTGTGTTGACAGTTTTCTATCATGGCCTGCATTACGTTTTTCAGCAATTTGTGCTTCAGTAGCTCTTCTGTGGGATCGGACCAGATGGGCTAGCCTTCACTCCCCATGTGCATCAATGAGCCTTGGGCGCCCATGACCCACCCTGTCGCTGGTTCATCGGTTGTCCTTCTTTGGACCACTTTTGGCAGGGACTAACTACTGCATACTGGGAACACCCCACAAGACCTGCCGTTTTGGAGATGATCTGACTCAGTCGTCTAGCCATCACAATTTGGCCCTTGTCAAATTCGCTGAGATCCATAGGGCCCAATTATACTTCACACAAGTACGAGAATGCAGATGCGAGCGCTTTGCCAACGCATGGCCAACGCGCGGTCCCGTTGTACATACATTACGTGACCTCTTGCGTTGCTTGCAAGTGAAATGAGGGACTAATCAAAATGTATTTTTGTGGTAAACAAGACTGTGCCACAAATGCTCTCGACCATTGATCTTAACTTGTATCGAACCCAGAATATTCCTTTAATCTCAAGGGACTAACCTGATAAAATTATTACTCAAACTGATACAACAGTCCTGGTTGTATAACTGATGATTGTGTTTTGCTTCTCCTCTCTCCAATAAAATTCCAGAAATAATTACAACTTGTCAAAATCAACATGGTACCATTAGCTGTGGTAAGATTCTTCTCTGCTTTTTATTTATTTATTTTTTTCTACAATTTTTTTTTATTTTCATTATTTTGTGCACTATATTATAATCAAGACAACAATGAAAACTTTCAAGCAACCTGATTATGACTGACCTGATTGGACCTGTGTTTTAATATTTATGTGCCAATGGTCATAAGTATGAGTCTAGTATAATTTTAAATAAAATATTTTTTAAAATAGTTTTTTTATCTTATTAATTACATCATATGGCTACAAATTTATGGAATTAATCACAATTAATCACATGTCATATTGGCTTTGAAAAGCAAAGGAAAGAAATTTTAAATAATTTGAAGGCATTACATTAAGGCAGACTGAGCATTGAAAAGAGATTACAAAAAGTGGCTTAAAAGTTAATATTTTATTTTTTACAGTATGTTTACAGTATGTTTACAGTATGCCTGTGTTATTTCTGTATTATTGAACAGAAGCCTAAATCACTAGCCTACAGTCCACACCAATCCATTTGGCAAATTTAGTTGTCAGTCTTTTGGAAGTACACTTAGAAACTCTTCACACAGGACACGTATTCTGTCAGCAGTATTTTTAATTGCTTGGCTCTGTACACGCATCGGATGGATGCTTTTGACTGTTTTTTCATCTTGCTGTTTATCGGCATCTCTGCTCTGTTAATGGATTTTATTGTTGTCTCATGCCACGAAAGCTGTTTTTTTTTTAAAGAGGCCATGATCTGTTCCATTCTGCTACACTTCATCTAGCAGTTAACGCAAGAACGCATCGTGTGAATGGCTCTGATTGGTCCTTAATACAGAATTGACATACGAGCCTGGCATGATTCATTTTAAACATGTTATTGTTTGTGTAATTAATCGCACTAAACACACAGCCCTATTAAAATACTAAAGATGCTGTAACATGCTAACTCATTAATATCAATATCACAAAGTGATTTAAAACATGTTTTGTGTTGTTTCAGAGGGAAGTCGTACAATTTCAATTTTATATGCTAATTATGGGCGGACAGATCGTTTGACTTGTCCTCATTCCAATGCTGATGCCATATCCTCCATATGCTACTCTCTTCAGACCAGGACCCTGCAACTTTTGTACTGTTGCTAAGTATTATACACATGCATATACAAGAATGCTCACACTATTAAATGCTCTTCAGTTAAATTTAGTTAATTAAAAGTGTTTTTATATAATGTAATGATAATAAAGTCAACTTGAAAATAGTCCCAACTTCTATTTTTCTGTATTTAGGTGTAATGGAAAGAATACATGCAACCTATATGCTTCAAGTTTACTTTTTCTTGATCAGTGCCCTCACATCTACAAATATTTGGAGGTGTCATACATTTGTTTAAGAGCATGTGAGTATTTTTAATAGCTTATAAGTTACTCTCCCACCTCTTTTTGCAACTGCCTTGTTGATATGATTTAGATGTCATTTCATGATGTGATATAATAATATATTTAATGATGAGCTAATGAATGTGTGAAGTTTTGGTGGCACACGTACAGCAAACTTTGCAGCTCTTTAATTTATCTTAGCTAGTTAAAAGTGTTGTGGATTCTGCCATCTCTGTGAAAAATCACTCTCAAAAATTTGAGTTTTGATGCCAGAAGATAGACTTTATTATCAGAGATAACAAGCCGAGTTGTCCTGCAGATACAACTGCCGAAGCTGAGTTTGTACTCACTTAAATACATATCATCTACCAAGGTGTGGCTAATACACCCAATACATTTTGTTTTGTGTCCTCAGTCTGTTATTTTTAAGAAGGGAACCTTCTTAAACATCTGGAACCTCTTTAAGGGGATCTTATCCTATATTTTCGCTAGTGTCAAAACATGAGACTCAAGTTTACATATATGATTATCATATGTGATCATTTTGAGGATCCTCATTTTCATACACCCACACAGTAAAATACATGCTTGACCATCAGAAATAATTGTAGAATAAAAAGGCAATATCTTAATTGATTATACTTGATTATTTTATATATAACCTGATAAAAATATTCCACAGAAGTTATCTAAATGTAGATGGAAATGTTGCCTTAAAAATACTTCCCACTTTAAGCTTGAAGATCATTGGTAAAATCATGACTAGGTTTCCTTTTAGTGAAATTTTACATTATTGTGAAAAGGTTATTGTCTACATTTAAGTGCTTTTATTTGTTCCTATGTTTCAGAATGTATGTAGGTTCATCACTGAAAACATCTACTGTACTTATCTCGAACTCTGTGACCTATTAAGTGGGGAAGAAATCTTCAAGATTCATATATTTTATCTGTTTTCTTCATGCGATTTTAAAAGTAAACTCTTAAATGATTTAATATATTTAACAAGATTTGCTATTTTTCTACAGTATGTTTCAACCATCTGGACAATATTATATAATCATTCAATTACCCATATGTAAAAACTGTTGTATGGTAGAATTGTGGTATTTAGGTTGCTCAGTTTGATATTTCTAGATGTTTGTTACATTTCCATACATGCACTACTATCTTATGTTGTTATAATAATAATACTTTAAACATCATTGTTAGAGTGCTTAGTTGGAAATAAGACCTTATGTTGGTTCAACAAACTTATCTTGAACTGCATTTGTGTATTTTGTCTTTAACAACTGATGATGAATGTCCAATAAATTAGTTTCAGATGCAAACTCTTGGTCTGAACCTTTGAGCATTTTTCCACTTCAATATGGAAAATGATGCCTTCAATACGGGATGTTTTCCTGTCCACCCGGGAGGGGGAGGTCTTGATTTCGGACAAAATAACAGGAAATCCCAGCTAACACTGAATAGCTGACAACTGGATGCAGAAGTTCCATAAATGTAGTCTTTACAACATTTATGCATTATTTTAAAGACCTTTGAAGCCATGCAATAGGTTTGTTGGATTTTCAGTCTAACAGACTAAAATTTGAATTGTTATTCATTGAAAGTTTTGTCAGTTAGCACAAGCTGTGTTACATGCGTTCAAGAGTGTTATTGAGAGAAGTATCAGTGTCTGATTCATGAACTAATTAATCTTTGGAGTCAGACTTCTTCAGTGAATCAGTTGATCTGGTTTATGAACCAATATGAATGATCAGTTCACTCAATTCTGACGCAATTATCCTGTCGCCGTTTTTAACACCTTTTTGGTGGTTGGTTATCACTGAAACTTAGTTTTCATTCAGCCCCTCATACAAAGACGAGTGCACAAGTGATGAGTAGAAGGACAACATTTCATATATTTTTTGTGGTGCTTTTGCAGCCTTTTTGAAAATGCAAATATTTATACTCACTTATATTAATTGCATGGGGAAAATTACCTGTGCAGTTCTTCAAAATGTCTCCTTTTGTGTTCCACAGTAGAAAGAAAATCACTCACTTGAGGGTAAGTAAATTATGACAGAATTAAATTTTTGAGTAAACTATTCCCTTTAATCTTTCTTGGGAAAAAATGTAGGTGATAGTTTTTCACTATATACCATAAAGTGCCACTACGTAGCATTTTTTCTTGACAGATGATATTTGCACCCTGGTGCAAATAATGGTATATGCTATTTACACCCCAGTGCAAATAGTGGCAAATATCATTTGCACCCCAACCCTGATGCAAATAATGGTAGATTGCACAATTGTGCAAATAGTATCAGATTCTATTTGCACACATATTGAAATACTAACATACAGTATGGGCATCACTGCAGTGGGTTTATTGTGTTTATTTAGAGTCTCACAGACACACAACATTAATCCCTACCCCTAAACCTAATCTTAACCTTACCTTAGAAAAATTACTTTGGATTTAGTACAGTAACCATGGTTTTACCATGGTATTTTCTTTTTATTTTACAATAACCACAAAATTAATATGGTTACTATATTACCACCATATTACTGTACTAACACCATGGTTAATTAAAACATGAAAACGTTTTGTTTCTGCCAAAGAACAAGGTTACTACAATATATATATATATATAGTTATTGTGTCATATATGTGATGGAAAACAGAGCTGTTCCCTTCACAATTTTTGGTGAACCCTGTCCAGGAACTTGGAGAGGGTTCACCAGAATACCTGAAAGTGTCTTACTTTTGTTTGCCACAACGTAAGTTAAATATTTGAAACAATTATACACCAAATTGATCCCACATTCTAGACTTAAATGGATAGTTTACTTAAAAAAGAAAATTCTATTATCATTTACTCCCCAGTCATGTCAAACAAAATACTGATGACTGTTCCATATGGCAAAAAATTTGACTGTTGCTCTATTTCTTGCATTAACAAAGAATGAGGACTGAAGCGTTCAAACTTAGTTTGAAAGCTTTGTTTACAGAGAGCAAGAGCGGGTGTCAAGATTTTCAGTGAATATCTGTTCCTCACACAAAGTTATTTTATAGCTTCAGAAGACTTGGAATTTAGCGCACGTCATATGGACTACTTTTGTGTCGTTTTTGAAGCTTCAAAAGATCTAAAGAAAATATTTATTCTAATCAGATGAAAAAGATCAATCACATGATGGCAGAATTTTCATTTTTGGGTGAACTATTTTGTACTTGCTTGTTTTGATTATTGGGGGGGCTTACCTCTCCCCAGTACCTTCATCCCCCCTGGAAACTATGCCCCTGCCTGTGTCCCACCAAGTAATTAACTTTACTTTGTTACTCCAACTGTTTTTAGAGTCCTGGTTGACGTGTTGGCTTAAATTTATAACTGACCAATATGTTTGGCTTCTCTTCTGTCCTATATAATTCAAAATTTAAAGATGCTTTTACTTTTCTCTGATGTTATTTGTATTTTTTGGGCATTTTAATCAAGGCAACAAATATTACTTTCCAGCAGCCTGGCTGACCTGATAGAAACTGTTTTTGGAATTTGGAAATTTGAGAATGGGTCATAATTAATTGTCATTTTTTTAAATGTTAAAAGTTTATATAATTAATCATGTTCACTGCCTTAATAAATATATGCTAAATATGCTTAAACAGGCTAATCTTCATTACATAATACAAATCCCAAAGTGGTTTAAACATGTGTTGTGTTGTTTCAGAGGAGGGTCGTGCAATTTACGTTCACATTGCTAATTATGGATGGAGAGATGCCTTATCTCCCAGATGCTACTCTCTTCAGTCCAAGACCCTGGAACTTTTGTACTACTACTAAGGATTATAACATATGCATACACAAGAATGCTATCACACTGATTTGATGTTAATCAGTATAATGCTTGATTAATAATCATGATAAAGTCAACTTAAAATTAATCCCAACATCTGTTTCTCTAATTCTTTAGGAAAACATGCAACCTATATGCTTCAAGTTTACTTTTCCTTGATTGGTGCCCTCACATCTACAAATATTTTGAGGTGTCATACAGTTGTGTAAAAGAATGGGAGTATTTTTAGCAGTTTTTAAAGCTCGTTAAACTTCTACCTTTCTTTTGTTGCCTTGTTGAAATGAATTAATGATCTTGATATCATTTCATGTCATCATTTCACAGCATTACCATGATTGGCAAAGGGTAGGCAGTGCCCACCCAACCCAATGGAAAATAAGTTATATACACTTTTTAGATTAGATTGACTTTCACATTTTTCTATCATTTATTATTGGTTATTCAAGTGTCACAGATAAAAGGCATATTCCGTGCCAGTCAGTGTGACACCTCTTTTCATTGTCAAATGAGTGCAGGGAGTCTGCAGGGTTTAAATGGTGTCTAATTTGTCAAGCAGGAGTTTTATTTCATTAGTGAGTAATATAATGCAGCTGGCGAGGCAAGGGTGGCAGCGCCTTCTCAAAAATTGACTACACAGTAATAAAACAAAGTATTACGAAATGTGAGCTTAGTGAAAGTCCAACAGCAGCACCAGCAGACAAAAGTTTGTATTAATAAAACTCTCCCAAAGCATGGTGTAAATGTGAGGTGTTTAATCGTGGAATACGAGAAGGATATAGCTGCAGGCTGAGCTCCAAACCCTAGCACTTAACCCTTACCAACTGGGAAGTGGTGCTACCTTTTTTGGAGGTGTCTCACCTCCTTCTGGAGTAACCCTGACCTCTTTTGGAGTTCCTGCCCCGTTATAGATCTCCAGGCTGCAGCTATGCTCTACTTGCATAATACAGGTGAAAAGTCACATGAGTGGCAGATCTTGTTACAAAGTGTCTGCTCTCGGTTCCAGTGATTACAACAAAAGAAAGTGCATGCAAAGTCACCCCTGTGCTTAATAAATTTCTACGGATGTACAGCTGAATTTCAGTTATATTAAATAATATTTTCTTTATTCTGGAATCGAACCCGGATAGTTCTGTGAACTATTTTTGTATTGAGACTACAATGTTTTGTACAAAAAAATTATAATCGTACTTCTCGTACTGACTTTAGATGACTAGCACCACAACCACGACCACTACTAACAAAATTACCTATTTGGATGGCATCCTAGCAACACCACTTGCTTACTCTCTTAATTCTGCAATGAAAATATCTCTCTCTCTCTATCTCTCTCTCTCTCTTTCTCTCTCTGAAATGGGGATGAAATATTTGGCTTTATTTTTTCATCTCTTAATGCCATTTTATAAATAAACTGATGATTTTAAGATATTTGACCATATGAAATAAAGATTTTATATTTTTACTTCTACTTATTAACCTTCTGGAATTACAGTTTGATACAAAAACCAGTTTATTGATTTGATTTGTTCATTTGAATCGGTTAGTTTACTAATTCGCAGCTACACTGTAAAGTGAATAAAAGTGGTCGGGAATTGTCCGCAATATGAATGTGGAACTTGTGGGAACAATTCAAACTGTGCACAAAACCCACAATCCCGTGCCGAATTTCAGGCCCTGCAAACTGCAATATATCAAAATATGAAAATTGCCCTGGTTCCCCTCATTTATATACATCTGCTAAATTAATGCAATGAAAAGCTGCATCACTAGCATTTTTTTATTTATTTATTTTGTTCATTTCGATTTCATTCCCTGCTTTCAATTATCATTACAAGATGAATTAATTGGAAATATGATGTTATGTTAGTTCAACAACTAACCATGATTTTACAAATCGCTTTCATTGTTTTGGTCAGTCTTATACTGGGTCTTAGGTGTGTTTTGACTGTAATAACCAACTACTGTATATTCATTAAATTACTTTCAAATGCAAACCCTTGACGTCTTTGTTCTGTGCTTCATCTGAGAGAATGACAGGACTTTTGTGTGATGCATGTACTGTATATCCAATATAGGACATTATTAGTAAACATTTTTAGTTAGCGAGAAAGTGAAAAGGGTATTTTAAGAGAGACTAAAATGTACATAATTGAAAAAGCACCCATGTGGACTTTGACTGAGGAGGAGTTCAGAGAGTCCAGAAGATGAAGAAAACCCTGTTGTAAATTGTGCATTAGCCATTTAGAAATGTCATTTTGTTGCATGCTTCATAATTTGATCTGTGGCTACATTGTTCCTCAGCATCTGTAGTATTGTCCATGATGTCACATACAGTCCTCCAGGAAAATAAGGTTTTGTGTGTGTAGCATTATAGCTCTTGTCCATTTGTTTGTGTAGCATTGTAGCTTCTGTCCTTTTTTAGTGTTGTTTGCTCACCTGGTAATGTTCTGAATGCCTTTAACCATTTGAATTTAAATGACTTTTACATAAGTTCTATCCTTTTGTAATGTTGTTTGTTCACAGGATAATGTTAGTCCCATTCAGTTATAGTAATGTTATTATGTTTAATCTTTTCAAACTTACACTGTAACTGTCATTGTTGCCTGTTTTTCAGATCTAGATAATACTAATGATTAATAATAACAGTAACTGACTGATTGATTGTATGATTGGTTATTGTAGGCCAACCCCATTTATGTTACCAGTGATTGACAAGGGTTTTTGTGTGTTAACAAGCCTGTTTTGCTAGTTGTAACAATCAATGCAGATGCATCACAACACTAAATTTTCTCCACTTTGGACATACAAATATCTGCTTCACTTCACTGTTAGGAAGTGAGGAAAGGTTTGGGATTATTGATGTAGGTGCAGTCAAACCTTAAAATCTTGAACATTACACAACAGTACCAGTATGGTCGATTTTAATTCGTCAAGTGACTTTGAATGAAACATTGAGTAAAAAATACCTAAACAATGGAAGTGAATGAGCATGATTCATTTTCATAAAAACACAAATTTGTTAATAAACGTAACACCACTAGTTCAAAATCAGAGTATGAGAGCAGTGCAAAGGGCGGCATTGTACTTGATGCTTTGGCTTCTTTTGGAACTATTTTCATGGGCAGATATGAGATCTCCAAACTAACTGGCTACTTTTTGTCTGAAACTAAAGTTATTTAACATTATACACTTTGTTGAACTGTTGTGTAGAAGCCTGCAGCCTTGTTCTAATGATCAATGATATTAAGAACAACAGTCTTGCTTGTGTGATATTGCGTAAATAAGGGGTTGATCACCTCACATTTGACATCTCACAATGTTGGTTAGAGCCACTGACAGAATTGCAACATCAATCCAATTGTTGCAATTTACATTTGTAAAAACTGATTGCTGCAATTAACTTTTTGATCACTAAAATCTGTGAAAAGTTCATTTTAATTGCTAGTTTGACACTTAAGTCTGTAAAATGTCAACACTAAAACATGTGTTGATGCATATAAAACTTTCCCTGCTCGACCCGCTTTGAGCGAGATTCAAACCGGGGTCACCAACGTTGGAGGAAGGCATGCTAACGAGGAGGCTAAAGGCTACAGCCTCTTATGTCACTCTCTTGAGGTCAGGGGAGTGAGGTTTACACATACTGCACAACTATTACACTCATCCCCCTAAACCTCACTCCCATCTGGGTCACGGCACCACTGTAAATGGAGTTGGAGGTGGGCACGCTAACGAGGAGGCAATAAAGGTTACAGCCTCTGGCGTTTACACATACCGCACAGCTATCCTGAACCAGCTGGCTTCCGTTACACATAGATTTCAAGGTTGTTATTTTTGGCTGGTGGATCATCTTGAATAAGAAATTTTTTGGTCTAGATGTTCAGACAAAGCACAGACCAAAGACAAAACGTTTGCATTTAAAAGCAATTTATTGAACAGACAGGGAGTTACATGTATCATAGAACAAACACACCTAATACCCAGTTTAAGATAAACAAGGAAACCATATATATTTATATATAAGTTCAAACCAATTACTCGTGTAATAACAATGAATTGCACAGCTGGTACTTCCACACCAAATTTAAACTTTTTAAATGACACAAATCCAGAAAGATGAAAAGAAAACATCTCAGCCAAGCACAAAAGCAAAATAAAGGTAAACCAAATGAGTGCTCGATTGCCTGAAATAAAACTGTGCTATCGCGTCACAATTTCACCAGATGCACCATTTGCATTATTTTGTTCATATGCAGATATAATTGTATGACTTAAGTGACACAAATATCAAACTCTTCAGCTCTTTGATTTAATATTCAGCTATTAGCAGATATCTAAGTGATATTGGAAATTTAGCATCATCAATTTTATAAATCTATTAAAAACCAGATGTTAAGATTATTAAATTTGACAAGTTCTCTTTAAAAAATTAACTGAAATCAGTTTAATAGCATTCACACTAGTAGTACCAAAGTTGCAGGGTCTGAGGAGAGTAGCATGTGGAGGAAATGGCATTCGCATTGGGACAAGGGCAAGTCAAACAATCTCTTTGCCCATAATTGTCAGAGTGAACAAAAATTGTACATCTCCCATCTGAAACATAAAACCACTTTGTGGCATTTTTCTTTTAGTTATACTAGGCCCCATAGGTCCTATCAAGTTAGTCATATAGGTTGTTAAAAAATCTTTAGATGACACTTTAATGATAATAAAGTACAATGCATTGAGATCAAATGAAATTGAATCATACCACAGTTAATGGTACTCAGCTGATTTGACAGGTTATACTTGTTCCTGGAATTAAATTGGAGAGAAGAGAAGCAAAACATGTCATCAACACATCAATGTGGACTTTTATAACAGTTGAAGTAATTTCTTGGTGGGGGAATTACTTGATGTCTCAAGTGTATGACACATTCAGGTATTTGTAAGTTCCAGAACAGGGCTCATTTTTATATTTATTATACAAGATAACATTTTAAAAAGAATACTCAATGTTTACACAACCAGAAGATTGAATTTTAATGTCTCTACTGTTCTTAATGAGTCATCAAAGAGAGGGATGCATTTTGGATGCACTGAACATTTGAGAGTTAAACTGCTGGTCTTCTGGCAGAACAAGTTGTGCTGTCTGTATGCCCATAATTGGCTGGACACACGTTTATGAACTGAGCACCTGTCCATAAAAAGTTGTACTGCATAAATGTAATTTTGTTTAACATAATTTTTTATGTTTAAAAAAAGGTCTTCCAACTGCTCTTAGTAATTTATTGTTTATGTTTTACTGGCCGTTACAACAATGTATTGGTCTTTAATGACCCCTGTCAGCGTGGATTCAGCATCATGTACAGTAAAAACAAAACATTTTGTTACCCATTGCAGAAATACCCTATTCACAGTTATATTTATGTAATGGATTGTTTAATTTATTAGTCAGCTGAAATTTTTCAATAATTGGCTTGTTAGTGAGATAAAGTGAGTTTTCTTTGGCTAGTCATGTGATCTTAAAGGGGTAGTTCACCCAAAAGTGAAAGAATCACATCTGTGGCATGAGGGTGAGTAAATGATGAGAGAATTTTCATTTTTGGGTGAACTATTTCTTTAAGAGGAATGTTGTTTTATGGGTAAAATCAAGTAGAAAAAGACCCTTGATGTAGCAATTGCAGGTGATCACTTTTATAAAAAATTGTTATTGTGAATGGATAATGTATGGTTAAACTTTGCTGAAATTTCAGTACCACATAAGCTCACCTCTTCTCTATTCCGAACGTGTGTGTGTGTGTGTGCGTGTGTGTGTGTGTGTGTGTGTGTGTGTGTGTGTGTGTGTGTGTGTGTGTGTGTGTGTGTGTGTGTGTGTGTGTCAAAACTCTGCCTGAAGAGAGTGAGACCTCAGCAAAAAAACAGTGGTTAATGTAACTTTCTCAGCCAAAATCAAGTATCAAGTAAATTATGTTTGTACGGCAAGTGAAATGCTGGCTTCAGTACACTGTTATGAGAATGTTTTTGTACCGGTGCCTGTTGATAGCGGACAGAGTTACCCAGTACGACACCAAATAGAAATCAAGCGGTCGACGGAATGTCCCGTTGCTCATCGCGGTTCTTTAGGACAATACTCTGATTATCATTGACTGTAGTGAAGGTTGTACGAGTGCAGTCGTGCGATATTATACAAATTAGCCAAATTTAGAAAAGTCGTACCAATCCTTATGATTTCGCCATGAGAGTGTGTATTTTATTGTGTGTCGTTTGGCTTCTGGTTAGGAAACGTTATGACGGTGGCTGCCTTCAACCTCCTGGATCTCTGTTTGAATGAGTTGGGTTCAAATAAACAAGGCTGGGCATAGAAATGCATCTATTCTTTGACTGCAAACTCTTCAGACATGTTTAATAAGTTCTGTTCTCTGGTTTGTGTGCAGTTGTGTTGTGTTTTCTGTTATTATTATTGATGGTGGTCCTGTTGAAGCGAGAATTCGCTTGAATGCACCACCTCGTGAGTGAAATCAATACCGATTACAATTCACTAGTAATCTGACCAGCAGTGTTAATAATGCATTCAATTTCGGTTTGTTGCATACCAAATCTTATATCATTCCTTCAGAACAAGACTTGAGTCACATACAATTTATTAGACTTCTGAATTATACTTTTGTGTCATTTTGAACTGAAATTATATGACATCCCTTTGCTTTTTTTTTTACAATATCTCTCTTTGTGTCAAGAAATATAAAATAAAAGTAATATAGGGTTATAACAACACAGGGATGAGTAAACAAATTACTGAACTTACATTTTTGAGTCAACTACCCCTTTAACATTTAAAATGGCTAAAAAGAGGATAAATAAACTGCATGTGGATTTCACCACAAAACCACTCATGTACATGAAAAAAATAATTCTTCCTTCTACAACATTTACAGGTAACCAATCTCAGCTTTCATTGTAGCATGTTGAATTGGCATATGGTTGAACAGATGGAAGTAGCCTTCTGATAATGAAGTCCAGGTTTAAGACAAGCTGCAACTTTTGGTTTATGGATGTGTCATCTAGTGTTTTCTTTATTGGCTAATTGTTGGGCTGATAAATTAATAGACAAACATAAGCCAGCTTATTCACGTGAAAGGTAAGCCAAAATGTAGGCTCACCTGTACACACAAATGTTCTCCTAATAATGTGGTTTGAGTCATTAGAAAACAAACGCATTGTTTCTTTCTCAAGCTATATGTAATTTAAATCATGGTGAACAAACATAGTAATTTCAGGAAGTGTGTAAGAGTCACACAGCATGCAATTGGTGTGGATAAGGTAGTTAACATTTTTAGGTGAATGTAAAGTGTGGAGTTTGAATATGGAGTTATATTTGTGACACAATTCCCTCCGTGCAGTGATTTAGGCTTGTTCTCTTTCCATTCTTTTGAATGCGGTAGGTGTGGTCTAATGGACTAGAAGGAAGAATTGTATTTTATTTATTTCTATATATGTATTTTTGTTCTGTTTCTGGGCTGATTATAAATTGGACATTCTAGTCCTGTTACTACTGATGCTGTTTATTCCTGGCACACTTGGAATGGTTATTTTTAATTGATTATCCTAACCGTTGTTTTTACCTTTGTATTTACTAGTTGTAAATAAAGTGTTGTTTGATTTGGATTCGTGCCTCAATACGGGGTTGTGAGATTAGACCAAAGTGACCATATGTGGACATATAGGATATACTGGGGTCCATCTAACCTTTTCCAGAAGGTGGCGTAGTTGTGTCCAAAGTGTTCAATCTTCTACGCTAGCTGCTAGTGCTACATAAAGACAATTCTGCAACTAAACATTTACTGTCTTTATTTGAAATGGGTGGGACTAATTCTCATAACACTAAAGAAGATCTTTTGGGAGTATTATTACTTGTAATCCTGTTATCAGTTAATATATGACTGTCAAATAACTCTAAAAATCAGTCTTCTCCAGCCAAGCAAATAAATAAAATTTGTATGTACTGTTCTTCTTTATTAGTCCCGTGTTTTATTTGTTGTTAAATATGGTAGGATTGGGCAGTATTTGATTTTTCTATAAGTAACAGAAAAGTTCTCAATGAAGAAGTAACTGTTAGTGTCATTATATTGTGTAACAGTGAAGTATTCTGGAATTGGAAGTGCTGCTGCAGGTGATTCACTCGAAATCTGTAAAGAAAATGTAATTTAAGTATAGCAGAGGTCTACAATCTTTTTGACATGAGGTACATTTTTAATCACTGTGCCACACTTCCTTCAAAAAAAAAAAAAACTTTAATATGGTTACAGATACGCCTATGCCTGGAGTCTTCATCTCATGTTAGTGATCGATTTTTTACATGCGTTTCAAAATGACTGTTAATCTCTGTAGGAGTGAAACTTTGTAATGAGGAAAAATTACTTGAAAGTCACCATCAGTGTAGCCTATGGCGGCTTTATAATCTACTTGCAAAAATGACTCCGCAATAAAGAAACGTCCTTTTTCCAGGACGTTGTATTTTAAAGATAATTTTGTAAAAATCCAAATAACTTTATACAGATCTTTATTGTAAATGGGTTTAAACAATATTTTCCATGCTTGTTCAATGAACCAGAAACAATTAATGGAACGGTCGTTAAGACACTAACAGCTTACAGACGGTTGGCAATTAAGGTCACAGTTATAAAAACTTAGGACACTAAAGAGAACTTTTTACTGACTCTGAAAAACATCAAAAGAAAGATGCCCAGGGTCCCTGCTCATCTGGGTGAACATGCCTTAGGCAAGCTGCATGGAGGCATGAGGACTGCAGATGTGGCCAGGGCAATAAATTGCAATGTCCGTACTGTGAGATGCCTAAGACAGCGCTACAGGGAGACAGGACGGGCAGCTGTTTGTCCTCACAGTGGCAGAACACGTGTAACAACACCTGCACAGGATTGGTACATCTGAATATTACACCTGCGGGACAGGTGCAGGATGGCAACAACAACTGCCTGAGTTATACCAGGAACGCACAATCCCTCCATCAGTGCTCAGACTGTCTGCAATAGGCTGAGAGAGGCTGGACTGAGGGCTTATAGGCCTGTTGTAAGGCAGGTCCTTACCAGACTTCACTGGCAACAACGTCGCCTATGGGAAAAAACCCACCTTTGCTGGACCAGACAGGACTGGCAAAAAGTGTTCCTAACTGACGAGTCGCAGTTTTGTCTCACCAGGGGGGATGGTCGGACTTGCATTTATCGTCGAATGAATGAGCATTACATCGACTGTACTCTGGGTCCGTCATGGTCTAGGGAAGTGTGTCACAGCATCCTCGGCTAATCATGTTGTCATTGCAGGCAATCTCAACGCTGTGGGTTACAGGGAAGACATCCTCCTCCCTCATGTGGTAACCTTCCTGCAGGCTCATCCTGACATGACCCTCCAGCATGACAATGCCACCAGCCGTACTGCTCGTTCTGTGCATGATTTGAGCCCGAATCTCAATCCCATTGAGCACGTCTGGGACCTGTTCGATCGGAGGGTGAGGGCTAGGGCCATTCCCTCCAGAAATGTCCGGGAAATTACAAGTTCCTTGGTGGAAGAGTGGGGTAACATTTTACAGCAAGAACTGCCAAATCTGGTGCAGTCCATGAGGAAGAGATGCACTGAAGTACATAATGCAGCTGGTGGCCACACCAGATACTGACAGTGAGGTTTACACACTGCACAGCTATCTACCAGCTGCCTCCCGTTACACTCACCCCCCTAAACCTCACTCCCATCCGGAGTAACCGGCCCCGCTCCAAACAGGACTCGAACCGACATCTCCGGAGTGGGAGGTGGGTGCGCTAACAAGGAGGCTAAAGGCTACAGCCTCTAGCGTCAGTAGCTAGTTCACATCTTGAGGTCAGGAGAGTGAGGTTTACATACTGCACAGCTTATCTACCAGCTGGCTCCCGTTACATATACATGCTCATAAACCTTTTAATTTTATACCACAAACACGTCAGTAACACTTTCATGAGCTACAACCATTATGTAATGCCTCCATCAATCAGGTTTAGAGTCTTTTGGGGTGTCTAGCAGCACAGTTAAGGACATAAATTGACTTAATCCTAATTTTGAACACATAAAGTGGATTGCTCATGTGCAGCTTTCTCTCAGGTAACTGACCTGAGAGACTTAACTTAGGTGCATTTTAAATTAGGTTACACCAACAAAAGTAATGTTATGGGTTAGAACAAGTAGAAATAGTTCCTTGTGGTAACAATTGCAGGATACCACTTTTTTCAGTATGTATGGAAAAAAAAATGTTTAACTGTTGCTTTGCTGCGCTTTCAGTATGTACCACATAGACCCTTCAAGAAAATTCTTAGCCTTGGTTTTTTCTCATCATTTATTTATATTTGGCAGGGTCTTGTGTGCTTACTGATAATCCAATGCTGTGATATAGTCATGCAAAGTTGAGCGTGAGTGGAAAACTAAATGAAACTAATGTCCAAACCAAGAAACTTTGAATTGAATAAAATTACATTTTAAATTAAATGAAACAATACAGCTACACCTATTTACAGAATGTTGAAGCTAAACTTTCAGCCTAGTCTTATCAAGGTATTATAAGATCGACCTTTCCAATAAGTTGTCCAGCTGGACAAGTCACACTGGTTGGCTTTCCTCACCTCTACTGTTTTATACTTTTCATAATATCATAATATCGAATTTATTACAAGACACGAGTGTTACGAGGGCGATTGTAACAGATCAATATCAATTCGAAAGATTTGAATAAAACTAGCTAGTGGGGGGAAAGATGGTAACGATTCTAGGGGCCCAAATGTCCAGGGGGGGGGGGGCCGCCAACAAATTTGAAACTGTTTTATTTTAATAGGAAAGGGGACAAGAATTCCCTTCTACGGCCCTGCATGAAGCACATTGATTCACAGGTTTACCTGACAAAATTTTTTTGTACTGTACAGCATCACTAAAGCCATCCAAATAAATTTTTCATCCAATTAGTGATTTTAAGGTGGGAAATTATGGGTTCTAATTATTCTGAACTCTACATTTTACTATTTATAAAACACATAAATGTGGCAAGATACTCACAAAACTAAATACAACTGTATGTCACCTCCAAATATATATGGACACCCAATCATGGATTGAAAAAGACCAAATTAGAAGCACCTACTTGACAAGATTTATTCCCATTGCACCTTATGAGAGAAAAAAGAAAAACAAAGATTTTAATCCTGTTTTTGGTTATTCTATAGCATATGATTCTTTAACATAACTCATATTGTTTACAAAAACAAATATAGACCTATAAAGCTTGACTGAAAGTTCAAGTCAAGTCTGAGGAGAGTAACAGTGTGCTGTGGTTGCTAATGTATGTTGGCAGGTTACAAGGTCTCGCCGTCCACAATTGGCATGATGAATGAAAATCACACCATTACCTTTTTGTTATGATTGTTTTCATTTGTGATAGCAAGTAAATGAATTGTTCTAGGTTTCACAACTGCAATTTGTGCAGCTATAGCTGCATGCCTCCTCCCCTGCACCACCTGTCTAGATCTGCTTCACAGGGATTGTATGCATGTTTAATTGTGCAGCAATGTCCTATATGCTCAACACAGCATGTCTGTGTATGTTCTAGCAGTAACAAGTCTTCGTACTCGCTCTGCAGCAGCAGCAGCAACAGCGTAACAAATCTAGTACGCTAAGATCAAATCCTATCAACTTTTAATTTCCATTATAACACCTTACATTTTTTCCAGAGAGTTGCCATTACTGAACTTTAACTGTCAAGTAGAAAATAACGTGGAGGAATAATAAGAAAAAAAAACACAATCGATGACACTTTGGCTACCTTCACAGGTTACACTTCTTTCTAGAATAATTTTGGGCAAACAAAAGAACATTGGTCTGTAATATTAAGATGACCAGTAATCAACCTGAAAATTGACAATGGAAATTTAGGATGGTGAGTATGTGTGTCAAACTATTGACTTACTAAGTGGAAGACACAGGTAGGACAAATCGAGATATTTAAATGTGCCAACACGAGAGTCAGAGAAAATTGAGTTCACTGCCGGAACGGAGCAGCTCTTTCTTCCATCACACCTATAATGCATATTTAAAAATATATATATTTAAAAATGGATTGAGACACAATAATCACACTGTACGTCAGCCCAAGAAAGATGATGCAAAACCCCCTTCTGCTTCTTAGTAATTACATTGTAAGCCAGCACAATTTCAAGCTCCTCTCTCTAAAGACTCTCATATGTATCCCCTGCAATCTTACAACTTATTTTATTTAATTGGTTAGTGGAAAAAATACAGGTTTAGATTTTTGGCCTTCATTTGAAATTCAGATATATATATATATATATATATATATATATATATATATATATATATATATATATATATATATGCCTAAAAAAATAAGTATGTAAACAGGATTTGGGTTTTGCCCACACTAAACCACACCTATCTTATAGTACTTGTGATAGATTGCATAGCCTGCTTTAGTACACTTTTCTAATCTGGGTTATACTAACAGTGTATTTATGTTTTTATTTCTTTGCTTATTTTTCCTAAAAGAGAGAAATGGGTACCGGTTGGACATGGTACGGAGGGATGTTTCTTGAAAGCAGTCATCATTTGAGGCTTGATGAGTTGGTCTTCCAGCGGAGCATATTATGCTATCAGTCCAACCATAATTGGCTTTAAGAACACTTACTGGATGTATCCCCAGTCTGAGAAATTAGACAATTTATTAATTGCAATCTAAAACACACACTACATTGTCATGATGACACAGTGAATCAGAAATGCTCACTAAAGCTGAGGTAAACAGAGCCTCCTTAACAGGTGAAATATCATTTTGGTTCTACACCTGAAGAGAGGAAAAGCTGTTTTAAGTGAGGATGCAGAAAAATGCAGTTACTTGAAAATGTGAAATGTGTCATAAACATGGGGTTATCACAGACTATGTCTGAAAATAAATAAATAAACAAGTGCAATACCATGGTGCATTTTGTGAGAAATATAACAGAAAATGGTGATAAACTTGTGATAAAATTGTGTACAGTATATATAATACAAGAAAAATGCTCAAAAAGCAAAGAAATTAGTTAAGTATATATACTTGCTTCTCATTCAAAATAAAAAAATTAATCAGCGCCCTTTTTCTTCACTGGAAACATCTGTATATGGCATTTTCAAAGGTGTCAAATTTTCAACATAACATAGTAAGAGTACAATACAAGTTGAATTTAAATTATATTTACTCTAAATAATTATGTTCCCATTTAATATTGAATAAACAGCTTTTGTACCAGCATGTTTATATGTTTGAACTAGGGCTGTCAATTGATAAAAATTTGTAATCAAATTAATTACATGATGTCCCGATTTATTAATCGCGATTAATTGCATATACAAATATTTGCTGAGAAAGCCCCTCATATAACAATAATTCAAATAATAATATATATATATATATATATATATATATATATATATATATATATATATATATATATATATATATTCAGATAATTAAAATGCATTACATTCTTGTGGCAGAAGAGTTAATCATTGAAAAGACAAAACAAAAAAACGGCTTTAGAATACAATGTATTGTTTACTACCTTATTATTGATCATAAGTCAATCATTGGCATACAGTTCACAGCAATCCATTTCACAAGTGAATCTGTCAATCAGTTGGAGATTTATTATGAGGGCTTGTTTAAGGACCCATCAATTTCAACAAGAGTCAGACATGCTTGTGTAGCATCTTGGGTGCGTTGCGTAATAAACATAACATTTTTAGGTCACTGTGTCAAGTTAAATATAGTTTAATACTTAGAGCACATATTGAGATCCATTAGTTCGGATTTGCGCTCCAACAAATGTTTTAAATGCAAGAACGCAACGAATGTCTGTTTTGTTCTACCTGGTTGTTTTCTTCACTGTATAAATTGTGCGTTACCACACAGCTGAAAATTCAATTACTGCCCTCTGGAGTAAACAGGTGGTACTACAAGCTTGTATTTCTCAGGAATCTTCCTTATTACAATCCGGGGGCATTGCGATTAATTGCGTACATTTTTTTAACGCATTATTTTGAATAAAATTAATCGCACTGAATTAACGCGTTAAATCGACAGACCTAGTTTGAACACAAGGAAGAAACCTGTAGTAATATATAGACCTTTATCTTACACATCCAGTTCTATAGAAATTAACAGCATGTTGTCATGGGTGTGTCACTAGCAATGTCTAATACATCAAAACTTGCAGTACTTTGTGAGCCTTTAATCTCCACATTAGCGAAGAGACCTAGATTTCGTATTGTCTAAATGGTGTTTGCCCTTGCAAAACCTGTAGCAATTATGTAGGAGTTGGCCTGATAATTTTTCCATGATTTCCAAAGGCTCTACGGTATTCTGATGTCTGGCGACAGACAGTAAGTTGAAAGTCAGTGCTTACTGAAATTGTAACTACTGCCATCAATGTTAGAGAAGGGTTTTTTGAGCATATGGGCAAGTGTGAGTTCCAGTTTTCTGGGGAAAATGTCCATAGAGGGGCACCAAAAGGAATTTGTAAAGCTAGTTGTTTTTAGTTGTAAATTATGTATTAAAGTGAAGAGAAATGTATATTTTATTAACTCTACCCTCAACTCTAAACCTAACCATCAGTGGAGTAAAAATGTAGATCTTAGAGTGTAAATGGAACCTCCAAATTGCACTCGTCATTAATAATGTGGACGGGATTGTTGGCGCAATGTGTTATAAATTACGCCACAAATAAAGGTAAACACACTTGAACTGATGCAAAGATGTCTAATGAAAGATAGCACTTGTCAGTAACTTGGCAAAATAGGGCCAATGATGTCAGGGTACTGCAACATTCGGTAGCAACATGTCGATTTCCTGTGTGATCATGTTTATTTTTTTATTTTTACCAGTTTTATCATCTGGAGGCTGAAAGTACTAAGTCTGTACAAGTTTAATTTCAGTAAAGAATATTCATGTTTACAATGACAGTAAATGAGCCAATTTAGATTAGCTGTAAAATGTGTGAGCCTTCACAAAGCCACAGTTATGAAATGTGTTATTTATATGTAAATAATGCAATGCAAACTATTTCCTTTTACTGCAATATGAACATGTCCAGCACATGTAGTATTGTTGATCTTTGCTTTGTCATAAACATTACATTTTCATAAATGTCATATTTCCTTCACATTATAGGCTTACTTAAAGGTGCACTCAGTATTTATTTTATTTTTTAACGTCTTATTGGATTTACACTGACACCTTGTGGCGTAGATGCAGCATTATTTTCAGTCAGCCATTTGAAATTCATTACTCATGGTCACCCATGGTTCATTTAAATCCATGAGTGAAAGTTTCTAATAAAAGGGCAGTTACTGAGATTAAGCGAGTAGTATTCGCCTGGTAATGTGATCCCAACCTGGCAGCCCCCATGTACAATTAAACAGCTTTCGTAAGGGGACTGATATGACAGAAGTGTTCATCTTTTATGTGTGGTCATGGTTTTTAACATATGTTTCAAAATTTTTATTAATTTCTTTAGAAGTAAAACTTTTTTCATGAGGAAAAATCACTGAGTGCACTTTTAAAGGAACAGTTCACCAAAAAATGAAAATTCTCTCATTATTTACTCACACTCATGCCATGCCAAATTTGTATGAATTTCTTTCTTCTGCAAGTACATACGAAGATTTTTTTAAATATATATTTCAGCTCTGTAGGTCCTCACAATGCAAGTGAATGGTGACCAGAACTAATAAGTTCCAAAAGAACATAAAAGCAATATAAAAATGATCCATATAACTCCAGTGGTAAAATCTATATCTTCTGAAGCACATGCAGGAGTGGGTGAGAAACAAATAAAAATTCAAGTCCTTTTTTTACTGAAAATCTACACTTTTACTTTCACTTCCATATTCTACTGGTTGGGGTTGGTCAAAAGTAGAAGTTGAGAGTAAAACGCACTTAAATATTGTTCTGATTCCCAACCACACCTATCATATTACTTCAGAAGATATGAATTTAACATCTGGAGTCATATGGATTCCTTTTATGCTGCCTTTATGTGGTTTTTGGATCTTCTGAGTTCTATACACCATTCACTTGCATTGTGAGGACCAACAGAGCTGAAATACTCTTAAAAAAATGTGTTTGTGTTCTGCAGAAGAAAGAAAGTCACACATCTGTGAAGGCATGAGGGTGAGAGTAAATGATGAGATCATTTACATTTTTGGGTGAACTATCCCTTTTAAATTGAGCATTCTTTAATATTTTTTTTGTAGAAGTTTTTACAAAATTTCCTTGCAATATTATACATATGGTCTTACGGTTTTGGCTTTATGTATGTCTTTTCAACAACAAAAATACAATGAAACAATAAAACATGTAATAAATAATTAATGTAATTATATTCTTGTGTTATACCTCAGGTTCCGATCCAAACCCACAACTGTGGACCATAAAAAGGCAGTGTTTTTAGTACTGGTTAGTAAAATAGAAAGATCAGATATCTGCAATTTCTCTTTTAGATGGTCTGACCACTTATTTTATGTCTATTCATAATATGTTCATGATACGAAACAAATAGTGGGTCAGAGCAAATGAGATAAGACGATGGGATACAAGAAAGAATTTAACATCACACAATGGGGGGTTAAATTAGTTTAAATCTCATTAAACTAATTTAAGCTGTTCCTGTGCTCCATCTGCTGGAAAGGAAGCAACTTCGCAATAAAATATAGAAATACCTGAAAATGGTTTACATTTAATATTTAATGCATTTACTAATCATTTTGTTTCACAGAACTGACAGGATTTAACTGTAACAAAATTTCACTTAACATGAATATAACAAATCTGCCTATGATCTACAAATCAACAGAACCACAGCTTTAAATAGTATGTTTCCTCTTCATTAATACACTTAGTATTCCAAAATGTTATTTGAGCAACTTGTATCTCTCATTCTTAAAATCAATATTTCTTCCAAAAATATTCCTCAAAATAATCTTGTAACATTTGCTGAAACATATTTTAATACTTGTGTAATAAATCTTTGGTCAAAGGACATCAGTGTGTGTGGAAAAGCAAATATGCTGCCTCTGCTTTTCCTAGTTGTGTCAGATTCTTCTATGTAAACAGATGGTTTGCTGTGTGCCAGTAGATTAAAACTGAATTGTGTAACTTTTCAGATGTTACAATTATTTTCTCCTATTCCAGCTTAATATGCTTAAAAAGTAAGCCATTTGTATGTTGATCTCAAAACTAAACACTATGTGGCACTATAAAAATATTGATCTGTTTGTTGAGAGTATATTGACTGTGCTGTATTTTCATGACAGCACATTTTTACAGCTCTAAAGAAGTTGCATTGCTATATGATCACAAAAGCTTTCCAAATCTAATCCAAATTGTGATGGTACCATTGTATATTAAATGATACAATTTGATCCTAAAGTTTATATTATTACTTTTTCATTTTCTGTTTTTTTATCTCATTTTTATAGAGTATAAACAACAGTTAGAATTATATAAATCATATTGGACTTCTCTCCGACTGAGAACAATGGTGTGACATTTGACTGTGACTTCTGTTTGTTCGATCAATTTTAACTGTTAGTAAAAATCATAAAAAGAAATCAATAATTAAAAACTTTTCATACTCACCTTAACAAAACTGCAGCCGTGGCCAAAAGTATTGGCAGTGACATACATTTTGTGTTTTGCAAAGTTTACTGCTTCAGTATTTGTAGATTATTTTTTCACGTTTCCATGGTATACTGGAAAACAATAATAAGCATTTCATGAGTTTTAAAAGGCTTTTATTAACAAAAATTCAATTTATGCAAATATTTACAGTGGTCAGTATTTACAGTGTTGACCCTTGTTCTTCATAACATCTGTAATTCACTCTGGCATGCTGGATTTCAGCTTCTGGGCCAAATCCTGACTGATGGCGATCCATTCTTGACTTATGAGTTGATCACAATTTGTGGGCTTCTGTTTGTCAACTCACCTTTTGAGGATTGAACACAGGTTCTCGATGGGATTAAGATCCGGGGAGTTGCCTGGCCACAGATCCAAAATTTCAATGTAATGATCTCTGAGCCACTTCATTTTCACTCTGGCATTGTGACATGGTGCTCCATCATGCTGGAAAACGCACAGATCATCACCAAATTGCTCCTGGATCATTGGGAGAAGTTGCTCTTGCAGGACGTTTTGATACCATTCTTTATTCATGGCAGTGTTTTGGGGCAGAATTGCGAGAGAGCCCACTCCCTTGGATGAAAAGCAACCCCACACATGGATGGTGTCAGGATGCTTCACTGTTGGCACGACACAGGACTCATGGTAGAGTTCGCCTTCGACTTTCCAGATGTCCCAAACAGTCGGAAGGGGGTTTCAGAGAAAATATCTTTGCACCAGTCTTCTGCTGTCCAATCCTTGTAATTCATGCAGAATTTCAGTCTGTCCTTGATGTTTTTCTTGGGGAGAAGTGGCCTTTTTGACATCAGGCCACAGTCCAAAAGTCTTCGCCTCACTGTGCGTGCAGATGCACTCATACCAACCTGTTGCTAATATTGAGCAAGCTCTGCACTGGTGGTGACACGATTCGGTAGCTGACTCCTCAGGAGGAGATGGTTCTGGGGCTTTCTGGACACTCCGGGACATCCTGAAGCCTTCACTGCAGTTGAACCTCTCTCCTTGAAGTTCTTGATGATCCGGTAAATGGTTATTTTAGGTGCAATATTCTTTGCAGCAATTTCATTGCATGTGAGGCCATTTTGATGCAAAGTAATGATGGCTGCACATCTTTCTTTAGAGGTAACCATTGTGAACAAGAACACAATGATTGGAAGCACTTATTCCCTCCTTTTATAGCAAACAGTCTGCTCTTATAATACAATCAGAATGATAGTGATTTCACCTGACTAGTTCTCATTCACACTTTCCCAGGTGCTGCAGATATGATTAGTGAAATTATGTTAGATAGTCATTTTGTGCCAGGGCCAAAAAAAAAACTGTGATAATTTGGGTTTTTGTGATAAAAGTTCATTTTTTTTGGCCAATGTAGCTTTTTGCAATTATTTAAAATGCATCTGATCACTCTGCACAGTAATGTAGAAACAATGTGAATCAACACCACAACTGAAGCAGAAAAATTTGCGAAGCACAAAATTTAAGTCACCTCCAAGTATTTTTTTACACCAATACATGTTTTTCAAGCTTTTCAAGTTTGTTTGTGTGTGTTTGTGATGTGAATTCAGATAAAGTATTGTTGCTGTAGTACCTGGAATGCACGCTTTTGGTCTGAGGAGAGCAACAGATATCTGTGATTCCTGATGCATGGGTGCAGATTGAGAGGTTTCGCAGTCCATAATTAGCATATTCAATAAAAATAAAAATAAAAAACTTGATTTTATTCCTAAACTACCACATGATAAAAATAAAAGTGTTCAATTCTGGTGACTTTTCATTTGTGTCCATTTGTGCCTTTAACTGATATATGGCGTACTACTGCTATCGCTATTTTGATTTATTGAAAACAGTGTGTGCATGGGGAACAGACCCTAAAAGGTGCACTCAGAAAATTTTCCATGATCAAAAACCAGAAAAAGTACTTGAAAGGAAAAGTACTTCATAAAAATATATTTTATGCTATGATGGCCACATACATCTACAGAAGTTGGGAGAAAGAAAATACATATTTTGGCAAACATTTTGGCTAGATTCAAGTATTATACTTATTTCTAGAATATTAACGGTGAGAAAATAGAAACATTGGACAGTAACTATACGATAGGCTCGATATTTACCAAAAAGTTGGAAGATTTGTCAATTGTATGCTTTGAAATAAACCTTAAAAGTTTAGGATGGAAATTGTGCGTGTGTGACTTACTAAATGGGAGACACTGGTAGGAAAAATATAGGTATTTAGAAATGCCAGAACAAGGGTCAGAGAAAACAGCATGATACACCCATGATACATGACCAGCAATAAAAAACAAACTTAAAATAGCTATACAATAGACAAAATAATTAGTGTTTGTCTCTGATGTTTAAATCCGTGTTAATGTTTTTCTTGCTCTTGCAAAACAAAACAAAACAAAAACAATCATAAAATTGCAATCTTCCACAATCTCTTCTATTTATCATGGAGTGGACATTATATGGAGGGATGTTTCTTGGAAGCAGCGAAATTTTGAGATCTCATTATCTGTTTTCAACCCATAGTTGGCTTCAAGGACCTTTATGAATCCAGTGTCTAGAGATGTGGAAAACATCATCAAGGCTTACAGAATCAAAGCTTACATTGCATGTAATGACATAGCAAGTCTGGACTACTCGCCACAGTTGAGGAAAGAATATTGTCCCTCACAGATAATTTCTTTAGTTTTTGGAGGGAGGCAACATGCTGAGATGTAGCAAAGTAAAATTACTTGAAATAAAAAAAAAGTTATTTTAAAGTAGCTCTTTAAAATAACTTTTTTTTGTATTTCAAGATTTAATGTGGCAGGATGTAGAAAACAAAAGAGGAACTTTGAGTTAAATAGAGTTTGGCAACTTCTAACGGTCAAATGTGGAAACAAACTGGCAGACTAGCAAATTACTGGGATTATAGGGTTTTCCTAGCATTAATTCATCATGGCAACAAAGTTGTAAAATTGGATGTAACTTCACACAGATAAGGTTAGTATGAGATTTTTGTGGCTATAACTTTGAAACAGTGAGTATTTAACTTATGTATTGGCCCCATTCATATTCATTGTAAGAGCCTCACTGTAACCCAGATTTTTTTATTTTCTTGGATAAAATAATAGGAATGAATAAAAATTAATTTTTGTGGTAATGAGCATTATGCGACAAATGCTTAAATTGTGTTGAACTCAGAATTTTCCTTTCAGCACAAAGTCAAATCATGGAATGCACTCTTGGCAGTGAATTATAACAGCTACACTACAACAGTAAATTACTAATAATACATTGGAAGATAATAATAAATGTAATATAAGACTAAGTATTTACATAACAGTGAATAGGACTATGATTTAAGGAGACAAACTCAAATCATTCCGACCATCAAATGGAAATATGGGTAGACATAGGAGGCTACTACACAAGAGTATTGTGTGCCTTATTATGAATCTGAAGGCTGTGTGTAAATGCTTATTTTAAATTCACTGGTCGAGCTTTTGAGAGTCGAGCATTCATGAACTTTATATGATGAGAAAGTCGCTCACACCAAGTAAATAAGTGAGCCCATTTCATTACAGTGTAGGTCTATACCTTTAGTCTTGTGGATTTTTACCAGCAGTGAACACTTATTTTGTCTCACAGCCTTGAGGAAGAACAGAAGACGTTGCATATATAAGGATAAAAAGGGCACATATTGTGTGTGTTTGTGTGTGTGTGTGCACGCGTGCGCATGTATTTATCACTTTGTGGGGACCAAATGTCCCAATAAGGATAGTAAAATCCGAAATTTGTGACCTTGTGGGACATTTTGTCAGTCCCCATGAGGCTTATAAACAGCTAATAAATCATACTAACGTTTCCTGTGAGGGTTAGGTTTAGGGGTTGGGTTAGGGGATAGAATATATAATTGGTACAGTATAAAACCATTATGTCTATGGAAAGTCCCCATAAAACATGGAAACACAACATGTGTGTGTTTTTGTGTGTTATATATATATATATATATATATATATATATATATATATATATATATATATATATATATATATCTATGGACCGTAATAAGGAAGATTACTTCCTGAGAAATGAAAGCTAGTAGTACCACCTGTTTACTCCAGAGGGCAGTAAGTGAAACTTCAGCTGTGTGAGCAAAACACAGTTTATACAGTGAAGAAATCAACCCATCAGCAGACAGAACACAAACATGTTACGTTCTTGCATTCAAAACATTTGATGGAGCGCAAATCCGAACTAAGGGATCTAAGGGTGTTCTAAATATTAAACTATATTTAACTTGACACAGTGACCTAAACATTTTATGTTTATGACGCAACGCACACGAGACGCTACACAAGCATGTCTGACGCATGTGTACATTGACGGAACCTTAAACAAGCCCTCATAATAAATCTCCAACTGATTGACAAATTCACTTGTGAAATTCATATTTGTGAACTGTATGCCAATGAACACTCTTGTGATCAATAATATGGTAGTAAACAATACATTGTATTCTAAAGATGCTTTTTGTTTTGTCTTATTAATGATTAACTCTTCTGCCACAAGAATGTAAAGCATTTTATCTATCTGAATATTTTTGTATTTTATATATATATATAATTTGTAAATGTTTAAAGATAACTATGTATCATTATATATTGAATTATTTTTATATGAGGGGCTTTCTCAGCAAATATTTGTAAATGCGATTAATCGCAATTAATTAATCGGGACACCATGTAATTAATTTGATTAAAAATGTTAATCGATTGACAGCCCTAATATATATATATATTATATATACACAACACACACACACACACACACACACACACACACACACACACAATTTGTTCCCTTTTTTAATCCTTCCGCCCCTGTTCCTGCTAAGTTCCGTGCACGTCACTGAGGCACTGTCTATAAAAAACGGTCATCTATAGGCTACTCTGTTAAGTATCGGCATGTTTTTTTTATGTTTCGGTATTTATTTATTTATTTTTACAAATAATATAATAGGCTACCTTAAACATTATATTACCCGCTAATAACATACGCGATACAAGTGAAAACACTGGAGGCCGGACATTGAAAACAGTTTAACCCTTTCCCCGCCAAACACGGAATTTTCCGTGTTTTATGAAAAAACGCTTCCCCGCCAAACACGGAATTTTCCGGGTTTCCGTGTTTTAGGTGTTATACGGTAAGGAAGACCCCTCCACATGTTTTGAAAGAGTACGCAACTCTCTGATCAAAGAAACAGACTGCGATCGTCTCAAACATGAAGAAGTGGAGTATTGAGAAGCTCAAAATATCAGACATAAACATGCCTTTTTATCAGCTTTTTGTCTGAAATGTTGTTTTTTTGACAAAACCTACCTCTGTTCAAGTCGCAATAAAAAAAGAACAAATGAAGATAAAATAAAATCGTTTTTTTTTTTTTTTGCCTAAAAGCAGAGGCCCAGATCTTTATTTTGATATATAGCATCTTCATATATTCATGGAAGAAAATATTCTGCGGGCCATTAAAGTTTAGCGAAAATCGTCAAAAACCCTGGCGGTGGCTGGCAACTTTTTTTAAAAAACGCTGGCGGGGAAAGAGTTAATAGTGGAACACTTCACATTAGATCGCACTTGGTTACCATGTCAACTGGTAAACAGCAGAAAGCTATGGCGACACGTAGCTCAGGTAAACCCTCTAGCCTAGTGTAACTTAGTGTTCACTTACCATAACTGCATATTCAAAAAAAGCTCAAGTGATATTTCCATGTTTTTTTTCCCTCATAAACTTCGTTTGCAATTAAAAAAGCATTGTGTGTACACCGTTTACCAACTTTCAAGCTCCGAGGGTCGCGTTTGGCAGTTGCCAGGACCGTCTCATGTTTCCCACGCACTTTGCACCTAATCGCATGGGCAATGAACTTCACGCGCGGCAAGACTCGACAGGGAGAGGACCCGGATGTTACGACAATCACAAGGTTAGCGTGAATGAAGGTATAGCCGTAGGAATATGAGTTTTCATTTGCCTTTCCAGCTTACATTTATGTGAGAACTTGCCCCGGTACACAAAAGGTCTACACATGTTTATTGAACTGTACCGGCAAAACGGTGTCAATGTTCAAAAGCTTTTTTTGCTTTTTATTTTTTTGTAGTCAAGACTACAAATTATGTGTCTGTACATAAATGTACTTTCAAAAATAAACCTACCTTCAGAAATATTCGCTAAAGTAAAAAAAAAAAGTGTAACCAAAATAGGGCAATTAACTTTAAGTTGCAAACAGAGCTCAATTATTTTTCATACATTGTGAAATAACTTCAATATTATCTCACACTGCATTTCATTACCCTCACAGTTGAGCACTCTTGTTTATGATCTTCAACACAGACCGGAGTGTAAGAGAGGATATGTCTTATCAGCTCGCACCACACCACGCTTTCTGCCTCCATTTAAGGTATGGCCTACATTTTTATTTGAAGGAATATAATCACAGTAATTTCTTTCGTTTTCATTTTACAGTTTTTGATCACACACTGAACCATAACAAATTAAAATGGCATCTCTTGTTTGTTTAGACGATCACCCCTTCACCACAAAAATACCAGCAGGACTGGACTCAGTCAAAATTGTGCCCTCCTGGAAAAGCACCCTTCAGTAGTACCACTCTAAGGTTCAGGGACAAACTCTCGATGGCAGATATCAGTCCTGGGTAAATCGTAGCCTAGTACCCATTTACCTAATTTTAAAGGAATATTCCGGGTTTAAAACATGTGAAGCTCAATCGACAGCATTTGAGGAATAACGTTGATTACCACACAAATACATTTTGAAAATTCCTGCCTTTTAAAAAAACTAAATAAAATTAAGGTTACAGTTAGGCACTTATAATGTAAGTGAAAGGAGACACTTTTTGGAGGGTTTAAAAGGCAGAAATGTGAAGCTTATAATTTTATAAAAGTGCTTGCATTAATTCTTCAGTTAAAACTCATGTGTTATTTGCGCTGTAAAGTTGTTTAAATTGTCATTTTCACAGTCATTTTAGGGTTTGTTGACATTACATCGTCATGGTAACGAAGTTGTAAAATTAGCTTTAACTTTACACAGGAAAGCATAGTAAGTGATTATCACACACAAATCATGTTAACACACATATTGTTTAAATCTTGTGGTTATATGTTTGAAACTGTGAGTATTTTATTGTTCAAAAATTAGCCCCCATTCACTACCATTATAAATACCCAATTATAACCCAGATTTGAGCTTTTTTTTTAAAGAAAAGGAGGGACGAGTCAAAATAGATTTTTGTGGTAATCAACATTAAGCCACAAATGCTGTAGATTGATCTTAACTTGTATTGAACTTGGAACATTCCTTTAACTAGTCTTTAAGGAATATTTCACCATTTGTAAAACCATTAAACCATTCATCATTTACTCACCCTCATGCCATCCCAGATGTGTATGACTTTCTTCTGCTGAACACAAATTAAGATCTTTAGAAGAATATCTCAGCTCTGTAGGTCCACACGGTGCAAGTGAAATTTTAAATCTCCGAAAACACATAAAGGCAGCATAAAAGTAACGACTCAAGTGTTTTAGTGTCTTCTGAAGCGATTCAATCAGTTGAGGGTGATAACAGACCAAAATAGAACTCCTTTTTTACTATAAATTTTGACATCTGTGACAAAATGAGGACTGGTTATGACAGCATCACACATATGACGTACCACAGACGCATGACGTATAGAGTGTGAGACATATCTGGTGTTCTACCTTTTTGGTTAGACAGTTTGTTATGCAGTTCACCCAGACTTTCAGTAAAGATTAAATTTGCAACTCAAAGACTGGACATTTAGTTCCTACTCTAAAAAATCAAAGGAATCTATTACAACATCAACGGTCTCCTTGGCTATCATGATTTCAAACTATTATAGGGCTGGACGATAGGACGAAATAATTGGATATTGACGATATCTTACAAACATCCCAATGTCGATTGCAACACTCATTGAAAGATGATGATCGACAATATCAGGAAATGGCAAAGCCATTGATATTGGAAGTCAAACACATTTGATAATAACACATATTTGGCTGCATTAATTTGGGAACACAAGGGAATTTATTAGGCTTATTTATGATTGTAAGGGGGTTAAGATGGGCAAGGAGGAGGCGAGAACCGGCTTGTCAATATAAATAATAATTTAATTTCAAACTCAAACAAAAGACAAAACACACACAGACAGACAGACACACACACACACACACACACACACACAATTCTCTTTCCCTTGAACCGTCGTCACCGTGCGCCTTTATCCCTCGTGCGCCCCATCAGGCCGATTGGGGACCGGGCGTGCGACATTCTAGCCCGGCCCCGCCCCCCCTCCACAATGATTATTATTATTAAATGTATAATTGTCTTCAGTTCTTAATTTGTGGGCTATCAGTCATTTTCCACCTGTTGTCATTGATGGATGCCTGCGTGATGGCAAATGGGGCTGTTGGAGACCGTAAATGTTTGGGTTTGGGGAAGTGGTTATATTTTATAATTTTTAAGGCAATTATCTTCAGTATATATTTTTCACATATAGCCCAGCCCTACTGTGCATGCATCAAGCAATAAGAAGTATAATCAAGCTTGAAATCATGACCATGCCTAGAGTCTGCAATGACAAGGTGCACAGTGAAAGAGGAGTTACATTTTGTTCTGTTCTCACACAAAACCTTGGATTGCTTTAGAAGATGGATTAAACCACTGGAGTCTTATGGATTGTATGCTGCATTTTCCCACTTTATAATGAATTTGCTATTATTTCATCTAGTGGTTAAGATGCTGAGTTGGGGCAAAGCAGAGGTAAAGCATAAGAGTTGTATGTCCATTTTTAGTCCAGGGGCATATGTTCATGACACCATCCAAGGCCATAAAGTGTCTTGGCCAATGAAATTTGGCTCTCCAGACTGGTCAAGAGTGCCAATGCTGGAACGGAGGGCACTGCGGACAGAGGTACAGATATGTCTGACATTTCAGTTCAACAATATACCAAGCATGCACAAATTTTTTTTAACTATGTATGTTTTGTGTCCATGCAGCTCGTGTGTGACAAAGAGTTTAAGAAACAGAGGAATAGGGTGGCATATCTACGCTTGTTCTACTGATAAGAATAAATTGTTATCACAAAAACCCTGCATTGCTACAAAACCATCTAAGCATGTCAAGGTATACAATAATTAAAGTTGCTTTAAACTGCAATTTACACACGTTTTCCTGGTTTCATTTCATAAAGTGAAGTATAAAAAATTATGGTAAACTTGTTGGTAAACATGTATTATAAAAATGTTGATACAGGTGCCTGACTAAAAAGTATATCTATGAAAACACACTGAATCAGTTTAATAAGCTCAACATGGGACAGCTTGTTAACTTGATTTGGGAGTGACAATGTGCTGTCTTTAGTATGTGTTCATAGATGAAGTATAACCTGTTTAAAACCATATTTTGAGGCTTTCTACTGGAGGGTATTCAAGAAGCAGGTTTAGCGACTTACACGGGTAAGTTCACTCAAAGTAAGCGGATAACTGTAACTTTCGGTTCCAAAAACTAAGGTAACTTTCAGGGTAAGTAGCCAAAGCAACTTAACTGTGAACATAACCTGCTCCGGAGTAGGTTATGTTACAGTGTTCTACAGAAGTTCTCAGTATTTCCAGTCTCACACACTGCAGATTTGCATTAAAAAAATAAATTAAAAAAAATGTAATGGGAAGTTTTTAATTCTGTAATATTTTCAATCTGCCTTTCAATATGGACCTTTTACAGCCTCCTTTACAACTAGGAAAAAGATACATTTCCCTAATGTTGAGATCCTGAACATATATAATGACACATGATCTTCAATTAAAACAAGATCATTTAATTTAGTACCAAGTTGCTGGAGGCAGATGGACCCAACTGTACATGAGAATGACCAGCCATGATTTATGGCACAAGACAGCAAGCTAGTTTTAATGCCACACCAAGAAAAAGACATAATGGACATGCAACTCTGTGGGCCTCCCATAATTCTCTACCTCTGTTACAGCAGATCTTCATCTTAAAACGCACATGAATAATCATGTGTTGCCTACTGAAAAGATTTACATTATATCTGTGTAAAATGATGACAACTGTGGGAGATCCTACAATTGAAAGAAGTTCCATTAACACAATGATCAGCAATCATGGAAAAAGGAAGATGATGAAAATTCAAAGCAAGTTTTCAGAAATCCCAGTGTTAAACTGGTTGAGTGAACTAACCCCAGAATTGGTATTCTTGAACCAATAGCCAAGAATAAGCAATGCTTGGGTTAATCCAGCGGTTCTCAACCAGGGGGACAGGGCCCACTATAGGGGAGGCTTCCGGGGGGCCTCAAGATCTCATAAAATTATTTAAATGATTAAGATTATTATAATTTCTATATAATTATTATAATTTAATTTACTGAAAATGCTAAAAATGTTCAAACTCCCTCTTTATGAAGAATATACAGTTCTAGACATTTCTAGAATAACACATTTTAAGGAAATATCTTATAATAGATACAGTTGAAGTCAGAATTGTACATAAACTTAGGTTGAAATAATTAAAAGTCACTTTAACCACACCACAGATTTAATATTAGCAAACTATAGTTTTGGCAAGTCTCTTAGGACATCTACTTTGTTGAGATGAGTCATTTTTCCAACAATTGCTTACAGACAGATTGATTCACGTTTAATTGATATCACAATTCCAGTGGGTCAAAAGTTTACATACACTATTTAACTGTGCATTTAAGCAGCTTGGAAAATTCCAGAAATGACATCAAACCTTTAGACAATTAACCAATTAGCTTCTGATAGGCGGTGTACTGAATTGGGGGTACATGTGGATGTATTTTAAGGCCTACCTTCATCTCAGTGCCTCTTTGCTTGACATCATGGGTATAGCAAAGGACCTTGTGAAGATGCTGTAGGAAACAGGAAGACGAGTCCTATATCGACATAACCTGCCATAGAAAAACCAGACTAGTTTGCAAGTGCACATGGGGACAAAGATCTCTGGTCTAATGAAACAAAAATTGAACTGTTTGGCCATAATGACCATCGTTATGTTTGGAGGAAAAAAAGGCTTGCAAGCCGAAGAATACCATCCCAACCATGAAGCATGGGGGTGGCAGCACCTTGTTGTGGGGGTGATTTGCTGCAGGAAGGACTGATGCACTTCACAAAATAGATGGCATTATGAGGAAGGAAATTTATGTGGATATATTGAAGCAACATCTCAAGACATCAGCCAGGAAGTTAAAGCTCAGTCGCAAATGGGTCTTCCAAATGGACAATAACCACAAGTATACCTGCAAAGTTGTGGCATAATGGCTTATGGACAACAAAGTCAAGGTATTTGAGTGGCCATCACAAAGCCACAAAACTGAAAAAGCATGTGCGAGCAAGGAGGCCTACAAACCTGACTCAGTTACACCAGTTCTGTCAGGAAGAATGGGCCAAAATTCCAACAACTTATTGTGAGAAGCTTATGGAAGGCAACCCAAAACATTTGACCCAAGTTAAACAATTTAAAACAATGCTACCAAATACAAACCAAGTGTATGCAAACTTCTGACCCAATGGGAATATGATGAAAGAAATAAAAGCTGAAATAAATCATTCTATCGACTATTATTCTGACATTTCACATTCTTAAATAAAAGTAGTGATACTAACTGACCTAAGACAGGTAATGTTTTCTATGATTAAAAGTCAGAAATTGTGAAATTGAGTTTAAATGTACTTGGCTAAAGTGTATGTAAACTTCTGACATCAACTGTATATATTATAATATAAATATCTAATAGCCTACATGAGGGGCCTTGGAGTTCAAAAGGTTGAGAACCACTGCATGAATCAACCAAGATTTTAGAGTTTATGTCACAGTAAGTTAAACTTGCTTGCTGGGTCTCCCAAGCAACAAAATTGGCCCGGTTGCTAGGGAGGGTAGTCACACGGGGTAACCTACTCGTGAACGCTATAATGTAATTCGCTCTCGATGGGGCGCGTGGCGAGTTGTGCATGGATGCCGCAGAGAATAGTGTGAAGCCTCCACACGGGCTATATCTCCGTCGGCAAGGGGCTCAGCAAGCCACATGACAAGATGCGTGGGTTGACAGTCTCAGACATGGAGGCAGTTGAGATTCGTCCTCTGCCACCTGAATTGAGGAGTCACTGCACCACCATGAGGAATTAAAAGCACATTGGGAATTGGGGAGAAAAGAGAAAAAAAATCCACACAAAAACATTAACCTTGCTTTCTGGAATATCCCCCAGAGGTCTTCCAAGTATATAGTTTAATAAGTTTTAAAGAGCATCAATATAAGCCTAATAATAACTTAACAAGACTTCAGGGCACACATTATTACATAAGGATATATGGTCACATTTTATCCATGTGTGCTAATTTAATTTTCAACTTGCACTTTTGTGACAATACCTTAAAACCAAACAATAAAAAAGACATAATCATCATTCATAAATGAGTAACAACTACACATAAAAACCAAAACAGTAAAAGAAGGTCACATGCCGGATGTTTTGGAAACTAACATTATTTCAAGTGTGGAATATACCAAAACAGCCAAAACTAGCGGTGTTCCTCTTTATAAAACTTGCCCAAATACATTTCTTCTAATATTTTTGCAAATACAGTACTGTCTTTCCATAAGACTCAAATACCAGTAACTTGTGGACCAAAAACTAGATCACTTTTTGGAGACACTTTCCAAATTACAGTGGTTTCTGGATCCTCGAATGTTCCTTAAAACGTACAAGGGCACAATGTGATTAGCAAGTTCTAAGAAGTCCTTATTCATCATAACCGGCTGATTCAAAGACAGATGAGTCAACAGGTCTGTTCTCATTTTTTCCTTCTCACTTTGGGCTTTTTGACTGGCCGTAGATATGGATTGTCAATCATATTTTCCTCATTGGCCTTCCCTGAAGGCATACCGCCACCAGGTGGAAGCACTGCGTTCTCCTTATCTGCCCCTGGGTCATCCTGAAAAGGGATGGAATTTAACATCACATTATAACACAACATTGTATGGAATAAATGTGTGCCGAAAATCAGAGATGTTCTTTTGCAACAAATTTACAAAAAGAAAGATGACAAATGGTTTAAGCTTGCCTGAATGATATTGCTGGCATTGTTCTCAGTGTCCGTCTGGTCATCTTGCTCAGATGAATCAGTCTCCTCCAGTGACTGTAGCTCTAGTTCAGAGGGCAGCAGGGCACTCAGGTATGGGATGGAGCTTGGCTGTGCAGCGATCACTGATTACAGAAAGATGAGTAACTAAAAATTCCATAATGAAACAAGACGAGACAATGAAATTGTATTTGTAAACTAGTGGTCACTTGAAATGGAACTATCATGACACCAAAGTTGAGGTCCAGAAAATCTCTAATTTAGGACATATGGATAGGAAATTACAAGGGAATGCACTGATGTCATCCTTAAAAAGGCTCTGTGTCTCTCCAGTCTTGGCCATGAAGCGTGTGAGAGCCCGCTCTACATCTCTCCTCTGTGATGCTGCCTTCTCTCTCACCACCTGGTAATCTGACACCGGCTCCCGAAAGGTCTAGAAAGCAAAAATGGAGAGATATGCTTTGAACTGCTCATGTTTTTTTAAATATAATTATTATTTAAAGGGACAGTTATCCTAAAAATTTTAATTCTGTTATCATTTACTCACCCTCGTGTTATTCCAAACCTGGATTACTTACTTTCTTTAGAACACAACAGGAGAGATGTTAGGCAGAATTTTAGGGACGGACAGCCTCAGTCACCATTCATTTTCATAATGTATTTTTTTCCATACAAAGAAAATGAATAGTGACTGAGGCTGTCAGCCCCTAACCTTCTACCAGCCATCTAATTTTGTGTTCTATGAATGAAAGAAGTTATATAATTTTAATACTAAGCATATTGCAAAATAATATAATTATTTATCTATTAATAATTAAAGCCTATATTTAATACAAAAATCTATTTTTGGTTGCACTGGTCACTTGTAAACGGATCACCAAGACGAATATTAATTGGTTAATTAACAGGTGTAAATGGGGCCAAAAGCCCCAAAAGAGCACTGGACAAAATGAGCAATAGAAGGACTCACTGGTGTTTTGATGTAAGTGTGTGGATCTGGAAACTCAGGGAAGTGGCTGGGAATGTGTGAGGGATGAGTACGCTTCTGTCCGGCCATGAGGGATTTTGGGACAACAGGAGCATTTGTTACTGGAGCTGTCAAATGCAGACAGACAGAAGTGTTACACATTTAAAAGAAACAGTTACAGTGTGCAATAACTGATGTGAGACTCAAAACCTTAAAGCTAAAGGCATAAGGGGCTGTTCACACAAAATGCGTTCTTGTGCTAAAAAAGACACAGTGCCATGGATAGAGTTTAAATTTTTTTACATGACTCGCCTCAAATAAATGTGGCACTCTTACGCAAGACACTGGAAAAAAATAAAATGAGGTGTGACAGCAGTCAAAAAAACGTAGCGCACGTTTACAGTGCGGGCAGGTCACGCTCTGTGTGAATGGCCCCTACGGCTCTGAAATATCTCATCAAGCTCCCTACGTGCAGTTATGACCATCCTCTGTGATCTTTTGGCATACACCGGAAGAGTATCCACATTAAAACCTAGAATTGTGGGAAAAAGTAAACCTCAGAATTAGTAACAGTCTCTACAGCAAATGAATGGCACACAATTCAACCACAGGGAAAATAACTTTTATACTTCCTAACTAAGATAGATTAACTATATATTGACAAAGAGCAACCAACCCATTTCAACAAGTGTGATGACCACATCAGAGAGGGTAGGGGTACTCCTTGCGGTGTGCTCACAGTTTGCCTTCGCACAACGTCCGACCTCAGTTATATCTATCAGAGAAAAATTTTATGTTTTAGGATAGCAAAAGCACATTACTACTACATATTGGCACACACTTTTAGAGAAAAATAAATTAAGAAAAACACAGGGATCCTTTGCAAAAAAGACGTCTCCATTATCAGGGTTCCCACTCTTTTCAAAGCACATTTTTCCAGGACATTTTATGTGCCACACAGTTGCAATATTTAAACAAAAACACACAAGAGGTCATTCAAATTGTGGTTATTAGAGAGTTGTTTTAACAAAATTCCATATTCGACAGTTTCATTCAATTTCATCCACAAAATGGTGTCTAATCAAATTTAAATAAAACTATAATCAAATGAAAATACAATTATTTTAATAATTAATACAATTTTTATTATTTTTATCAAATTAATTTCTTTTCTACAAAATCCTCACAGCATAATCGGAAACAACACTGAAGATATTTATATCAAATAAAGTGCAGCACAACAGAACATCACAGATGTGAGATATTGCCTTAATACATGTTTATTATTATTATTTAATAACATTAAACATTATCTTTTTTTCCCCATTTCATGTGTTCATTTAAAACGAGCAATTATTTTGGTGTTTCTGTGCGTTGGCTACATGACTAAGTGTGATTATTAAACCCCAATAAGCTTTGATTTCATTACAATAAACACATAGTCTGTATGTGCTGCACGCTTCAGAGCACTCTGCTACAAACACGCACACACACACAGCACATGACGCTCATGATGAGGGGTTTTCAGCGTACAAGCAGCCACTTCACACATTCATTTTGAAGCATGCAGCACATGCAGATTATATATTTATTTAATTAAATCGCAGCCTTTGTGGTTTAATAATCACACCTGGACATATCGAGATTAACATTTCTTAATTTAATCATGCATTCAAAAATACACTTTTGTCACAAATATGTCATATTTATTGACATTTCACATTTTATAGCTAATGCAACTTTTGAATTCAGCAATCCGTGTTTTCCACATTGCGGAATCGTAGGGCCCAACATGTAAGCGGACTCTTAATCTACACACTGAGGTGTAAAGGCCGCATCATCCCTACGCTGCTACCACCTCGGGTGTAAATTCATTATCAAAAAAATTTAAATCTGCGTCTGACCGCCATCGTTATCTAAAGTTTACAACTCAAATGTGTTTGTTGTTAACCCTCAGCAGTGTTGGAAGGAAAACATTCTGCACTATATCAGTACTTGAAAATGTTACAAAAACCTTGTCAGAATCAGTTTTATTATACTAAAATATTTTCCAGGACAAATCATTATTTTCCAGGACATTTAGGTTTTTTTTCTCAGTTTCCATGACTGGAAAACTGCATTCCAAAATTCCAGGTTTTCCAGGACACGTGGGAACCCTGATTATGATACAGGCTACGTGGTATTTTATGCGTCACACACAAAAAAAACATGGTAATACCAATGTACTTTTTAGATATTGGATGTAAAGGTTCCATTCATAACAAAGCATATTTTACATTTCATCATGTCATTCGTGGCACATGACCTGCATAAGATAAATGAATGAGTGTGGGTTGACTCACAGCTCTGGATCATCTCAGTGAGCGTCTCCACCGCGGCTTTCTCAGCGCTCTCAAAGCCGCACTCAGTCAGCAGCGAGCTGACCACCACCTGCAGCGTTCGCCGCCGAGCCAGCTGATAGTTCTCCGAAGGACTCGTGCTGGCCTTACTGCCCCCCGAGCGCTACAATTATTAATAATCAGATGGTTATTAAACATTATTAAATCTACTGTGATTTAGATGTATCTGCACGTCTCAGTTAAACCTAAAAGATATTTGTTTGACTAGACCTCAGAACCTAGCTGCATCCTTAAAAGGAATTTCTGGGGCATCGTAGACGCTTTCGAACCTTTGGATACATGTTGTCTAAATAGGCAGCTTACTAAGCCTCTACCATGCTTTTTAAGATAACATAATTACAGCATTGTGTCTGCATACGAATCATTGACAAATTTAAAAATGTGACAAATGTAGCTCTCAGCGTGTCCTACAATCAAATAAACTAATTCATTTCATTGTTGTTTAGCTAACGTGGCTAAGCTATCAGTCTGCAAGACAAATGAAAAGTGATATTTACGTTTCCGGAGTTTAAATATCCGCTCCCCATCATTGTAGGATCTGCCATTTTCAGTGATTCTTACTCTTGTGTTTAGCACTCGCAAAAAGACTCATCGTGTGTTATCCATGTACCATAATTAATGTATTTTGTCTTTTAATGTTGGGTGAAAATGGCAACCTTACTCAAACGTCTAACGGGGCCATAACCGGAAGTGTTTTTTGTGTGTGTTTGTTTCCAAATTAAAAGTCTTTAGTAAAAAATGACAAAACACATATTGTCATATATTTGCATAAAATGACGAAGTTCCTTATTTATTCCAATGTGCAAAGCCTAATCAGCATGTTGGACACTTTCTTATGGGATATGTCACAACAGTGCCTAAAAATTCACTGCAAACACATCTGAAATAATTTTGAGAATTTTATATATACATATATATATATATATATATATATATATATATATATACACATGGTTGGGGAGTAACGGAATACATGTAACTGGATTACATATTTAAAATACAAATTATAAGTAACTGTAATCCACTACAGTTTCAATTTAAATCATTGGTAATTAGATTACAGTTGCATTCAAAAAGTATTTTGATTAATTTGTATTTTTATACTCAAAACAAGTGAAAAAAATCTACCAGTGCTGAAGAAGTAATCCAAAGTATTTACAATATGTTACTGACCTTGAGTAATCTAACGGAATACGTTACAAATTACACTTTACAGCATGTATTCTGTAATCTGTAGTGGAATACATTTCAAAAGTAACCAACCCTGTATATATATGTACAGACAGAAAGACAGATGGATAGATGCATGCACACACAAAAAAAAAGAAGACAGAATTTATACAAAGGCATTATCATCCAGTGTCCCCTTAAATGAGGATGGTTCTATAACTCTTAAATGAAACAGATTTTCAAAAAAGGTGTTATATTGTATTTGGGCTTTAATATACACTCACTGAGCACTTTATTAGGAACACCAGTTCACCAGCATACAGGTCAGGAGCTTCAGTTATTATTCACATCACCCATCAGGATGGGAAATCTCATTGACTTCAGCCATGGCATGACTGTTGGTGCCAGACAGGCTGGTTTGAGTATTTCTGTATCTGCTGATCTCCTGGGACTTTAATGCACAGCAGTCTCTTTATTCATCATCATGTCCACTACATGCGAAAAAACAAATCTAATGAATAATGATAAAAATGTAAAGACACAAAATTTCCCCAAAGGTCTTTTCAGTGAGTTTGTTTGTTTTGCCTTTATAACAAACAGTAGCATGGTGTAAAAAAATAAATAAAAGATTATTTATACAAAACAAAACACATAAGGCCTTATTAGTGCACAAAAATATTTTAAATAGTCCACCAACTCACAGTTTTAATAGCTTTTGTGTTAGTAGGCCTTACTGATTTTGATTGTAGAACAACAGAAATAGGAGGTTCGGGTTGGTCAAGTTAAACATATGATAAATGTAACTAATATACTGATAAGATTCATGACATCTGCCTCATTGTTCAAAACACAAACTAACACCGAGAAAGTTTACCAATGATCTCTTGTCACAACCGCATACGTGAATGCTGCCCGGGCTTGTATTTTGAATGTTAGTGCCGCAGGCGGCCATTACGCTGGTGTCGCTATTTTCAACTGCCTCACCAAGCTAAAGACACTCATCACGTCTGTAATCGCAACACTAGATTGTTGTCTTGGTTTCCCTGCCTCGATTCCTTACTGATGAGGGACTTTAGGCCCGACTGACACGGGGAGATGGGGGTACTCAATATTTCAGACCAGGTGAGCGTTTTTAAATCCACATGTGTTGTGTAGATCAAGCAGTTTGTTGTACGTTCACTGCGCTTGTGTGCAGATCCTGATATGTTAGCTAGCACCCTGACGATGGATTAACCATTTTACTCAGTATCTCTGGTCTCAAAACGTGCATTTTGAGCATGCATTTTTCTGCTAACCTTATTCTTTTGCTATGTAATTAGGATCGGGTTGCTAAAAAGCGTTTAAAAATGCTAAAAGTATTTTTTTTATAACCCGCAGACGTTAGCCAGCCAGCTAGCCTAAAGAGCTGGGTGTCAGCCAACCACATACGAAAATATATATTCTTTTTCTGTGTTTGTTTTCAAATGCACACCCTTATCATCATCATATTTAAAAGCAAACGCCCTTGCTTTAGTTGAGAATTGACTTTGTGTACCAATATCTAATAATGTGGATTTTCGTTGCAGCTGGTTAATGACACTTTCGATTTTTAATAAGTATAAATATACAAGCCAGTATATTTCATTGTACGACGTCCAATTAAACATCAAGAACATCACATTTGACTTTCGCACGATATTTTAGCCACGCGCTATAATGAAATGTTGTTCGAACAAAGGGTTGTTGTAATGTTGTCATGTTTGTTTCAGTGTCGTAACATCCACCCTTTCTCCCCCCCCCCTTCTTTTAGCCGCCTCTGGTCCAGGCCATTTTAAACCGGAATGCAGATGAAGTGAAGTTATTTTTGCACAAGAAAGACGAAGTCAATGCACTGGTATGGTTTTGTATGGCATCTCATATGTGTGAGCTTGAATTGTGTGTATCATCTGCTTAAATGACGTCATCACCGTACAGTACAAACGGGCAGGTCCCACGGTTGACTGTTCGTATGGGCTGTGTGGGCCTCTCAGAAATCACTAGTGTTGAAAAACCTGTTTAATCGAATTTTGTTCTCTCTGTCGTGTCAGGACCAGGAGCGCCGCACACCTCTTCATGCTGCTGCGTGGCTGGGGGATGTTCAAATAATGGACCTTCTCATCAATGCAGGTATAATGATAAACAACCAAGCTGCTCTCCAATGCTGTCACATGCAGTTATATTTCTATTTATAAGATGGATAGTTCTGCTTCTGTATGCTGATAGGTCAGTAGAGTTCAGGCCATGCTACAGTTAAACAGTATTGCACAAGCAAGAGCACATTTGTACTGAACATTCATAATTTGTCTGTAATCAAAAGGTCATTTTGTTTATAAGATACATGTATTATATACATTATATATTTGTCAGCTATAACACAGATTTACCTAGCTTCTGTGTATATTAGCACCTAAAAAGGCAAGATATAAGCCTTAGAACTGTAGGATTACATGTCAGGGACAAAAAATGAAAATTATCTCATCATTCACTCACCCTCATGCCATCTCAGATGTGCATGACTTTCATTCTTCTGCCAAATACAAATTAAGATTTTTAGAAAAACATCTCAGCTCTGTTGGTCCATTCAATGCAAGTGAACAGTGACCAGAACGTTGTAACTCCAAAAATCACATCAAGGCAGCATAAAAGTAATCCATGTGTCTCCAGTAGTTAAATCTACATCTTCAGAAGCAATATTATAGCTATTTAAGTCCTTTTTACTATTAACTGTCCTCCCTGCCCAGTAGATGGCGAAATGTATGAAGAATGCGAATCACCAATAACGAAAGATGTGAAAGTGGGCATTTATAGTAAAAAGGGACTAAAATATTTATTCGTTTTTCACCCCAAACCTGTCATATAGTGTCTGAAAACATGTATTTAACCACTGGAGTCGTATGGGTTACTTTTATGCTGCCTTTATGTGCTTTTTTTGAGCTTCATACTTTTATCCACCTTTCTCTTGCATTGAATGAACCTACAGAGATGAGAAATTCTTCAGGAGAGTTCTGCAGATGAAAGTAAATAATGAGAGAATTTTTGTTTGAATTATTCCTTAAATAAAATGATGTTTTAATGGAAACTTGTGACATTACAAAATATGCTTCTGTACAATTTTCTATTTTCATAAAGGTGCGAATGTCAATGCAAAGGACCACGTGTGGCTGACACCGTTGCACAGAGCAGCTGCTTCCAGAAACGAGGTAAACAGAGCATGTGATTTATATGCTCGAATGGAGGCTCAGTCTGAGTAACGGCTTACTCATACCATTGTTTACCGTTCGAATAATTTTATACAGTGATTCAAGCATTGCTTTTGTTTGTCCAGAGGGCTGTGGGGCTGCTGCTGAGGAAGGGAGCTGACGTGACCGCACGGGACAAGTTCTGGCAGACGCCACTGCACATTGCGGCAGCCAACCGGGCCACGCGTTGCATCGAGGCCCTTCTGCCCCATGTGACCAGCCTGAACATGGCTGACCGCACGGGCAGAGCACCCCTGCATCACGCCGCTCAGAGCGGATACCAGGAGGTATGACTGTGGGGTGGAAATTAGTCATCTAATGCACTCTGGTGTATTAATGGTCCTGTTTAATAGTGAGGGTGGGCCACTTTAGCTCTTAACATCTTTTTAATACTCCACAATACTGCAAAAGTGCAAGTTATTGGGAGAGCTAATATTGATACTTCCAGTTGCAAACTTCACTGCATCTTGGCCTTGTTGTCACCTGTCCTTTTAAAGGAGTAAGTCACCCACAAATGAAAATTCTCATCAATTACTCATGCTGCCCCAGATGTGTTTGATTTTCTTTCTTCTGCAGAACACAAATTAAATTTTTTAGAAGAATATTTCAGCTCTGTGGGTCCATATAATGCACATGAATGGTAGCCAGAACTTTGAAGCTCCAAAAAGCACACAAAGGCAGTATAAAAGTAATCCATAAAACGTCAGTGGTTTAATCCATGTCTGAAGCAATCTAATCGTTTTTGGGTGAAAACAGTCCATAATGTACAATCATGATTTCAAGCTCGCTTACACTTCTTAGCACTCTGCTTGTGTCAAGCACTAGGAAGTGAAATTATGATCCCTAAGGAGACTGCTGATGTCAAGATTTAGAGTAAAAAAGGAGTTATATTTTGGTCTGTTTTCACCCAAAACCACTTGGATTGCTTCAGAAGACACTCAAGTCTTATGGATTTCTTTTATTCTGCCTTTATGTGCTTATGGAGCTTCAAAGTAATGGCAACCATTCACTTTCATTGTATGGACCTAAAGTGCTGAGATATTCTTCTAAAAATAGTTGTTTGTGGTCTGCGGAAAAAAGAAAGTCATGCACATCTGGGATGGCATGAGGGTAAGTAAATAAGGGAAATTTCATTTTTGAATAATTTTCATAAGTTTCATGTCCTGCAAAGTATATAGGTTTAGGTAGGGTATGCTTTTCTTATGGGATTCTCATGGTGCCTCTAATGCCCGGATGGTTTTAATAAATGGACACAATCTTGCTTTGTGCCACTGCTGCCCACTAGATGGTTAAATTGCTGCTGAACAAGGGAGCCAATCTCAGTGCCAGCGACAAGAAGGACAGGCAGCCTATTCACTGGGCCGCTTACCTTGGTGAGTCCATGCTCTGGTCTTTCTGAAGTAGATGTTTTACAGTGTAGTGTGTCTCAGTCATATTCCTAATACTGTATTGTCTGTATTTACTATTTGTCGGGGTTCCCACTTCAAGAACAATCTGGTAAAATATTAGAGAAATAGAAAAATCACAGAAATTGTCTTGTACATTTCTACTATAGTATATATACATTTCTCTATTTACCCTGTGCTTTGGAATTTTTCATCACCTTAATATTGTTCTTGTTAAGAGTTTAAGGAGAGTGGAATTTGTTTGGACGATTTGTATGCAAATTCTTCTTTTGAGTCGGTCATTCTGTTGAAATGGTTTACCAATTGGTGTGAATGTTTCATTAGTGAATAAGTCTGAAACAAAATTATGTTTTGCAATTGATTTCTGGATATCACAAATGACTGGTAAATGTATGGAAATTCATTGGTCAAAAAGGGTGGGACCTCTATACTTGAACTACTGATTGGTGATTCCTGGTAGTTGTTTTAAGTGTGTTTGTGTCTCTCTCAGGACATATGGAGGTGGTTAAGCTGCTGGTGTCTCAGGGCTCTGATAAGAGCTGTAAGGATAAACGGGGATACACCCCTCTCCACGCTGCTGCTGCCAGTGGCCATGTCGATGTGGTCAAGTATCTGTTACGCAATGGAGCCGAGGTGAGTACGCTTTAGGGTTCAGTCGCACAACTATGCGACACACTGTTCGGGCCTTCGGTTCACATATCCATACCTTTTTAGAGCCTCCTTTATGTTGGCTATTTTAGAATTGAATGTCACGTCCGAGCATGAGGCATGTTAATGGAAGGATGGGCATTTTCCAGTAATTTTGTAGTCGAGTACTTTTTTTTAATTTACAAGTAATCAAGTATGACACATATGTGAAACTTTTTCATTTAATGCACAAACGTTACCAAAAATGGTTTCAAAATTAGATAACTTTAACCAACTCTGCCTTTCTTTTTGGGAAAAAATTTAATGAATATGCATAAAAAAACAAAAACTTTTGCACTCACCTGGAGCTTGCATAGAAACCAGTACTTATGGCCGTAGGGTAATGTGCATATACAGTGTAAACTCTGAGTATACATAAAGGCTCTCACATTTTTAGCATTTCTAATTATTCAGAAGAACAAGTAGTGAAAGTTGGCTTTTAAAAAAATGCGCACTGCCCATGTACAGAGATTTAACACATATTTTTACACTTGCATACACACATACTGTGTACTGCTTCACATTTTCTTTCCATTATAAAAGCAGTTCCCTGTCCATTGGTTTGCATGATTCCAAACAAAAAAAATTATAATAAGAGTAGAATTCATTAAGAAATAGGATTTTACAAGCATTGCCACACTTGGCTTTCCTTTCAGAAGCACAGATGCATTCAAATAATCTTCTCCCATTAAACACCTCATTCAAACTCATACACAGCAGCCCCTAGTGGACACAACTGTAACTGTGAGATTTGGTAGGAGGAAAGTACAGTTTAATTCAGTGTTTCCTATGGCAGGAGAATGTGCAAAGGAAAATACTTTTGCGATATTCGAGTCGTGTTTTTAATAGTTGACCAGCTGGTGCAGAACGAGGACTCGATTATTGGATTTCTTGTGCACATCCCTATATTAAAAACCGCATACAATGTTTTTTACAACACATTTGACTTGCACCATGATGTGTTTCTGATTGAAACACAATAATCTGTGCAAAATAATCCAGGGCTAGTGTTTGATTGGGTGGAAACGTATTGGGCAATTATTTAATTTTTCCTTGCCTTCAGAAAATAAATGTTGTTTCAGAGGCAAAGAAGATTATTACATTATGATGGATTATTCTTTTGGATAAGGTTCAATGATGAATCTTGAAAGTGGTGGTCAATTTAAAAGAATTAAGGAAATTGTTTTCCTGAGTTGATCAGTTATTTTGTACCATGTGTTTCTCTCTGTCTCAGATTGATGAGCCTAATGCCTTTGGAAACACTGCTCTCCATGTGGCCTGCTACACGGGACAGGAGGCCGTAGCCAATGAGCTGGTCAATCGCGGGGCCAATGTCAACCAGCCCAATCACCGCGGCTACACGCCCCTGCATCTGGCTGCTGTGTCCACTAACGGGGCTCTCTGCCTTGAGCTGCTGGTCAACAACGGTGCTGATGTCAACATGCAGGTCTATAATTTTTAGAAAAACAACAACTCAAGACTTTGCTGGTGTTTCTATATTGGTAGTGTTGCTTGTGTTTCTAAATTTACTTTCTGTTTTATCCAGAGCAAAGAAGGGAAAAGCCCTTTGCACATGGCAGCCATTCATGGGCGATTCACTCGCTCTCAGATTCTCATTCAAAATGGTTTGTTCCACTGACCCTTCCTTTTTTAATTTAATTTCAAGGATCTTTTTTTAAATCTTTTTAATAGTGGTTGACTGAAATAGTTTTTTAGTGGCTGATGCTTACAGTGAAAAATATATATATATATACTGGCGGCCAAAATTTTGGAATATTGTACAGATATTTCTGTTTTAGAAGGAAATTGGTACTTCACCAAACCAGCATTCATCTGATCACAAAGTGTAGTCAGGACATTACTGATGTAAAAAAATAAAAAACGCACCATCACCATTTAAAATTATTATTATTAATTTTGAGGAATGAAGGCTATACAATGCTTGAAATTGCCACAAAACTGCAGATTTCATACAAAGCTGTACACTACAGTCTTCAAAGACAAAGGACAGTTGGCTCTAATAAGGATAGAAAGAGGTGTGGAAGGTCCAGATGTACAACTAAACATGAGGATAAGTACATCAGAGTCTCTAGTTTGAGAAATATTTGCCTCCCATATCCTCAGCTGACAGCTTCATTGAATTCTACCTGCTCAACACCAGTTTCATGTACAACAGTAAAGAGAAGACTCAGGGGTGCAGGCATTATGGGAAGAATTGCAAAGAAAAAAACACTTAACACAGAAAGACAAAAAGAAAAGATAGAGTGGGTAGAGAAACACATTGGACGACAGATAATTGGAAAAGAGTGTTATGGATCTTAACCCCATTGAGCTTCTGTGGGATCAGCTAGACTGTAAGGTGTGTGTGAGAAGTGCCCAACAAGACAGCCACATCTATTGCACGTGCTACAGGAAGTGTGGGGAGAAATGTCACCCGAGTATCTGGACAAACTGACAGCTAGAATAACAAGGATCTGCAAAGCCGTCATTGCTGCACATGGAGGATTATTTGATGAGAACTCTTTGAAGTAGTTTAAGAATTAAAAAATTTCAAATTTGAGTAATTTTTCACGACTATACATTGTGATCAGTTGAATACCACTTTGGTAAATAAAAATACCAATTTCTTTCCATAAGAGCAAATTCTGTATATTATTCCAAACTTTTGGCCACTGGTGTAAATGTATATATATGTGTGTGTTTAAATTGATTTGACAATATTTTTATATCGTTTCCAAAGTGTTTAAAGTTATCGTCCAGTAGCCGTTATTCCAAAATTGCAAAAAATAAGCTCTTTATTCAACCTTGGCCAATATCGGTCGATAACAAATTTTTATTTTGATGTTTATTTGTTTTACTATTCTTGCTCTTTCCTCAGGTGGAGAGATAGATTGTGTGGACAGATATGGCAATACACCTCTCCATGTTGCTGCTAAGTACGGCCACGAGCTGCTTATCAGCACCTTGATGACAAACGGTGCTGACACAGCCAGGTATAGAACTGATTATTTGTTCTTTAGCTTTGCATTGACTTGTACTTTACATGTCAGCACATGTATATGAGGGACCAGGAATTTGCATTTACAATAAAGGTGGACCTTACATGTTGTCAGTTTGTATTTTATCTGTCCTTACTCTTGTTGTAATGAAATAATACTTAACTTTCCTCTTTTACAACAGACAAGGAATTCATGGAATGTTCCCTCTACACTTAGCTGTGCTCTATGGGTCCTCTGACTGTTGTCGTAAGCTACTTTCCTCAGGTACACGCTGTTCCTACCTTCCAAGAGACCAACTGCAACAAGGGCCAAAAATAGGCCAGCAAAGTCCTTTTTGTTTAAGTGGCCATTATAGTGTCTGTTTATTTTATGCAGTGGAACCACGGTGATTGTAACTGATAGTTGTACTATGGTAATTTTGATATATGCCAAGGCACTGAATGAATACCATATTCATGTACAGGTTACTTTAAAGAATACTACAAATACTATTGCCATGTCAGGAAAAAAAACAAAACATTGTAATGCCATGGTACTTTATTAACACATTTATTTATTTTTTTTAGAGACAGGTTAAACTCTAGATTGTTGATTTAGTACTACCTGATTAAGTGCAACTGGAAAATTTCACTGCTTTGATAGATGACTTTGCAGACCCCTCTACCTAAACATCGCAATGACTGTCTCTTTTATAGGTCAGCTCTACAGCATTGTGTTGTCAATGAGCAAAGAGCACGTGCTCTCGGCCGGATTTGACATCAACACCCCAGACAACTTTGGGAGGACCTGTCTACACGCTGCTGCCTCTGGAGGGTGAGATAGCATCTCTACTTAGAATGGGCTATTTAAAAATCCACTGTCCCACTTTACATCAGGTGTTCTTTAGTGTGGGGGATTTCAAACTGGTGTCTGTGGACCCCCAGGGTGCCAGGGGGTCCGCAGAAAATTTCAGACAAAAACTTGGGGAAAACAAGCACGTTGTATAGGGATGCACGATTAATCGTACTTTGATCACGGTTTTTGACTCACGTTGAATTCAAATTAACCAACTGCAATTTAATAGTGAGCAAGCAAACAGAAATGATCAGCCAGGTAAAGTTTCAAATTGTTACTCATTTTTATTATAGGTTGTGTCTATAATAAGACACCGCCAAATCACAAACTCAACTGACCAATCATGCTCTCTTCAGAAGTTCACTACTGACCAGTAGTGTTGTCACAATTAAATTTCAAGGTGCTCTATACCATTTTCGGTACCATAGAAAAACACAAAAACAGGTTACTGTAAAACACTCTTTTATTAACGAAGTCTACAAAATATTAGCAGCAGAACTAAGAACAAAAATATGCTATTGAGCAACATTTTAAGCATTCATTGTACAGTTTTGTTATAATTCAAAAATAATATATTTTACTTAAAGTATTTTTGAATAGTTATATAAGATTTGCTTCAATTTTTGCAACTTTTACTTTTTAAGTTTTTACAAAGTACTAAAAAACATAAACCAAATAAACAAGAATAAGTGAATGAATAAAAAAACTAATTCCAAACTACCGGTAATGTGCAAAGTGCTCTCGTATTAATAAAGCTGCATATTGCCAATTTTCTTCACGATAAGAAATGCAGTGATATTATGATTAAATTAGTCACGAGTCATCACGTTATAATCTAGCTGCATTAAGCGTCCGCACTCGAGGGATGAGCTTCCCCGATGCAGAGTCTCTCTCAACCGGGTGCAATATCAATCTCTCCCCCTTAGATCGGGACATTCGCGCAACTCATAGAAGAGGCCCGACCACACAGAGAAATGCCAGTTTCTGAGTTTAGTTATTTACATTATCTGCTTCTGTATTATTTGAACTTTAATAAAGCAATAACTGCATTTAAGATGCAACGCTGGGATGTTTCCTTTGAAGAGCTCCGCTTATACCACAACGAGAGTGCTTCTGAATTTACTTTTTTTTTATAATTCCCGAATACTTTGGGATCTACATAAGCTGAAGCTGTGAAAGTTTAGGGTGCATCTGGACTGTGATCTGTATAATTCTTCCTCTCTTCCGTCAGCCGTGAATTGCAGCGCTGCTCTCGCACGTCATCATTACAGTTTAATGTGATTTCATGTTACGTTAAATGAGATCAAACGACTATTCGACAATGAAAATTCTTGTCGACAATTTTTTATTTTCGACGTTGTCGATAATGTTGACTAATCATTTCAGCCCTAATGTCAACCATCAGAATGGGGAAAAATGTGATCACAGTGATTTGGGGCGTGGCATGATTGATGGTGCCAGATGGTGCCAAAATTGATGGGGGTCAACTTTTCAGCGAATCCCATCTCTTTTGCATTTAGTTACATAAAGTAACAAAATATGGCCTGAAAATATTTATATTGCAAATTGGCTCCACCTAGAGGTTGCGTTATAGAAATTTAAAAATGAATATAACAGTCCTTCGTATAGCACTTACACAAGTCATATATCAAATGAAAGCACTCATTCTCAGGAAGGATGAGATTAAAATGCATTCGAGCACCACCTACATTTCAGATCAGTATTATAAAATGGATACATGAAAAAATACTTTTGTATTTTCTACCATCCAATGGAATTCAATAAGACCTTTTGCTTGAAAACAGAGGATACAGAACTGAAATGGTATGCTTTTAAACTTTAGACATATATGTTCACAATTATATTAAGTGTTTTTTTTTATATGTTATTTATTAATTATTGCAATCTCTTAAAATATAGGGGGTTATCTGTAAAATTATAAATTTATGAAATTGGTCCACTGTATGTGTGAACAGGAAGCTTTTAAATTTGAGTGTGAAAATGTTCAGTTATTTGTAGGTTGATTTAACTGAAAGGTTTAAACACTTTGGGGCAGGACTGTCTTTTTGTCCAACCAATCGCAGACTGCTGTTTGGGGAAACCTGTTTGAAAACCGTAATTATTTTTTCAAAATCATTTGGTGACATTTGTGGTTTAGAAATTACACACCAAGTAAGTGGAAAAATATATGAAACATTAACAGCATAGCTAAACTATTTAGGATCTGTCTCATAGTGAATAGATGATATAATATGAAATAAAAATATATATATTTTTTTCCTCTCCTTTTCTCTCTCTCTCTCTCAGAAATATTGAATGTCTAAACCTGCTCTTAAGCAGTGGAGCTGACATGAATAAGAAGGACAAGTTTGGAAGGTACAAATGTTTTTTTTTTATCTTTTAATCAGGTTGTTTTAGTCAGATCAGAAGCAGTGTACGTGTATATTTATTTTTTTTGTCTATATGTCATGCTTATGATGATTTCTGATTATCTTTGTTAGGACTCCTTTGCACTATGCGGCTGCTAACGGGAGGTATCAGTGTGTGGTCGTGCTGGTGGGAGCGGGGGCAGAGGTCAACGAGCGTGATCGCTCTGGCTGTACACCTCTACACTACTCGGCAGCATCTACTGCGTTCTGCAGGTGAAATATTTTCGCAGTGTGTTGTCATGTTTTAAATATTACCATGCTTTGTTAGTATGGTGTACACCGCATTACTGATGCCCGCTGTCTTTCTCAGAACGGACCGACCCCACGCCAGCACTCATCAGAACCAAGAGGACGGGGAGAAGGAATCGTTCCTGTAAGTCTACTACTGTTAGGACAAATTCTATTGCTTCCTGAAAATAATGACATGTACGAGCCGTGGTTTAGCTGTTAGCAAATGTTCAAACCCATTGTGCATTGGTGCTTGCGTGGCATCATGAGTTTGAAACTGGCTTGCAACATTTAATTTTTTGGCAAAAATAATTCAACTTTTATCTGGCCTTTTTATGGTATTTTATGTGAAGATATCAGTTCACTTCGTTCAGTAATTTTTTTGGAACCCATTAAACTTGAATATTATTATAATTTATAAAGAATTAATGATAATATATTAATAGATTATTATTATTATTGACTTATTCAAATTCTGGTCAAATGCACCTGATCGTGAACTGAACTATTGAGCATCTACATCTGACATGTTGTTCATGGGTAGCGCTCAAATGTTGCACAACGCCTGAAGGCTAAAAATAGCCACAAGTGTGTGTAAACAGAGCGCTGCAGGTGCATATTACATATTTACTTAATAAACAGCCTTTTGTGATTCACAGAGCTGTCGCACATCTTCATGTGGCTTTGAATAAAACGCACAAGTCATATGAACTACTTTAATGGTACTATTATGGTTCTTTTAATGTCATTTTTGGAGCTTGACCATAATGAACGTGACTAACTAACAGTATTGGATTTGGCTCAGGCTCTTCGAACCGATACCTAATCCATCTAAAAACTTCAGTATCGGAGCCGATATCGGATCGGTGCATCCCTAGTCTGTTTCTCAAACTAGAGACTCTGATGTACTTATCCTCATGTTTAGTTGTACATCTGGACCTTCCACATCTCTTTCTGTCCTTGTTAGGGCCAGTTGTCCTTTGTCTTTGAATACTGTATTGTACACCTTTGTATGAAATCTGCAGTTCTTTTGGCAATTTCAAGAATTGTATAGCCTTCATTCCTCAAAAGAATGATTGACTGAGTTTCTAGAGAAAGTTGTTTCTTTTCTGCCATTTTTGACCCAATATTGACCTTAAGACATGCCAGTCTATTGCATACTGTGGCAACTCAAAAACTAACACAGACAATGTTAAGCTTCTTTTAATGAACTGAACAGCTTTCAACTGTGTTTTATATAATGGCAAGTTATTTTCTAAATTAGCAATTAACATGATTAATCAAGGATAATGTGTTGGAGTGATGCCTGCTGGAAATGGGGTCTGTCTAGATTTGATCAAAAACGACTTTTTTCATATAGTGATGTGCTGTTTTTTTTACATCAGTAATGTCCTGACTGTATTTTGTGTTCAGTTGAATGCCACTTTGGTGAATTAAAGTACCAATTTCCTTCCAAAACAGCAAAATCTGTACAATATTCCAAACTTGTGTGTGTGTGTAAAGTTAAAAAAAGGTTTAGTGATAGTGTTATATTAATCTACTATATATAATGCTGAATAATATGTAGAATAATGCTATGGGGGAATATAATCCAAATGTCATGTCTGATTGATTTCATCAGTAAATTATTATTTAACTGGATAATACAAAGTGGTCCAAAGAAGGACAACCGATGAACTGGCGCCCAAAGCTTGATGCGCATGGGAAGCGATGGCTAGCGGTCTGGTCAGATCCCACAGAAGAGCTACTGTAGCACAAAATGCTAGGACATGACAGAAAGGTGTCAGAACACACAGTGCTTTGCAGCTTGCTGTGTATGGTGCTGTGTAGCCACATACTGGTCAGAGTGCCCATGCTGACCCTTGTCCACCGAAAGCGCCTACAATGAGCGTGTGAGTGTCAGAACTGGACCATGGAGTAATGGAAGGTGGCCTGGTCTGATGAATCACATTTTCTTTTAGATCATGTGGACGGCCAGGTGCTCGTTTACCTGGGGAAGAAATGGTAGCAGTATGCACAATGGGAAGAAGGCAGGCCGGAGGAGGCAGTGTGATGCACTGGGCAATGTTCTGCTGAGAAACCTTGGTTCCTGGCATTCATGTGGATGTTACTTTAAAACGTTCCACATACCTAAAGATTGTTGCAGACCACATACACCCCTTCAAGGCAACGGTATTCTCTGATGGCAGTGCATCTATGGGATGTACTGGACAAACAAGTCTGATCTATGGAGGTCACACCTCGCAACTGCCAGATACCACAGAACACATTCAGAGGTCTTGTGGTGTCCATGCCTCGACGGGTCAGAGCGGGTTTTGGCAGCATGAGTGGAACCTACATGATATTAGGCAGGTTGTTTATAAATGGTAAATGGTCTGCACTTATATAGCGCCTTTTTAACCTTAACGGTATTCAAAGCGCTTTACACTGTGACTCATTCACCCATTCACACACACATTCATACACCAATGGCGGTAGAGTTGCCATGCCAGGTGCTAGCCTACCATTGGGAGCAACTGGGGTTTCAGTGTCTTGCCCAAGGACACTTCGGCATGTGGAGTCGTGTGGGCTTTAAATGTGGGCTGGGATTCGAACCACCAACCCTGTGATTAGTGGCCGACCCGCTCGGTATATGTGACACTCTGGGGTGGAATCATGGGTACACGTTGTTCTTTTAGTTGTTTTATAAGCTCTATTTGGGTACAGAACTGACTAATACCGTTGCACACTTTACATTTATTTGTTATATAAATGTTGATGTAATCAATCGATTGTTTCTGTAGGTGTGTGGAGCATTTGTTGGATAATGGTGCCGATCCATCTCTGTGCAACACTAAAGGATACAGTGCTGTGCATTACGCCGCTGCCCACGGCAACAAACAAAACCTGGAGCTGGTGAGATTAACTTTCCCCTCTAAAATCGTCCATGTCCACTGAGTTTTTTTAGCATAAGTTTCAGCACAGTAAAAGTGCTTTATGCATATTTTTTTTTCTGATTCTGTAGCTTTTGGAGATGTGCTTCAATACGCTGGGAGACAAGGACAATAACGAGCTCGTCAGCCCACTACACTTGGCGGTGCGAACAAAAAGTCTGCTTGTGTTTATGCTGTGTTGCTGTGTTCCATTCCAAAGTCAGATGTGGGATATTGCTACTTGATATCTCCTTGTTCTGACCATAAACCATGCCATTGCCAGATATTTGAAGATGACATATTAAAAATGATATTGCTATGCTAGCATTTGCTTTGAAAGTCTTTGATTATCATCAAACTCGGTAAATTAAATTACAGAGGATAAATTGTCATTTTTGTGAAATTATTATTAGAAAAGCTTATTTACAGTAATTTACACTGTATAGAATTTGCTTAAATGTAAATGTTTATCTTTAACTATATGTGTCTCACAAACATATAAGTAGAGTTGATAATTGAACAACCAATTGACAGTCACTAAAATCACCATTTTACTTTTACTTGACCTGTCAGGCGGAATCTGGTCACTGGGAATGTGTTGCCGTGCTACTTGAGTCTGGAGCATGTGTAGATTCGTGTGACCCAGTGGGGCGCTCTGTGCTGTTCATCGCCTCTCAAAGAGGACATGTCCGCTGCTTGGAGCTCCTGCTCAGCCAATCAGCATCTTGCCTGCTCACCGAGCACCGCAGCAAATGGGGCCCTCTTCATGTTGCAGGTACACAGAGTTTATTAATTAGTTTATGAAAATGAGCTTTGTGTGTGTGTGTTTGACAAATTACTTTTTTGTTTGTTGGATAGCTGCCAATGGCCATTCAGAATGTCTGCGAATGCTGCTCTGTAGTGAGGGGGGAGCCGACCTTGTTAATGTTACAGACACGGAGGGACAGTACGTATGAGCTGATTAATTCATTACATTTTACCACACATTTTTACTCCTGTTTTACACATCTGCATTCCATATTATTAAACAGTGTTTGGTAACCCATTGCAAGTAATGCAGATTCAATTTGGAAGTAACAAGCGAGTTTACACATTTGTTTTTTTTGTAATAAAAAAATACCTGAATTACTTTTAAGTAACTTGCATTACTTGTCTATGTATTTACTGAAAAATACTAAAGAAAACCTCTCCTTTCCCTACAACATAGTCATGTAGGCCAACTGTGCACACTGCAAGTAAACTGCCAGCTAAGCTGTCTATACTGCAAGTGGTGCAACAATATAGTGTAGTCGTTATTATAATGCAAACTATGCTGGTTGTTCAGATTTTAAGTAAAAATTCACTCAAAAATGAAAATTCTCATCATTTACCCTCGTGCCATCCCAGATGTGTATGACTTTCTTCTTCTGCAGAATACAAACAAAGACTTTTAGAAAAATATTTTGGTATTGTAGGTTCATACAATACAAGTGAATGGTGACCAAAAGTTTGAAGCTCCAAAAACCACAAAGGGAGCATAATAGAGAACCGACCAATATGTAATCTTGGCATTGCAGTCTCTAGTAGAGTTAGACCATTGCTTCAGAAGACATGGATTAAACCACTGGAGACTTATGGATTACTTTTATGCTGCCTTTGTGCTTTTTGCTTTTCAAAGATTTGGTCACCATTCACTTGCATTATACAGAGCTGAGATATTCCTCTAGAAATCTTAATTTGTGTTCTGCAGAAGAAAGAAAAACATTTTGGTTGAACTATTCCTTTTGAAGGCGAAGGAAAAATTAGAAACTATGTGTTAATGTCCATAAAACATAATGCAGGTATAATGCAATGTGCTACTTTTAGACATAACATTCCCAAACACTTAAATCACTTAAAATTGTTCTCTTCTCAGAACTCCGTTGATGCTGGCAGTGCTGGGGGGACACACTGACTGCGTTCATCTGCTGCTGGAGAGAGGAGCTTGCCCTGATATGGGAGACAGGAGAGGAAGAACAGCCTTACACAGAGGGGTGAGATCATGGAAACATAATTGAATTAATGTATTATTGTCCTCCATTCGAATGGAGTTTCTAACCAGGCCGGTCTTTGTAGGTTGTGATGGGTCGAGAGGACTGTGTAACCGCACTGCTGTCCCACAATGTCTCAGTCCTGAGCAGAGATTTTCAGGGGCGAACTGCGCTCCATCTGGCTGCTTCCTGTGGCCATGTTGACATTCTCTCCAATCTGCTTTCTGCTGCTGACCACTCCCATCCCCAAGACCCACTCACAGACCGCCATGGCTACACACCCGCACACTGGGCAGCCTATCATGGTATGATGTCTCAGTGGCTCTTTCACCTTACTTAAAGTGCATTGAAGAAATTTGACATAAGTGACATCCTTTTGCTTGTGAAACAACAGGTCATGAAGACTGTTTGGATGTTTTACTTGAACTTAAACCATGTAGTATCCAGGAGGGAAACCCCTTCACCCCACTGCACTGTGCTCTGTGAGTATTCTTCTAGTTTATGTGAAGTATTTCCTTCTCCAAAGCATACATAATGCAAATAATGCTCATTAGTGGTGCTTGCAGCGGCACTAATATTCACCTCTATTTAAATGTGTTAGTCCCTGATATTGCCTAATCCAAAACTGTATGTGCAGGAGTGTATTGTTTGGGTTATCATTTTGTAACTCCATATAATGTCTGTGTAATGGTGCTCTATCTGTTTGTTATTCCATTGCAGCATTAATGGCCATAGTGGTTCTGCAGAGCTGCTGTTGGAATCCAGTGTTTGTAATTTGCTGGTAAACATCAGGGATGCCAAAGGAAGGTTGGTGAAGGTTTAATAATTCTGACTTGGAAAAACATTACACCAGTTAACTATTAGCTAAGACTTAAGAGGTCTATTGGCTTTACAAGATATATAATATTTTGGATATAAGATACCTTAATAGTAGCATATATGATTGAGTATACAGCTCTCCATATGTTTGAGGACATGAATGGTTATGGGCAGCCAGCCTTGGCAGTTATGGATTGCATACATAAATGGCTCTCTCCTGTGTTTTGCTGCTAGAACCCCGCTCCACGCGGCTGCAGTCGTTGAGGACGTGGCTGGGCTGCAGCTGGTTCTGCGGCATGGAGCTGACATCAACGCCGTGGACCATTCTGGGCGTTCTGCACTGATGGTGGCCGCCGATAATGGCCAAAGCGGTGCCGTGGGTAAGTGCACGTCCAGTGGCCTATTTACATTTATGCATTTGGCTGACGCTTTTATCCAAAGCAAATTTCAGTGCAGTTATTACAGGGACAATCCCCCTGGTGCAACCTGGAGTTAAGTGCCTTGCTCAAGGACACAATGGTGGTGGCTGTGGTAATCGAACCAATGACCTTCTGATTAACAGTTGTGTGCATTAGCCCACTACGCCGCCACCACCACACCATTGCTCGAAGCTAGTTGAAAAAACTCTTAATAGTTGAGTTTCGGAGTAAGTTTCAGGTTGACAAAACCAGATAGAGCCAAACCGGTTTAGATCTGGTTGAGCGATTGCAAGACTGGTGTGATGCATGACTAGCAGATGGTTGTATTTTGGATTTTTGCCATAGCATATAATATTATTGATTGAGAATCCCACCGTTTTAACAGATAGCCAAGATCTTTCAAACTTGGTGAGTAGCTGGTCAAAAATCCCCTTACAAAATAAGATAACGGTGTAAGAAAAGTTGGCAAATATAACCACTTACTAAGATCAGCTGTGGACGATACCGGCGATTCACTGTTTATCACGAGCATTACTTGCTGAATTCAATGCCCCAGTTAGTTAGCAGGCTGGTCGGTGTCTGAGTCAAAGTATGGTTGCTCCATCCACTGTCGCTCTGCTTATGTCCTCCTTATGGTCCCTGTTCTCCCTTAAGTGTTTTTCAATTGGTTTATGATTTGGTCAATTGTCAGACTGATTTAAGCATCGGTCTGACAACTTGTGCATCATTTCGTGCTGTATTTTTATTCTTGTAGAGTATATTTTCCCTTTGCGATCTCTGTTTTATCATGAATCTTCGTAAATACCATATCGCAAGTAGAGCATTTGTTTCATCGTATTACCTGAACACTTTTACTGTCTGATAATTTTGTGTGTTTTTTATCATTGTGATAGAGCAAAAAGTTCTCCTTACTGCAAATGATAGCTTCTGTTGTTGTTTGGGGAAACTTTACCATGGTGATGAAACATTATCCCACCCTCTGCCTTCTGATGTAATTGGTTCCTGCGTAGAGACCAGCAAGCTTTTGGGGCCTGTGTGGAACCAGGTTTTCGGCTTTGGAATGGCCTTTTCTGTGGTGGAAATGCTTGAAAGTTTCGTGAATTCGCACCAGCCCAGGAACCCACACCCGAACCATGTTGGTGGAAAAGGGCTTCCTGAAGCTTGTGCACATGAATGAGTGACGTTTGAGAGCTTGGAGAGAGCCGGGCATATACACTCACCGAAAGGATTATTAGGAACACCTGTTCAATTTCTCATTAATGCAATTATCTAATCAACCAATCACATGGCAGTTGCTTCAATGCATTTAGGGGTGTGGTCCTGGTCAAGACAATCTCCTGAACTCCAAACTGAATGTCAGAATGGGAAAGAAAGGTGATTTAAGCAATTTTGAGCGTGGCATGGTTGTTGGTGCCAGACGGGCCGGTCTGAGTATTTCACAATCTGCTCAGTTAATGGGATTTTCACGCACAACCATTTCTAGGGTTTACAAAGAATGGTGTGAAAAGGAAAAACATCCAGTATGCGGCAGTCCTGTGGGCTGAAAATGCCTTGTTGATGCTAGAGGTCAGAGGAGAATGGGCCGACTGATTCAAGCTGATAGAAGAGCAACTTTGCCTGAAATAACCACTCGTTACAACCGAGGTATGCAGCAAAGCATTTGTGAAGCCACAACACGCACAACCTTGAGGCGGATGGGCTACAACAGCAGAAGACCCCACCGGGTACCACTCATCTCCACTACAAATAGGAAAAAGAGGCTACAATTTGCATGAGCTCACCAAAATTGGATAGTTGAAGACTGGAAAAATGTTGCCTGGTCTGATGAGTCTTGATTTCTGTTGAGACATTCAGATGGTAGAGTCAGAATTTGGCGTAAACAGAATGAGAACATGGATCTATCATGCCTTGTTACCACTGTGCAGGCTGGTGGTGGTGGTGCAATGGTGTGGGGGATGTTTTCTTGGCACACTTTAGGCCCCTTAGTGCCAATTGGGCATCGTTTAAATGCCACGGCCTACCTGAGCATTGTTTCTGACCATGTCCATCCCTTTATGGCCACCATGTACCCATCCTCTGATGGCTACTTCCAGCAGGATAATGCACCATGTCACAAAGCTCGAATCATTTCAAATTGGTTTCTTGAACATGACAATGAGTTCACTGTACTAAAATGGCCCCCACAGTCACCAGATCTCAACCCAATAGAGCATCTTTGGGATGTGGTGGAATGGGAGCTTCGTGCCCTGGATATGCATCCCACAAATCTCCATCAACTGCAAGATGCTATCCTATCAATATGGGCCAACATTTCTAAAGAATGCTTTCAGCACCTTGTTGAATCAATGCCACGTAGAATTAAGGCAGTTCTGTAGGCGAAAGGGGGTCAAACAAAGTATTAGTATGGTGTTCCTAATAATCCTTTGTGTGTGTGTGTATATATTTTTAGGGCAATGACGTATCAGTTGGTTCACAAATTGGTCTTAAAATTATTCATTAGCAAATCAGTCTGAACAAATTTTTTTTACAAATCCTTATCCGGTAAACGGAAACAACAGGAAAAGTCATGGAAATTGATTGGTCAAAATGTGAGGGAACCCTGTTTATTCCTCGTAGGCAGTGCATCATGTTTTTTTGATTTATTTGAATCTAATAATAAAGTGAAATAAATTAATTTATAAACAATTAAATGTATGATTTTTTTTTTGCCATGCTAAATTAAGTAGTGTCAATGTGTGACATCTATTACTGATTCTAGTTGTAATGCAGATTTTCTGTTATTGTTCTGTACAGCCCTGCTGCTGCACAGAGCCAAAGCTGACCTGTCTCTCCTGGATGTGAACAAGAACACTGCCCTGCATCTTGCCTGCAGCAAGGTAAACATAGTTCTTTATGGAAACCTAACAATAACTTTATTTTTTGTATCTGATTAAAAAAACAAATGATGCTTTATTGGTAACTTTGTCTGTGCTTGAAGGCCCATGAAATGTGTGCCATGCTGATCTTGAAGGAGATCCACAACCCTATCCTTATCAATGCAACCAACAGTATGCTTCAAATGTGAGTTTTCTCCTCATAATAATAATAATAATAATAATAATAATAAATATATATTTTTCTTAAAAAATGCTAAACTAATCATGATTACCACATAAACTGACCTTGTGTTTCTTGCTCTGGATAAAATGCACCACTGAGCTCTCACTCAGACTATTAATTTATTTGTTTGGTTTTTTTTGGGAATGCAAGGGGCCTATGAATGATGTCTTGGTCAGTGAGTGGCCTTGCAGTCAAACAGTTTGAGCACATGTACATATAGAAAAAACCATTAAATAAACATCTCAGAATAATTCAAAGATGCACTTTGTGTGAACGACCACTAACAAACATAAATTGAACCACTGGTGTCGGAACGAGTTTTGAAGTGGGGGGCAGCAAACTGGGCTGGTTGTGATGTCATCACAACAACCTTCCACAGTCAATATGGCCAATTTATTTAAATACATTTAACTGAATTGAACCCAACCATCTCATTTAAGCTTGGCAATTATTTAAAAAGGGTTGTCATTATAATTCTTTTTCTCTCTTTCTGTCTTTACAGGCCTCTCCACATTGCGGCCAGAAATGGTTTGGCTGCAGTGGTTCAGGCCTTGCTGAGTCGTGGAGCCACAGTGCTGGCTGTTGATGAGGAAGGTAGGACAGGCTTTACTATTGTAGAGTGAATTAGACAAATTACCATTACAGAAATTTTACAGGTGTGCTGCTCTTTTTCCAGACCCAATGTTAAGTCTGTGCATGCAGTATTGTGTCACCAAAGTCTTGACTTGTTGTTGGGCCACAAGGGCAACGATTTCATCAGGGAAACAAATCATCATTTGGAATATGGCCCAATACATCTATATTGTAGTGTTACCTCTGAGACGCATGTTACATTCTTTTCTTTTCTTTTTTTAAATAATTTTATTATCTTCACTGAGGTCCACTTATAATGTCAGTAAAGAATGTTTGGCACCAAAACAGTCATAATTTAATAAAATATTATACATTTTCACCTTGTCTCTGGCCCTCTGTCTGAAATGCTCAGTTTTAAGCTATCTGGCCCTTTAAGATTTAAATGTAAACGCTCACTGTTTTGATTGGCTTACTTTTTGCAGCCCCTCAAATTCAGCCATATTTGAAACTCAGTTGGAAGAAAATGAACAAGCTTCACATTATAATTTGTAAAACTACATTTCAGGGTTAACATGTATCATACAGCCAACACAATTCATCTTAATGTATCAAAATATTCACTCAAGCACAGCAACTATCAAACAGTCATGACATTTGAAACGTTTGTGAGTGAAACCAATTTACTCATGGGTCCGGTAGAGTTTAACTGCCTCATCTTTCAATAAAAGTTCCTCTGAAAAGCTTGAATCATACTGTGACTGGTTCACAAACAATCCGTGCTGATATGAGCCCAAAAGCACACAATCCACACTGAAATACAATCTGCGCAATCCATGCTGATATGAGTGCAAAAGCACTTACAATCCACACTGAAATACAATCTGAGCAGTTCATGCTGATATGAGCCCAAAAACACATTCAGTCCACACTGAAATACAATCTGCGCAGTCCACACTGATATGAGCCTAAAAGCACATACAATCTACACTGAATATGCAAATGCAATACAATCTATGATGTTGGGTGCTTCAACAGGTCAAAGAAGAGATGCTGGTCTTCACATCTCCGCTGTTTGTTTACTCACAGAACAGCCTGTGTTTCTTCCAGACAGTGGCAGCAGAAGAGAGGCGCATTTTTAAATGTTGTGCTTGCTGATAAAAGGCAGCATACTTCGCCGGAAATGCATCAAAACTATCAAAAATGTCCTTCAAGTGAATGTTTACAAAAGACCAACAATTGAATATATACACACAGATGGGTGCAAAAACAGTTCAGGATGCTTTCAAACAGCAAGAAACAGCGCAGCGGAATAAAATAGAATGGAGGACTAATTTTTAGAGTTATATCTTGACATTGCATCTTTTAAAAGAGGCGCTAGATGCATGATAACGGTCAAAGCCATTCGTCTAGTGTAGAGTTATAACTTGACATTGCGTCTTTTAAGAGGCGCGATGTGTGATAACAGTCAAAGCCATTCATCTAGTGCAGGTTTATGTAGAAAAACATTTAAATCCAGATGGGCACATAAGTGGCCTGTGTATGTCCCCATTGCTGTTGATCAGTGGTTCCCAAACTTTTTACAGTGGTGTACCCCTTCACACATTCAACATCCTTTCGCATACCCCCTCTCTAATGCATAGATAAAATTCACACAATGTAATTTGAAAATGTCTGTTTAACACAATTATCTTTGTAAAATAACTCCCTTATATTAAACATGTTATATTTTACATGTTTTGTACATCTTATTTAAATCATATACATACTGAATAAATGGCTTACCGATTGAGATGGGAATGCTAAATATAATATAACTGCATAACTTGAAAACTCCCCCCTCATTGTGTTGCGTTATGCAAGAATAGAGTTCGGTTCTGTGCCTAGATTTGCGCATCATTGCAGGTATGGCATTGCTGGCCAAATTTGAGCATTGTGGGTAAGTATCTGTGCAATTGCGCAGTCAGCTCAAGGGGCTTTTTTTATGTCACATTTGACACTGTTAGCAAGGTTGTGATCATTTGCTGAAAAAACATCATGCAATAATGTAAAAACAGGTCTCTAGCATGCGAGCAAATGTGAGTGAAAATTACTGCGTGTGAATGTGGAAAATGTTTTGGTGGTGCTGCATGTCTTTCATCAAAGCTTTTGAACTTTATACCATCAGAATCAAAACTATCTACAATAGAGGGCACCCAAAATAATTGTTGCCAGTGAGAAATACATGAACTGGGTTTGAATGTTGTTTTAGACTGATGAAATTAAAAGAACGAGTAATCTCAGAATGTTATTCACGTAACCCCCCATTGTCACCTCACGTACCCCCAGGGGTATGCGTACCCCAGTTTGGGAAACACTGCTGTTGATGAATCTCGCATGTCAGGCCCTCTCTCCTCTTCACCTGTGTAACTTGGCACCAGTTGGCGGGGCCAAGTGTGCAATGATGAAATATAGGCATCGATGTCTTGCTGAAGAGGTGGTCATATGTAGATGTATTTGGTCCTTGTGATGTCACAAGTTCCACAAATTTCAAATGGGCCATTTGAACAGCCTTGTTTAAATAAATGGTCTTTTTCTATTAAGAAGGCAGTTTTATTAAGAAAGTTCCTTTCTGAAACTTGCAGTATGGTTTTAAAGTTCAATGAACTCCTATATGTCAAAAGATCAAGGAAAGTTTGATTCCTCGTGTCATGACCCCTTTAAGATAAATGGAGAGCAAGACATTGTCAATATGTGATATCATATTATCATCAATTTTATTATGACCAAATATGGCTATTGATCATGGAAATATTATCTGCTTAAATGACAAGGTTTTCCTAAGCTAATATCTCTGTTTGTTGTGTGTGATCTTGCAGGTCATACTCCAGCCCTGGCTTGCGCATCCAACAAAGCTGTTGCCGACTGCCTAGCTCTCATTCTCTCAACCATGAAGCCTTCCTCCTCCTCACCCTCTTCCTCGTCGCCCTCTTCTCCCAGCCTCAACCTGCTCAAGCACTGTGGCATCACCGCCGCCTGCCCCCCTCTGCCCAATGGAGGCCTTCGCCATGGTTACGGCAAAGATCGCCATGGTGCTACCATTGGCTTGGATGGCTGCTTGACTGAGTGAGGCATTCTTACTCGTTTAAAAAAAACCACACCACGTGCAAAATCGCAAAGGGGTCTTGCGCATGTTCGCTTAGTTTGGTCCTCTCTACACACTTAGATAAATCTATATGCAATTACAGCCACACATTCCCTCTTGTGCCAGTGTCAAAGATTATCTTTACGTCTCAGTAGAGAGAGAACACAAGAGGATGAATTTAGCTATTTATTTATTTTTATTTCCAAGAATTTCCTTCCCCTGTCTGATCTTAAAAGGATAGTTCATCCAAATATGAAAATTCTGTTATCATTTACTGATCGTATTGTCACCCAGGTGACTGGGATATCAATCTGAAAGTTGTATGACTTTGTTACAACAAAAGGTTAAAGCATGACAGAATTTTAATATTTGGGTGAACTGTCCCTTTAAATCCTGTCCATTTAATATGAGTGTAATATGTCTAAAATCTGAATCTAAGCCATTTATTTGAACCAGTATCCATCACTGGTGAGTCAGTCATTGTTTTCTTAATTTCGGTCAATTTGACATGGTTAATGTTAGAATTATGCAGCTGTGTGTCTCCATGGTAACAGTGATAATGGATCGGTTTCCATATCATGCCTCCTATTCACGTGACGCTGTGGCCTTGCATAGGAATTTACAGCCTGCCCTGAGGAACAATTTAAACGGGTTACACTAGAATTGCATGAATTTGTGGGACCATGTATTTGATAGTGGTCTTGTGTGTGTGTGTGTGTTTGTGTGCGAGTGTGTGTGCGTGTGTGTGTGTGGCGTCCACTTTTGCGCAACAGTTTTTCATCCCATACTTGACTCTTACGTTTTGAGGTTTTTATGTGAGGTGCAATCTGATTTAGCACAGATCAGGAAAAAACAAAAACAACCTAACAGAATCATTTTGACAGAAGGGAAAACCATACTACCTTAAGCCTAAAGACCAATGACCTTCTAATTGAGGTGTCTAATATATAATGCATGTTTACTCTCAGAGAGAAAAGGAATGGTGTTTTGATGAGTTTTTTGGAAATTTCGTATTAGGTTTACATTGGAGGTATTTGCTAGTCCAGATCACTGTTTGTAGATGGGCAGAAGAAGAGTCGTCTTTTAAGTGTCATGATATCGGGCATAGAAAACATTACCAAGATACTACACTAAGGAAGTACAGAAAGCACAAAAATGTAATTACAGACTATTAAAACTGCAAGTGTCATACACAGTACTTGCTCCTTAGGGCCTCCCAGTTTTATTTATTTTATTTTCACTTTTTGGGTTGGGTTGGGTTGGAACTTCAACTAAGTCTACTGCTTTGCTAGGTGATATTGCTATAATATTTCGTGTGGAGTTGCTTTCACAGTGCCTACTGAATTATAAATTTGTTTGTATTTATTTTCGGTCTATAAATGGTCCAATCTGCTAAACATGCCATTTGCGCTCTTTCAAAGTCATTAAAATGGTGCTTCCACCAGTGAAACATGGGTTGACTTTCTCTATAATCCATTATGGAATGATTGACATAGTTCAGTTCATTCAGGAAGATCTGATTGATTCCTATATCAGAACCCAGTTGGGTTTTTTCTGACTTGGAGGAGTGTATATGGTCAAAATATAAATGCATAAATTCACCATCTTGTGAATTACTGATTAGACTGTTTTATATTCGTTTATGGTGTTGGGGAGCAGTCATGGGTATGACCAAAGCTGATCAATTTCTAAATCAAATTTTATTAAGTACTGAAATATATCTAAAAAAAATACAATTTAAAAAAAAAAAGCATCAACTTTTAAATGAAGTGATATACAGGAAAATATCTATTCACCCCTGCTTTTATAAAATGCTTCCTTATTGCCAAAGGTAGATTAATTAAAGTTAAGATTGTGCTTCCAATAGTTTTTTTTTTGCACCTAAACCATGAAATAAGGACATGTGAATGAGTGTTTGAAGCATCTCTTTTTTTTGTGTGTGTGAGTGTGTGTATCACAAACAGGCAATATTTGCTCAGTCGGAAATGAGACAATCAGTTGAAAGGGCTTTTAATTTTACCATAGAATATTTGTAATTTAATTTTTTTTTTGTTAACGAGCAAAAGCACTTGCATGTTTTTCACAATTAGGACGAGTTATACAAAGTAAAAAATCTATATTTCACCCTAACTGATTCAAAACATTTACAAACTAATATGTACGTTTGCCATGAAATGCGGACTTGTTCTCAAGTATACTAATACTGTTACTTTCATTAGTTCATTATAATTTTAATGGTGTAGATAAAGTAGCTTTGAAGTCTTGTTATAGTAAGTGATATTTTATTGGGGAATGAAGGTGCATTAGACAAACAAGATCAACTAATGTGAGACATTTTAAAGGCCTTGTGGAGAACATATTTACACGGATTTCTGAAATGACTTCTGTCATTTTAATGACAGGTTTTGGCTGCTACCAAAAGACTCTATATAGGCCTGATACAAAGCACTTGTTAATAAAAAACATTTTTGCATATATCAGCATCTGTTTACAAGCAGTAACTGGTCAAATATATGACCTCCGAGTACAAATATGCATGTGTACAAATCAGATTGAGTCAAGGCAATGCTGTGTTTTAACATTTTCTCAGAGAAATTAATTCTAATGGGCTACATGACTAAGAGGAATTTCCATGTGGATGAAGTTAGATTAATTTTGGCGTATATTTACCTTGTACATTTAAGCTTGATTTTATCACTTACAGTAGCGTACAGTTTGGTGGATGGAAGGATTGTATGTGTAGACTGCACAGGGTACAATAATAAAGTGCAAGATATGGTGAGCTTGAAGTTATTTGCACTGCCAGTTATACTGCTTGTAGATGTACAAAAAAAAAAAAAAAAAAAAAGATTATTTCTAAATAAATTACGTAGGATAGTCATACCACATGTTGTTGAGTTGGAATGAACTAGTGCCCGTGGAGCCTGTGAGTAGTTCTGCATTTCATTTGGGGCAAGAAAAAGTGCTGCTTTTGATTGTATCTCGGAGCGAATTTTTATGGAGGCGATCTTTGTCTATTATTTGTCTTATTTAGCCAAAACAAACTAAAACGTACTTGCTTTAAATCCTCAAATTTGTAATCGTCTTATCGGCATTGCACTAAAATTGTTCATGTTTTGTCGAATGTATGGTGTGATGGTAGCAGCTTGCTTTGTTGTTGGTGCGGATCTTGCATGCAGTAGTTGGTTATCGAACGATTCGGAACTTTGAAATTTAACCCTTTCAGAATGTTTAATAAACAGAGTTGTTGCATTTGATGTTATGTAAATGAACAATAAGGGAACCAGTCACAAAGAGGCAATTTTGAGAGAAAATACGAGTAGAATATAACTGATGTGGGGAGTTTTCTCCTCAAAATCATTTAGTGCCATAACTTTTTGTTTCCTTTCTCATTTTAATACGTTTGTAAAATGTGAATGAATGATTCCTATGGTTCGATTTTTGTGTGCGCAAGACCATTACCAAAATAAGAAGTCCAAGCTAACATAAGCTACTGTGCCCATTGTATATATTTTTTTCCCCTTTTGGAAATTTACATAGTATGCTAAATAATTAAAAATGCCAGTACATTCACAATCGGACTGTCTCAAAATGCCAGTACATTTGTAATTAAGCTATACTGATGGGTTGGTTTGCCCTTGGTGGAGCTCCCCTCCACCCATTGAAGTTGTTGAGAAGTCGAAGAGTTCCTTGCTAAGCCATAACTTAGCATTTGCCCTTATCAATTAAAAAGGCCGGATTTGAGTCATCCAGTCAACAGCTCCTTCCAAAAAAAAAAAAAAAAAAAATGTATTCCATTGTGATTAGTTGTACCCATTGATTTGATAATTTGGGGAGATGTTTATTTCTGCTCAATGGAATTATAAAACGCCTTAATTTTATTAAAAACTGAAGGGCAGATTTGAGCATTTACCTAGGTTTTCTAATTTTATTCTGAATCAACAAATGGGCAATTGTGCGCTTTATGGACCTTTTTTTTTTTCTTTGCTATGAAGGGCCAGATTTCATTTCCTGTTGACCAAGCTATAATGGGTTCAGTTACTTGCAGGCAGTTTAAACCTGACACTTGGAAAACTAGAGTTGTCTAATAATTGTAATCATTGTGTTGGAAAGCAGATTAATTGTAGCTATCTCAGTGTCCTTATTGTGTGTATCCATTCTTACATTTGTATTGATATCATTATTTTGTTTCTCACAAAGGTATTAATGGATGATAGAATGTCTGATTTACCTCAGTGGACCTCAGTGTCCCTTCTACTTGAAGACGCATCCATTTAAGGCAATACTCAAAACACCCGTTTCATTTAACTTATGTCTATCTCCCAACTTTTTGCCTTAAGAGGAAACTGTATAGTTCAGCTGTCGCAGCACTTGAGAGATTTTGCCGTAAACCTTGGATCTCATTCCTCTAGCAGTGAGATTCATTAGAAGCACACATTTCTATAGGTTGTCTTGCTGAAAGATGCATTATAATGGCTTCTGGCCTCAAAATCATAATTTTCAATAATTAGGAATTTTTGCACTAGAAGTTATACATATTTTACTTCCTTTTGTTTAATATATATGTGTAAAAAGTATTTACCGTAGCACATTAAATGGAACAGCTCATTTTGACCTTTTAAAATAAAAAAATTTGACCTTGAATCTTTAAAACTCACAATAAAATATCAGATTTGTTTTCTCTTAAATGAAGTGTCAGGTACTGATTTATACTCTTAAAAATTTAACATGAATCTATGAGAAATACAGCACTAAAAATATGTAAAGATGGAAAAAATAATAACGGTACAATGAACAAAGGAAGTGCAAGGTAAAAAAATAAATGGATCAAGCAAAAAACTAAATTGCCCAATGACATTCTTTACAAGCCAAGGTTAATAAATTTTGTCCCCGTTTTTATTTCGTTTTCTTGATTGCAACATTTAGGTAGTAAAAACTTGTGCGGTCCTATAAAAGCAAATCTTTCTAACAAGGTAAATAACAAGAGCACAATACTGAATTGTGCTATATGTAATTTCTCAAGAAGTGTGGTCAGAATTGCCTTGATGTGGCAATCTTACCTCATAAACTAGTTGTCCTTAAAATCTATCGTGCTATATATACTGAAACATTATTTTTAAGTAGGCTTTTAGCTACGCATGCTCCGTGAAACTGGAATCCTGAGGTCGTGTTCCTGAGGCCTTGTGAATGGAGAACATTGGAGTTTTCAGGAGGTGCTCTTGAACTAAGATGATGTCCTTCATCCGGGCTTAGCATTTTGCTTCATACCTCTTATTCATTGAGTTATTACTCTATAAGCGCTAATATTACAAATTGTAAATCTGCTAGTGAATGAAATGATATATCTGAAAAAATAGCTGCTTTTTGTTGCTCTCACCAGCAGCTTGTTTTCATAAGGCTAGTTAGAAGACCACCAAAGCCTAACTGAATGGCTTATCTGACAGGGCACGTAGGGATCCCTTTAAAATTCATTGTTTTGTATTTGATGAAAGCTATGCAGGAATACTTTCATTTGATCTCACAAATTTGCATAGTGCCACAAGAGATAGCCCTAGCACTTCGTTCGCGATCACAAAACTTCATCTTCAAATCCAAAACGCTGTCCTCATTTGCTTGTAGGCTTTGATTGAGAAAATGACTGCGTTGCATGGCATGCTGCTATTTCTTTGGAGTCTGTGAGCATCTTCATCATATCTTAAAAGTATAATACACTTTTTGTGAAGTATGTGGGATTGTGCCTTTTGTTAACAAGTACATGCCACAGGGTATGGTCTTCCATTAACACCTTTAGTGAGCCTTATGAATGAACAACTGTTGTAAGATTCAAAAATAGCCACCATCCACGTGGTTGTGTTTTGAGTCATCAAAACACTCGATTGAATTCGTCACTACACCGCAGATGAATAAATAATATTTGTACATTTAATTCAACAGTAATGACAAAAAAAAAAACACTTGTCCGGTTCTAGCTAGTGACCGGTTAAAACTCTATGGAGAAACGTGTTTAGTTTTACAATGTGTGAATTCTTTAGCGAAGTAGATGTTTGCTGTGTCGTGTTTGTGTGGTAATGCATCTGAGATTAGTTGTAACCCAGTGTCTTGTAGAATATTGGCATGACTCCTTTACTCTGTTTTATTGACGTCAAATGTATCCACCTGAAATGGACTGAAGTGCAATAACTTTGTGCGCCATAGTATCCTTAATGGAGGAAAAATGCCCTTGTACATCATCCATCATATTTCTTTTTCTTCGAGCAGGGTATTTTATTTTTGTATTTATTTTTTCGTATTGTAGAAAACTCCTTCCTGCTTTGCCTCCATAAGTGGCACTTTCTTGTGGAATGTACGATGGACTTGTTGGAAACTGTGATGGGTGTCAGCCTTATCGATACTTCTTGTTCACTGGAAAGATGGCATTTCTGTTTGTTCATTGGCTGATTGGTCAGAGTGCCATTTTCCATGTACCCTCTCCAGCGCCACTGAAAGTCTGTGTGAGCTTTTGTGGCTTGAAAGCATAATTTGTGTATGTGTGTGTGGGGGTGTTTAGACCTACTAATTTACCTCTGATCATTTGATTTAATACCAAAAGCAAAGCGCATTGTCTAGGATTACAATTCCTTCTAATCGGATTAGAGTTTGGAAATGGTATCTTGAATGTTGTTAAACTGTGTTGGTCATCCATTGTCACCATTAACCTGTGAAATATGCAGTTTTATTTACCCTACATACAATATTTGAACTTTGGGCCATATGTTATGCGGTACCAAAGAACCTTTAATTGCTGGGTGATTTTTCTTTTTTAATTTTTCAATGTCTGACCCATCAAGATCTCAACCTTTGCCATTTAATGTGTTTGTAAATTCTCAAAACTTCAAAACAATTGTACTTGTATCATATTGCAACATTCCTTTTTTAATTTCATAGATGTAACGTTTAATAGTTGGCAACCAATACTGGGAGACATCTTCAGTAGTTTAGTCCAGAATAACTTCAGTTGTAACTTTTAAGGTCCATTGTTTTGGCCTGAAGCAATCAATGATTTTACATTTGAACCTGAATTACAGGGAGCACACTGAATACGTACTCTAGTATTTCACAAAGTAGGACCAATGTATGTGTCTTTAGAGATGGCCACTTGATTTCATTCAAGAACAAGCAATACAAGCATCAAGAGTCAATTGTATATTTCTTAAGATTTGTTGACTCTGGCTACTATTGGCCTTGCTATTAATCTGTGGCACCTTAGGTTAACACCCTCTTCTTGTAACTGAAACTTAACATAAAAGATTTCAGTGCTAAGAGAGCCTTATTTCAGTCAAACTGAATGTGAATTGGATGAGTGCAGGATTTGGCCATTTTGAAAGGACTGGCTTCAATAAAGTGGACTTATCTACGTCCCATGTTTGAATCCAGTTTCACTTGGACCCACCGTCTATAAGACTATCCAAATTTTGCTGTTACACAAGCAAAAATACTACACCGTGGCTACGTTTCCATTTTCAAAACCCAAACGGCTTGGATGGAAACACTTTCTAATAAAACAGGGTTACGATCACTGCTTCCAAGCTCTGCTTGACATGCCAAGTATTTCGCTACCAGTTAAAATTTGTAATTTGCGTCGTAACATTTGCACTGGCATCAGACAAAGTGACTGATTCAATGTTCAATAAAAACAAAAGTCACAAAATGATGCACTAGTTACCTGAGTATTTGAACTTTGAGCTGTTAGGTAGAAATGTGAAACAGTCCTGGACTTGTAGGTGGCATTTGTCCGATCCCAGATTGTGTTTGGAGTTTCGACATTGTAAACGTAGCGACCGATCTTGTAGGGCAGCACCCAGTGTGTATGTGTCTCCGTATGCGAGTGTGAAATTAACTGGGGTCATATCAAACCCTGTATACCTCATCGACATATCTGCAAATATACTTATCCTGTTTTTAAGTTGAACGTGTAGGAGATACCATCACCAGCAAAAGCCTGGGACCATTGCAGGGTCTACTACATCACACCAATTCTGTATCAGTGAACAAGATCGTAACTAGCTTGCTTGCATAAAACACCTACCACTCTGCTTTAAGCCTCACATATCCATGTGGTTACCAAGACTATGGTTTAGATTTAGCAAAACATGAGGCATTTTAAGTAGCATTATTCCTACCTCTGTGTTACAGCTTGATGCATCAAAATCTCCACCAGTTGTTGAAAAATGGAAATATATATATATATATGTATATGGAACAGATATAGAACTTATAACCAACAATCGGTGATTAAGACAACAGTTAGTGTGCTCGACTGTGTCTGTCTGTGTGTAACATATATTTATAAGTATACACAACAGAGTACCACTGGAATGTGAAGCCAGACTGTATTATGATTTTTGTGTGTATTTTTCTTTGTAACTTTCTCCCCATTATATTTCAAATGATGTCATATGTGTCTCGCCTCTATCGCTCCACACATTTTATTTTGCTTGTTTTGACAAAATGGGAAAAAATAGCTTGTACAAGCTGGCAGTTACATTAGTACCAATTTTTTTTCCTGGTTTTGGTCTCTCTTTACATTTACACTCACTTCTAAATGTTCACTGTGAGCGCTCAACTCAAGTTTACAGCTCTTCGTGGTGTGTAAGTGTATCTGGTTGAGTTCAGTAGAGTGTGTGGATGGTTGTGTGACTTTGGTACTGAAGCAACAACTCAATTTTCTACTGGAGGTGGGGGTTTGAAAGGGGGTTGGTTAGTTTGAGTTATTCACTTTAGTTTTATTCGAAAGGAAAAAAAGGGGGTATATGGAGTTCCCTAGCCTTACTCCCTTCCAAAACACTACGCCGGTCACTGGCTTTAGTTATATCAGCCTCCCTGTCAACTTTGCACCTGTGTATCCATTTTGGACCTTGGTGCAAGTGGCAAATTTGGTGGATTCTGTCCGAATCTGACGGGGTCGGTCATGTGACCCCTCCTAGACCTGAGGAAGGAGAACCCTCACCCTTTCAACCCCACAAAAAAAAGACCTCAAGCCATTCATTTCCTTATGTGATAATGCAATCCTGAAAGCACTTTGCCTTGTTAATTCATAGTATGAGCTTGTAAATGGTTACTTGTTACTAACAGATGTGAAACTCTGTACATGTATTTAAGTAAGAAAGAACATAGTAATTTTTAATTTGAGCTTATTAAAAATGAATTGATCTCTCTGACTTTAAAGACAAAATAAAGAAAAAAAAAAAAAAACTCCCATATGGTTTTGTTAGTCAGATTCATGAACTGCTGCAGCCAGTAGGTCTTGTCATTCAGTATCGTGGCTTAGAATTGGTAATGTTGAAATAAAATGCTATTGCTACATTCAAGTGGTTGTTGTGTGACTATGCTTCATGTTCCTCTTGACACTAAATAATATGATGTTGACATGTTTTAACGGCATATTTTTATTAAATATAACTAGAAGCCCACATTTGAAAATCTGGAAATGAAGTTTTAGGATTTGAAGAAAAAAAAAAGTAATGATGTAAAATGAATAAGAAATATTTGATTCTGCCCTATTTCTATTTCTAATACAAGCAGATGTGACATTTACTATAATAAAATATTTTTTTCTGAGTTCAATTTAAGCTAAACTCAACTAACAGCATTTGTGGCATTATGTTGATTTTCATGAAAATAATTGACTTGTCCTTGATTTAAAAAAAAAAAAAAAAGGCAATTACAATGGAAGGGAGCCAGTCCATAAACGCTACAACGCACATTTCAAAAGTATAGCCATAAAGAGATAGACATTTCACATATTAACAGTGTGGTAAAATCACTTACTAACCTTGTGGAAAGTTATATGTTATATTGCAACTTCATTACTGTCATTACAACTAAACCCTCTAATCCCAGTATTAGAAATAACTTTACAGTGATTTTATCAAACTAAGATTAACATGTATGTCTTGTGGCTATAATTTATGTTTATGTGCTATTCACTTCCATTGTACTGCAAGTGCCTTACTGCATGTCTTAATTATCTTAAAACCTTTTGTACGAAAGGTACGGTTTTCTTGCATCCATTGAAGCACAAAAGATGCTCTTTAAATTGAAAGATTTTAAGTCATGCCGAGATGATAAATCAAGTTTTCAGCTCGAGTGCATGCTGTCATTAAAACAAAAGGGGGACATATCAAGTACATTTTTTCAATTCAAATTTTCACACAATTTTTTTCAATTTAATTTGTAATAAAACTATATTAAATTAGAAAAGTGCAAAGTAGAAGCATTTTCACATGTGGACCCCACAATCATAATCTGTTGTATCATAACCCCTTGATTTTGAATGACCAATGGGTACACATTAATGTGCAAAAAAAAAGCTTAAAACATACAGTAGTATACCAATTATTTACACGTCATCTATTGCAGTTAGTAATATGTAAGTTCAATATATCATTCAGAAAATCACATTTTATTTTACAGGGGGTTAAGTTGATCTAAAGAAAACATCTAATTGAACCAAGATGGCCGTATAGAATATCCAAACAGGAAGAGACCATCGGTCAGTAGCTCAAAGACCGACATGGTATGTACACAATACTGCAGGGTTAGACCGTAATTCTCACACAGTCATGACATTGAGAATGCCATTCCAGTTGTACAGTCATATCTTCAGCCATCTCCCAGGTTAACAGCAATGTGGTCTTCAAAGAGGGCGATGCAAAGCATAATGGCGCCGCCTATCAGCAGGCCCAGACTCTGCAGGAAGAAGCGCTTCAGAGGGCTCGGAGATCCAGCATCTCCATGCAGCATTTCAGGCAACTAAGAAAACAGTGTCACATCTTATAAGTTATGTAAAGATATTGTATTCGTTATGAATGCTATGCAGATTCAACAAAAGGACCTGGCACAGACTCTTGCATGTCATAACGCCTAAAGAACAGAGGGATGAGGGGAATTTTAGCAAGCAAGATAATCTGGTGATTATTACCATGTCAGCCAGAGCAACATAGAGGAAAACTCCAGCAGTGATGGTGAGAATCCAGGGAGAGTGTGCCGCCCACTGGTTCCCCAGTGCTGTGCCAGTTAAAACACCAACAAAGCCCAGCAGAGCTGACACGGCATTAAACACAGCCAGCCTGCGTATAGGCCAGCCTGCAGCCAACAGCACCGCCAAATCGCCTACAGAGAAGAGGAAAGAACAAGGGTGTTTATGTGATATTGATGATTCACATGCAGAACATCTACAGGTGCAGTTTATTTAGTATTACGGTTCCTGAATAAGATGGAATTATGTGAAAGGGTCTATAAATCAATTAACGGGTTCTGTTTACATTTTGATTACTAATACTAGGAATAACTAGAAGCTTGTGGTTGATGTGTCTTTTGTACCTAATTCATGAGGAAGCTCGTGGCAGAATACAGCGATTGCTGTGCTAAGTCCACCCGTCAGACTCTGAGAAAATGCAACACCTAGAGGGGGGGGAGAAAATATATAACTTCACATATTATAATTTGAGATGAAAACAGACTCAATGTAAAAAAATGTATACAATAATTGTATTCATAATGTACAGGTGCACTTAATGTACATAAAATTTAAAAGCACTATTATTTAGGTGTAAAGTTTAATTTTGTATTATTACTTAGTCTTAATGCACTTTTAATGAGTGATAATTTTATGTATAACCCCTTACCAATGGCTAGTCCATCTGTAAGATTATGTATTCCATCTCCCATGACCACCATCCATGCCATGCTTTTGATGCCAGACTTCTCTGACCCGAGCTGCCCATGAGAATGCCCGTGCCCAGATTCTGAATTCTCATTCTGATTGGGTGATGAGGAACCTAAGACAGAGTCCAGATCAAATAAGCCGTTTCATAACCACCAATGTTTTCTTCTGGTTTGCTATTTTTCATGTGTCTGAAATTAAACGCACCCTGCAGTGCATCCAACTCCCTTCCAGACTCTGTATCATGCCTTCTTTTCTTTAAATTCTGTAAAATAAGAAAACATAAAACAACAAATACCTCTCCTCATATCTTTTGAAATTTGTTTACACAGTACATTGAAGTGTACCATGTAAACAGTCTGTTTAAAAACCGAAAAATGTCCTTCCTGGTCCATGTACTGTAAATAAGCAGTATAAATGAGTAATTCCAAAATCATAAAATCATTAAAGTTATGCATATTTTACCCCTAAATTCTCATATCCACAATGTGAAAAAATACAAAATATTTACATTTTAAAGTAATACAGCATAGTCGTACTACCTTGATACTTTAATTTTATCTGATTAAAAAAAAAAATCAGATAAAATTTTTTTTAAAGCAATGTACAACAGCATCTTTTTTACTGAAATACAGTAAACGAAAAAAGACTGTGTAATGGTAATGAGAATCATCACTGTAAACAATGGGAACAGTAAAAACTTTGGATGCATTACAGTAATGAGAATCAAGGGGTAAAATGTGCTTAAGTGTCCTGAACCCTTCATTTCTTTATATAAAATATATTTCTATGCATATACAGTATTTTGTTATTGATTTTTTTTTTAATGCATTGTATTGATTTACATTTTGGCACTAGGAACTGTCATCTAACTTGAAATCATGATTGCTAAGGAGACTGCTGACAAGATTTATAGTGAAACCAATTAGATCACTTCAGAAGGCATGGATTAAACCACTGGAGTCTTATGGAATACTTTTATGCTGGCTTTATGTGCTGGAGTTAAGTGCCTTGCTCAAGGGCCCAACAGTGGTGCTTGGGCTTGAACCCCTGACCTTCTGGTCAGTAACCCTGAGCCTCAACCACTGAGCCACCACTGCCCCAAGCAGAACTCTTAATCTCAGTACCTGCCCTGTCATGGGACTCTTTCACTCATTTATTAAATGGTTATCATGGCTGACTGAGAATAGTACAGTTCTACAATGGTATTGGTAACTGAAAACGTTTGCATTTGAATGATGCTGCATCCAGGCCGCTAGGTGTCAATGTGAGTCCAAGACAGCGTACATAAAACATGACTGAGTGCATCTTTAGATCTGCTGGTTAAAATAAACATCCAAGGTAGGCTAATATTAGACTTTCTGGATAAATCTCACCTTGAAGTGTTGCTTAATTCCCAGAAGACTCTCAAACACAAACAGAAAGTAAACTCCTCCCAGCACACTCAGACCCTTTAACACAGCATCATGATGTTCACCATGTTGACTAAAGATGGCCTGAAATCACAAGCAACCAGCTAGTACAATAGCACTTCAATACATTTACATGTATTAATTTTATTTGTCATATTCTTCTTAACCAGATTGTACTTGTTCCATACTGTAAATATGTATACAAAAAGTTATGATTGTTTAAATTATTGTCATGTTTTGCCATCTTAAGTATATTACTTACATTATTTAAAATAATGTATTGCATTTTATTTTCAAAGAATTAATAATTTATTAGAATAAATCACTCAGATGTGTATATTATTTTATTGTATTTTTTTGAAGTATATTTTGCACAATTTAAATTGTTTTTTTTGTTTTTTTTTTAAGAATTACTCAAAATAAATAATAATACATAACTAAGAAGATATATTTATTGCATTTTGTAACTAAAACTGTAAGATGTATCACTTACATGGGGCAAGAGGTGCAGCAAGGCATCTCCACAGAGTGTGCCCACTGCCATTCCAGCCATCGGGCAGAGGAATATTTGGAGGCTAGACGGTCGAAGCAGGGGTGCCAATGCCAAGACAAGCAGGGAGGGCAGACTGATTACAAAGAGAGCCAAGGAGGCCCAACCTAGTGCTGAGATCAAATCACATTGTAACCTTTACTATCATGAAAACAAACACAAGCCGATTCTGATATCAAACATGTTTGTCGTAAACAGTTAAAACACACCTCTGAGGAAACCCTCACTGGCTTTGCTCCCCTGTCCATCCACCTCTATGTGTCGTAGACAAACTCCGCTGTCAATCTGGTAGAGAAGGGCAGGGCACAGGAAGGTGAAGTGGGCAGGCGTGATATGGGATGCTTGTCCCAGCCCAAAGTTCCACAGGAGCTGGGTAACATTCAGACACTGCAATAAGGAAATGAAAAATGTGGGAAAAGATTCAGATGTGGGGAAGACAATACAATATACAGATGGGTGACATACAATCACATTGTATTATGGTTTTCTTATAGGTACATTTTGTCTTAATTATTTCATCTAAGGTGTCAGAGTTTTTTATTCTGCACCCAAAAAGCATTTTTCTCCATTCCAATTCAAACTAATTGTATATATATAAAATGTATAATATATCATATGTAACACACACACTCACATATATAGACCCTTTGGTTTCATCTCCTCTTATGCTTAACATAGACTGACCACAGAAATATGTTGACCCCACTGAATCTCGAAAAGAACATTCAAGAGCATTTGAACTGAATCTTACAGACTGCACAAGCAATAGATCTTTGGTCATGTGATAATGTAGAGGATTCGGTAGTAGACTTTGTACATTTACAACACTCTGATAGGAAGTTCATGAATTAATACTCACATTCCCATGAAGGTGTTTGTCTGTCGGGTGATCTAAAAGCAGTGACACACTTTCCTCAAGTTTGTGTCTTAGGCCGGTATGTGATTCTGAGGATGATCCACTGAGCACTGGTTTAATGTGAGGTCTAGGACTGAATGGTTAAACGATTTATTATTGGTTTTGGTATAAATATGATTTAAGAATAAAATAAAGCCCAACGGTGTGATCAGGACCCAAAGATAAGAGGGTTTTAATGCGAAATATTATCCCACTTATTGCACAACTACTTAACCAATAAATAACATGGAAGAAAAAAAAACTGGCAGCAGAGAGAGATCCAAGAGACATGAAACTGGCACAATGCAGTAGAATGGTTGCAATGGTCACCGGTCAAATATACAGTTTAGTAGTAATTTTACAAAAATATTTGACCTGCTGTGACTAACCAATCAGGATCAAGGTTTCTAGAGAACGGCGTAATAAAAGTGCGGAATGGACCTTTTTCACCCTTCCGGGTTTCGGAATGTGGAATTAAAAGATTACAGGGAAAACTTTGATAGCGGTGAATGGGAGCGACTGGGAGATCACGGCAAAAATGATTTTTGCTTACCATTTGTTCCAACAGCAAAAGAAAAAACTGCACTTTTATGTTTCAACAACTTTACAAATGAAGAAAAATATAAAGAGCTGATGAATTCAGAATAAAGTAGATGGCAAATTTATTGTCACTCTCTCAGCAGCTGTATTAGAAACCTCATCGCATCTGTGGTAACTCGTTTTTGAAAAATAATTTTAGACAGTTAATTGACAAAACGCATACTCGGAACTTGATCACACATTGGAAATTCAAAGTGAAAGATTGACAGTGTAAATGCTACACAAAACCAAAATAGTGCTAAAGGCAAGTGTGATAACAGACCTTTCTGTGAGTGGGGGTGGGGTTGTGGACCCATGAGGATCACGATGGTCTTCGTCTGAATGGGATAAGGGTTGAGAAGAATACTTCAACCCTCCTTGTCGGATCTCCAGGACACTGACCTCCCCCAGACCTAAACTTCCCAGTAACTTTTGCAAACCCTCATAGGTCAAAGTCCCATTGTCCCCATACTGAAGGAACAGGCGTTGCAAGTAATAACCCTTGAGGTGAGAGAGTTTGAGAGAGCTTCATAAATGATCATTTGGACATCAGACATAATTCTCAAGGTCAACACATCAGTGTCTTTATGATGGCACATCAGGGTCATAAACTCAGCTGGCCATCCTAACCCTGACCTACAAATTTCAACATAGGTGCCATAACTGCAGCCCTTACCAATTTGGTTTTGAATGATTGAGTCATTGCTTGATAACATTTTGCACACAGTGTTACTCCCAAGCAATGAGGGTTTTTCCCCCTCCTTGATCTCTTCATGTTTTAAAGAATCCCTTTTGGAATGTTAATGGGGTTGACCTACATACCTACATAATCAAGCAAGTTTCTATGGATAAAAGGCCTCTATCAACATATAAATCAATCATCATTTAAATTAAGTTAGAAACATTACCTGCTCTTCAAAAGCTTCTTCTAAGTGTTCCTGTGTAGATTTGACTTGTGAACTTCCATTAAACATACTGAGACTGCCGGCCAGTGCTTGTTGGGCATGATATGCCAGTGTGAGGTTTGGTAATATTATCACATAACTCATATAGTGGTAGAGCACAAGCTTGAAGCTCAGATTCATCCTTGAGGAAAATAACAATGTGTATCTTTAGTTAATGAAGTAGAATTGAACAGACATTTATGAATGAAGCAGTCACAATTATACAGCTGAGGGAAATAATTCAAACTTGTGCATAAATATTACTTTAGCATTTTATGCAGGCCATGTTAAAATCCTTCTGGACACTGTAACCCTAATTAAGTTAATTTAAACATATACCAATGTGTAATATATATATATATATATATATATATATATATATATATATATATATATATAATCCAATTATTTTAATGCAATACAAAATGCAATTCTTCTTAACCTTCTTACAGATGGTTTAGCACAAATAATAATAAAATATATGTAAACGTTTAGATATGGACTCTTATTTAACAAGCTTGCAGGAAACAGTGCAATACATTTATCTATACCATGCAAAGTCTCTAAAATGAACACTTAAGAAAGTGTGACACTTAAACAAATTCTGTGATCATATCTTTACCAGACTGTCTGTCCAGCCATGATTTCTTGCAGTCTTTTACACCCGATACATAATCTCCGGTATCGTATCCTCTCCGCTGCTAATGTTGAAGCATGAGAAATCGCGCAGTGTTTTAGACAAGCAGAGGTTAATGTTTCACTATTAGACAGCTGTAAGCCAATGGGTGATTACACGGCGGGAAAGCATTGATCAGCTTGGTTTGTCTCATGACTACGTGACGTAAATACAACACAATCTCACTCCAAGACAAGCGTCATCTCAATCAAGGGACAAACTGCGAACTACGTCCAAAAGCCGCGTGCACATGCGTAGTTATGTAGGCTACATGTGATTAGATGATGGATGGATGTACATATCTACAAAACAGTACAATATTGATATCTGTCTGTCCTTCCATCTATCTATCATCTGTCTATCTATAATCTGTCTGTCTGTCTATCTATCTATCTATAAACGTCCAAAAGCCGCGTGCACATGCGCAGATATGTAGGCTACATGTGATTAGATGATGGATGGATGTACATATCTACAAAACAGTACAATATTGATATCTGTCTGTCCTTCCATCTATTATCCTTCCATCATATATCTATAATCTGTCTGTCTATCTATCTATTATCTATCTGTCTGTCTGTCTATCTATCTATAATCTGTCTGTCTATCTATATATCTATCTATAATCTATCTATCTATCTATCTATCTATCTATCTATCTATCTATCTATCTATCTATAATCTGTGCTATCTATCTATAATCTGTCTGTCTATCTATCTATCTATCTATCTATCTATCTATATATCTATAATCTGTCTGTCTATCTATCAATCTATCTATCAACTGTCTGTCTGTCTATCAATCTATCTATAATCTGTCTATCTATCTATAATCTGTCTGTCTTTCAATCTATCTATCTATAATCTGTCTGTCTGTCTTTCAATCTATCTATCTATCTATCTATAATCTGTCTGTCTATCTTTCAATCTATCACCTGTCTGTCTGTCTATCTATCTATAATCTGTCTGTCTTTCAATCTATCTATCTATAATCTGTCTGTCTGTCTTTCAATCTATCTATCTATCTATAATCTGTCTGTCTATCTTTCAATCTATCTATCACCTGTCTGTCTGTCTATCTATCTATAATCTGTCTGTCTATCTATCAATCTATCTATCATCAATCTGTCTGTCTATCAATCTATCTATAATCTGTCTGTCTTCAGTCTATCTATCATCTGATCTGTCTGTCTATCTATCTATCTATCTATCTATCTATCTATAATCTGTCTATCAACTGTCTGTCTATCTATCTATCTATAATCTGTCTGTCTATCTTTCAATCTATCTATCACCTGTCTGTCTATCTATCATCTGTCTGTCTATCTGTCTTTCAATCTATCTATAATCTATCTATAATCTGTCTATCTATCAATTGTCTATCTATCTATCTATAATCTGTCTGTCTTTCAGTCTATCTATCACCTGTCTGTCTGTCTATCTATAATATGTCTGTCTATCTATCTATCTATCTATCTATCTATTTATAATCTGTCTATCAACTGTCTGTCTATCTATCTATCTATAATCTGTCTATCTATCTATAATCTGTCTGTCTTTCAGTCTATCTATATATAATCTGTCTGTCTGTCTTTCAATCTATCTATCTATAATCTGTCTGTCTATCTTTCAATCTATCTATCTATCTATCACCTGTCTATCTATCTATCTATAATCTGTCTGTCTGTCTTTCAATCTATCTATCTATAATCTGTCTGTCTATCTTTCAATCTATCTATCACCTGTCTGTCTATCTATCATCTGTTTGTCTGTCTATCTTTCAATCTATCTATAATCTGTCTATCTATCTATCATGTCTGTCTGTCTGTCTGTCTATGTATCTATCTATCTATCTGTCTATCATGTCTATCTATCTATCTGTCTGTCTGCCTCTCTATCTGTCTGTCTGTCTGTCTAAGATAATCTTAGGCATTTTACCATTGGAAAAACGAAATCATAATTTGTATTTTTCTACAGAAGAGTTTTTGGAATAAAATAAATGTCACACACTTTCACTTTCCTGTAAGCGCAGAAGCAGATCACAGACTCAGACTTCAGACAGACTGGGTCCGCTCCTCGGTCAGGAAGACAAATCAGTCAGTTCTCAGATCGTCGCAGAAGTCACATTCTGTAAATCCAGGTTTTCAAATCAAACGTTGGAGCACTACAGCTCTCCACCGGACACAGGTATTTAAGTCTTATTGAGAAATGCCTTTCAACGCTTTTATAAATCAAAACTGCCGGAGAGTAGCACTGGAGGTGGCGGCAGACAGACATGACACTGTTTCATGTAGACATGGTGTTATTTGACCAGAACACCGTTTAAATTCTATTTAAATGCATCGAAAATATAGAATTTGAAATGTGATATTTAAAGATGCGTATGTATGTGTATATATATATATATATATTTTAGACCACATAATGAAGCTGCTCAGCTTGCGTCAGCTAGTCAGATTTCATGCTAGTTAGCCATGCTAGCTCATTAGTATTCACGCAATCTCTTTACATGTTGTCGTTCGGGTGGGTTTACATTTAATACAAGACGCTTGGGGCACTTTCTGGTCGTTGTAATGGAGAAAAACGCGAATAGTGCGCAGAAACCCGTTGTTGTTATGATCCTGTGGATTGTTTTTGTAAATCTTCGTTAGCGAGCTGGCTAATGCTGGACGCTGCATTCACTTGCTCGATCAAGTCAACAGACGTGTGTTTCAGGTTGGCAAGCGTGAATGTTATATTTTTCCAAGATATTTTATGTGTTTTATGGTCAGGGGACTTAACAGACCCCAAAACATATCCAAAAGGTGTTCTCTGCTGCGCTGCCCTGTCCGTTTGGCTCATTACTGTATGTGCGTTGTCAGAAGTTGACTGGAAATGGATCACAGACTCTCTCTGAAGCCTGGATGAAATATTTACGCGTGTTCCGTCGGCATTACTGATGTTTTCGATCATTTCCATTTTGCTTTGTGTTAATGGCTCTGTTTAAATGCCCATGTCAGTCCATTTAACATTAACCCCTTAATCCCCCCTTTTTTGTTTTCCGAGAAAAGGATCCTGCCATGTTTGCATACTTATATTTGATCCAGAGACCTGTCTCCAGACAGTTTGCTAAACACTATAGCCACCATTTTGCAGGAATAATACACCAGATTTCTTTTTAAATGTGATGAAACTGGACAGTGGCTTCAGTGATGATGGCTCTTTTTTCTCTTTTTTTTATCCCCTTTTCAACCCAATTCGGAATGCCCAATTCCCACTACTTAGTAGGTCCTGGTGGTTGCACGGTTACTAGGGCTGCACAATTAATCAAAATAAAATCGAAACCGCGATATGACCTTGTGCGATTTATTAAATTGCAACAGGCTGCGATTTAATCAAATAAATAGTCTGCTCCCTTCAAGTTTATTTGCGCTGCAGTCTATATTAAATTATAGCATTGTTACAGTGTTTTCAGAGCGGTTCTGTGCTCCACAACTCCCTCTCATGCTTACACCTGTAGAAGCCAGAAACATCTCTTCATTCTCCTTCATTTGTTGACCCCACGAGAGAGCGTGTCGCCATCATTACACTCCCCGCGGAAACAAGTGATAGCGGAACTAATATTACCAACATCCAATAAAATGAAAAGGAACATACATATAAAATATTTAGTTACTATAATATAATGCATTACTAAATTAAATATAATAAAACAATTAATAAAAATAATTAAAAGTTTGACATTAAGCCTCATTCTTTAGGACTATGTTATATACAGTAAAGAATAGTTTGTATAAGCCTACTAGTTTTGAAGGCCTAGAATAAAGAGTAACATTTATATTTTTTTATTATATTTTGTGTATACTGAATTATTCAATCAACCAACATTATTTTTGACAGCAATTACTAGGCAGCAAATATGGTTTTACCAACAGGGAAATTCAGTTAACAGTGGCATTGAGCAGAAAGCTTACATTTAACCAGTTTTGACAGAGCTTTTGATAAAAGTTAAATGATCAACATTAATTGATGAGATGAAAAGAAAATTGGAGATCAAAAGTTAAATGATCAACATTAATTGATGAGATGAAAAAAAATAAAATTTTGACAAAATGGGCAAAAACAGGTACACAGTGATTGTAACATTTGGATATGAAGAAGACTTTTTTTCACTGTTTATATTTTTATTTGTTTGTGGTTGAACTGAAAAAAGGTCTCAAGTTTGGTTCTTTTTAAGAGGGTTCAAGTGTGAAAACCGCAGTAGCCTTTTTGCAGTTGAACATGTGGAAAACATTACCATCATAATCGCAGTTCAAATTGCAATCGCAATATTTTTCAAAATAATCGCAATATGACTTTTTGTCCAAATCGTGCAGCCCTAACGGTTACTCACCTCAATCCGGGTGCCTCCACTTCTGAGACCGTCAATCTGTGCATTTTATCACGTAGCTCATAGTGCATGACACAGTAGAGACTCCCAGAATGTGGAGGCTCATGCTACTCTCGGTGATCCACACACAACTTACCACACACCCCATTGAGAGTGAAAACCACTAATCGTGACCATGAGGCAGTACCCCATGTGAATCTACCCTCCCTAGCAACCGGGCCAATTTGTTTGCTTAGGAGACCTGGCTGGAGTCATTCAGCACTCGCGACTCCAGTTCGTGTCAATACTCGCTGAACTACCTATGCTCCCTGATGATGGCTCTTTAGGACCTTCTTGATGACATCCAAAGGTTTTACTAGGGATAATTTAGCAGAGATGGGCCACTTCTATTAAAATGAATGGGAGAAATTGAAACGCTCAACCAAGGAGCTCTGAGCGCCCAACGGGCAATAGATGTAGAAAGGAAGTTCCGTCTTATGAGGTACAAAATCACAATTTATGATTCCAGTATTTTATTGCTGATTTAAAATATGTTCTTTGATCGTAATTTTGACCAACCGTTTTTGAGATTTTGGTCTTTCTCCATTCAAGTAGATAGGAGCTGCACTGACATTACTGGAAATAGCTTCCCAAGAGCATTCCAGAGAGGGCTGTCAGTGGACTGACTTGGCTAGAAAGACTTAGGCCTTACACTATAGTATAGATGTTTTTCAGACCTGTTATGTATGGAAGTGGTCTAAATATCAGGCAGATCAACTGAGTTTACACTGGGTTGATGAAACTAAAACATATTTCTCTCTTTTTGCATACGTTTAGCACAATGTTGGCACTGCTTGAAAGCAACAGAGCCAATGTGTTTATACTTTTAGGGGAAGTGTACCTACCAATGACTTGTATTTTGTTGTCTCTGCATATTAAGCCGAGAAAGGATATAGTTTTGTATTTTAATATTGAAAATATTGGTACCATAGCTGAAATGAGGGGTGAGGGGAGAACATTTTGAACCACCCACACTCTCCCTCTGTCTGCTTAGACAAGCTAAAATTAGGTCACCACCAGCCTATTGGGACACAACAGCACCCCTCCCAGAAATGTTATGAATTGGAAGAGATGCGGGTAGATGCTGTGGATACACAATGCAGCCTGCTCTTTGCTTTTGCATTAGTATCAGTTAGGGATTATCGGTCACCGATATTAATCGGCCAATTATTGACCAAATTAATACAATCGGCATATCGATTATAAGCATCAAAGCGCCAATATGAAAAACCAATGCTTTATTTATAATTAATTATCAACACACTTTGTTAAAACTCTGTGAATTGAAATGCACAATCCAGAAATAAAGATTGATTGGTTAACTTCGGGCAGATCGCCAAATCGGCCTAAATATTTTTGACATTTAAGAAAATAATTTTGTGTTCGTGAGCTACTCATAAGACGCTCGGCTCGGATCATCGCGATCCTCCACCTGGTCATCTAATGATTAAACGGAGGCCTGGAGAGGCCTTCAAGCCACAGTAGCCTAGTTTCCATCCACTTTTCACTAGAGATGCACCGATTGTAATTTTCTTGGCCGATTTCCGATTTTTTGAAAGTGTGACCTGCCGATACCGATTTTTTCTGATTCCGATTTTCTTTCTAAGAACTATTATTGACCACATATACAAACAAAATCTACCTTTCTTCAATGCTAAATTTTATTTTCATAATAAAATAAATTATTAAACATTACAATTTCCCCCAAACTACACTAAGTTACAGGATCTTCTCTCACTTAAACAACTCTCAAAATAAAGTGCTCTGTGACTAGAAAGAGGTAGAAATAACAATTAACTGCAAATGAGATGCTTTATATAACAGATGTCATTTTCCACTATTTTTATAAATGGACCTTTTTCTCTTTATTACTCGTCTAACAAAACAATTCCAAAGATCTGAAAAACTGAAGTGTCCAATACGCTCAACTTACGTTAGATGTACAAATATCAGTTGTAAAACTGAGCACTGCTTCGGGAACGGTTTGCATAACTGTCAACACTCCCGTTTTTCCCGGGAGTCTCCCGTTTTGTTATTTCTCCCAAAAAAACTCCCGTAATTTGTATGGCCCAAACCACATTATATGAATAATCACATCAATATATTTTTCCAAGGTGTCCAGTTGCCAGATCTCGAATGAAACGCATCCTACTCGCACAATCGACACATCATACAAATTTCTAATAATTTGTGACCTCAATCTGGCAACCCACAACCCTTTTGCACTGTTGATATCTGCGCAGGCAGTAGACGCAGGATATTAAATCAAGCATCACTGGTAGATGGGAGAAGACTCAGCTGGTGCTCCGGTAAAAAAAACAAAATATACATGTAAATTTAACAACAGCTGGATGGAAGAATTTAATTTCATATCCCGAAGCCATATCGACAATGCCCACGCCTTTTGCAATGTGTGTCGCACTGATTTTTATATCGGGCATGGTGGGAAAAATTACGTTAAATCACAAAGGCATAATTTGTATGTATTTAGCCTGCCTCTGCCATCCAGCACCCCCCTTCTCCTCTCCCGGATTTGTGTACTCAAATGTTGACAGATAACAGGCTGCGTGTGTTACATGACATGAGATTAAACAACTCGGGCAACGCGACGTCAGAAAGTACCTCCTACTCTGTATTGAGGAAATTTATCAGATTTCTGAAGCCTCTGTCCTCAGCTATGGAGAACAGCTGGTCATCCAGGGCCATAAATTCCATAATTTTCCTCGTAATAGCTTTGGTATTTTCGTTGCTCATACCAAGGAATGATAGGAGAGGCTACTGACTTGTGACTGGCTCTGAGCTCTGGCTAGCTTTAGCTGCTTTCACTTTTTAGCTTCTTTTTTAAAATGGGCATTTTCAGCTAGGTGATGGTGTTATAAATGTATAATAAGGTTTGTTGATCCGAAAGTTATTGTGGTGGTTCCCCCACGTTTTACTTTGACACATTTCGAATTTTATTATTTCTTCACTCACAGTGAAGATCTCCCACGCCAATGACATGTTTACGTGCAACTGATGTTATTGCCTGCGCAGCTGGCAACAAAACGGACCGGCTTGGAATCGGAAAGACGTGAGGCTGACCGGCCGGTTTCCGGGCCGTGCATGCAGAAAATCGGCTAATTCCGGTCCCTGGCCGGTCGATCGGTGCATCTCTACTTTTCACACTATTTTGTTATCGACAAAGTGAAAATGCGTATAAAAAAGTTAGGGACATTTTCTGTCTTCTGTCTCTTTCCATTCGAATGGCCTTTTATTGATAAAAATGGTGTGCGTAATGTCATGCTTAAAAAAACACTTTGTCTCATAAGTTTTGGTTTATTGTAAAAGAAATGTGTGTTTATCGCTGATTGTGTAGCTTTCGGCTCACAGATGTCCCTATCCCCCCCCCTTACTGGCTTACTGTCGTTTTAATTTCACAAATAAATGCAATCAGAAGAGGAGGAATTGCAGTCAAAAGGGAGCAATTGCCCTTCTGATAGGACTGTAATATTGGTCCTGATGTTGCACCTATCGCAGGTTGCACCGGTTTCGGCACAAAAGCGAATTGTCATGGCCCTGTTCAAGCTGGCAACCTGCACCAAGGAGTGGGGGAAACTTTTGGACTTCGTATAATGACCATCCATCAAAGTGTATATGCTGTGTGCACAGCTTTTAAAGAAAAATTAGGCGGTGTAATATCAGAGTTTACATATGATACATTAAATACATAAGAGATAAAGGGACAGACTAGAGCAGTCTGGCTGTGCTGTCACGCACCTACAGTATATGTTAACTGTTAATAATTATAGGACTTCAAAAGCTCACACAGCTGATGATATTTTTCATTTAGTAGTAAATTTAACATGTAAACTAACATGCTTTAGTTATATAACATGTTATAGTTACATGCTATTTTTTTATCATGTTTTAAATTCGATTTTTAGCTTTCTTATTTTTTCAATTTATGTTATTTTCAAAAGGGAGACTTTTTTTACACATACTTCAATAAAATAAATGGTTTCAAGATTCAATTATAATGAAGTTTTTTCTCAAAAATAAATAAATTAACCCTTCCGTTTTCACTGATAATACTAATTGTGTAATACCGTGAAACCGTGATAATTTCTGAGACTGTTATCATACCGTGAAAATCTCATACCGTTGCAATCCTATTTATCACATATGCCATTTTTCATCCATATCGTGCAGCCCCAGTATCTGTATTTGGCACTATCGGGAGAATTGATCTATGTACTAACCAAAGTATTTCCTGCCTAATGTTTTATATCTTGCCATTCCAAAGATACATTTAGTGCTATTGGGAGTAAAGTGCTCTTACATCAAATATGTGTAATCTCTGCACTGTAAAAAAAAATCCTGTTATTTTTACAAAAACATAAATACGATGGCTCTGTAAAAAAAAAAAAGTTTTAATTTACAGTAAAAACATCATAAACTTGATATTAACCTTCTGAAACTGTAAAAATCTGCTTTTTACTTTATAAGGTATTGTTAATTACCATAAGAATTACAGAAGACCACATGATGACACCAAGTTCACCAATTGTGGCTCTTCCAGGAGCAATGCACAATAAAAATGTAGAGACAGTGCTCAGTGTCACTCACACAAACACTGAACACCATCAGGGTAACACGTGAAATTTAAATAATGCTGTAAACATTAACTAAACTACATTACATATAAGAAACACCCCAATGTATTTAACTGATTTTAAAATAAGATGAAACGTAACTATTTCACATAAAATATAATGAAATATGATGGGTCATGCAGGGAATTGTGGGAATGGCTTGTTGTACTTTTTACAGTAAATTATTGTTAATATTACAGTACTTATGGTTGTACTGGTTGTACTTTTGTTAAACAATGTCATTTTTTATAATTAATTATACAGGAAAATCTTACTTTTTACATCTAAAAAATTTTAATTAGTAAAATATTGTAAAAATAAATTGTCTTTCAAAATATATTTAAAAATGTTATGTATATTTCACAGTTTATATATATATATATATATATATTATTTTTTTTTTTTTTTTTCAGTTTTTCTCTGCAGCATTTTTACAGTCTTTTACCGTTAAAAGTCAGGTCCATAAATATTGGGACATCGACACAATTCTAATATTTTTGGCTCTATACACCACCACAATGGATTTGAAATGAAACAAACAAGATGTGCTTTAACTGCAGACTTTCAGCTTTAATTTGAGGGTATTTATATCCAAATCAGGTGAACGGTGTAGGAATTACAACAGTTTGTATATGTGCCTCCCACTTTTTAAGGGACCAAAAGTAATGGGACAATTGGCTGCTCAGCTGTTCCATGGCCAGGTGTGTGTTATTCCCTCATTATCCCATTTATAAGGAGCAGATAAAAGGTCCAGAGTTCATTTCAAGTGTGCTATTTGCATTTGGAATCTGTTGCTGTCAACTCTCAATATGAGATCCAAAGAGCTGTCACTATCAGTGAAGCAAGCCATCATTAGGCTGAAAAATCAAAACAAACCCATCAGAGAGATAGCAAAAACATTAGGTGTGGCCAAATCAACTGTTTGGAACATTCTTAAAAAGGAAAGAACGCACCGGTGAGCTCAGCAACACCAAAAGACCCGGAAGACCACGGAAAACAACTGTGGTGGATGACCGAAGAATTCTTTCCCTGGTGAAGAAAACACCCTTCACAACAGTTGGCCAGATCAAGAACACTCTCCAGCAGGAAGGTGTATGTGTGTCAAAGTCAACAGTCAAGAGAAGACTTCACCAGAGTAAATACAGAGGGTTCACCACAAGATGTAAACCATTGGCTGGATTAGAGTTTGCCAAACAACATCTAAAAAAGCCTTCACAGTTCTGGAACAATATCCTATGGACAGATCAACTTGTACCAGAGTGATGGGAAGAGAAGAGTATGGAGAAGGAAAGGAACTGCTCATGATCCAAAGCATACCACCTCATCAGTGAAGCATGTTGGTGGTAGTGTCACGGCGTGAGCATGTATGGCTGCCAATGGAACTGGTTCTGTTGTATTTATTGATGATGTGACTGCTGACAAAAGCAGCAGGATGAATTCTGAAGTGTTTTGGGCAATATTATCTGCTCATATTCAGCCAAATGCTTCAGAACTCATTGGACGGCGCTTCACAGTACAGATGGACAATGACCCGAAGCATACTGCTAAAGCAACCAAATACTTTTTTAAGGGAATGAAGTGGAATGTTATGCAATGGCCAAGTCAATCACCTGACCTGAATCCAATTGGGCATGCATTTCACTTGCTGAAGACAAAACTGAAGGGAAAATGCCCCAAGAACAAGCAGGAACTGAAGACAGTTGTAGTAGAGACCTGGCAGAGCATCACCAGGGATGAAACCCAGCGTCTGGTGATGTCTATGCGTTCCAGACTTCAGGCTGTAATTGACTGCAAAGGATTTGCAACCAAGTATTAAAAAGTGAAAGTTTGATTTCTGATTGTTAATCTGTCCCATTACTTTTGGTCCCTTAAAAAGTGGGAGGCACATATACAAACTGTTGTAATTCCTACACCGTTCACCTGATTTGGATGTAAATACCCTCAAATTAAAGCTGAAAATCTGCAGTTAAAGCACATCTTGTTTGTTTCATTTCAAATCCATTGTGGTTGTGTATAGTGCCAAAAAGATTAGAATTGTGTCGATGTCCCAATATTTATGGACCTGACTGTACATGCACCATTGACCACACATTAGTTGAATTTTATGTTAATGCATCAAATTGTAGACAAAGTAAATACTTCTGCTTCACGCTGTGGCTTAAAAAAAACAATTTCCTCCTTGTCTTGACAAGGTTAGCATCACACGCTGAATTTTCACTTTATTCTATGTTTCTTCATCGCTTTGTCATGTAAATAACAAAGCAGTACTGACAACTGATAGGTGCACAAATAATACTGTAAAACAAAATGTTAATGGGTTTACACATTTGTACCATCTCACAATATTTTATACCATCACACCGCTCAGTCCTATGGTTGGGTGTGCCTGTTGCGCGTGACTTTTTTTCCATGTCATCTGCTTCGTAAATGAACTGGCATTTTAATTTGATTGTGGTGCATGAAGGCATTAATGGGTTTAGATTGCTACTCAAGAGAGAAAATGGGCGGATAAAGCAAGCATCTTAATAAGCTTAAATGATAATGATTAGATCCAGTATACAAAACCTCTTTAAATAGGGAATGAACTAAGTGACCGTATACATGCCTCAGATTTGGCTGAAGCTTCCAGGAAATCCATGGGTCTTTATCAGAATATGTTTTGAAGAGGCTTTTTGCATCTTAATTAAAGTGCTTCAAATTAGTAGCATTGCATTGATTGACTCATAATTGATGCATCCTGTTTTGCTTTATCTTAAGGGGATGATCGGTCTTGCATCATAAGGAAAATTGCCTTGTCCACCTGGCACATGAGGACGACACACTGTAGAAGAATCATGAGGACGGTGCTTTAGTGAGGTATGTGAGTTTCATCTGATGTATTAGCATATAAATGACTGATACAACATTCATGCGACTGTGCATTGTCTAATTGATCAAGTCATGAATATTTAATCATGCATTTTAACAATGATTATCACTTGTACTCTGTGAAAGGTCTGCTTGCCCTTAGCTCTCAATAGCACTAATGTAATCCCACATTGGTGTCGAGTTAGCAGGGTTGTCAATACCAGAAGACCATACAATACCACTAATATTTCACCATTCTCAATACCAATTTCGATTCTGCAATAACTAGTAGGTGATTGAACTAATATGCGATAACTAATACTGTATTTTTACTATAATTTTATTTAAAAATGTAAATATTCATATACAGTTCATATTTCAAAATTCATTTAAACAATTACATAATTGTCAAATAAGTAAAAAGTTATTATTCAAGTAAACAGTAAAACAGTAATACATTTGAAAAAAATAAAATATATATATATATATATATATATACTGTACTTAATATTTACTGCAGAAAGACTTGTAATATTACATTTTTTTATATACAGTATATAACCTTTTTAAAATAGCATATAACAGTGCCCCCATTTTTTTAATACAGTAATCTAATACAGTAATCTCATAGTGGTGAAATGCCCACACACAGTCACACACAGACATTGTGTCTTTCGCCTTGCAGTGCTAGTGTCTCTAAAAATAAAAAAATAGAAGGTCACCTTTGTACAGGAAATGCGATCATTTTACAAGTGAAGTGTTTTCTAAGAACAATTGTTGTATGGACTCTATTCTGAAACCTAGTGAGCTGCCTGTTAGGTAGCATTAGATGTCATAGGTGTGCTCCAAGCACAAGTCTGTTCAAAAATATTTATTGTTTTGAGATAAATGAGTAAGCAAAAGAAATCTATAAGTAATACTTATATTTCATTCAATACCAAAATGGATTGATAAAAAAAATGTTTACCCAGTATTTGTGTGTGCTATGTATTCTTTGTTTATTAGAGTATCACGTCATCAGCTTAGAAACATGTTAATGGATACATCTTTTGAAACTACTTTTGAAATCACAATTTCACATTTTCTTATTGATGCCTGCTTTACCAATTATTCCTGTGCTGTGACTGGTTTTGATGCTCTCTTTTTTTTTTTTTTTTCTTTTTTTTTTAACCAACAAAGGCAATAAAAGGATATACAGCTGAGTGTACTGCCAGAGTTCATATCACCCACTCTTCCCGTTCCCTTTCAGATATCAAAGGGTTCTGGTAATGTGCCATGGGGTACGACATCACCAGGTTCCAAGGAGAGGTGGACGAGGATCTGTTGTGTCCCATCTGCAGCGGGGTGTTGGAGGAGCCAGTGCAGGTCCATATTTATTTTCATTCAAACGGAGCACCCTAGAACAGAGAACACCTCGAGAAAGTGACAGAAGGGGAGTGCTCTGCTTTCAACCTTTAGCCAGCAAGGGATTTTGTGGTTATCAGATATCATTGCTCTGAGAATATAGTGTTAATGAGTTTTACTGATGTGTGGATTTGAGGATGTTAAAGTCAGTCTTTCTTAAAGGTGAATGTGTTAATACTACACCATAAGTGGCCCCAAATGGAATCACGAAAATAATGAATGCCTGTTTAGTATGAAATACAAGTCTACGGTCTTCTGCGCAGTATACGCTGAATACTGCCTACTATTTTTGAATTTTTTGTGATTTAACATTTTATTTTTATTGATTCATCTAATAAACAAAGAAAAGCAAAACATATACAAACAGAATCAATATTTAACCTTCACTACTCCCAAAACCGTAGAGAGCAGGTGGCGCAGCTGTAAATACCTATAGAACTGCGATCTGGGAATCCCAAAATGTTGAACCATATTTTCAAAGGATCTCAGCACTCAACTCTCATATAGGTCACCGAGTGTAGTAACCCCCATAATTTGGGAAGCATATGGCTCCCCAAATTATGTATTAACAAGCCACCGTTTTGCTGGTCAGTGGATCGTTCCTGCAAAAAGGAGGCTTGTTAATACATAATTTGGGGAGCCATATGCTCAGGGCAACATTTAAATAAATGTCCGCACTCTGGACACTTTTTACAATTCATTTTAATAACAGTAACTTTCCCAATTATAGATAAATGTAATGAAGCCCACATCGCTCGAAAAACATTTTATTAATGGGTCAAAATGAACTCAAACAAATTTGCTGTGAATAAAATGCCCAAATACTTAATGCCCTGTCTGGGCCACTGAAAGGTGCCTGGCTGAAAAGTTGTTACTGGGCAGTACGCTGTCAGAGCCAAAGCTTCGGATTTAGACCAATTAACCATGTATCCTGAGAACTTAGAAAAGGAATTAATAATTCTAGTGGTGTCAGACAAATAATAAAATATCATCTGCGTAAAGCATACCTCCTGCCACCACCCCTGGAAAATCATCTTCCCTACTTATCGCGGCTGCAAATGTTTCCAGGGCAAGACAGAACAATAGTGGGGAAAGAGGGCAAACCTGCCGGTTTCCCCTATCCAGAGTAAAATAATCAGAAAATGGGCACCCGCTGCTACCGGGTGTCTATAAAGTAACTTAATTCATCCAGTAAAATTATTCCCGAACCCATATATTTCCAAAGTCTTAAAAAGATAATCCCATTTTACCATAGCAAATGCCTTTTCGGCATCACGTGAGATGGCAGCGACCGGGAGTCTGATCGTTTGCAACTGACCACATGTTATTGATGAAATGCCTAATGTTATCAGAAGAACTGAGGCCCTGAATAAACCCCACCTGATCTATATGTATAAAAGATGTCATAACTTCACTCAGTCGGTTAGCCAGAATTCTTCTGAATCTAGCTGGATCAGGTAAATTGGATGGTAACTCTTACCCTCGCTTGGATCTTTGTCCTTTCTAAGAATCAGACTAATCCAGGCTTGTGTCATGGTTGGAGGAAGCTTTACATTCTTTAATGGTTCTGTATAAACATCTAGCAAAAGTGGAGCCAATTCTGTAGCATAACGCCCGTTTCACACATACTCCGTGTGCAGTGCATATGCGGTGCGTATACGGTACAGGAGCAGCACGCACTATAGTGCTTTCACATATGCTGCGTTTGCAGTGCGCTACTGATCTGCAGTTTCTGTGTGCCACAAAATCAAAAATGTGTAAGGAATTTTGATTTTAAATCCAAACGTTAACTTTGACATGGTTTAAGACATTGAAACAGTATGAAAATTTATTTTAATCATTGTGATTCTTTGTTTTACATGTAGTTCGAGTTGAAGAAAAGCTATCGCGCTAAATATGTTGCTAAGAAGGAGAAGAATGAGATGCATTTGCGTTCACTCTGTCTTTTTTTAGAGTAAAAAAATCATATATGATGGCATTTTGCAACTTTTGGACTATAATCATACTTTTTTGTTTTTCTTGACTCTGTAATTTAGTAACTGTAGAACACATTAACTGTAATTATGCGTATATGATGAAATTATTACAGTTTCTTGACAATCTATGTCTGTTTTAATGTGAACAATGCGCTGCCACTTTAATTCAGTGCTGTGCAGCACAGCAAAAATAGACTCGGCCGGTAAACGATCGCTGCACTGCTGTATACGCACCGCAACTGGAACGGATCGACGGACTGCATCCGCGTGCAGTGTAAAAGCTCTAACCTGTTAACATGGGTACGGAAAAAATACGCATCGCATACGCACCGCATACACACTGCAAACGGAGAATGTGTGAATGGGCGTCAGATCTAAAAAATTCAGCAGCAAATCCATCTGGCCCCGGAGCCTTACTTCGGCACTTTTAATATTCCCTTCCAATTCCACGAGTTCTCATGCTTTGGACTTTTTATGAATGAGGCATGCTGTATGATCCGACCCCTAAGAACTGCCTTAAGTGCCTCCAAAGCCATGCCCACAGAGGATACTGAGGACAAGTTGGTCTCCATATACACATTGATTTACACATTGATCCCTCTGTCAAGCTCCCGAAGTTTGCAGACGACACCACTGTCATCAGCCTCATCCGAGATGATGAGTCTTTATATAGAAAAGAGGTTAAATGGCTGGCTCACTGGTGCAGTCAAAACAACCTGGAGATCATTGTGGACTTTAGGAGGAACACTCCAATATTGTCACCCCTCACCATTCTAAACAGCACTGTGGCAACAGTGGAGTCATTCAGGTTCCTTGGCACTACCATCTCACAGGACCTGAAGTGGGAGACACACATTGACTCCATTGTGAAAAAGGCCCAGCAGAGGTTGTATTTCCTTTGCCAGCTGAGGAAGTTCAACCTGCCACAGGCGCTGTTGATACAGTTATACTCAGCAGTCACTGAGTCTGTCCTCTGCACTTCAATAACTGTCTGGTTTGGTGCAGCTACGAAATCGGACATCAGAAGACTACAGAGGACAGTTCGGACTGCTGAGAGGATTATTGGTTGCCCCCTGCACCCCCTTCAAGAACTATACACTTCCAGAGTGAGGAAAAAGGCTGTAAAAATCACTCTTGACCCCACTAACCCAGCCCACTACCTTTCTTAACTGTTGCCTTCTGGCTCTTGAGTACCAGAACCGTCAGATACAGGAACAGTTTTTTCCCTCAGGCTATCCATCTCATGAACAGTTAAATTGCCCCATTGTGCAATAATTATGTGCAATACACAGTTAAGTCTATTTATATTATCCAACATATCTACTTCTGCCATTACTACATATGTGTCAGCATACTTAGCATTAAAGCTGATTCTGATTTCAGCCTTTAACATAAGTTGAAATTCAGGATTTTGCAAAAGGGATACATTAAAGCAGCAACTATATGATTTATTTTTATAAAATACATTTTATAAATTTAGCGCAACACCTCTAAACTCACCAGGGCATTATCTTAGACTAAGATGTTTCCAATTGAGCAATCCACAACAGATAAAATGACGGACTTGGGTATATTAAAAAAATCTATTCTAGAATAAATCTTATGGATGGAAGAAAAAAATGTATAGTCCTTAACAGATGAGCTCAAAAGTCTACAAATATCTGTAAGACCAAGATTTTTACTCATCCTTTGAAGTGTCAATGTTGCTCTAGGGGGCTTGCACACATCTGCTTCAATATGATCAAGGACTCAGTCCATCAAAAGATTCAAATCTCCTCCCAATACAATATGGGGGTGCAAGCTGCTTGTAACATCCTTTCAAGATCTATAAAAAAAGCCCTGATCATCAACGTTAGGTGCAGAAATATTAGCCAAAATCAACCTTTGCCCCTGCATTTCTGCTAAAACTATAATCACTCTTCTTAATTTATCTTTAATCTGTTTGAGACATTTCTTGAAGAAACACTATATACATTTTATTTATTTTTTCCTCTTTTTCTCTCAATTTGGAATGCTCAATTCCCAATGTACTCTAGAGTCACTCAGCACACCCTGGGATTCAAACTAGCAAACCCCAGGGAAGGTAGGCAGCATCTACCACTGAGTTACCCAGGCGCCCATATCATATTTCTTACGTTTAAGAAGAGAAATAACTTTCCTTCTTTTTATGTGGTGCCCCAACCCATTCACATTCCACGTGGAGAGAGAAAATCCACTCATATTAACATTTTAAATTTTGACATATTAGAAAAAATATATTGTTTGTCAAAAACAAGATTATAAAAAGACAACATTCCAACATTAATGCAACAATCAAACCCCAAACTTCCCCCCCGAACCAAGCAAACAGAAAAAAAGAAAAATGTGTGCATTAACCCCGCGTACGACAGCGCCAACCTCCGTCCATCCATCTAAACTCAAACAGTCCATGTACGCCTACGGGAGCCCCAGCTACAACTTTGCCATCAGATTCCTCAAGTCTGGTACTTCTATACAACTTTTGTGAGACAGAATTACATTACATAATAAAATCTATAAAACAATCTCCAACCAATAGGCAGAATAAACACACAAATAATAATTAATAAAACAATCAATCAATAAATAAAAAACTTTCGTTTCCTCGGGCAGTCAAACGAATGTTCAGTGAGCCGGCTGATTCATAAGTGCAGCAGATGACCTAATCCTTTCAATGTCCTGCAAAAAAATATTCCACAAAACAAACTCCATTCAATACTAGACATTAGCTCAAGGAATGAGCAGATTCATTCAACTGTCCCGAAGGAATGTTATTCCACAAAACGAACTCCAGCCGCTAGGTGGATCCAGCACAAAAAGAAACAAATAAGGTTTTTCCTCAGAAAGTCAAGTTAATGTTCAGTGAGTCAGGTCCACTTGGCTGCAAAGCGAGCGCCACACAATGACTTACTCATTCCCTTGACATTATAAGGACAATGCTTGTTGGGGACAAGTAAATACTTTGTGGCCATCCTTAGCAACTCTTCTCAAACTGGCTGGGATCTTCAGTGTAAAAGTGACCCTCCGTTGATGCAAAAGTTTCTTGAAGGATTGTATTCCACAAAACTCCAGCCGCTAGGTGGAACCATCACAAAAAGAAACAAAAAAGGCGCCCAGCTTCCTCGGACAGTCAAGTGAATGTTCAGTGAGTCAAGCTCACTTGGGAGCAACTTGAGAATTACACCATGGCTTACTCATTCCAATGAGTTTATGAAGGATAATGCTCGCCTCATGTAAATCAAGATCTTTATCGGATGATCTCAGAAATTAGGCCAGAATTGATCGGGGCCTGTCTCCCTCAGCGGTTCTCTGAGCCGGGACCATGTGAGCTCGCTCGATTTCCATCTTATGGCCTGTTATGTCGGGCATACTCGGGAAGAGCTCGTCTAGGAATTTTACCATATTTCTGCCATCTTCGTTCTCAGAAATTCCAACAATTTGGACATTGTTTTGCCGATTATGATTTTCAAGGTCTTCCAGCTTTTCCCAGATGCACTGCAAATCTGCCTTGGTCGCTAGCGGATTAGCAGCTAATTCCCTCTCCGATGACTCCAGATAAACAACGTTTCTCGACGTCCCCATTTTTTGTAACCAACTCAGAGAGTTTCGCCTCCATGGCTGTAATTGATCGATGTATTACAGCAAGATCCTCCAAGTCCGCTACGACCTTCGTCAGCATCACCGACATGCTGGACAGTTGATGCTGAATTTCTCCCACTGTACCATCCAAACTGAGTCTCTGGTCTGCGGCCCTGTCAGGGGAATCAGCTTGAGCACATAAGTGTCTTTTAATGTCTCCAGAGCCTGAGTATATTGAATTCTTACCCTCACATGGTGCCACGCGACCCCCACTGCCTACTATTTTTAAATAATAGTGATTAAAACAGAATGTAATTTTTCAGACACTAGTATTTTAACATTTTAAAATGTTCACTAAAATGTGAAAGCCCTCATAATCATCAATATTTTGAAAAGTGCTACCTTGAAAGTCAGCAAGAAGTCATTGCAGTAGTTGCAGTGAGTTTCAGTTACATCCTAATCAATCTGTCTGTCCTCTCAGGCCCCACACTGTGAGCATGCTTTCTGCAACGCCTGCATCACACAGTGGTTTGCACAGCAGCAGATCTGCCCTGTGGACCGCACTGTAGTGACTCTTGCCCACCTTCGACCCGTTCCCCGCATCATGCGTAACATGCTTTCCAAACTGCAGATCTCCTGTGACAACGCCGGCTTCGGCTGCACTGCAACCCTGCGTCTAGACCAGCTGCAGTCGCACCTCAAGGACTGCGAGCACAACCCCAAACGACCTGTCACTTGTGAGGAAGGCTGTGGGTAAGTGACTGAGGATGAGTGATGTACATATTAATGCACTTGGAGGCCTCCTTCACCTTCTGGTTTTTTCCCAATAAGATTGAATGCACAACAATATTTGGAGGGATAAACCAACTTGACTAATCTGCTTTATTTTCTCTTGCAGGCTTGAAATGCCCAAGGATGAGATGCCCAACCACAACTGTATCAAGCACCTACGTAGTGTAGTGCAACAACAGCAGACCAAGATTGCAGATCTGGAGAAGACTTCAGCTGAGCATAAGCACCAACTTGCAGAGCAGGTCAGGCCTGTATATTTTTTATTTTATTAGGAGTCTGCTTAAATGTGAAAGAAAAGATTTGTTGTAATGACATTAGGACTTCCTATTGCAACTTGGAGTCTCTGTTCTGTCACACATGCACAACAATTTTAATCTACATGTGTATGATTTCTCATTACAGAAACGTGATATCCAGCTCCTGAAAGCTTACATGCGAGCAATTCGCAGTGCTAACCCTAACCTACAAAACCTGGAGGAGAGCATTGAGTACAATGAAATCCTGGAGTGAGTGGTCTTTTATCTCTTGTCTTTTAAGTCTGCATTTAATCAAAATGGACCTGTTTAGACTTGGGTTAAGGTTACTAGGCTGTAGGTAGTGCAGCCTCTCTAAAATTATGCCAATAGTCAAGACAGTAATTTAATGGCAGTTAATGTAATAAAGGTTACGCTATAGATTTGAGTAAAAAGCGTTACCATTGGGAGATGTTGAAATGCTCTTGTGGTTGATCTTAAATGGTTAGTTCACCCAAAAATTTAAATTCTCATGATTTACTTACCTTTAAGCCATTCCTGATGTGTATGACTTTCCTTCTTCAACACAACCGAAGTGACAATTTTTACAAGCAGATTTCAGCTCTGTTAAATTGATGCCATCAGTCTCCTGGCTGTTTGCTTTTGGACCAAAAGGCATATTTAGGCAGCATAAAAGTAATCCAAACTCCAGTCAATCACTTAAAGTCTTCTGTAGGAAGCCGATAGGTTGGTGTAAGAAACAAATCTATAATTAAAACGTTTTTAACTTGAAATCGTTGCTTCTGCCAAGCTCTGTATTTTGGGTGAACTAAGCCTTGAAGTCTGAGTTTCCAGCAGGTTAAGGTTCAAATAAATATGCCTGAATCTTATGACAAGCATTTCATCCTCTCCATCATTGACTGCATACTTCCATTAAAATCTGGCTCCACTCTGGTATGAAACGCCAATCACTTCTTAATGGATGCATTTATTTATTAATTTGTGTGAATTTTCTGTTTCACTCTAAAATGTATCAGATTATGGAAGTATAATGGGTTGCAAATTCTGAATCATTCATAATTACTTCCCATAATTGATAATCGGATGACTATCAAACTAAAATGCACTGGTTTGGCTACAAATTCTGAATCAGTCATAATTACTTCCCATAATTAACAATCAGATGACTGTCAAACTAACTGCACTGGTTTGGCCACCAACAGGTGGGTGAACTCACTCCAACCTGCTCGCGTGACCCGTTGGGGAGGAATGATCTCCACACCCGATGCTGTCCTCCAGGCCGTCATCAAACGCTCACTAATAGACAGTGGATGTCCATTGTCAATTGTTAATGACCTCATTGAAAATGCCCATGAGCGCAACTGGCCCCAAGGATTGGCCACTCTGGAGACACGGCAGATGAACCGGCGATATTATGAAAACTATGTGGCCAAACGCATTCCGGGAAAGCAGGCGGTGGTTGTCATGGCCTGCGAGAACCAACACATGGGGGAAGATATGATTCTGGAGCCAGGCTTGGTTATGATCTTTGCTCACGGCGTTGAGGAAATTTTATAGTGTGCATTTAGAAGGGTTATAGGGTGCCAATAATGAAATGGGATTAGAGACTGAATTGAGTTTCCCCTCTAAAAAATTCGAAATTCATCCCACTGAAATTCAATATCAAGACTTCTATGGCAGTCTTTACCTCAAATTTTAAGGATGGACACAGGCAGAGAGATGACCTCTATGAAGACTCTGCTCTTTTGAAAAATCTGACGAAGAGTACCTCCAGCATTCCCATTCTCTTTGCCTTAAAATGACATTTTAAATAAGTGGACCCAAATAGAAAAAACCTAACTTGAATCATTATCAGGGATGATGGTACACATACGTTTTAGCATTAAGATGGACAGAAGGATTTGAAGTGTTGTCTTATCTAATTTCCCCTTTAACATTAATTTCCCTCCGTCCGTAAATTGAGAGTGAATACATGTCCCTTATAGCATTCAGCAATGTCTTGTAAATACAGATGATAAAGAAATATAGATAAAGATATATACTATCTGTTCATGTTATAATATAGTGGACATTTTTGCTGTCTTCATCTCAGTTTGATATTTAGAGTATTGTGTTTAAGCTACCATGGATCTCAATGTCTTTTATTTTTTTAAGAGCTATGATTAAAGTATGCTAGATAAAGATCTCTCTGCTCTGTGTCTGCACTGTGTGGCAACTGGGAAAACAAGCTGTTGGCCTGAATCTAATTTTGTGAAGAGGTTTGTTCCTCTTCAGAGGCAAGACAAAAAGTAAAGGCGCACAAGGTGGGCGATTTAATAACTTTCCCCCACTGTTCTTTGTGCAATGAGAAACTCTTGATTGTGATTTATTTTATTTTTCATCAGAATTGCTTAAATACTAAATTTGTGTGTGCAAATCAGGCACCGCCTTTCCATCTACTCTGGTGCTTTTTTTTTTTATGAAGATCAAACAAATCTAAATTTCTAATGGGATTACTGGGTATGTTTCATGCTCAGCTTGTATAAGACAGGTTAGAACATGAATAATGTTTTTGAGTTGACTGTCAAATGGTCTCTTCCAAACCATAAATGGATGGAAAGTTTATTAATAGATTACGAATCATGGAAATGTTTATGACAATTTCTAAAGACCAACTTGCAGATAATGTAAAAAACATTTGATGTATATAGCTTGATCTCCTGCAAACTTATTATCTCAGACTCAACTTATGTGGACCAGTTTACTGTGGCTCATAGCTGAATGGTTTTCTAATCCATCAGTTTGCCACCACGGATGGTTGTATGTTTGTTTATATTGTGCAATCGACTGGAGAAGTGGTTTGAGAATTAATTTAGCATAGTTTTATGCTTTATGTTATGAGTACCTTTGTTGTACATAGTTGAATAAAGAGTTGGGTCAGTTTAATTGGTGTTGTACGACAGTTGTCTCTGCAACCAAAGTGTTTTGTTGTATGCACATTATGCTATTGTTCTTGTTTGTTTTTTTGTTTTGTTTTTTGCTGCGCGAACATACCGAAAATGTAAATTCAGCGATTCTGAAATGTATTATTCGAGCAATTTTATGTCATCTGCTGCAGTGTTACATAGACCTGAATGCTCAGTGCATTGTTTACAGTAGCTTTTTGCAAATGTTGTTAAATATAAGCAGAAAACTAAGACCCAGAATGTTTTTATTCTGCAATATACAACCAGGCCTATGTGAATTAAGGGGAGAAATGTCTGTGAACTTTGCCTTATCACACTTCATTTGACATTTCACTGCATGATCGCTTTATAATCTCACAAGGCACCTTTGCAAATCATCTTACAATTACACCCTCAAAATGACGCAATAACATATGATCCAATGTAGAATTCACTCTATCTCTGCTTTGATAACTTCACATCAGTCTGCTCACCTTTTACAAACTTCAGCTTGTGGTGAAAAGGGGAAAATTGTTCACTAATGTTAACTGAATTCAAAGCTACTCGCTATTCGTGAAAAGAAGGTTCACTACTATTAGCGTTCTGTTGAATGAGGCTGAAACATCATCTCTTATTGGACGCAAGACCTCTCTAGCTCTAGACGCTCAGGATTTTATCATCTGATGTCAGGGACGAAGCGTTCAAAGAGCTCATGTTTCCCACTGCGGCATTGTCAATGGATGTGGCATTCTTCTGTTTTTTTTTTGTCTTTATCCTTGCTATTTTGCTGTGGGTTACTGACAGAATATGAATAAATATCATTATTGATTTTGCAATATGACACCCGTGTGTCAGTGTCATTATTGTTTACCTGGTAGCAGGAAATTCTTGTTGGTTGTGTTGTTGATGTCAACTTGTGGTTTGTTCCATTTTGAAAATGACTGATGCAATACTCTGTAGTGTGTGATTAATGTAGGTGTAAGCCAGTTTTGAGATGTGTCCTGATTTTACCTGTTTTTGTTGTTTTTACCTGTTTTTACCACACAATGTCACTGATGTGCAATTTAACAAATGGAACTATCAATTTTAAAGGGATAGGGAACACAAAAGGACCATTTACGTATTACTCTATATTCCATGGGTCACTTTCAATGCTGTAGTTCTCTGTTGAACCTAAACAAGAAATCCTCACGTTGTTGGTATTTTCTTTGAACAGCCCATAGCCACTAATGCAGCAGGTCATTTTAATCCAGCCCATTACTGTACCAGTGAGGAATGGAATGTCACATTGTATTCCTGACAGCTCTCATTACTACTCAGCTCTAACCAGAAACCACATTGGCTGTTCTCTCCCAGAAATAATATTCTACTCCTTAATGGACCGAGAACATCTTTACAACACTGTGATTCAGATTTTGATGGAAATGTCCAGAACACTCACAAAAGGCTGACTTGTCAAACAATTTTGTTTATGTCTACCTAATAAAGGAAATGGTCATTAAAAAAACAAAAACAAGGATTTGATTGGAGCTGGTACCGCAAGTTCCTGCATCAGTTAATCAAGTATTTGGCAATCAAATAAAGCTTAATTTTTTGACAGCTGTTAAAGCTATCGCACAATCTAACAGTGCAAGTATTAAAACAATCACTCAGATTACTTGTGTTCAACATCAGCCTCACACAGCATATGAGATAATATTTGATGATGGATACCATTAATTGTTTAAATGTTGCTCTACCCTGTCGGTTGTGAATATGTAACCATAAATGTGTGGTTTGCTACACATGATATTTCAAAGACCTATCTTGTTTATTGTGGGATTTAAATGTATCCAAGTTGCTTGATGTTTTGACTACGTTCACCAAAATTAATTCAGATCCATTTAATGATTCGTTCAGTGACCATTTCTGGCGATTCCACCTGGTGATGTCTTGTGTGAAATGAGTAAGTCACTGAATCAACGATCATAATAAATGTTTATCCTTTAAAATGTGTACATCTACAGACCTACAAAGAGATTAGTAGAGGTTTTATGAAATATAAGAACAAAGTAAATCTATAAGTTTCCTACCGTTTGTGAGCTGCTGATCGTTTGTGAGCTTTATCAAAAGACAACAATATTAGTCTGTATGTTTTCATGTACAGTATACAGGTGAAACTCGAAAAATTAGAATATCGTGCAAAAGTTCATTAATTTCAGTAATTCAACTTAAAAGGTGAAACTAATATATTATATAGACTCATTACAAGCAAAGTAAGATATTTCAAGCCTTTGGTTGATATAATTTTTATGATTATGGCTTACAGCTTATGAAAACCCCAAATTCAGAATCTCAGAAAATTAGAATATTGTGAAAAGGTTCAGTATTGTAGGCTCAAAGTGTCACACTCTAATCAGCTAATTAATCCAAAACACCTGCAAAGGGTTCCTGAGCCTTTAAATGGTCTCTCAGTCTGGTTCAATTGAATTCACAATCATGGGGAAGACTGCTGACCTGACAGTTGTGCAGAAAACCATCATTGACACCCTCCACAAGGAGGGAAAGCCTCAAAAGGTAATTGCAAAAGAAGTTGGATGTTCTCAAAGTGCTGTATCAAAGCACATTAATAGAAAGTTAAGTGGAAGGGAAAAGTGTGGAAGAAAAAGGTGCACAAGCAGCAGGGATGACCATAGCCTGGAGAGGATTGTCAGGAAAAGGCCATTCAAATGTGTGGGGGAGCTTCACAAGGAGTGGACTGAGGCTTCAAATGTCGTATTCCTCTTGTCAAGCCGCTCCTGAACAACAAACAACGTCAGAAGCGTCTTACCTGGGCTAAAGGTAAGTCTGTTGCTCAGTGGTCCAAAGTCCTCTTTTCTGATGAGAGCAAATTTTGCATCTCATTTGGAAACCAAGGTCCCAGAGTCTGGAGGAAGAATGGAGAGGCACACAATCCAAGATGCTTGAAGTCCAGTGTGAAGTTTCCACAGTCTGTGTTGGTTTGGGGAGCCATGTCATCGGCTGGTGTTGGTCCACTGTGCTTTATTAAGTCCAGAGTCAACGCAGCCGTCTACCGGGACATTTTAGAGCACTTCATGCTTCCTTCAGCAGACAAGCTTTATGGAGATGCTGACTTCATTTTCCAGCAGGACTTGGCACCTGCCCACACTGCCAAAAGTACCAAAACCTGGTTCAATGACCATGGTATTACTGTGCTTGATTGGCCAGCAAACTCGCCTGACCTGAACCCCATAGATAATCTATGGGGCATTGCCAAGAGAAAGATGAGAGACATGAGACCAAACAATGCAGAAGAGCTGAAGGCCGCTATTGAAGCATCTTGGTCTTCCATAACACCTCAGCAGTGCCACAGGCTGATAGCATCCATGCCATGCCGCATTGAGGCAGTAATTAATGCAAAAGAGGCCCAAACCAAGTACTGAGTACATATGCATGATTATAATTTTCAGAGGGCCGACATTTCTGTATTTTTATTGATTTCATGTAATATTCTAATTTTCTGAGATTCTGAATTTGGGGTTTTCATAAGCTGTAAGCCATAATCATAAAAATTATATCAAATAAAGGCTTGAAATATCTTACTTTGCTTGTAATGAGTCTATATAATATATTAGTTTCACCTTTTAAGTTAAATTACTGAAATTAATGAACTTTTGCACGATATTCAAATTTTTCGAGTTTCACCTGTATAAAAGCATGTCTGCTATTGACTTTCTAACTATCTCTTTTAGAGCTAAAATTAAAAATAGCTTAACATATTTAACACAGATCAGGTAATCCACTTAAAAGTGGCCAAAAGTAGCGATCAAACTATTACCTCAGAAACATAATGTAAAAAGCATAACTTAACGAAGACTCAGGCACTGATATAAACCCCACTTACAATGTGTGCTTAAAATAAGAATTGTACTTCGTTTTTGTTTTTTTCTGCAGTGGATTTCACATAATGCTGCCAATCAAGAACGATGTGCTGATAAATAACTCTCATTTGTGTGTTTCTCATCTCTACATTATTCATTTAGAGATCAACATCAATGCGGATATAAAACTTGGATAAGTGAGCATTGTTGAACACAACTTTGTAGAAATTAACAGAGCCGTTACATAAGGGTTGTTTCGGCACATGGAACTCACCAGTGATTGGTTGGATGGTTGCTCAATCAGCCCAAAGTAACAAAACGAAAAGAATACTGTGTACAAATCCACCATTTAGACTCAGTAAGGGTTTAGCTTGGTAAAGTGTGGAGGACCGAATCACCTTTTTTTTAAGTAGCTGCTACGCCCTTGATCCATCCATCCATCCTGTCTCTCTGTCCATCAATCAATCAGCTCATCTAGAGATAGAGAGAGATGCACCCTGGAAAGTTTTGTTTGCATTCTCTACCATGGCTCTAATTGGACCAGTCTGAGATATCTGGTGGAGAACACACACAGACAAAAGTGTTCAAAGTGCAGCGCTCAGCTCGAACACGAGTGCGGGCGGTGCCCTGATGCCTCTATGGGAGTGTCACTCACAGTTAGGCGTGTTCACTGTCAATTCTCTCTCGCGAACAAACACAGCTAAACGCTTTCTCACAGACGAAGCTTATTTTGGCTCCTTTGTTCATTTGTCGGCACTGAAGCAGTTTTATTCAATTAACTGGACGCCTTGATTTTGCTCTGTTTTAAGGACAAGACAGAATCACTCACCGGGGACTGCAGTTGTCCAGACAGGTAACACTTGTGCTTATTCAATGCTTATGCGGAGTTCAGCGTGCTTTAGAGAGAGAACGGGACTAAACCAGTAGCAGTGATTGTGTATCGTTGTGCATGTAGTTTAATAATCTGGTTTATTTGGACAGAAGAGACTCTAGGAGTGTAGACAGCACTTTTGGGGTGATTCCCACGAAACCTGTCAAGAAAATGTCCTGGTCTTATTTTACTCTGAAATTAAAAGAGACAAATAGGAAATTATATTTTGACATATAAAAAATTAAGCCTCTTTTTAGGACCATTTAGACTTTTTTTTACACTGTTATGTGATTTTCATGAGTGTTATGCAAATTTCCCCCCTAACTGTATTGTTGTGAGAAGAATAACATCTATTCGGAGATGTGGGTTGGCGCTGTTTTGGCGGCACGAGGGGGACTCACACAATATTAGGCAGGTGGTTTTAATGTTGTGGCTAATCGGTGTAAAATGTTTCAAATAACTTGTTGATTCAAAAGATGCACAATCATGGTAAAACCATCTGATACCATCACTGTACCATGATAACGCAAACTGCACTTTAGAGTGGGATGGCAGATTTCCATTTATTTCTCTCTGTTTTTGCATTTTCAAATAGTTAAAATACTTCCCACGAGCACCTTGCAAAAAATCAAAAAGATCTTTTGATGTGCATTTGAAGTTTCCACGCACTTGTCAAAAAAGTATGACTCACTGTGTTTAGTCTACGCAAAATTATAATGAAAGAATAGCATAACAATGAATCAAGTGCCTGGCAGAACAACCCGTTCCTAGAGGAATATAACATGAATGCAGTTAGGCACTGCAACTCCGTGAAGTTGGCATCCCCATATAATTAAATAATCACCAAAACTATTTCATTCGTTTGTGCCGCAAAAATGAACGTTTGTGCTGGTTTGGTGTTTGAGGCTTTTTTGGGCTGTGTGACGTCACTCTCCACCCTATCTCATTCAAATCGATCCAAACCGGTGCTGGTCCTTTGTGCTCGGTTTGTGCAGGTTTGTGCCGTTAAAACAAACGCGGTAAATATTTCCCTTCATTAGATATAGCAAAAAGGTTTTCGGGAGTGGTGACGTCATTCTCCACCCCATGTTGTCGTTTGTGCTCGATTTGTGCCTGTTTGTGCCGTTAAAATGAACACGTTATCTATTTCCATTCCTTAGAAATAACAAATATGATTCAGGACTGTGACGTCACTTTCCACCCCATGTCGTCCGAATCATTCCAAACAGGTCTCATTTGTATCGATTTTAGCGAGATGGGGTGGAGAGTGACGAACACCAAACAGCACAAACACAGCACAAATGAATATAGTAGTTTTGGTGATTATTTAATTATATGGGGTGCCAACTTCACGGAGGTGTTTAACCGCTACAAATTAAAAACAGGCTCGTGATCACAAGAAGTGAACGTCTACTAAGAATCGCAGGTTGCGTCTCAAAACTTTGTGTGCGAACACGGCTGATGTCTAAAGGGGGATTCTCACAAAAAGAAAATGAGAATATGAAATTATATTTTGCACAAAGAAAATTAAGGCTATAATTAGGATTACTTAGATGTTTGGCAATGTGGCATTATTTTTAGGACAATGCAGCGCATTTTATTTTGCCTCCCAATTCTTATTAAAGTCCCCATGAATTCAAAATTGACCATTCTTACTTTGTTTGCCTAAATTGATCGTTTTGTGGTGAACAATTCATCCATGCAAGTCAATCCACACAAAAAAAAAATTTGGCTTCCTAATCTTTAATCAAAATCTGAAAATTCCCCGCCCCTCTGCATTGGAGGACCTTGCCTGATGACGTAGGTTTGACGGTTTAGGTGTCTCCTTAACATCCGTAACCACGCCCCTCCAACTGACAGTAGACAGGCTGCCTGTGTGTTTGCGAGCATTGACAGCGTGTGAAAGGAGAGATGGCGAGGAGGTGCATTTTTGGTTGTGACACTCACGAACACGTTTTACCATTCGAACCCTCCGCATGTAACGGCTCAAACATGTAAGGTCTGATTCCCCCGTGATCGAAATTATCCTCCGTGTGTTCCTGTTCTTCTTCATCTTCCTCCTCCTGCTGCAGGAAGGGGACTGCTGGCGGTGTTTCAGGCGGCGAGTAATCCTCAACAACCGATTGTAAACTTGCGTTAAGATCTGCCTCCATTTCTGAATGAAACACCTACTTTTTTAGATCCAATCAGGTGCTAGTTGGAAAAAAAAGCCACGCCCACTATTTTGCCTCATTTAGTATTCCGTTTCTCTCGGAAATACGTCACAACAATGGAGAAAAGTCGTTTGCAACTTCCGGTTCACGGGGACTTTAACGTGTAACGTAACGCATATAACCAACGTTTATTTTTTTATTTATTTTTTAATATTCCCATTGTTTTCAGTGAAAGTTATTATAACACAGTCATTTATTATTGTACAAAATATGCTGGTGTACAATGAGTTTTAACGACCATGTTGCCTAGTAGTATAAAGAGAGAACGACTTTGATGTATATACTTCACAATTTAAATACATATAAATGTTCTTTTGCAGAATTGAGAATTGGGTTATGGTTGTGCCAGATGGGCTGGTTTGAGTATTTCTGTAACTGCTGATTTCCTGGATTTTCTCGCACAACAGTATCTAGAATTTACTCCAAAGGGTGCCAAAAACAATAAAAACATCCAGTGAGTGGCAGTTCTGTGTATGGAAATGCCTTGTTGATGAGAGAGGTCAACAGAGAATGGCCAGACTGGTTCAAACTGACAAAGTCTACGGTAACTCAGATAACCCCTCTGTACAATTGTGGTGAGAAGAATATGATTTTTATTCCATTCAACAATTGAAATAAACATAATAGAAAATGCGGAATCAAATTATATAAAACGAAACCCTTCCCCCGAACATTCCAGTCTCTTGATAGAACTTAAAGCTCCATCCCCCAGACTCTGAATTAGCAGGGAGTAATACACTGATGCCTCGTGACCTTTTCCTGAAGCAGTAATCAAGAGTAGTATCTGCCGCTTTAGGGGGGTGTATGCTACTCCCAAAAATAGAACAGAGCAGGCGGTGCCGCTGTAAATACCTAAAAAACTGAGATCTGGGAATCCCAAAATGTTTAACCATATTTTCAAAGGATCTCAACACTCCACTCTCATATTGCTCACTTAGCGTATTATCCTCCATCACAATCTACTCTGCCCAGCAGAAAGGGGACTTATTAATACAATACATCATTTTGAGATCAGCCATATGCTTGAGGCAACATTTAAATATATGTCTGAATTAAACACTCTGGACACTTTTGTCCATACCATGTGCAATTGCGAGATAACGGAGTGTAACTTCACTTCTCCAGGTAGTTTGATAGAAAGGCTCTGCAATATTGAAATAGGGGCAATAACATCCTGTTCAATACAAAACCAGGGGGCCTCTCTCAGGCTGGAGTGACCAATGAGCCAAATATCTGAGACTGAATGCATAATAATAAAACAAAATCTTGGGTAGGCCTAGCCCATCTTTGTCAACCAGCCTATGGAGCTTACTGAAATGTAATCTGGGACGTTTACCATTCCAAATGAAGGACTTTGCTATGCTGTCAAATTGCTTGAAATAAGAGAGGGGGACATCTATAGGGAGAGATTGTAACAGGTAATTGAATTTTGGAATACAACTAATTTTAATAACATGAACCTTCCCAGTCATAGATAAATGTAATGAAGCCCATAGACAGGTGGTTTTAATGTTTTGGCTGATCAATGTATATGAACTGTTAAATTACTGTTGCATTCTCTGGATTTTTTCCATGCATTTTGTATTTTACTGTATTTGTGTATTTTATCTCTCCACTTGGCTGATGAATATCTACAATGTTGCATTGTTTGCTACCAGAATAATACAAATGTAACATTTTCCTCTTTTGAGCCTTCTTGTATTTAATGGTTTCCAGTAACTGTGGACCAGTTAAGTCACTGTTAAATTGATCTCATTTCAACACCATCAAGAAATGCATCCTATTTATCACAGACTAGAAGCACTTTGTCATTTTTTTTCCAGGTTTAGTTTGAACAAGCAGCAAAGCGTCAGTGAATCATGACAGATCAACAGTACATGTAAAAGTGCTAGCAGAAATTTGAGCAAACAAGGTCTGTCATTCTTGTTCTTCCACTCTTGGTGTTGCTGGCATGACCAAAACAACATTTATTTTATTTCCAAAGAGAGGGTGTACAGTGTAACATGTTTTCTGTGCGGTTTTGTATCTCTATCCTATTTAGAAAACCTTGTAGATAGTCTTAAAGGAATTAATTTAATCTGTCAGGAGTTCTTGGCATAACATACTTCATGATTGTAAGTCAGACTCTGAGGAATCTGTACCCTTTTGTGCTTGGCTAGAAAATCACAGGGTTTTTTTTCTTCCATGGAATCTCCAGTTTTTATAACCTGTGATCCAAGCAGTGCAAACAGTTCTGAAGAATGAACTGTCTTTCCTAAACCTCTAACCACATTTACGCAGCAGAGACCAAGGCAAGTCTAGCTTTGTCATTGGAATGTGGTTCAATATAATCATTGCTCTGCAGATTTCCTTGCTTTTGCCATGGAGGGTGGCACATACTTATTACGTTTTATAAAGTGGGTAAATGAATAATAGATTGCTATTCCAAAGAGCTTGTCTATTACCACAGGCTTGAGAAATGTTTCTATTTAGTAACCCATAGAACTAAAGCAAAGGGGGGGGGGGCCCAACCACACCTACTGGTCCAACAGTGAAATCATGATTAAGACCTACACCCTCAGATGAAGGGACAAGCAGTTGCCCACACTGAGGTGCCTTTCACACTGGGCACATTTGCTGTTGACCAAATCTGAGCATGATTGTTCCCGGCACCCTCCGCAGCATTGGTCTGGTTTCAGACTACTCATGAACTCTCAGGAACCCCAGTGTTTTTTTGCATGCTCACTCACGCACATATATAAAAGGCACATCACCTCTTCTGTGTTCCAAAACGTTTCTCTGACACTCATGATTCACATGTGTGTTTGTTTTTGTGCAACTGATGATGTCATCATACTTAAAATCGCTCATGTGCAAGTCATTTCACTTCTTGAACAATTGCGGACCCAAGGGTTTCTTTTGGATCCACAGGTTTCTTTCTCACTAATGTGAACCACACCACAGATCCACTGCAACCAAACTCAGACCACCTACTACAGGTAGCTTCCCGGTCCCCAAAACTGCTTTCACATTACCTACTTTTCATGCGAACCGTGCTTTGTTTTGAAATAAACTGCCAGTGTAAAAACATAATTGACATTATTATGTCTCTTGTCCTCTAATTACTCAGACATTCAATTGAGTCAATTCAACTGTCATCAATCTATGATTTATCGTGCCCTCTCTATGCACGCATTAATAATGAAAATTGAACCACTTTGCCAATGCCTCTTGAATTGCTCTGTGTAGGAAGGAGTCTAGCGCAACAGTTGCTGCACGTCTGCTCTCTGTAGTGCTCTCTCTGTGTGGGTGTAAGTACGCTTCTAGCATGTGTCTCCTCAAGCATGCGTCTTTGCACAGACCGCGCAACAGGAGGACGTCATGCAGGGTGCTTTGCAAGCTCAGACGAGTCTGTGGGTAGCCTGTGACTTTGAAAGGGTTTCCTGTACACCGCTGAGGGCTCTCTGTTTTAACGAAAAATTTGCCCTGCTGCAGCTTACATAGTCAGTGCTGCTTTTTCCATTGAAATGCAACATGAAGTTCACAGTAAAGGAACATAGGGAGACAAACACAGCTGCTTTTCTCAGTCAAAGTGTGACTCGTATAGGGGTAGTTGACCTGGTGTCCTGCAGTGACATGCTATACTCCATCTCATATTATTTTAAACAGTCTTTTGCCAGATCTTTTATAATTATTATGCATGCAACTACAACAACCTCAGGAGAGTCTACCTAGAATATTTGTACTAATATATATATATATATATATATATATATATATATATATATATATATATATATATATATATATTATACATACAGTGCATCCGGAAAGTATTCAGAGCACTTTTTGTTGTTACAGCCTTATTCCAAAATTGATTAACTTCATTATTTTCCAAACAAAAATGCACAAGTATACAAACAATAACCCATATTGACAATGTGAAAAAAGTTTGTTTGAAATCTTTTCAAATGTATTAAAAATCAAAAACTAAAAAAAAAAATCACATGTACATTAGTTTTCACAGCCTTTGCCATGACACTCAAAATTGAGCTCAGGTGCCTCCTGTTTCCACTGATCATCCTTGAGATGTTTCTACAACTTGATTGGAGTCCACCTGTGGTAAATTCAGTTGATTGGACATGATTTGGAAAGGTACACACCTGTCTATATAAGGTCCCACAGTTATCAGTGCATGTCAGAGCACAAACCAAGCCATGAAGTCCAAGGAATTGTCTGTAGACCTCTGAGACAGGATTGTATCAAGGCACAGATCTGGGGAAGGGTACAGAAACATTTCTGCAGCATTGAAGGTCCCAATGAGCACAGTGGCCTCCATCATCTGTAAATGGAAGAAGTTTGGAACCACCTGGACTCCTCCTAGAGCTGGCCGCCCAGCCAAACTGAGCGATCAGGAGAGAAGGGCCTTAGACAGGGAGGTGGCCAAGAACCCGATGGTCACTCTGACGGAGCTCCAGCGTTTCTTTGTGGAGAGAGGAGAACCTTCCAGAAGAACAACCATCTCTGCAGCACTCCACCAATCAGGCCTGTATGGTAGAGTGGCCAGACGGAAGCCACTCCTCAGAAAAAGACACATGACAGCCTGCCTGGAGTTTGCCAAAAGGCACCTGAAGGACTCTCAGACCACAAGAAACAAAATTCTCTGACAGAGATTGAACTCTTTGGCCTGAATGGCAAGTGTCATGTCTGGAGGAAGCTTCATCACTTGGCCAATACCATCCCTACAGTGAAGCATGGTGGTGGCAGCATCATGCTGTGGGGATGTTTTTCAGCGGCAGGAACTGGGAGACTAGTCAGGACTGAGGGAAAGATGAATGCGGCAATGTACAGAGACATCGTTGATGAAAACCTGCTCCAGAGCACTCTGGACCTCAGACTGGTGCGAAGGTTCATCTCCCAACAGGACAATGACCCCAAGCACACAGCCAAGATAACAAAGGAGTGGCTACGGGACAACTCTGTGAATGTCATTGAGTGGCCCAGTCAGAGCCTAGACTTGAACCCGATTGAACATCTCTGGAGAGATCTGAAAATGGCTGTGCACTGACGCTCCCCATCCAACCTGATGGTGCTTTAGAGGTCCTGCAAAGAAGAATGGGAGAAACTGCCCAAAAATAGATGTGCCGAGTTTGTAGCATCATACACAAAAAGACTTGAAGCTGTTATTGGTGACAAAGGTGCTTCAACAAAGTATTGAGCAAAGGCTGAGGATACTTTCTTTCACTTTGTCATTATGGGGTATTGTTTGTAGAATTTTGAGGAAAATAATTTATTTAATCCATTTTGGAATAAGGCTGTAACATAACAAAATGTGGAAAAAGTGAAGCGCTGTGAAAACTTCCCGGATGCACTGTGTGTGTGTGTGTAATATATATATATATATATATATATACTGTATATGTATGCGTGGTAGCTCGCATGTGCAAGGTTTTAATATGGATTTTGTTTATTGTCGTTACTGTAATTTTCACATTCCATTTACTCAGAATCAGAGCATTGTTGAGCCAAACCCATCTGTCACAGGACACATCATTGTCTAAGATACCTGATTCCGATCATAGCTCAGTTTTGACCAAATATGTTTCTGTATTTTGCCTTTGCACAGCAATATAGGCCACTCCACTGAATGCAGAGGCACTAAATCCAAAACTAAATTAACAAACTAGAATTGAATATTTCAAAATATAAAATCCTATCATAATGGTTCAGTGTAGCTACTGTGTTTTGCCTTTGCAAATCAGAGTATGTCTTCATTTGTTCGCTGCACATGTGTAGGAGCTGAATAAACTTCATGAGCTTTGTGCAAATACGTTTCACCACCCCAGAGGGTGAAAATTATTGACAAAAATAATCTGCATCTGTTTAGATGAATGATTCACATCATCAGGTGGAATGTAAAGCAGTCTGAGGCATGTGTTTGAACAGTGTTTGCGTAGGTGGAGCAGAGGAGGGCAGGGGAAGACCCGTGACTGCTGACCGGGCTTTCCTCCCCCTCATTCTTCCCTTCCCCCTCCCTGTTTCATTACGGTCCTGTCAGTCACCCTTAGCAACGCTGTGACGCACCACAGCTGATTGGGGAACTCTTTCCATTGAGACCAGGATTGTCCGTCCTTCTTAATGACCAGATGCAATCACTGTTTTCTTGCAAAAGCGGAACTGATTTGATTTGGTTTGGCTTAATTGGATAAAGAAGCCACAGAAAATATATAATTGAGATCTTGATTCTCCTGGAAAAAAAATTAAATGGAAAATTGTGCTTGAGTCTTCCACTTCTCAGATTTCTCTTCTGTGAAAAGACCCTAGAAGTCTTGCATGTGTCTACTTTGAGTTTCTGAGGAGGTCTAAACAATGTCTGTGTTCCAATGTCAAAGTTCCGAGGTGTAATGTGCACTGTGTGGTGCTAAAAGTGAGTTACATTTTTTCCCAAACAGATGAGGTTTTTAAGATGAATGCACCATCAAGATTTAAATCAACAAACCCCTAAACCTAAACCTAAACCTAAACCTAACTGATAGTGTCATAACAAGCAAATGTGAGATGAAAAGCACAATTGCTGAAGAATCATTTTGTGGTGCTTCAATGACACTTTCAGCTCACATGTCGACTTGCATGTTTTTTAGGATTTGACCTCCAGTCCTTTGCATCATTAGTGCAATGCTCTATCAGCTGATCTATCAATGCACAATTTCATTGTGCTTGAACTAGTTTGTCAATGTACTGTATTTGGTTATGTAACGCAAATGTTAAAATGAATCGCCTTCCAAGTCATACGCCATAGTATATATTTTTAGATAAAATAGCATTGTGTGAAGAACATGGCAAAAAGTATGTGTTTATGAACTTATTTACAGAACTGATAGTTTTACTTGTGATTTGTGTGAAAGGGAAAAAAAGTTGTCGTTGTAGCACCTCTAGTGTTCATTTCATCAGGAAACTGCTGTGATACATCAACAAGCCATGTAAATATCCTTTTGCAAAAATTAAGGTAGCAACATGATTCTATGAGAATTCCTCCTGAGAAACATCTTAGACAAAGTAGATATATCAACGAAACATAACAGATCTCCGTTAAGTGCTCTGAGCTTTTAAAGTGCAACCTCTTAACAATATACCTTCCTCTAGAATAGGAATGAACTAACATTTGAGTATACTGTATTAACTATTGCTGATACAAAACATCAGGTTTCCATGACGCAGTTTGTAAAGCACCACTTAGCTTTATATTGTCTTTAAATATAGATTTAAAAGGCATTGTCAACTAATAAGTGTACAGCTAACATCAGACTAGAACAGTGTTGTAATCTCACTATTTCTATCTCTTGTGAGAACCACAAACCCTACCCTCTATGTGCTCTAAATTGCGTTCCAAGTCCAGCATTTCTGTTAAAGTGGGTTGATAATGTAATTTAATGGGCGAGATAGAGAAATTGACTCCTTTTAGGCACCAGTGAACTTGAACTTTTAAGCCTTATGCAACAGGGGTCATTTAAATAATTTGTTTTCTTTTTTACAATTTACTTACATATTTTACATGACACTTCAAGCGGTGACAGCAGTGTACTACAGTGTGTGCAGTTTTATAGATCTTTGTGTAATTATTATACATGCAGTTTTATATAGTTTTAATTGAGAGACTACATGGAATATTTATATGTTTCATACTTTGCAGAATCATTTAAAAAGATAGTTCACCTAATAATGAAAAATCTGTCATCATTCACTCACCCTAATTCTGTTCCAAACGCATGTGACATTCTTTCTGCCGTGGAACACAAAAGATGATGCTAGGCAGGATGTTAGCAGACAGCTTCAGTCACCATTCACTTTCATTGTAACTAAAGGCAAAAGATGCAATGAAATTGAATGGTGACTGAGACTTTCACATTCTATCTAATATGCTTTTGTATTCCATAGAAGAAAGAGCGTAATACTGCTTTGGAACCAGGGTTGGGAAGGTACTTTTGAAATGTATTCCACTACAGATTACAGAATACATGCTGTAAAATGTAATTTGTTACATGTTCTGTTAGATTACTCAAGGTCAGTTACGTATCCTAAATACTTCGGATAACTTATTCAGCACTGGTAGATTTGTTCACTTGTTTTGACTTTTAAAACTCTGCCAGTACAGTAAGACAAAATACACGTTAAAAATACATTCTCAGAAAAAATGTGTTGTTTCTAAAACAAGATCAATCAAATTTATCTTGTTTTAAGGATTTTTAGATATTTTTACAGGAATAAAATACAAAAATTATTATCAAGAATATGATTTTTGCCCTAATATCAAAGATCTTACTAGAAAAAAAGAAATTATGATCCAACGTGAATTTTCTTGATAATAAAATATGATTATGTCTGGTAACATGTGTATGTAAAATGGCTATAAATAGCATTTTAGCTTAGCGTAAAGATGACAATTTACACAAGGTTTATTTCTATTTCTTCTGCTCCAAACTTACTTCAAATGTACTTCTCTGTCTGCTCATATGAATGTAACACATCATAAGAAATTGTTTCACCGCTGTTTAAATGCACTTTGGATCACATCATTTATATGTATAAATGTTTTCCATTTGAAAGGACTAAATATTAAATGAAACAAATGACAATACAATTTTTGACTTGCCCCTCCCTTTCTTAAAAAAAAGCTAAAATCTTGGTTACAGTGAGGCACTTACAATAGAAGTGAATGAGGTCACATTATGGAATGTTAGTCACAAGACATAAACAATATGCATGTAAACATGATTTTAGAGTGATAAAATCACTTAACTATTTCTGTGTAAAGTTATAGCATATTTTACAACTTTGTTGACATGACATCGAAAATCCTAAAATTACTTTTAAAATGTCAATTTAAACAACTTTATAGCTCAATAAATACACCAGTTTTAACATAAGAATTTATGTAATTGCTTTTATAAAATTAGAAGCTTCACATTTCTGCCTTTAAACCCTCCAAATATTTTCCCCATTCACTTCCATTGTAAGTGCCTCACTGTAACCTCGATTTTTCTTCTTTTAAAGAAAAGGAGAGATGAATCAAAATACATTTTTGTGGGAATCAACATTATGCCACAAATGCTGTCGATTGAGCTTGACTTGAAACCTTAAGTAATGATTATAAGAAGAAGAAGAAGAAATCGTGTCTATGATTGTCAACTTCTCATTTACAAATACAGGAAGTGCCATGCCACAATTCACAATACAGGGGAATCTCAAACTCACTAGCAAGTTGAAACTAACAACTAATACAGTCGCCCACTACTTCCTTAATGCTACTGACATTTCTGTAATTCTATTGACTTTTTAACCTGCTTGGTTTGGGATGGCATAAAGAAATACATGACTCACATGCACTTGTGGGGGTTGCTAATTTTCATTTTATAATCTCTGACAGAACAGAAGAAAAAGTGCAAAACCAGTTCAAAGATGCATAATATGCATAGTGATATCAGATGAAATCCCTTTCTAGTCCTTCTACAAAAATGGGAAAGCATTGGCGTGAAGGAATCTGTATTGTATAGCTGACTGGCAACTGTTTCTAAATAAATGAAAACAATTTACTGCCAAAAACAGAAATGTTAGGATTTGTGTGGGTGGTCTAAAAAGCCATGGATGTTTGGAGTCAAGCCACCAGGAACCCCTTGCACTATGTTTCCCTGAACACAGTGTTTGATAAAGCTGTGATTTTTTCTCCCTCCATAAAAGAGAGAGCTATGCATGCAAATAAGTGATCAGGAAGGCCAGAATCAGATTACTCGAGTCAAACAATTAGAGAGACAAACCGACACAGAGACACAGCGAGAGAAATCAAGACCTGCAGCCATTAGCAGTTATAAGCAGCAGCCAAATTCAGATAGATGGAGAAGCCCTCGTGCAGGTGCACCAATTTAGGTACCTCGGCTCCACTGTAAGCTGTGACAACAAAATGGACGCAGAGCTGGAATTCCGTAAATCAAAAGCTTCAGCAGCCATTGGAAGACTAAAGGACAGGGTCTGGCAGAACAGACACCTCACCCTGAGAACAAAATGTACAGTATATTGGGCCATTGTGCTTCCAACATTTCTCTATGGGGCCAAATCCAGGACTGTATACAGGGCTGCTGCTCACAAGCTAAATGTTTTATGATGAGGCAGCTTTGGCAGATAATGAACATCAAATGGTGGCAACACATGCCAAACAACTCCATCCTTGAGCGTGCAACTTTACCAAGCATGTATGAACTCATTGCCCAGCGAAATCTGCAATGGACAGGTAATGTCAACCGGCTAGATGTCCACTGACTACCCAAACTAATCCTGTACTCACAACTTCAAGAAGGGTTTTACAGCAGAGGCAGACCTAAACCTCGTTACAAAGACATTATCAAACGAAACCTAAAAGCAAAGCAGATTCCTCTCAACAGCTGGCAAACACTCGCCAAAGACAGAAATTTGTGGAGGAAACAGATTCACAGGATGTCTTCATCGGACATGATGGACAGCTGATTGTATTAAAATTATATTAATAAATTATATTATTATTAAAATAAATCATATTTATTTAAAACGAAATGAAACATATTTTCTACAACATTTATTAATTAATTTTTTTGCATTTTTACATTACTTTCAATTATTTAATTACATTCAAATGACAATTAAGCTCATTTAAATCATATGGATATAGGTTTAGTTGATTTAAACTCATTAACCTCTTGTAATAATGGATTATTACATTAATCTCAAATATCTGCTGATCAGGAACCACATCAAATCACGTCGATCTCAAACCCTCTCCGCTCAAGAACAACCATAACAACAACAAACAGTTGCTGTAAGTCATGGCATCCGCTCATGCAATTTCTTCCTGCATTGCATGTCACATGTTTACTATAGCTTCTTCCGTCAGCAGTGAGGGATTCACATGTGATAAATATAAGGAATTTGTCAGACTGATGGAGAAGGTTAATGAGCTAGAGACACACATCTGAACGTTAGTGGAGGTCAGTGAGAAAGATAATCCGGTAGATACTGTTTCAGATGTGGGTAGTACAGTGAAAAACACACACACACACTTTGTTTCCGGATGTAGAGCCCCCATTGCAGGGCATTTGGGTGGCATCTCATCAGCTAGTAGGGCAAAGCAACACCACTCTTCCATTCCTGTTATGGTTTCAATCGGTTCTCCCCACTCAGTGATGCACCCACTGAGGATCATGTTGAAAGAGCCCTTGTTATTGGTGATTCTATTGTAAGGAAATAGAGACTCCAGCCACCATTGTTAAATGCATTTCCGGGGCTCGAGCATATGACATCAGATAAAATTTACAAGTGCTGGATAATTCTAAACGTAGATTTTCAAAAAAAAATATTCATGCCGGCATTAACGATGTCCGGCTTTGCCAGTCGTAGATCACTAAATATATTGTTAAAGAGGTGTGTGAACTTGCAAAAGCTATGTCATACACTGCAATATGCCCCCCCCCCCCCGCTCATTGTGGTGACGAGGTTTATAGTAGATTAGTGTCACTGAACGGCTGGATGTCTGAGTGGTGTCTGGAGAATAACATAAGGTTTATAAGCAATTGGAAGAGTTTTTGGGGTAGACCTGACCTGCTAAATAGAGACTGACTCCATCCCTCCAGGAAAGCTGCCGATCTCCTCTCTAGTAATTTGGCTCATAGTCTTAATAGTGATAGTATTTGACTAATTGGGCCCAGGTCAGGAAGCAGATAAACTGGTTAATCCAAACGTCTTCTAGCTTCCTTGAGACGCCACACAGAAACTACAACACATAGAGACTGTTTCACCTAGATATCATATAGAGACTGTGTATGTTACCCCGAACTACCAAAGACAAACCCCTCAATAAATCATTTAGACATTTTTTTATTAAGGTCAAACTTGGAAAAATAAACATCATATAAAAGGTAGGGCTACTAAACATTGGATCTCTTTCTAACAAAACACTAATTGTAAATTAAAATAGTTTGGATGTGCTCTGTTTGACTGAAGCCTGCCTTAAACCGGATGAATATATTAGTTTAAATGAATCTGCTCCCCCAGGTTATTGTTATAAACATGAGCCTCGTCTGAAGGGTCGAGGAGGAGGTGTTGCTACAATTTACAGTAATGTGTTTGGTGTTACTCAGAGGACAGGATGTAAGTTTAAGTCTTTTGAACTGATATTGCTTAATGTGTCAATAAAAAAATCTCTGTATTAATTTACCCTTGCTACAGTAGCAAGTATGTAATTGTGTATTTTGATCACCCGGGCCGGTCTAGAAGAACTTGATGTAAGATCAGAAAATATAAATACAGTCTTCTCTAGCACACTTGATTGTGTCACCCCCTTCGATTAAAGAATATTAAAGAAAAAAGCCCCGCACAATGGTACAATGGTCACACTCATGCCCTCAAGAGAGCAGCTTGGAAAATGGAATGCAAGTGGGAGAATACAAAATTAGAGGTGTATTTTGCAGTGCAAGGAAGTATAGTGTCTGTAGCTACAGACAGGCACTAAAAGCTGCCAGGTCAGCATATTTTTGCAAAATTATAGAAAATAACCACAACAATCCTAGGTGTTTATTCATTACTGTGGCTAAATTGGTAAGGAATAAAGCATCGAACCAGATATTCCATTGCCGCACAATAGTAATAACTTCATGAATTTATTTATTGATAAAATGTAAACAATCAGAAATAAAATTGGACCCATGCAATCCTTTGCTGTCATAATACTTCAATCCTTTGCTGTCATAATACATGAAGAGCTAAACAAAGTATTGAAAAATCTAAATTCACAACATGTATGTTAGATCCAATACCAACTAAGCTCTTAAAAGAGGCATTCACTGTAATCTCAGAACCTCTTCTTAATATTATTAATATTATTATATCTTTATGATATATCCCAGGAAACTTTAAAATGGCAGTTATCAACCACTTACAAAGAAACCACAGCTTGAGCCTGGAGAATTGGCTAGTTACAGACCGATTTCAAATCTACCACTTATGTCGAAATACTAGAAGAGGTAGTGTCCTCCAAACTATGTTCATTTCTATAGAGAAATGGTATATATGCACAATTTCAGTCAGGATTTAGGCTCCATTATAGTACAGACACTACACTTATCAGAGATACAAATTACTTGCTCTTATCATCGTATCATGGCTGCATTTCTCTTCTAGTGCTTTTAGATCTTAGCGCTGCTTTTGACACAATAGATCACAACATTCTCTTAAATAGGCTGGAGAATTATGTTGCATTGGTGGACTTGCTTTAGTATGGTTTAGGTCCTATTTATCAGACCACTGACGCTTTGTATGTGTAAATAAGGAATTGTCAAATCAAACAAAATTTAAATATGGAGTGCCACAGGGATCAGTTTTAGGGTCTCTGCTTTTCTCCTTATACATGCTTTCCCTAGGAGATATTATCAGGAATCATGGAATAAGTTTCCACTGTTATGCTGACAATTCCCAGCAGAGTGCATCAATAAAATCAAATATTGGATGGCAAGAAATGTCCTTGTAATCATTTCTGACAAAACAGAGGTACTAATTATTGGACTAAAAATCTCTAAAAAACAAGCCATTTTTCAAAATATAATTTGACTCTCGATGGATGTACTGCTATGTCTTCTTCTACAGCGAAGAACATTGGTGTTATATTTGATACCCATCTTTCCTTTGAAAATCGCATTTCCAATGTTTGTAGAACAGCATTCTTCCACCTCAGAAATATTGCTAAATTACGACACATCCTCTCTGTTGCTGATGCCGAAAAACGAATGCATGTGTTCATGACCTCAAGACTAGATTATTGTAATGCATTACTGGGAGGATGTCCAGCAAATTCAATAAATAAACTTCAATTGGTTCAAAAAGCAGCTGCAAGAGTGCTGACTAGAATTTATCCATCAACTCACAATCAGGTTGCTTTTGTTAGGTCTGTCGGAACCAGAAACATGTATCATAATCTATAAATCTGCATAAAATTGAATGGCATCTATGCTAATATTATTATGTTTGTTTCCATGTCTTAACCTCGGGATTCATATGCTAGCCAGGTCCTAACCAAGCATCACTTCAGTATTTTATGATGGACTTCAGAGTATGAACTGATGCCAACTCCAACTGTAAGACATCGGATTCTTCATATGCCACTGCATGAACCTTGGATTTAGGATGGATCCCATCAACCTACCTGTTGAACTGCAATGCACCTCATTGATCTCTGCCTGCATCACCTTTGTCCATTGATGTACTATACTCTTGAAATGGAATACATAGACTATCATTTAATTGCCAACAAAAGCCTTCATCAGCCAACTAACAAAGAATGCACCTATGTGAACGTCTGCAGTTAATCCAGGATGGACTTCAAAGACATTAGTCATGAATCTAACAGTTCATAAAAAAAATCTTTATTTTTTTAAACACTGGATCTTAACTTAGTTTACAAATTTTAGACCATGATTGCACTGCACAAAAATAACTATCATTGGCATTATATTCATGATTAGACAGAGGGGAATGATTTTCTTTACTAGATTACAGTAATGAGAATGCGATTCCCTCCCGCATTACAGTAATAAGAATTTGAGGCAGAAATGTACTTATTGCCATTAAAATAATGTCACAATGCAAAAAAACAAACAAACAAATGAATCATAATAGTCTTCAAAACAGGTTTCATTCTTATAATGCAAAAGGTTTTCATTTGAAATTAAATGAATAATTATTCAATACAAAAAAATAATTATTGGAAGTTTTATCCAAATAAATGTAGCAGACCTTTTTTTTTTTACATAAAGTACTTTATTATCACATATATATTGCCATGATTGGATGGAGAGGATGCAATTTCAGAATGTTAACTAGAGAAACACTACTGTATCTATAAAGAAACTAGAAGTTAATTTCTATAAACAAAGTGAAGAATATTTTTTTATTATAATTATTTAACAGTACTACTGGGATGACTTCTTTAGAATCTCAGAAAATTTGTTTCCTTTATCTTTCAAAAATATTATTAATAAGACTATAGCATGCAAAGTAGTCTGTCATGCACATGCTTGTTCCCTTGCTGGTGACAGAAATGTCTTGGTTCTGTTTTCCCAAGTTTCTGCCTAACCATCACACACACACACACACACACACACACACATACGCACATACACACCCACATAGACATGGAATTGGTTACACAAGCAAAGTTCCTAGGCAACGACACTAACCTTTTAAAGGAATTAACTGAGAACGGATTGACCCTTTGTTAGTTCACATCACATGTGTGAGTGGGTGTACGAGCCTTACTTTCTCTGCCTTTTTTGTCATATTGCTGTCTCTGAGACCGTAAACAACACATTAGTAAGCCCTTTAATTATAGGACCAAAATAAACATCCTTACTAATGGATTCAACTTAAAATGCTTTCCTTGACTGTATCCTTCTGTCAAAGAGACGTTGTGTTGTTTTCATGCTAACAAACTTGTGTAAGAGGTGACACTATGGTTGTCCTCTCACTTTTACGTCTTAAGCTTTGCATGTTTGTTTGTTCAGTTTAAATTTCCAGCTTTCAGTCTGTGTTCACAGAAACAAACAAAAATACAGTATTCTTATAAAAACTATTACTACTAATTCTACTACTATTAATAGTTTCAAAAATATGGCCCACTAGACTGAAGATGTGCTTTAAATAGGTCACCCATTTATTCTCCATCAAAACTGTTTGGCTTCTGTAACAAAGTTTTAAGACATGAATTTTAATGAATGTGTTCAGGAAGAAAAACTTTAGCATGCTAAACTCCCCGGACTGCCTTTTTTCCATAATGAGAAGGCTGATCTATTTTCCATCACAGATGATAGACCCAGAAACATGTTGTTCTGAGGGAGATGGCGTGAGTCTCATTTAGCCTCAGGTTTTTTAACCAATGCATGAAGTCAGCCCTGTGCATAGTTTCTAAATTGTACGCTGCATTACTTTCCAACAAATAAAATAATAATATAAGCCTGTTGATATATAGAGTTTATTACTAAAGATTAATATGGGGTTATGTTTATATTTGTCAGCTTTCCACTGGTCACATATGCACAAAAAAATAGATGATGAAATTAAAATGAGATAATAAGGTCTTTAATTTGTTAGCCTCAAATTTGGGTTAAATGCCTTTCATAACCCTTTCTGTTTAAACCGTCTTGGTCTCTCAAGCATGTCACAGTGACATAAATATGCAAATAGATGATTGACAAAACATAGCCTGGCTTTTTACATAGCCTGGGTTTCACACATACTTAAAAAGTAATATACTGTCTAAAACAAAGTTTATATTATTATTTAATATAATATAATGTAATGCAATACAATACAGTACTATACTATACTATAATAGATTTGAATATATGGTACATGACATGTTTGTGTCTATTTACGCTTGAGTAAAATCAAGATATATAAATGAAAGTTTTTTTTTTCTAGCAGCATTATCTTTTCTGAAATCAATTGAGTTATAGCTGTTCATCTCTTATATAGTTAGTCAAAGAAATAGCAAATGTAATGTATCTGATGTGTGGCACTTTATTGTAAGATTAGAATGGGAAATTATTTGGACACATTTATAGTCTTTGTGCAGCCTGAAAGAACATTATTGTTGAAATCAGAAGGTCAAGAGCTGAAATTTTAACTGTAATTTACTTTTTACAAAATGCCGTTCAACATAGCTCTACATTTACTGGCATATTGTTGTCAAAGCATTTTAGCATGTGCCAGTCGTTATGTTATGAGAATGCTAGAGATGCATTTGCATAATGTAAAATAGCCTACTTTTTCTGTCATTATTAATATCTTTTTTTAAATAGTTGAAGTTTTCAAATATTGGATGTTATATTTTTATATGTTATTAAAATGTATTAGCTCATGTACTTATTAGATACAGTTTTTTTTAATAATAAAAAGTATTTAATTAATTGTCTTAAAATGTCATGCTTAAATATAATTTTCCCAAATAGACCATATTAACACTTAAAAAAAAAAAAGCACCATGGCGCTTCCATGTTCAGTCGGACATTGTCCCATGGTAGTTCTATAATGTATCAAAGGACCATATCTGATCCCATTACGGCCACAGTGATTGGCCACAAAAATCCTCTCCTGTTCAATCTGATTGCCAGACAACTTGGCAGAGTGACTTACTTGATGCATTTGAGTTTTCTACTTGCTTCATGTGCATGCAAACTTAAATGTACGAAAGTGTGACAGGGCGGAGGGCGGGGCCAGGTCGTGATTTTACACACCCAGTCCCTCTCGGAGGCTTGATAAGCCTGATAAGACATTGGGTGTGTAAAATCACGACGCAGACCCGCCCACCACCCTGTCACATTCCTCCCTCGTTCTCTCAGGCCTGGGAGCCCCCGCCATGACGTACACCCCCCCCCCCCCCTTTCCCTGGGTGAGGTCGTGCCTTACACCCCGTCTGCCGGCAGGTCATTCCCGCCTTCCTGAATCTAGGAGGGGACGGGGAGGGAAACAATAATGAAAAATAGGGGGGTACACCCTATAACAGTGCAGTACCGACCAACAAAAAAAATAAAACAGTAAAATTTATAAGAGAGGGAAAAGGCCAAGGCAGTGCGAGTGAGAGAAAAAAAAAACACTTACTCGCCGGTTCTCCGATATGCCGTAGCTTGGTCCTCGGCCACTCCCCCACCCTCTAATGGACGACTACCTCGCATCCCCGGGCGGATCAGAGGCAGTCCTTCAGACCCTGGGGGACAGAATGCCCTGCAGTATTCTCGGGGAACAGAAGGGGTCTCCTCCTCCCCTGGCAGCGGCAGTGAGCACCTCCCCACTCCCGGTCGGCGGTCTCAGACCCCGCCACATTTCAGCGGCTTGTAGGGGTCTCCTCCGCCCCTGGCAGCGGCCCTGAATGCTCCAGGCGGTTGGCTAGGACCCCCTTCTCCCCTCGCGGAGGGCGGCCATTCCTCTGCTCCTCCGTCCCCCAGAAGACGGCCTCGGCTGCTTCGTTGACTTAATTGATGCATTTGAGTTTTCTACTTGCTTCACGTGCATGCAAACTTAAATGTATGAAAGTGTGACAGGGCGGAGGGCGAGGGCGGGGCCGGGCCATGATTTTACACACCCGGTCCCTTTATCCCTCTCGGGGCTTGATTAGCCTGATAAGGGACCCTCCGCCCTGTCACATTAAGATAGTTTTGACTTTCATATGTTCATCTGTTTTCCTCTCTCTCTCTCTCTCTCACACACACACACACACTCACGTTTCTATCTCTTTCTTTCACTCAGGTTTATTGAAAGGCTCTGGCATGATGACAGACCCAGTCGGGACAGATGACAGAAAGCTGAGGCCAGTCGACTTCATCCAGCTTCAGCAGTACATTGACTGTGAGATTGTGGTGCCCACACATCCCTCCTACTCACACTAAATGCTCTGCCTCATTATGAACTATGACTCACTCTCAATCCTTAAGTGTGAAATGACACTTTATTCTCAGGGTCAAAAAACATGCCCCAAAAAACAATGTTCATCTAAGAAGTTTATGGGCCAAATTTACTTACAACCCTACTGGAAAACATCAGGTTAGTCATCAGGCCTTGTTAGGCTGGTCTTTTGGCTGTTTTTAACGGGTTTATGCCACTTTTCAGCTGGGTTAGGTTGGGAGACCAGCTAGGCCTGGTGAGTAGTATAGCTTAAACAAGTTTAGACCATCTAAGACCATCTGGGAGGCCATCTTAGGCTAGATTACAGACTATTCTCACAGTGAAATTGGAAACAGTAGGTTGACTTTTACTCAGCTAAAATCGGTCAAAATTCGAAACACTGCCCCAGTGGCCAAAGCAGTAAAAGTTGTTGGGCGTATGGGCATGTGTGAGCTCCATTTTCCAGGTGAAATGTCCACAGAGGAGCGCCAAAAGCGAGTCGTTAAGTGATTTGTTTTCAGCTGTACAGGCTGTAATACATTGAAGAGAAATGCATATTTTATAAACTGTACCCCCCAACCCAAACTCCAAATCTAAACCTAACCTTCAATGGAGTAAAAAAGTTATGTTACAGGGAAGAATACAACCACATTTGTCGCTAATTATGCGAACTCGGGTCTCCCATGTTGCTGATGCAATGCACTTCCTGGGAAGGAAAACATGCTGGAGCCGATGCAAAAACTTCTGATAGGAGATTCCGCTTGTCAGTGAGTGGCATAATGTAGCTGATCCTAGGGTACCGGAACTCTTGGAAACAACATGCCGACTTCCCATATGAACATGTTGCAGATTAAAGCATTAAATTGTCTCATCTTTTATTTACCCTCATGATATCTCAGGTGTGTATGATTTTCTTTATTTACCAGAACACATTTGAAGAAAAATAGAAAAATATCTTGGATCAGTAGGTCCTTAAAAATTCAAGTGAATGGAGATTTCTCATTTGAAGCTCCAAAAATCACAGACAGTCAGCATAAACATCATCAATACGACTCTAATATTAACATTTAAGTACTTTTTTAACTCTAAATCATGTTTCCGTTCTGCAGCGGTACGCACATGTGACGTAATCGCATCGGCATTAGAAAAATGCGAGAACTGATGCACGAGTGTCACAGCCGGAAGAGCAGCGTTGTTTACAAGTGAGACGGAGGAACACTGTACAGTAGTCAAGTAGCTTGGTTGGTTTTGGTTTAGATCTGTATATATCTGTTTCTTTACTCAGTGGTGTGTTTGTGTGCTTATCCTTAATGTCTCAATGGAGTGGAGAACGTGAGATTACTTCGGTATCATGGCAATGCGAGTACATCACATGAGAGACCGCTTCGTAAGGTATTACATAAATAATTTAGAGATGTGGACGAGATCAGTTATATAGGGTAATTTCCACACATTCTACCAACATGTAAGGATATTTGGTATGCTAAATTTAGAAGGGAATTTAGAGTCTTGAAATATGCTAGCTATGAACTAAATTAAACTGTCCTTATTAGGTAAGGAAATGTATAATGTAATTAGTCGAGTTCGACAACCATTATAAATTAGATAAATAACTAGATTATTTGTCTTTAATCGATTCTCCACCATTGAAATCGTAATACAACCTCTAGTTGTATCAGCTCACAATTTCTACTGTAAGGAATTAGCTTTAATAAGTGAAATATGATTAATTAACTTATTGGAGTGATATTATTCTCATGGCTTATTGAAAATAATATCACATGTATTTAGGTACAGCTTTGAAGCAAAATCATTCAGAAACAGGGATGAGATTATTTATCAGAATATACCACAGTCGTCTTTGAACACAGACAAACTTTATTACTATTCTAAACATAAATCTAATCTAACACATATATAGATAAAACAGGTTGGTGAAAAGAGTGATCAGTACAGTGAAAATGAACTTTATGGAGTCTGTTGACAATACCTTAAGAACCATTTATCCTTCTTTGAGTCTGCATCGATTTGCGATCGGATTACCCAAATTATTAAATTAATACACCAGCACTTTGAGCACAATATTGGAGATGTACTTGCTTGTCTTTGTGGTGTTTTCTTGCGTTCTTTGTGTGGCTTGGTTCTTGGTCGAAAGTTCGTTCCGTCGAATTTCATTGTCTGTATTAATTAGATTAGCTGTGGAGCGAGGCCTTCTCACTCCTTCTCGGGACGTCGAGTCCCGAGCTCCCTTGGATCTCACATGGGGAAGAGTCAGTGCAAAGTCTGAGCAGTCAGCGGAGCAGAAAATGAAGCAGAAGAGAAGAGACCAGAGAAGAGTGAAGAGAGCGTGTTCTTCCTGTTTGGAACTATTTGAACTGAAATTGGCTGCATCCCCCAAAGGTGTCCTGTGCCAATCAGAAGTGACTTTTCAGAGTCACATGGTTAACTGGGTCTTTTCCGACAGTTAAGTCATGGTCCTTTGTTTCAGATTCTTAAAAATGTCCCGCTCAATATGAGTGCATATTTAATCATGAGCTTTATATCTTGAGAATGGTACAAGAGACATGATATTCGTTTTCATCACCTTTCTCTTCATATACCAGCGAATGCTTACAAACTAAACATAAAAATTGTTATGGATGTTATACGTGTAGGTAACAAAACATGAAAATCTCTGGCTACAAAATCATATTGGTTTTACACATCATTGCATTTTATCAAGTTAAGCCTTATAGTTACCATTCTTAGTAGAATGAGATGAATCATACAAAATTAGAGATTATATTTAGCAATTATAGGTGATTGCACATCGCTACACATATTTTAAAGAGTTCCATCAGTCTATAATCATTAATTTATCAGGTACAACTGTTACCACAGTTCAAAGTGATTTTCAGCATTATCTAGCAAGGCTAGATTAAGATGAAATGTCTTAGAGTTGTGCAAATCTGATGGACCTTGTAACCTTACACAGAACAGCCTGGTGTAACTGTGTGGGGGTTCTTGTGAAGGCCTGTTATTTACGATGTTGACACATTTAGTTTTTTTCATAGATTCAAATCATGTTGCTGGAATTCTTCTGCAAATATAATCTTACAGTTTTGACACCCTCGCGTTGGATTATAGTTAAAAAGTACTTAAATATTGATACTTAAAAAAGTGATCATATTGCTTTAGAAGACATTAATTTAACCACTAGAGTCAAAAGATAAATCTCCATTCACTTGCATTTTAAGGACCTATTGAGCTATTTTTCTATTTTTCTTCAAAACGTTCTGGTGAAGAAAGAAAGTCCTACACACCTGGGATATCATGAGGGTGAATAAATAATGAGAGAATTGTAATTTTTGGTTAAGATGCTTGTGGTTGGTTTAAGATAGTTTAAGTTTACATGTACAGGTACTCTCAAAGCTGCTGAGTAATTTGTTTTTCAATGCTAAAATACTTTCTCCTGTCCCAACTTAATGCTTAATTTGGTCACTAAAGACTGTGGTGCTATCAAAACATTTCTCTGTTTGTTGGATCATCCCCACCAGCTCAACACTGGCTCAATCAGTGTAAACCAAATTTGAACTCAGTATAGTTGGATTAATGTTTGCATGGGAAAGTTATTTTTGTACTTTTCCATTGTAATGTAGTATTATCAGTATTAACTAATGCAGTCATTTTGAATAATCAAACACATTACAGGGTCCATGCGTTATTGAAATAGATTCAAGTGTTTTAAGTATTTTTCTATGTATGTACTGAGTTTCTTCAATGTTTTTTTCCATGCAGACAAAGTTGGTCAAGATATAGTTCATTATAAGGTGTGATGTCACTAGTTCTTTTGACAAAATTTAATTTTGTTCTCTTTCCTGGTCTCTCTCTCTCTCTCTCTCTCTCTCTCTCTCTCTCTCTCTCTCTCTCTCTCTCTCTCTCTCTCTCTCTCTCTCTCGCTTGCTTTGCAGATTGCAGTCTGAAAGTAAAAGATGTGTTAAAGGAATTTAATGCAGATGGCAAGTTAGCCAAATACAGACATGGAGAGGTGAGTGAACAGGCTGCCAGGAGCAAACCTTTCTGCCAGCACTCTGCTTTAGTCCAATTACCCATGAACAGATCCATCCATCTCTGTAATGTGAATCACTTTTCGTCTGGTTTAGCATATCAGAGCTCATCTGATGGACTGTTCAAGAAACGTGTACCTGCTTGGTAGATGGGAGCTGTGTTTACCTCAATACTGGTTTAGGAACAATGAGTTTAATATGCATTGCTATGCTGTTTTTAAGGTGTTCTGAGTGGTTTTAGATTATTGCATATACATTTGCTAGAGTACTTTACTTTAAAATATGGTTTTGCCTTTGAGTTATCATAATTTAGTTGTGCTGTTGGTTACTGTGTTTGTCATTTAAATTGTCATGTAGCAATAATTCAAAGCTTATTTTTTACTCGTGTGTTTGATGATTATCACCATCAATGGACAGATATTAAGCTCAAGTTATATTTATTTATATAATGTTCTGTTTAAACAACTTATGATGGCAGCGCGAACACTTACTTTTTTTTAGTTGAAACAACATCATTTTGGTTTTTACAGTGTGAGTGTTTGCAAGGGTGTTTTTAGGGTGTTCTGGATGGTTGCTAGGTCACTTACTGGCTAAAATCAAAACTTGATTTTTTCTTATTTGGTTATTATGGTTCTCAGATATGGTGCAGGTCCCTCATTCATTAGAAGTCTAAAGGATTGTGTCACATTTATATAATTGTATCATATAGTTTAATCGCAAATAGATTTATGACTTTTCATAAATAGAAAAATAAATTACTTCTCAACAAGCCGCATGATTTGAGGGATTATTCCTGTCCGAAACACAAACAAAGCTCAAAGAATTTTGAATATAATTGAATTTGTAATGTCACGGTCACACCGAGCATACAAAATGACTTTATGCACACACTACACTGCAAATAGTATTTCAAAATCATGGGAATGTTGCTCCTGAAGATTTTCTTTTCAGATATTCTCATGTTGCAAAGGTCTTTTTATAGTACCTGATAGGTGGATGTTTTTTGAGCTGACTGTGTGCTGACATGGCTCTAAAACATTATAAATCATTTGAATATCTTTTTCTATGGAGTTTTGTTTTGGTTAATTTTCCATTGTCTTATTCTGAACTTTATATTTCACTTGTGTTGCAAGTGTTGCAACAAAAACAAAATAAGCAAAGAATTATTTAGTGGAAATCTAATATGACAGAATGCACCGTATAGCATGATTTTCCTTTTAAACTCCAAAATGAATGCCTGTATCCTCTGGCGTTTGAAGTTTGAATACTCTTTCCTTTTGTTCTCTTTTAACTCCATTAAGAAGTAGGACAGGAACAGCACACACTGTTAGTAGAACTAGGATTAGGTTTGTAGTGCAAAATGTAATTGGATCTCCCTTACATTCCCTTGAGAAGGTTCCAGATATTTTTAAGTCTATATTAGTTTCCATAATGTGTACCTTCTGATTATCAAAATAGAAGTTATTAAAAAGCCCAATTATATTTTTAAAACCCCCAAAAATGTAATTCTATATATATATATATATATATATATATATATATATATATATATATATATATATATATATATAAATATTTGGTCTACATTTGTCTTCATTTGATTTACTAGAATAGGCAAACCCATTTATTAGAAGGGGGTGTCAACATACTATTGGCCATGTGCTAGTATTATTCGTGTGTATTAGTGTGTTCGTGTAAGTGCTGTGTTTTAAAGTTAAACTGCATTAAAGATTTTAATGTTCCTCACCCATTTTGTATTGATCAAAACTGCATAATTTTTGTTCTCCACATTAGTGCATTGATGAGCGAGGGTTCCGTCTCTTCCTGAAGACGTATTTGGAAGTGGAGGACTTCCCTGCAGATCTGTGCAAGCGCTTGTTCAGCTCATTCCAGAACTCAGAGTCGGCTAAATCAGATGAGAACAGTGAGTCAACTGTTTAAAACTGTCATTAAGTTTAGTGAGGACTGTGACAGGGCGGAGGGCGGGGCCGGGTCGTGATTTTACACACCCGGCCCCTTATCAGACTAATCAAACACAATCTGTGTGCGTGTGGGCGCGCGCGTGCGTGTGCGCTCATTAAACTATTATTTATATTGTCAAGACGGTTCTCGCCTCCTCCTTTCCGTTGTTCCCTTTACAAGGACATTTGTGAGGGGATTAGTGAGACCTACATACAGTATAAGTACATCTCTGCCAGTCACGTTTAACTATTTAAACCCCTTATCATTATTTGATTTTATTTCAGCCAAAGTTTGCCTGAGAAATTATCTCATCTAGTGGGTTCAACACTAGTAAAAGTTTGTGACACTGTTGATAACCGCATAAAATACATTTGAATTGACTGTCAGTTTGTGAAACAATCAAAACTGCATTTTGCATTAATGAAAATATAGCCACAAGACAGAGGTCCAATGCAAGTTAAGTTCAATCAGCAGCATGATATTGATTACCAAAAACAAATTAAAATGTACCCTTGTTTATATAAAAAAGCAGTTTTAAAGTTTTAAAAGTATAGCCACAAGATAAAATCGCTTACTAATCTTTTCTGTGTAAAGTTATATCTAATATTACAACTTTGTTGCCATAGTGAGCTAACACTGTTAAAACCTTTAAGCGATTTTATCATACTAAAATCATGTAAAACAGAGATTTGATCACATTAAAATCATGTAAACAAATGATAATGGACTGGTCCCATTCACTTCCATTGTAAGTGCCTTACTGTAACCACAACTGGTTTTTAATAATCGAGGGACAGGTTGAAATTGTTTTATGTGGTAATCACTTTTATGCTACAAATGCCATTGATTGAGCTTAACTTGTACTGAACCCAAAACATTCCTTTCATTAAACTGTATATGTGTTAGAATGAGACTAGCATAATAAAATTGCTAACTAACCCTGCAAAGACATATTCAATCTTTCAACTCCTGTCATGACTATGTAAAGCCTTAAACACAGGAACCTTTACAGGATACACTCAAGGAGAGAAGAAAGGGATATGAAGTAAATACTGTATCTGCAAAGTATTGCTTACATGAAGCAAACTCAACCAAAAGGAATTAATCTACCTAGAACAGTGGACCCATCACTAAAAAGATCATTTAGATAACATTACAGCTCAAATATGACATTTAAGGATTAATAGTAACTGTTTAACAAAAATATGAGCTTCACATTCTGCTTCGGAACTTCTTTGTGATGCTCTGCCCAACAGACCTCCATTGTAAGTGCATCACTGTGTTGGACGAGCCAAAATAGTTTTTTGTGGTATTCAGCAGCATGTCATAGATGCTGTCTATAGAGCTTAACTTGTTTTGGACCCAGAACATTCCTTTAATTAGGCATTTAATGACTGTAAATTGTCACTTGGTCATTTTTTATTTGTATTTAATTGAATTGATTTATTTTGCATAACGTGCTTCATTGTCTTTGCTTTCTGTGTTAGGGGAAGTGTTCCTGAAGGACGTGTCCTGTTATTTCTCTCTTCTGGAAGATGGACAGCCAAGGGACAAGCTTGAATGTAAATCTCTTTCAAATATCTAAAATGTTTTGAAAACTGTGCAATATGGAAGAACTTGACTAGTAGTCACACTAGGAAGTTGTCACGAGGGCTATATCTCATTAACTATAAGGTTTAGAGTCAATAGTCAAATTACGCAAGGGTGTGTTTTCTCTAGCAGTGGTTCTGTATGTTGGTTTCAAACACCTAGATCAAAACCCTGTTAAGTTAGAATCAGTTTTGTGAATTCTACCCTCTAAACTAATTCCAATATCATTTGCTATAGATGTTGGCTAAACAAGTGAATACAATGAAACAATACTACCAAGGCAAGGCTCACCTACAGTATATAATGAAGGTAGTTTTTAATCAGAAGTTAAACCTTGTTCTAAAAATGGGGAATTTTTCAAAAGAATTTCAAGTCTGGAAAGTTTGGGGGCATGTTGTTACATGTGTTTTAATTACAATGTTCGTTAGCCAAAACAAAAGCTTGATATTTTTCTGTGCTACCTTACACTGTGTACATTTGGATGGAAAGCCTACCTACAGTATATAATGGGCTGTTTAGTGGCAGGTGCCACTGTGACAACTTACACCATAAAGTGTGACAAAATGCCCTGTCATTGCTGCATTTCCCCTATTTGATCCTCATGTCCCCATGTTTCTCACTTGCAGTTGCCTTTAGACTTTATGACAGAGATGGGAACGGAGTTCTGGACAGTTCGGTGGGTGGTCATAGCCAATCTTTGTAAAACAATGGACAAATTGTTTAGACTCATTATGGCTATAAAATGTGGCATACATAAACTTATTTCCATTTCCTCATTATGTAACAAAACTGAATCATCTTATTTCAATTATGTCTTTTAGTAAGCTTTTAACCTATCATGTTTCTGTGAAACAGGAAGTGGACCGCATTATTGCCCAGATGATGCATGCAGCAGACTATCTTGGTTGGGATGTGTCTGAACTGAGGCCTGTGAGTTTCTTTTATGTTTGAGTGTGTGTGTGTGTGTGTGCATGTGTGTGTGTGTGTGTGCGCGTGTGTGCGCGCGTGTGTGTGATAGCTGCCAAGAAGCATTGAAATGTCTGTTCACTCTGCAAGACATTTACAGCTTTAACTACACCCTATTAGAGAGAAATTCCTCATGCATCAGCTTGTCATGGAGCAAATAAGAAAGGAAAAAAATGAATCTCACAAGATATTTGCCTAATGTTCCCATTTTTGAAAGGGTCTCACGGTTTGCATAAGATTATTTATCATGCACATTGCCTTAGGCGGTAATTTGGTTATATAATGTACAGGTTACAACAGAAATTAGATGGTTTTTGTTTGCGACCCACGCACATTCTCATCTGCTTTTCACTGTGTTCTCAGGTACTGAAGGATATGATGACAGCAATTGATTCAGACAGCAGTGGAACGGTGTCTTTGGAGGAATGGGTGGAGGGGGGCATGAATAACGTCCCCCTGCTGGTGTTGTTGGGACTGAAGGTGGGAAAGCACAAACACAATGCAACAGAGCTGTTCCGGTTGTGGTCCAAAAACTCAGAAGAGAATTTGCGTTTCATAGCAATGGGTTTTCTCTGGATTTTCCTATGGGTTTTTATAATTGCAGTTTTGGATTTATGAGTAAAATAAGGTCTGTGGTAAACATTACTTGAAGATCCTTGGATGTATTGTTCTTCCACATAAATTACTCACGTTATACCTCAAACGTGAATTATAAAGTTGCCATTTTTTTTTAATAAGTATGTTGCTAGAGAAGGACTACAACAGTTTTCCATTTTATCAGGCCTGTACACTCACATGCTTGAGGTAGTTGTAGTCCTAATTTAGGAACTTGCTTGCAACATATATATTTTTTAAAACACGGCAGCTTCATAATTCACGTTTGAGGTTTGAATGTGTGTAATTTATTTTGTAAAACAAAATGTCCATGTAAATTCAAGAAATGTTTACTACAGACCTTATTTTACTCATAAATTAAAAAAAAAACATTATTAAAACGAATAGAAGATTCCTGAGGGATCCCATTGCGAATCGGCCTTCTGGGTTCGCCTATAAATTGAAGTCACAGCTGAACAGTGCTATTGCATGTCAGCATGAATTTGCCAAGTATTAAACATGAATATACAATTAACAATAGATGATAATAGACGGTCAGAAATAAAAAAAAAAGATTACATTTGTGAAATATTCATGGAAATGCTAATAAAATGCTAATTGTTAGAGAGTTCAGCCTCAGAGAGGCAGTAAACTTGCCACAAATCCACCACTGATCATTTTCACATGCAAATGAGATTTGCCGCAAATTGTCCATTGTTGCCAACGGTTTTCTGCAGGTTAACCACTACCAGTGAAGAGCAGCAAACTTCTGGCAAACATATGCTGCAAATCACAAGCTCATTTGCATGTGAAAATAATGAATGGCAAATATGAGGCAAGTTTGCGTCTACTTTGACCCAACTCTAAATTTAGCTTTGGAACAAATTCGAAGTCAGGTTTCTTTCATCTGTGAGCAGGGAGTGAGCAAGGAGTGGGAAATCTAAAACCCGGAGTGGAGTTAGAGAGGAGTGGGGAGAGGAAATTGCTATCGCTTCACTCACATGCTCTGGTTCCAGATGCAGATTTGGAGGACTGGGGGGCTATTTTTGGAGGGTTCAAGACAATTTTTTCCTCTGTGTCAAGACTTGTGTCAAGTTTAACACCCAGAAAGCTTGGCTTGTTCTCTTTACAATTTATTCATTGTGTCTAACATTACACTGTTCAGCATAGAACAGATCAGGTTCTTTTGTAACAGTGGCTCAGCTTCACCATAGCAAGGCAAAGCGATGATGACTTCACACTGGTGCAAATAACAGTTCTATTACACCCTCGCAAGCATGCATTGATATTCACAACCATTTGCATCACACATGGCTTAGTTACTGTCTCGGTTTGCATACAAACACAATTTTATGTTTCTAGCATAGTGGGGTTTTCAATTGACTTCTATTGTTTATAGACTTAGCAAATGATTTTTTCTATCTTCTGACTCTAAACCTAACCCACATAGAAAGCTTTTTGCATTTTAACTTTTTTCATGAAGGTATAATTTAGTATGTTTTTTTAAGCTGTTTTTCTCATGGGGACTGTTGGCTGGTTCCCAAGTTAACATTCAAGTCAAGTCAAGGCAAGTCGTTTATATTTGTATAACACTTTTCACGACACACATCGTTTCAAAGCAGCTTTACAGGAAATCGTGCATTAACAAAAACAAATTACAAAATAAGTCAAATAACTTACAGTCTTACAGTGATCATTGTGTAGTTTGATTAAATATGATTGTAAATTGTGTATAGAAATTAAATAATTAAATAATAATTGTATTTAGAACCCCAGTAAGTAAGCTGAAGGTGACTGTGGCAAGGAACACAAAACTCCATAAGATGTTGTTTAATGGAGAAAAATAACCTTGGGAGAAACCAGACTCACTGTGGGGGCCAGTTCCCCTCTGGCCAAACAATACCTATAATGTCAATATTAGTTATTTGTGTGCAGTGCAATCATGGTTTTAAATTTGTATGCGTTTAGGTCCATTGTTTTAAAAATATGAACTGTAAGATTAACGACTAATGTCTTTGAAGTCCATCCTGGATTAACTGCAGAAGTTCACATAGATGCATTCTTTGTGAATTGGCTGATGAAGGCTTTTGTTGGCAATTAATTGATAGTCTATGTATTCCATTTTAAGAGTGTTGTCCATCAATAATAGACAAAGGTGATGCAGGCAGAGATCAATGATGAGGTGCATCACAGTTCAACCGGCAGGTAATTTCGTTGCGGTTCGGTGAGGTCTATCCTAAATCCAAGGTTCAGGCAGTTGCATATGATCTGATGTCTTACAGTTGTAGCTGGCATCAGTTCATCCTCTGAAGTCAAAAGACTGAAGTGATGTCTGGCTAGCACTGGATGTAGTTTCTCTCAGCGACACGTATAGTGGAGTCCGACACCAAGCAGGAACGGAGCTGGATCTGGCCGGCTCTGGTAACCTCAAGATGTGAATCCTGAGGTTGAGACATGGAAACAAATAGAAAAATATTAGTGTACATGCCATTCAATTTTATGCAGATTTATTGATCACGGTGGATGTCCTGCGTAACACTAGACCACTAGCTGGCTTCACACTCTCCAGTGAGCTAAAGCTAACTTAAGCTAACAACAACAGTGCTCTGTCTGTTTATACTGTACCAATGTACAGGGTTGGGAGAGTACTTTTTTTATTTATTCCACTACAGATTACATGCTGTAAAATGTAATTTGTAACATATTCTGTTAGATCACTCAAACCTAGCATAGAAGTCGTTCAGCGCATCTGGAAGGAAGGCATCTTTGTCACAGGCAGCTGATGTTGTCCTGTAGTTGGTGATGGCCTGGATGCCCTGCAACATGCGCCGCATGTTGCCGCTGTCCTGGAAGTGACTGTGGATTCTCTGGGCATGTGCGCGATTTGCCTCTGATGGCCTGGGACAGTTTGGCCTTGTCGCCTGCATTGAAGTCGGAGTCTCGGGTCCTCAGCAACGCACGCACCTCCGCAGTCATCCACGGCTTCTGGTTGGAGCATGCGGTGATGGTCTTGGAGAAGGTGACATCATCAATGCACTTGCTGATGTAGCTGGTCACCAATGCTGTGTATTCCTCCAAGTTGGTAGAGTCGCCATATGTTGCAGCCTCCCTGAACATGTGCCAGTCAGTACACTCACAACAGTCCTAAAGAGTAGAGATGGCTCCTGCTATCCAGGTTTTCACCTGTTTCTTGTTTTCACTTTAACATTCAAAGAGAATTTGATCCACTGGCATCATGCTGACAGATCAGGTAGCATAATTAAAATTACACAGTATAGGGAAGTAACAATTATTAAAGACATTTGTTATTAACACCAGTCATCTTCAGCGGTCACTGTCATTTTCAGTAAATGCAATTTGTACTGTCACGTACACGCTATGTATCTTGAAATGGAAATTCCGACTTATTCCTGAAAAAGTTGCACGTGCAATCCAGGCCTTTGTAGCATGGTCATGCTCTGCCACAAATCAATTCTAGGGACTTATTTTCACCTGTCCAGAATTGAGGCACGGGTGCCGTGGGCGGAGGGGGGTATTCTGAATCATCAAGCCCAGTTACGGCATGTTTGTGCGGGTTGAGTTTCAGATCTCCTGCCCAGTCGCCTGTGGTTCCCGCCTGAGTCACTCAAACCAAAGCTCTATTAATAAAGAACTGATGTGACTGCGTGAGTCATAATGTCTCGAGTCGTCCCACACCACATTCAGTTGGCCATTGAATTTACAACAAATACCTAATGGGTGAGATAAGATAAGGATACATTGTGTAATAAACAAGTAAATGACACTAAAAGGAGTGGTGGTGGTGTAGTGGGCTAAAGCACATATCTGTTAATCAGAAGGTCACTGGTTCGAGCCCCACGGCCACCACCATTGTGTCCTTGAGCAAGTCACTTAACTCCAGGTTACTCCGGGGGGATTGTCCCTGTAATAAGTGCACTGTAAGTCGCGTTGGATAAAAGCGTCTGCCAAATGCATAAATGTAAATGTAAATGTAAAAGGTGTAGTATGTAAGATTCAGAAACCCTTGCTATTAATGACACTTGTGGCCATTAATTGAACTGCAGCCATCTACCTGTAGCTCATGCTTGCGCTCGTGCACACACTCCATAGGGACGCAAACGATCAAGCATCAGCCAAAACTATGATGTAACATACAAAGAGAATTTGATCCACCGGCATCATGCTGACATATGAGATATAATTAAAATTACACAGTTATGACTGTTTTATAAAACATTTACTGTTGCACCACACTGTTATGTTGCACTATTGTATGTTTTGTATGTCATATGTTGTACTTGGATCAAGAAACCTAGTAGATTTTAATCCCCAAAAGTTCCCTCCAGGAATCAAATGCCCTGCCTATGTTCATTCAAAATTTCACTCAACCACTATCACATTCCTGCTTAGCCAGATGGGATTCAGTAGAAGGCCTTCGGGAGTGTGCATAAATGTCATATCCTTTGGATTTTCCCGGCAAAACCAACCACTCCCTTTGCATGAAAATCAGTCTACAGGCTTTAATAAGCAACGTAGGAAGTCTGGGAAGGGCTCATTTTTTTAAGTTGCGTTACAAGCTGTTCATACTTTGGCAAAAATAGCAGAATATTACATGAAAATTGTTACATACTACAACTTTATCTCATCTATTAATAAAGTGATTAGAAGTAATGTACTTTTGCTATGAGAGTACATATGTTATTGCTGTCTCTTAACCTTGTTTACTTTGAATCTTACATTCTTAACCACTGGTTGTGAATCATAGGATAGGGCCTGTTCCAAAACCCAGTGAGCTGCCTTCTATGGCAGCATTCTAACCGACATGGAACGTCATAAGTAACCAATTTGGAACACAAACATTCCCGTGGTTCACATTAGAAACTAAAACTCAGAATTAATCTCAAACAAATGACACGAGAGGAGGGACACAATACAGTAATGAGCTTAAATATGCATAGCACACACATTTTTTATAGAATGGCCAGTTTTCTATTATTGTAAACAATTTTTATGGTTACTTTTCAGAATCTAATGGATTCTAATATTTTTGTAATTACGTAAAGTGTTAATTATAATTATTTTTCTAGTAAAAATTCTCATACCAGCTTTCTTGGAACAATGGTGCATTTCAATAAAGACCGCAAGATAAAGCGGAGTCACGTGACGCCATGCGAGGATCGGATGTGTTAATGGCGAGCTCTGCGCACTTTGCTAGTTTTAACACTTTTAATGACATAAACCGGTGAGATTCAATACACTCTGTTCCATAACTGTTCTAGGAGGACAATATGTCAAAGAATTCAAAATCCTCAGGCTCTGGAGACAATAATATACACTTACATGCTCAAGCTGATGCCCCTGAGCAGGCCGTGAGCCTTGGAGTCAGATTAGATTGAGAGGTGCGGGATATGCGACGAGAGATGCTGAACATGTTGGCAGTGCTGAGGAAGGTCATTGCTGACTTGAAGGATCTTGCTGTGATACGTCGTTTGATCACTGCCATGGAAGCGAAGTTCACTGATGTGGTTACAAGAGTGGAGGATGTCGAGAAAGGATAGATTATCTGGAGTCATCGGAGAGGGAATTATCTGCTAATCCACTAGCGACCAAGGTGGATTTGGAGCGGGTCTAGGAGTTTATTTTGTAAAGTACCACAAATTCAGGACAGTTTTAAGGATGAATCTACACATGCTTTGTACTTATTCCTCCTATTGGCTGGAGTTTGATATGTGGAGTATTTCTTGCAAGACATTGGAGTGATTAAGTCAGATTAACAGATTAAAGATAAATTAGGAAGAGTCATTATTGATTTAGCTGTAATTCAGGGACAAAGTTTTATTTTGGCTAATATTTATGCACCTAACATTGATGATCAGAGCTTTTTATAGATCTTGAAAGGATGTTGCAAGCCGCTGGCACCCCTCATGATATAATATTGGGAGGAGACTTTGATTTTTTGATGGACTCAGTCCTTGACCACAGTGAAGCAAAAGTGTGCAAGCCCTCTAGAGCAACACTGATGCTTCACAGGATGTGTACAAATCTTGGTTTTACAGATTTTTGTAGACTTTTGAACCCATCTGGGAGGGACTATACATTTCTTTCATTAGTCCATAAGATTTACTCTAGAATAGATTTAGTTTTTTTATCCAAGTCCCTCATTTAATCAGTTGCTTATTGCTCAATTGGAAACATTTTAGTCTCAGATAACGCCCTGGTGTGTTTAGAGGTGTTGCCATATATGGAGAAAAGGAAATCATATAGTTGGCACTTTAATGTTTCGCTTTTGCAAAATCCTGAATTCCAACAAATGTTAAAGGCTGAAATCAATGTCTAGGATATTAGAAACTTTGTAGAAGCATTAGAACTTCCTAAATTGACAACTGAGCAAAATAAATCCTCTTGATTCTGAGATAACCTTGGAGGAGTTTGGCAAGGTAATTATGTAATCTTATGCTACAGAACTGGGTCCAGTTTTGCTAGAAGTTTATATGGAATCCTTAAAGAATAGAAAACCTTCGGCAACCATTATGCAAGCCCGGATCAGTCTGATTCTTAAAAGCGACATTACATTTTGCTAAACATTTGGCTAACCGATTAAGTAAAGTTATGACATCTCTTATACATACAGATCAGTTGGGGTTTATTCGGGCCGTAACTCTTCTGATAACATTAGGCATTTCATTAATGTCATGTGGGCAGTGGTGAATGATCAGACTCCGGTCGCGGCCATCTCACTTGATTCCGAAAAGGCATTTGATATGGTAGAATGGGATTATCTTTTTAAGATTTTGGAAATGTACAAGTTCGGGAATCCTTTTTTTTTTGGATGGATTAAGTTACTTTATAGACACCCGGTAGCGGCGGTACAAACAAATTGATTAATTTCCGATTATTTGAGTCTGGATAGCCCCGATAAGAAAGGAGTGGTGGCGGGAGGTGTGGCGCATAAGCTTTTGCTTTACGCAGATATTTTATTATTAGTCTCTGACCATACTAGATCTATGCCTTGCCTTGCCTTTTTCTAAATTCTCAGGATACAGGGTTAATTTGTCTCAATCCGAAGCTTTGGCTCTGACAGCGTACTGCCCGGTAACAGCTTTTCAGCCGAGCGCCTTCCGGTGGTCCCAACAGGTCATTAAGTATTTGGGTATTTTATTCACAGCAAATTTGTGTGATTTAGAGATAATTTTGTCCCTTAATAAAAAAGGTTTTCAAGCAATGTGGACAAAGTGGGCTTCATTACATTTATATGTGATTGGGAAGGTTAATGCTATTAAAATGAACTGTTTTCCAAAATTCAACTACCTTCTACAATCTCTCCCTATAGATGTCCCCCTTTCATATTTCAAGCAATTTGACAACATAGCGTCCTTCATTTGGAATGGTAAACTTCCCAGATTACATTTCAGTAAGTTACATAGGCCGATTGACAAAAGTGGGCTAGGCCTACCCAAGATTTTGTTTTATTATTATGCATTCAGTCTCAGATATTTGGCTCATTGTTTGCTTCCACTTTAGAAAGCCCCTCTCTGGTTTTGTATTGAACAGTAAGTTATTGCCCATATTTCGCCCTTGCAAAGCCTTTCTATCAAACTAACTGGAGAAGTTACACCGTGTTATCTCGCATTTGCTCGCGGTATGGACAAATGTGTCTAGAGTGTTTAATTCAGACATTTATTTAAATGTTGCCTCAAGCATATGGCTGAACCCCAAATTATGTATTAATAAGTCTCTGCTGGAGAGAGTCGATTGTGATGGAGGATAATACGCTAAGTGAGCAATATGAGAGTAGAGTGCTGAGATCCTTTGAAAATATGGTTCAACATTTTGGGATTCCCAGATCTCAGTTCTATAGGTATTTACAGCTGCGCCACCTCCTCTGTACTATTTTTGGGAGTAGCATACACCCCCCTAAAATGGCAGATACTCTGGGGGTGGTGATTTCTGCTTTTGGAGGGGGTCGTGGGGCATCGGTGTGTTGCTCCCTGCCGGTTCTGAGTCTGAGGGTCGGAGCTTCGACTTCTCTTGGGAGATTGTGGGAGAGGGATTTGAATTTGGTTTTGGAGGAGATAGTGTGGGCTAGGATTTTGGGGAATGTTGGGTCTGCATCTGGAAATGTATGGGTGCACCTTATGCAATTTAAGATTTTGTGTTGATTCTGTTGGACCCCCATCTGGATTGTGTGATCTTGGTCTTGGGGACGCACCCACCTGCTGGCGGTGCCGGTCGGAGGATTGGGAAACGGCCCATTTTTTTTTTTTTGGTGGAGGGTTGAGATCCAGGAGTTTTACTTGAGGGTTCAGGGTTTTGTGTGTTGCGTATTGGGCACTCAGGTTTCATTTTGCTCTTTGTTTTGGACAATGGAGCCGTGATTGGTGGATAGGTACATAAATGGATGGGTCCAGGCCGGTGTTGTGATCAATGGACAGGTCATCCTTACAGGATGGAGGTTGGCTGGAGCACCCTCGTTTCAGGAGTGGTACATAGGGATGGGCAGGGTGGCAGCATTTGAGAAGGTGGTGTATAAAAGACTAGGAAACCGGGAGTTGTTTGAAAAAAAGTGGGGCATCTATTTGGCATTTATGGAGAGCTCTCAGGGAGGGACAGTGGAGAGGGACTTATAGTTATAAATGTGTGTGTTTATTCTTATAATTTTTTTAAGGTCGGGGATTGGGAAGGGAGAAGGGAAATAATGAGGTTTAAGGGGAATAATGGTTGACTCTGTTCATGAATGTTTTGTTATGTGTCATGATTGAGGAGCAACCAATAAAAATGATAATCTGAAAAAGACTGCCAGATATAAATCATCACAGAGAACATAACATTTCACGTTTCCTTCTAAATTGTACACTGTATTTATTGTATATATATATATATATTTATTTATTATTATTTTATTTTTGTGCCTTTCTTAAGATTACCCAAAGAGACGGCCAACATCTGTGGAGGATGAAGCATTTTAACAAGCGTGTGTACTGCAACGTCTGTCAGAATATGCTGCTTGGTCTACGCAAACAGGGTCTCTGGTGCACCTGTGAGTGGAATTTTACATAATTTACAAGAAAGGTTAAACAACTCTAGTGCTCATGTGGCTCAATGTTTGAATCTGTTCTACATCACATCTAATTTCTCCACATTATTTCCAGTACTTTATCCACTTTTATTTGGTAGAGTATTAAAAAGCTAAACAAATATTAAAAAAATGCTAAAATAGACATAGTCCAGAAATGCAATGTGCCAAAGTGTACTGTGGTTATCTACTTAAAGCACTGATGAAGTTTTAGAAACCTTGTGAACCAATATGTTAAGTTCTGAATTCTGGATCTCAGATAAGTTTGGTATCACAACATTTTGCTATCATATACAGGCTGCAAATACACAGTCCATGGCCGATGTGCCAATAGGAATCCTGCTCCATGCACCCGCACATATGTGATGTCAAAGAAAGAGACCAAGGTAAGCACACCTTTATTTTTGTGGATACTGTTTAATGCAGTATTCACCGTATTGTACAATGCATTAACAATTTACAACTGTATGTACATTTCAGAAATAAGTCTAAAATTATAAATGAACATACTACATACTGTATATTTCTGCAGTATACAGAATGAAAAAATAAGCATTTTTATTTGCGAGATGATAACAGGAATGCATTTGCTAAATTAAAGATGCACGTAACAAGGTCATGTGATAACAATGTAGAATAATTTGTAATGCTTATCTTTGCATACTGAATGCTGTTTCACATCAGTGAAACTCACTGATGGCAGTATTCAGTGTACTGTATATGCGGTAGGCAGTACAATATGCAAGTAATCTTAATGACACTATAAAAGTCATTAAACATCAAGATTGTGATACAACAAACGTCTTTTGGTAACACTTTACAATAAGGTTCCATTAGTTATCATTAGTTATCAACATTACTTAACATGAACTAACAATGAACAATACTTTTACAGCATTTATTAATCTTTGTTCATGTTAATTGCAACATATGCTAATAATTTTTTACAAATCAAAAATTGTATTTGTTAACAAACATAAATTACCATGAACTAACAATTAACAATTGTACTTTTATTAACAAACGTAAACAATGATTAATAAATGCTGTATAACATATATTGTTTATTGTTTGTTCATGATTCTTAATGCATTAACTAGTGTTAACAAATGGAACCTTATTGTAAAGTGTTTACCATCTTTCGTTTGCGCTGCCAAGTGTACACCTGAAATCGAAACTTGTGTTTGTCTATAGATTGCATCCCATGACTGGGTGAGTGGAAACTGTGATTCTGGGAAATGTGACAGATGTCAGAAGAAGATTAAGAGTTTGCATGGCCTTACTGGGAAACGCTGTGTCTGGTGTCACACCATGGTGAGATTGAGACTTTTGTTCTGTCATTTGGATACTTCAACAAAATACAGTTGTATAATAAAGTTGATAATAATGACTTAAACAAGAGGTTATAATGTACTTAAAGGGATAGTTCACCTAAAAAAAAAAAAAAATTCTGTCTTTAGTCACCCTCATGTTGTTCCAAACCCGCATTAATTTATTTTGTCCATGTAACACAAAAGTAGATTTTAGGCAGAAAGGCAACCTAAGTCACCATTCACTTCCATTGTACGGTGAATGAGGACTGAGACTAACATACTGATGGACATCTCCAGTTGTGTTCCATGGAAAAAAGAAAGACATGATGAAAGTAAATTATGAAATTACTGTATGATCACTGTTTCACTGAAATCACTGTTGATACAAAATCACTGAATTTGTTCTTTTTATGCACCCAGGTGGTTTATAGGTATCCATTACAATTGTCCTTTTTACTCTTATATTTTAGAGGCATGATGAGTGTGCAGTCCAGGAACCCTTAGAATGCGATTGTGGCTCTTTCAAGGATCATATTTTGCCACCATGGGCCATATATCCAGTCATCAAGGTAACACAGAAATGCAATCTGTAATTCCTATATCTACCCAGCTGCATGTATTACTGCCATAAAAAATGGACCTAAACAAAGTCTCACTCTAGCACTACTGGAAGTCACGCCAAAACAAATTCTGTTGATTCAGTTTGCTTAATTTGCAACAGCAATATACACTAAAATATACTGCATGCTTGCATTTACACTTTTTATTATATTAATTAATAGTAGGCCATTTCTTACCTAAGCGAATTCCAATAAATAAGAAATAAATAAGCAAGCCATAATGGCAATGGTCCTAATGTACCTGCTTTATCAGATAATTTACATTACATTACAAATTTAAATTTACATTTACATTTATTCATTTGGCAGATGCGACTAACCAAAGCGACTTACAAAAGAGGAAACATAAGCGAATCATCTTAAGGAGACAGTGGTACAAAAGTGGCATATTACAAAGTTTCACTAGCATCAGAATAGTATTCAAAACAGATACAATTGCACATTTTTTATCTATTTTTTTGTTAGTGACTAGTGAAGTGCTCTTGGAAAAGATGCATTTTAAGTAATTTTTTTAAGACAGAAAGTGAGTCAGCTTCACGGAGTTGGGAAGATCATTCCACCAATGTGGTATGATGAAGCTGAAAGTCCAGGAAAGTCTTTTGGTGCCTCTTTGTGTTGGTACAACAAGGCAACGTTCCTTAGCCGACCGCAGGCTTCTAGTGGGTGTGTAGCTCTACATACAGTAAATGATTTTAGGTATGCTGGAGCAGACCCAGTGACTGTTCTATATGCCAGCATCAGAGCTTTGAATTTGATACATGCATCAACTGGAAGCCAATGGAGAGAGACAACATGTGGTGTAACATGTGCTCTCTTTGGTTCATTAAAGATGTGCTGCTGCATTCTGGATCATTTGCAGGGGTCTAATTGAACATGCAGGGAGGCCTGCAATGAGAGCGTTACAGTAGTCCAGTCTAGTTATGACAAGTGACGGAACAAGAAGTTGTGTGGCATGTTCAGATAGGAAGGGTCTTATCTTCCTGATATTGTAGAGTGTAAATCTACATGATCTTGCGGTCTTTGAGATGTGGTCTGTGAAATGTAGTTTGTTATCAATTTTTACCCGTAGATTTCTGACCATTTTGAAGGTGTTACTGTAGTCGAACCCTGCTGCACTGTGATGTTATGTTCAACAGCAGGGTTGGCTGGAAAGACCAGGAGTTCGGTTTTGGCTGGATTGAGTTGCAAGTGGTGTTCCTTCATCCAGGCCGAGATGTCTGAAAATGGCTTCACAGTTTCTTAAGTTTCAGGGGGCTTAAACTTCTGACTTCAACTGTAGATAACATAATAGAGTGAGCCAGCAAAATAATTACATCATAAAATCAAGCAGGGTGTGTTGTTATGTTTTGGTGTATACAGAGTCATATAGAGAGGAAAGGGTGTACAGTGCTAACTAATTATTATTTTATTGACAGTATTGTTCCATTATCCTTGTGCTCTTTGTGTCCCCATTGTATTACCACTTAGGAGAGGCCAAACTTTGCAAAGAACGGCTGCTCAGGTGCAGGTGATGACATTGACCACAACAATACACCTGATGGTCAGGTACTACAGGTAAAGAGCTCTGCCTTTACTGCCAATCTACCCTTGCAATGAAGCCTGAACACATTTACTGATTTCAGGGCAAGAAAAAGAAAACTATATAACAATGAACCTATATACTGTATACATATTTTAGTCAATGCATAGTGTTGTTTGTTGATATTTATGCTGTCTGTATATTAGGTACAAGCTGTTCCTTAGCAAGTTCCATTAGCACGATATATAGATTCTGTATGATTAGAGTGACACTAACAAATCATCTCCCCAAACAGATAAACCCAATTCCTAACACTCATCCTCTTCTGGTGTTTGTGAACCCTAAAAGTGGCGGCAAACAGGGAGAAAGGTGCGAACATTTCCTGCTGCCAGATTTTGTTTCATCAAATGCGTTGGAAATGTAAATTTTGACCACAAGTTTGATTCAGTCAAAATGTCTATGCTTTTACAGAGTCCTTCGAAAATTCCAATACTTGTTGAATCCTCAGCAAGTTTATAACCTTTCCAATGGTGGACCAACACCAGGGTAAGAATTTCTCTACCATCTCAGCATATTTTGTTAAGAAATGTGAGGTCTTTATCTAAAAATGTCAACAATCCTTGCACGGTTGGTGCTTTTGTCTCATTTTAAATGTAGCTTGTCAAACGTCTCACTCACACTGTAATGACAAATTTTGTATTAAAGCTGCACTACAGAAGATTATTTGGTTAAAAAAACATAAACAAAATGCCATTATTGATTGAGTAATTAAATGATGTCTTCAATCAATGTCCTTACCTTACCCTCACTACGGTAAGCCTAAAAAATATATTTCTATTTGGCCTGAAATCACTGGCTTATGATGTTCATCCATACATCATTACCTCATGTCCGTAAACACAGAAAATAAGCACCAGTTGTCGCGTGTTCTGGCTGGGGAAACTATGCTGTTCAGTACTGTCAGTCACTGTCACACAGTTCAGGACAGCATCACTGCAGTCTGGATGGATGTTTATCTATTAACTGTCTGCCGAAGTTCTTTACTTGTTTTAATGCTTGGATATGTTATCTGGTAGGGTTGTTGTAGCTAAAATTGTTCATCATCTGAATCGAACATATACAATACTTGTGTGTTAACTGATCGCGATCTATCTACCGCTGAAGTTACTGTAATGTTTATTAATATTCATGACTTCTGAGTATTTTATAGCGTTACTGTATTTTACAGGTACCGTAAGACTATGATTTATTTTGCCCCGGTCACAGAAATGCACAAGCAATCACTTATTGTCCTTTCAGCACATAGTCTGTCTGTTTACAATGTATAATCATCTCAAGTTGTTATGTCCCAATTTCAATTTCATAGCACAGTAATGTACATTTTCATTTGTTTAGTGTGTAACTATCTATTATAACTTTACTGCTAAAGAAATTATTAATTAAACGTATTACTGTAATGTTTCAAAGGCATATTTCTACATATTATTTTCATGGTTAATAAAGTGTATTTCAGCCCCATCATTATTGAATTTTATGTTTTTAGTTTACAGTTTGATTGTGTGTGGTGCATAGACATACTATTGTAGTGTTACAGTTTTATTTGCATTATCAACTGATGCTGTATAATATAATCTAAAATTTTTTTATCAACATAAAAATGCTTTAGGTGTAGTGTCAGAAAAGTGATATCAGCGCTATAATTCGTTCATTCAATATATGTACAGTAAATACGGTTGTTGTTTCTTTATCAAAGCAAGTAATATTTCTGTTTTAAATGTTTTATAGAATAACATAATATGAACATGAAAATAGAACAAATTACTCCGGCTCTGAATATCTCCCAGTCATGATCACACACACAGACAGGGGCGGAGCTGGTGGGTGGTCACCCCGGACAGAAGCCTGGCCACCCCATTGTCCACCCCACCTCTCCATCCGGGCGTCCTGATTCCACTCCTCTCTGATTTGTATCCGACAACAAACACACACACACACACACACACACACACACACACACACACACGTAGTGTTTCCATGTTTTATGGGGACTTTCCATAGACATAATGGTTTTTATACTGTACAAACTTTATATTCTATCCCTAAACCTAACCCTACCCTAAACCTAACCCTCACAGAAAACGTTCTGCATTTTTACATTTTCAAAAAACATAATTTAGTATGATTTATAAGCTGTTTTCCTCAAGGGGACCGACAAAATGTCCCCACAAGGTCAAAAATGTAGGGTTTTACTATCCTTATGGGGACATTTGGTCCCCACAAAGTGATAAATACACGCTCACACACACACACACACACAAACAGACTGATTACTGGCCCCTGCCCGTCCACCCCTATGCAAAAATCCAGGCTCCGAACCTGCACATGTCCAGGCGATGTCCTTTTAAGCTCAAATCATATGATCTATCCGCGCAGAAGAGCCGTGCCGGTACACAGCTCACGTGTGTTCTTCCGCAAATTGCTTGCAATTTTAAGTTTCAACCACAGATGTCGCTAGAGAGCACAAACTTCCGTCGTACAGTTTTACATTAGGTGGTCTCAGACTGTTGCACCCCACTATAGAAATATTGTTGTTAAACCTTAACAAAAGCTTATATTACGTTCTCCAACCCAGGTTGTGTTTCTTCAGAGATCTGCCAGACTATAGAATATTAGTGTGTGGAGGTGACGGCACAGTGGGCTGGATACTTGACGCCATAGGTGGGTAACTTTAAAAAAGATACATTTTGTTACACCTCAGCACCACAGGAAAGCATATGAGATTTTGTGGTGATAGTGAATGTGTTTTGTCTTGGTTTCTCTTCACTTTCAACTAACCATCATTTTAAATTCCGCAAAGATAAATCTAACCTGCCAGTGTGCCCCCCTGTGGCCGTACTTCCTCTTGGGACAGGCAATGATCTTGCTCGCTGCCTTCGATGGGGAGGAGGTGAGAAGAGTTGCAGTGCATATAAATCGCCCTTTATGAAATCCATTAATTCAACCAGAATGTTTAAGTTTACTGTGATTCTCCTAAGTGTAATGCATTTTTGTGGTATTACAGTAAAAAATATTTTTATTTAAATCAGCTTAAATTAAAGGCAGTACAGCAAATACACCCAAGATATATAAATATTAAAACATTTAATTAATATATATTTGATTTCACATTAAAGTAATAAAAACAATGTTTTGCACTACGATAATTTGATTGTTTTTTTCTGTGTAAACTTTAAACTTTAAGACATATGAAGCATAACAATGTGCCCTGTTTGATGTTTATGATTTTGTAGGTTATGACGGGATGGATCTGGGCCGGATCCTGAAGGACATAGAGGGCAGTTCTGTAGTTCGGATGGATCGCTGGAGCATACAGGTGATTCTAGAGGACAGTCAGGAGAGAGGTGACCCAGTTCCCTACGAAATCATCAACAATTACTTCTCCATTGGAGTGGTAAGACACATACAGTACACCTTCCATTTGAAGTGGATGTTTCCATATAGCTTGAATAACCTTTTATAACCTCTGTTTTTTCTATATTTTATATCATTCTCACTCTATTGATTCTGTCTAACAGGATGCTTCCATTGCTCACCGCTTCCACACCATGAGGGAGAAACATCCACAGAAGTTTAACAGCAGGTGGGCATGTTGCACACTAAGCAGATCTAAAAATAATTAAATATAAAATAATTCAAATATATAATTATAAACAATATATTTATAATGAATATGGTGTTATTATAATATATTATTTATATTATAAATAATACAATTATACCTTTAAATTAAATCTAAATATAGATTTAATCATTTTGTATATATATATATATATATATATATATATATATATATTTTTTTTTTTTAAATAATAAATATTATTAATTTTTTTATTTTCTTTAGGAAAAATGTGACACATATTTTTTGAAAAATGTATTGCTGAAAAATACCAATAGTAATAATAATATGCAATGGGGTTCAAAACTCTTGAGTCCACATTGAAAAACTGGGGTTCTATATTAGATTTTTAAATAAAATTTTAACTGGAAATAATTTCGAAAAATGTGTATGATGTAAAATAAATAAGAAATGTTTAACATTGTGCACTATTTCTCAATCACTACTCAAATAAGCAAATTCCATTGAAGCACACAATATGCTCTTCTGAACATTCTCAGATCTTGCTGGGATAACATGGATCATCAGGTTTATTCAAAAACGTACAGAGTCTATGCCAGCTCGAGTGCATGCTGTCATTAAAGCAAAAGGGGGACATTCCAAATTCTAAGAAAGTTTGAAAGTCATGTTCATTTTTGAATTTGGTGTCAGTCTTTTTACTCAAATTGTTATGCTGTTTACAGTATAATTAGAAATTTAAAAAAGAAAAGAAGCATTTTTACCCCACTGTGTATGAGATTCATCACATGTTTTAGTAGTTATAATATAAGAGAATACCTCAGTCTTGGCCTTTGTGAATTATGTAGTGCTTATAAATAAGGTTCGTCCTTGGTCTTTATTTTTTAGGATGAGTTTGTGGTTTCTATTTTATAAATATATTTCTTTCTTTCAGAATGAAGAACAAACTATGGTATTTTGAATTTGCTACATCCGAGACAATCTCAGGATCTTGTAAAAAACTCAAGGAGTGTCTCACCATTGAGGTAAGAGAAAAAGAATCATACTCCAATGTGAGTGAAAGGAAGTCAATAATATTTCTAGCTCTCTTTGCTCCATCTTCTCTGGTGTTGAAAAGGGCTCCAACAGCTCCTCAAAAATCATCAACTAAAAGCATGTTGTCAGTCCATTAGAGTGATAAACACCTTTTATTAACCTGCTTCTGGTATTATTTTTCTGGCGGGGCTCAAGCCAATCCCATTTCAATCTACCAGATCAAGGGCATTAATTCAGTATATGAAGTAAATGCAATTCATTACTTAAAAATCTGCTTACGCATGTTACAAGTATTTGGCTTGAAGTAATTGGAAATTTAAATATTAATCATGAAACGGAAGTGAGCTCAACCTTTCTGTCTGGCCTTATCTAGTGTTGTGGGACCCAGTTGGATCTCAGTAATCTTTCCCTGGAGGGCATTGCGGTTCTAAACATTCCCAGCATGCACGGCGGGTCCAACTTGTGGGGTGAAGCCAAAAAGACAGACAAAGCTGACCAGGACTTACCTGAGGTCATAGTTGACCCTGAAATCTTAAAAGTGAGCCCACAAGGTAGGTTGGCTTTTATACAGGAAGAAACTGTTAAAAGGGTCATATCATGAAGAATCATGAGTTCATAGTGTAATGGAAAAAGGAAAAAGGGCAGGGACATGCAAAAAAGGCATTTACGTTGTTATGTTTTAAAGGCACAGAAGCAAAAACCAATCTGTTTAATTCTAAGGGTAAGAGACAGGGTGGATGATGGTAAAAAAATAAATACAAATTGAATGGGGGGGGGGGGGGGTACATAATTGATGATATATGACCCTTTTAATATTAAAGTTATCCAAACAATTGTCTCCTTCCAAACAGACATGAGTGATAAGCGAGTGGAGGTGGTGGGTTTGGAAGGAGCCATGGAGATGGGACAGATATACACAGGGCTTAAAAGTGCTGTCCGACTTGCCAAAACATCTCAGATTACCATCAGGTGAGACAAATATCTTAAGGGTGCTGGTAGTTAAAGGGATAGTTCACCCACAAATCAATTCTCTTATTTACTCACCCTCATGCCATCCCAGATGTGTATAACTTTCTTTCTTCTGCAGAATACAAACAAAGAGTTTTAGAAGAATATCTCAGCTCTGTAGGTTCATACTATGCAAGTCAACAGGGTCCAAAACTTAGAAGTTCAAAAAGCATATGAAGGCAGCATAAAAGTAATCCATATGATGGTTAAAGGGATAGTTCACCCAAAAATGAAAATACACTCATTATTTATTCACCCTCATGATATGACTTTCTTCACCAGAAAAACAGAAAAATATCTTAGCTCTGTAGGTCCTTAAAATTCAAGTGAATGGAGATTTCTCTTTTGATGCTCCAAAAATCACAGACAGTCAGCATAAATGTTATCCATACTACACCAGCTGATAAATGAATGTCTTTTAAAGCGACATAGTTGCTTTTGGTGCGAAAAATATAAATATTTAAGTAGTTTTTAACTATAATCCAATGCTTCACGAGATGGAGTCCAAGCGGTGTTTTTTGCACCAAAAGCAATCGTGTCGCTTTAGAAGACATTAACAGCTGGTGTCATATGGATAACGTTTATGCAGACAGTCTGTGGTTTTTGGAGCGTCAAAAGAGAAATCGCCATTCACTTGCATATTAAGGACCTACTGAGCTATAAATCCAGTTATACCATGGTCTGTTGGAATACTCCATTCTGATTGGCTAGAATGCTGTTAAAGCCATTTAATGCACAAGTAGTTCCAGTCAGTTTAAATTAATGCCATTCTGTATTAATGCACCTACTCTGCTGTCCTCCGTAACGAGACATTGCGAGAGTTTAATGCCACAGTTCAAACGACCTCCGGACACAAATATATTCTTGGAGCCAGGATTACCCATCACATCAGAAAACAACTTCATAAAATCATGCAGTGCCATCTTTAAACGAACTGTGAAGCGCTACAGGAAACATGAATAAGACACCAGTGTTCATCAGCCCTGTATTTACTCATCCAAAGTGCTTGTAAGGAAAATGTGGGTTGACATTCAGCTGTTTTGCACAGAGCGGGGGGGAAAGGTTAGCGGGACATATTGAATGCGTCTTTCACTGTCCTGCAAGACGAGGTACGACGATTTGGATTGTAATATGATAAAAATCATTAATATTGCTGCTCTGCTCAACATGTGCGCATATACCCACTAGAGGGCGCCCCGTGATCACACGCTAAATGAAGCTCAGAATGGAGACCCTTCTACATTATGTGGCTATTATTATTCGTACAGCTTTTTATTTAATTAATTAAAACAAATGTGATATTATCGCACTACTTTATCTCTGCGTCTGATTTAGAATGGGCAGAACTCTAGATCTAATGATCTGTAGATGGAAGCAGAGGTGGGGGACTCGAGTCACGTGACTTGACTCGAGTCTGACTCGAGTCACAATTTTCAGGACTTGTGACTTGCTTGATTAAAGTACGAAAATGACTTGACTTGACTTTGACTTGAGAACAAGTTACTTGAGACTTGACTTGACTTGAAGTGGAAGACTCGACAATGACTTGAACTTATAATAAACAAACAGCAATACAATTAATTAAAAAATATATATATTGTGACGTCAGCATCACTATTGGCATCTGTGCCTTTAACGCTGCTCAATTCAAACCGCGCCAAACATGGCAGACAGTAGTCGAGCTCCACAAATTGTCTCGTTTGGCTATACAGACTTTGAACTGGACCGTGCCTGTGCCTATAAAAAAAGATTTGCCAGTTGCAAAATATGCAAGGCACGAACATCCGACACGACAACCACAACGTCAAATTTCGTTCGACATATCAAGAAGAACCACAAGGAAAGGTAAGAAAGTAATCTCTTTATAGTCAGTTTCACTAAGATCTACGTTATAACGATTACTAATGTAATTAATTAATCTTTTCTGTTTGTCATAATTTGGCCTTGATGGCATATTATGTTTTTTCTTATTAGAAATGTGACCATGGCATTATCATTATACTGTTACGTCTCGTAAATAGATGTAACTTATTGGGGAATTTGATTATAACAGTGGCGTAGCCTGAATTTTTTAATGTTGATTGGCATCTTAAAATGAGCGGGCAGCTCAATATTACATGTAGGTTATAATGTATGTATTAAATGTGCGCATTTTCAAGTTTGTGGACTGCGTGTGGAAACTATAAAGCATTGCACATAACGTTGCTGCATGACAGGCTAACATGGAGGCGCCGATGTGATCACTAGCACGCACCTAAACATTTCTAAGGGGCTGTTTAACTAGGGTTGCCAACCGTTCCGTATAATACTTATAATATATAGTATAATATAAAGTCTTGTTCCGTATTGAACTGATACGGAACGCACTTTGTTCCGTATTTTTTAGTATCAATTCAGTGCAATGAATTGAGAGACACATAGCTTCTATTCTAATATATATGTCAGACAGACTATGAATGAACGAAGACCTGCTTTAATGCAAAATTCAGGGACTTGGCGCCCCCTGGGCGGGCTCTGACCCGCGCTCGCGCCATTGGCTGTGCAGTTGCCGCAGCACATCCTATGAGCGAGCCAGACGGCATAGATATATGCAGCATATATACACGGCTGTGCAGCTGCAAATGCGTTTTACATATAGGCTTCATTAAATCGAGGAAAAGGAGTTTCCGAAGACATTTGTTGGCTATGATAAGAAAAACTACTAAATTAAAAAAATATTTTTTTTTGCACTTGAAAGAACATTCTAGAAGTCTAATTATATTGAATAAGTTCGCACAAGGCTACAGAAAACTGTCGTGGTTGGCAACCCTATGTTTAACGTTACACCTGGCCACTTCATGCGTTTTCTCAGATCGGATAGCTGATTCTGATTTATCAAAACGATTCCATTTACACTTGGTCACATAAAGGACCCACACCAGCCAACTACATGACAGCTTCTTTCCCCAAGCAGTCAGACTGTTGAACACTTGATCTATCACGATCAATAATTAGCACTGCACTTTATTCATCTATAATTTCACACTGGACTGTCAACATATTCTCCTCAATATACTACTTCATATATATATATATATATATATATATATATATATATATATATATATATATATATTTCACATACTCCCACTTATTGTATATTGTGTATTGTATATTGTGTGTATTGTTTACTGTACATTGTATATCATTATTGTGTTGTGTAAGTATGTGTACATTTGATATGTAAATTGTTTTGTGTAAGTATGTTGTTTATTGTAATTGGTATATGTCTCGTCACTGTCATGACTGCTATGTTGCTCGGAACTGCACACAAGAATTTCACCTACTGTTGCACTTGTGTACATGGTAGTGTGACAATAAAGTGATTTGATTTGATTTGATTGATAAATGTGGTTTTGCAAATTGATTTTCCTTAAATTACATAATTTTTAAAAATTTAAAGAATGTTTGTGCATACGAAAATAAATTTGTTTTAATGTTTACAGGTAATGTTAATGTCTGAATGTTTTGTGTAAACAACACAATTTTATTTTATTTTCAGATATTAATGTAGCACAGATATGCATATGATTAATATGTAGCAAATGTATAATAAATAAGATACATAATATATGTATACAAGTTCATCTTTTCTGTGCAAAAATAAATATGTATCGAAAAAATTTACCTCTATTTATTTTAGTAGTGTGACTTGACTTTACTTGAAACTTATCAGGACTTGACTTGACTTGCTTAGGGTGAACCCTTGACTTGACTTGCTTGATTTATCTGAACTGCGACTTGAGACTTGACTCGAGACTTGATGGTTAAGACTTGAGACTTGCTTGGACTTGACCATGTGTGACTTGTCCCCACCTCTGGATGGAAGTTAACCATTATTGTTCTTCCAGTCCAAATTTGCACTGTAAATATCTATGACAGCTGTGACTAATTGTATAAGTGGGACAATCCACGGCAAGGTGTGTGTTATACTATTTGAATGGACTTCACAGAGTCTCTTCGCCTCCACATCGTGCATTAAAATGGTTTAATGCACACCTAGCCATGAATTATACCTTACATTATCAGAAGCAAAATGATAGGTATGGGTGATAAATAGATCAATATTTAAGTCCTTTTTGTACTGTCCTCAGCACTCTTCTCTCCTAAGATGTTCTTCCTCTTTTGTTTTTGGCAATTCACATTCTTTATGCATATCACCCCTTACAGGGCAGGGAGGACAATTTATATGATAAAAGGACTTTTGATCTGTTTCTTACCCACACCTATCAGATTGCTTCTGAAGATATGAATTTAAACACTGGAGTCATATTGACTACTTTAATGCTGCCTTTATGTGCTTTATTGAGCCCCTTGGACCCTGTTGACTTGCATTGTATGGACCAACAAAGCTGAAATATTCCTCTAAAAATCTTAATTTGTGTTCAGCAGAAGAAAAAGTCAGACAGTCTGGGATGGCATGAGGATGAGTGAATGATGAGAAAGTTTTCATTTTGGATTGAACTATTCCTTTGAAGCAGCCTGGTCAGATAAATCAGCACAAGAGAAACGCAAGCTGGGTACTCATGTCTAAAAGACATGTTGGATCTAAACACAGATTTGTAACTGTATTCATTGTTGCATTTTGGGTAACTGTCAAATGGGACCAAGGTACATTCTGGTATCTCACAAGTACTGGCAAATAAAAGTTATTCTGATTCTATCAAGAGCAACATTCAGCTCTGGGCATCCTTCAAAAGCAATGTGAAACACCATTCACAACCTACAGTATTTTACTTTAGTAATGTGACATATTTCAGTGTAACAGGATATTCCACTAGAGGAAAAACTGAGGAAAGTGGGTGTGGCATATCAGAATGAAGCCAGGTGGTTGGAGGAAATTTTAGAAATTGGAAATAATATGCAGCAATAAATAATTCCCAATAAGACTAAAAAAGCAAACAAACAAAAAAAACATTAAAATAAATAATTGCTAATTGTTGGTATTTAAAAATGCACATTGGTTTGTAGGACAAAAAAGCCGCTCCCCATGCAGATTGATGGAGAGCCGTGGATGCAGCCACCTTGTACCGTAAGTGTACACCACTTTCAAAAATATCCACTTTAAACATTAACCATAAATCATCCTTTTGACTATTTAGTTTTCAGTTGTACACACAAAACTGCCTTCTGATCAATTCTCCTACACTCTAATAATTGTTTTTTTAAGATTTATGCATTTTAGATTTATCAAATTGAATAATTGAGTAATCTTTAACATAAAAAAACATTTATTAATTCAGATTTGTTAAATTACACCATTACATTTATGCAATTTAAATGTGTAAATCTTTAATATAGGCTAAAATGTTTTTTTGAGCATAAGGTAAATAGAAGAAATGTCAGCATAAAGTGAGATTTGAATAAAGATTTAACTTCATAATCTTGTTTTATCCATTTTTCATTCTTTTTCCTTAGATTCACATCACACATAAGAACCAAGCCAGTATGCTAGTGGGCCCTCCAGTGAAATCCTCTGGCTTTTTCAACCTGAAATAGAGTTTTCCGATTGCCTGACCAATGCTATGAATTATCCGGTTTGCTTCAAAACTTTGTGCACATTAACACGGACACTGAAGCCAACGCCTGTTTGCAGCCAGTTTGTATTTCTGTAGGGAATGCTGAATAAGGTTTCAGTTTTGTTTTGTCTTGTTTTTTTAAACGATTAGGGGATTGTCCTTACATTAGTTTGTGTTTTTATTTAAACAAATCTCTTCACTAGCCCACATTAACATCAACTGTGCATTAAATGTGTTTTCTTGAAAGAAATATATTTGTCTTAAACAGTAGGTTGTGCAATTTTTACATACATTTTTGATGTGATATTAGTATGTTCACAGTTTATTCCAAGTGAATATGATGGTTATATGTTTTAAGGTTATGTAGATATGCATTAAAAAATCTGCATCGCTCCAAAGTGTCCATTGTATGGGTTGTGTTGCTTAGGTTTGATGTAGAATTTGCTCAGCAACTTTGTAGTATGCTGTAGGTGATCTAAACTGATCTGAGCGAACACAGCAGAACACTGCTTTGTTTGTATCTAATTCAGATGTTTTCTGGCTTTATTGTAAATCTTCTGTGGCCACTGCAGTTACTGATCATTATGTATGTTTAATCCAGATTAAACCAAGCCAAACAAGGTGCCAATGTGCTCTTTGCCTGAATAACGAATAGCGTTAGGAATCCAAATTCCGAAGAGCTTTTCGACACATCTAATTTAATTGCTGTTAAATTGTTTACACCTGAAGTAGCCTGTGAAATGTTTAGATTATATATTGAAACAAAATCAACAGTATAATTTTAACTCATTCTTTTTTTTTTTATTATATCCAGAATGTATTGAGTCAGTTCGGTGACTGACTTTTTGGAACTGATTTTGCACCATTTCAGATATTGACAAAGTATGATAGTTGTAGTTTATAGAAATGCCATTCTATTGTATTTAGTATGCTATTGCTCCATTTCTGATAATTAAATGAACAAAATCATAAAACACATTGGCACATCTCTTTCTATCATTTATTAAGTTTGCTTGTAAATAGCATCTACGGCACTCTGGCAGGCTTTTTAATTTACGCCGCTCCTGAGAATGTAAAGGATCTTTTAATTTTGTGAATTTGTCTGAATAAACATGTCAATGTTTACTGAATCACCTCGTGTCTTTGTTTTGATGTGTACCGCATACAAGCACTAGGGGGCGCCATTAGATTGAAATAATTTTGCACCAGCAGATCAGTCGTGTTCATGTAGCAATATGGATTAAATTAGTTTAAGTGGCTTTTATTGTCTCGTTGTGTTATTGTACGTTCATTGAACTATATTAATACGTTTGCATATGACCTAAAATTTTCATTAGGCTAAAAGTACTTAAAGTAATTTATTAAAACAGCTAACCTTTGCTCATTCTATTTTCACTCGTTTTCAAATATTTTTATGCCACCCCAGTTGTGTGTATGAATTTCTTATTTCTGCAGAACACAAATAAAGATTTATAGAAGAATATTTCAGCGCTTTAGGTCCTCACAATGCTAGTCAACAAGGTCACAATAAATCTCAACCTTTGGCCAGCCCTGTCTCATAGGTAGCAATATGTACAAATAATGCGAATCACCAAAAAAACTAAAGAAGATGAACGTGGAAGTGGAAGTGGAGATTTATAATAAAAAGGGACTTAATATTTATCTGTTTCTCACCCACACCTATCACATTTCTTCTGAAGATATAGATTTAGCCACTGGAGTAGCATGGGTTATTTTAAGGCTGCATTTATGTGCTTTTTTTTGAGCTTAAAAGTTCTGGCCACAATTCATTTTCATTGTATGGACCTACAGAGCTGAGATATTCTTTTAAATCTTTGATTGTATTCTGCAGAAGGAGGAAGGTCGTACACGTCCGGGATTACTTGAGGGTGACAATTTTCATTTTTGGGTGAACTATCCCTTTAATAGACTCAGGACTCAAGGCCATTGCAGTCAAAACCGTGAAGCTAAAGCAACATTTCAGTCACTCGCTATCTGCTAAATGCTTTAAATGAACATGTAAGTAAATAGTACCACTACTTGAGTTTGCAAAATAATTCTAATGTATGATCGCGCCCAAAAACACCTTTTTTGTGTATCGCGTCCAATCGTATCAGCCCAATTGTTTGGTCCCGCCCCCATTGAGGGACTGAAGTATTTCCTTCACTTAAGCGCGTCTTTCTGAACACTTCGTTGATGTTGCTTGAACTGAGGGAGTAAGGCTTTTCTCCCAAACGCAATCGTTGTTATTCCTTCCAGCGTGACTCTCGTTTTATTTAGCGATACCGAACTATGAAAAATATGACTTTCCGACGACGTGTAATGAAGCTGAACTCAAACGAACCGGACAGCGGATCCTTGTGTCATGACAGTGGAGATATCTACTTTCTGTCCTCCAAATCGGACAGCTGTGGGACTGTGGATCGTGGACCCTCAAAGTCTGAGGTTTACAATTATAAAACCCTCGCTTACTCTGGAGGGACCTTACCGAGGAACTTTAAGAAGGTTGGAGTCTTAATTTTTGTTCAAGAAACGTTGACGAAAGCGTCCACATTAATAAACGCGCATGTTGCATACCTTCAAATGTATGGAGAGCAGATGCTTATTAAGTATAGCTGCAGTTTAAGCCGTTTATTTTGTTAACACTGAACCCATATGTCATCATTTACTCCCTATTGTCAGTTCAATAACACTTGGAAATGTCGTTTGCTGTCTTTTAAATCTGCTCTCTACAGTTGAACACATTTTAATATCAAGGTTACTGAGGTATTTCCTATGGAAGTGAACGGGGCCCAATATTTGGTGGGCGTAAAAGCAGAAATATGACGTTTATAATGTTATAAAGGCACTTACAATAATTCCTCTGTTAAAACTTGAGGATTTATGAGCTGTAACGTTTGTTTAACGTATTTGTAGGCTTTATATTTGCGGTTTTAGGGTTTACAGCAATGCGTTGCCATGGCAACACTGTTGTAAATTGAATTTATCTTTAGACAGAAACTGTTTTTGAGCGATTTTTATCACACAAAAATGATGTGAACTCATATTGTTTATGTCTTATATTGCTGTTGTATTTTAACATATTCTGCTTGGTCTCATTTGCTTCCATTGTAAGTGCTCACTGGAACCCAGATTTATGCATTGTTTAAAGAAAATGAGGCACGAATAGAAATACATTTGTGGTGATCAACATTATGCCATCAATGCAGTCGATTGAGCTTAACTTGTATTGAATATTCTTTAAAGCACTTCAACAACAGTGCTGTGATACGTTTGCTTTAATTAAAAACAGCAGCTGTGCGCGTGCACCACTCGAGGCTGATAAGTGGAGTTCCTCACCAAGTCACTTTATATACAATCAGTGGACTAGTTGGACTCAATTAGGTAGTCAAGAGACTTCCTAAACCATCTTATTGTGTGGTCCGATTGGACAGAATGGCTTGCAAGCAGTTGTCACACTTTACTTGGAATACAAGGAATGTTTTCACCTGCGCTGGTTCACACCTGCCTGGCATTTAGCATGTGTGACGCGCAGCACGTGGCTCTTCCTCTGATAAACCTCATTAACATGTATACGTGTGAGCAGTCATGCGAAACTTGAGGTCTGACTTCAGTTTTTCACTTCTGCATGAGTTTTAGTCATCACTATACACATTAGGTTACTTATGTTATGATGTAAAGTCATTCTTTCCTCCAAATCCAAAGGGAGTCATTCATCTGCTGGACAACTCTACACTGTACACAGCTTTAGCAAAAGTAGTTTAGCAAAAGCCCTCTCCAGGGCTTTGCCCATAAAGATGTGAGCCTTGATTGTGTCTGACTCTAGAGTTCACACACAATGAAGTGTGTTTCATGGTCATTCATGGTGTAAAGTGTTTACCGGTCTTGGACCACCCACACACAGGTTTGACCCCCCTAACTCTCTTGAGACACTGTAAAGCAGGTTATATCTGTCCCTGCTCCTGTGGGGGCATTTTATGGAGCCTGACCAAAGGTTCAGGGTAGGGGCGAACTGGCCGTCGGGAGCTCCGGGCATTTTCCCAGTGGGCCGCTGGGTAATTTTGCTGCAAGTACGACCCGTTCTACAGGCTATATAGATGTCCGCTCTGGACTCCAACGTGCTTCGTGCGGACCCCATTAAAGAGGGAGTATTCAATAAAACACTAAGGTAAAGTCAACACAATGGCTTTTATTTTGAAAAATTGTAATTACTTTTATTTTGGAATTATTTACACATCATGGCGCATTCCGTACGTGTGCATGAATTCCTTACCTCGCATAGACCTCCTTATTTGACTTACAAATCACAATGGTGACAACCAAAGACAACATATTAAGTATTAGATGAGCTCTGAATAATCACAAAATGACAAATAACTGCGAGTTACAACAAATACAATAACGGCATAATAAATACAATCTGCAAACAGTAAAGCAATGAGCAGTACATAGTCATTTGCATAATTTATTAATACCGCAGGAAGTTGAAGTGTGGCTTGCTAAAAAATGTTCATTGCTGATAAAAATGTAAAAAATAAATAATGAAAAATATTACTTTGTGGCTGAGTCTTTAAGGCTTACTTTTTTTTTAAAGGATAGCAAAAACCACACTTGTCAAAGCATAGGACTTTTCACTTTTTCTCAAGAATAATCTTGGGAAGGAATTAAAACACTACGGATGTGAAAATATGAGCAAAATAGGCAAAGTTCTAGTTTTTAAGAGGTACATTTATAATTACTTGTACATATATAAATATTTGTAAATTTTATGGCCAACTTTGTTTTAATTTTAATTTTTTAAATAAACATTTAAACAGTTATGTGGGTAATTTCTTGTCTGAAACTTCACTTGGTGCAGCACTATCTGCAATAATATGAAACAATGCAAAAGTCCCTTCTATGCAGCCTGAACTTGTTCAGATTGTTGAATCTTTGTAACAACTGTGCTAAAAACAATCTAGATGCAGCATAAAGAATGAAGCAGGTGTTTCAACATGAGGTTTTGACAATTTTATGTTCTGCGTTTAAAATGTGCCGGTCCTATACGAGACGCTGAAGAAAAAGCGAGACGCGATTCATCCAGCATGTGTTTAAACAATGGGAAAACACAACAGATGCTCACAAAAATACATTCTGTGTGAACACCACCTAACTCGTTCATTTGCATTTGTCTGTGAGTGAGAGCGCATGCACGAAACCAGAAGTCCTACTTGAAAAATGTACCCAAACCTGGCTCATCGGGTTCTCTGGTCCCGTCAGGCCCGGGTCGGGTTGCAGACCTCTAGGTGGGGCCCATTTTCATGACGAGCAGTCAATAGAAATGTCTTCTTTTTTTTTACTCAGAAATTGAGCCTGAAAATGGCAGTTCTCTGTGGAACTGAATTTACTGCAGAATTGAAGAAGCTTGTTTGGTCATTGTAGTGACCTGGGGTCAAATTAGTTTGTTCCAGGCTCTTGAAGTTTAAATAGGTCTGATATGATCTTCCTCTTTGCAGAACTGGGTAGCTGCCTGGTGATGCAACCAAAACTACATCAAACATATTTGATTAAGGATGTGTTGGTGATCTTAAGGCAGTGTTGCTGATTAATTTATTTTGGATGAATAAAATTAAATGTTTGAATTGGTGGCAGAATTGAATATGCTTGTTTGGTCATTGTAGTGAACAGATTTGGGTGTAACCTGATTACAAAGTAAATACTTAATTTGTAGTAAAGTAATGAAACTCCTTACATTTTTAATTCTAGTAGGCTAATCCAATTACAGTTACTGACTTTCATTTAAGTATGTTATTTGTTTTACACGTTTCTAAAGTAGTATTATGTAAAAATCTAAAACCAGAATTGTGTTTATATTAGTGGCTAACCCAAATGGGTTTTTTAATAAGTAAAAAAAAAAAATCAATTCTGATAAATGAAATTTACTTTTTTGCCCACCAGCCACAGTAGTGGTAAATGGCAATTTTACCAACTGCTTAGATTTTATATATATATATATATATTTCAATAATATTATTTTAGAATAAAGCATATAACACCAGGCTATTATTATTATCATAATGCTAATTTTGTATCATTCAAATATAGGCTAAAGAGTAGACAAGCACTGAAGAGAATCATCTTGTTCAAGAACCATTTCTGAGGTTGTGCTAAATTATGACAATTGATCTGCAGTTCCTATGTAGTTGCATCCTGAGATGGTCTGAGATCATATCCAGCATTCTCATATCTTACAATGCTTTTTGGAAATTTTAGCCCTGGTCTACAGTATATATCGGTCTATCACTAGTTCATATGTGCCAAACTTTTGTTTCTGTGACCGCTTAAGTGGGTATGCCCTCCTAATAAGTCATTGTAAGGAAGAAACGTGTGGTGCTAAGCGTTTAAATTGCATATGGCAATGAACAAGACGAAAATATAGGCTGCATCCGAAAACTAAGGCAGCTTACTTGGTGCCTTGCTGCTTTATCAGTTAATGGCTTATACAACAGTGTTTTTGTATGAATGGACCATTTAAGGTCCAGGAAAGTTCCATCCTACCTCCTCCAAATGCAGCATTTTCCATCTTTCCTGCTTGACACATAGAAACAAGCCAATAGCATATAATTGTTGTTTTTACATACAGAAATTAGGCATAAACAAAGCTTGCTCAGAGCAGAGTACTACACTACATGCTTTTGGATTGTAGAGCAGGGCAGGCTTATGAACGGCTCTCTGTATGGAAACTCCTACACTCCGTGTGAACGCTGGCCCACAACAGGGTATTGTGCTGCTAAGAGCTTTGGCGCCCAATCCAACTGCCCCTAAGGGACCCTCTTAGTTGGTTGGAAATAAATGAAGTCATTGAGGGACCCCGCGACAATTCGCAAAGTGTAAGAAAATAAAAAAAGGCAATGTTTTACTAGCTTAGGAGGATTCGGAAACAAAGTGCGCTTTGTGGGGAGCAGAAGTTGTTAATGCTTTGAGGTAGAGCCTGGGTGAATGGGTGTCTGTCAGAACAGGCATAAAATGAATGAATTCTTATGTCTGTTGTGCAGTTTGAGTTGAGTTTTCAAACTTATCGGCCTACATCACTGCAGTTATTTTTAGCACATGACAGGAGTTGTGTTCGATCAAGAGAGCGTAACCTGTGCAGAGCTGCCCGCATCTTTGAGACACAAACCGATAAGTGTATCAGTTGTCTGGAGATGCAATAATTTCATAGCCAGAAACTTAAAAGTATGCAGATTTAGGCAATTCAAGGATGAAACAGAAAAACTTTGAGAACTAATGAGGTTCCTGCAGCTCAGTTGGTAAAGGTCATCGGTTCAGCTCCTATGGAGCTCACAAACAAATAAAATGTAGACTTATGTAAATGACAAAAACTGTAATGTGACATGAGAGCTGACAGACATGCATTTCAGGTTATGTCTGTGGTGATATCTGATCTGTTTACCAGCATACGCATTCATGCATTCTATTTAACCTGTTTATCTGGGGGCATTCCAAGTACAAAACCAGGGCATATATTTCAAACCTCAATTCTGATACAGATTCTAATATGTCCATCTTCTCTCTCTCTCTCTAAGCAGAACGGAGGGCTGCAGAAATGGAAGCCCCTCACTCAGTCACCAGAACTGCAAAGGTAAGATTGCTACTATATTTTTTCTTCTGCCCACTCATATTTGATTGGTTGGTGAATGCGTCATGGTTATTTTCTTAAAATACACTGTTTATTGCAACTGTTAAGAAAACGTCAGATGATAGTCATTCACACCTTTCTGCCAGGTGTCATGGAATAAAAATGAACACCCTGGAACAAGCCCTCATTCAGTATAGTTATCAACATATATCTATAGTCTTTACAATGATTGCTTTAGGCCTCTTTTCAGAAGACTAAAAGATTGAAGATGGGTTGAATGAATCAATGAATGAAAAGTGTGTGTTTTGGATTGGACAGATGGTCAGGTATGGTTTTTCTTCACAATATGCATCTATTGTTATAATTTAGTATGTACTTATCCATAATTCATGACAGCCTAATGATGCATGAGTGCTTTTGGAAACACAGGGCACTTGTCATGTTAGGGTTATATTAATGACTGACATGTCTGAATCCAGAGATTGGCTCATTGCTTAACTGTCTAGACATGACTAGACATGTCTGATATTAGCCCTCTTACCAGAAGTCATGTGAAGGTATTGCACTAATAGTTTAAATTGCATCTATATGGCAGAAGTTCATGTCTTCAGGCACTTGTTATTGAACTTGGTGGGGGGGGGGCTGAAAGTTGAAATGAGTTGGCTTGCACCGAAATGGACTACTTATTCTCCCATAGAAAAAATAATCAAACCTACCAACGATGTTATTAGTTTGACCAGAAACCCAAAACCTAACTATCCAGTCTAAAGCCCAAAGTATACTTCGCACATCAGCGTTGTGGAGCTCTCCGCACACATTATGCGTGATGTCAATTTCATCATAATCCAGTCCGGACCACGTGCCAGCCAGATTTTCTTGACTCGCAGATGCGGTCATTGTCTGTGCGTGCACCGGCCATTGATTCTACTAAAAGAGTGTAACAAAGAAGTTGTAGTGGGCATGCATCAAACGTGTTCGTTAGAAGAGTATACTCGCAAAGGCAACAAGGTCATGCAAAAACGAAGTATACCTGGGCCTTAACCCCTTACCCAAACCCTAACCATGATTTTAATTGGAAATAAACTTTGGTGTTTCACAGAAGAAAGAAAACATTGTGTTTGGATCGAGGGAAGCGTACAGGTTATTGACATCAGTCATAAATAAATAAGTATGGTAATCAGATTTGTTCTCAGACGTTTCCTATCTTATAAGAAAGTGTTGGATAGGAGGTTAGTTGAAATTTGATACATGTAATATATCAATTTAAAATTCTGTTTATTGATTGGTTGGTCCGATCCAAGTCATACAATATCTTAAGATTTCACCGTCTCGTACACAATAATACAAGTTGTGACGTGACTGTTTTAAAATGCCGTTGCTGTCAAATTGATTCAGAATGTTTAATATAATAAGTAAAATACAGTAAAAATCTGTAATATTTACCTACATATATTATTATATTTTGGCCAAACAAAGAACACATTAAAATCAGACATTTTAGACATTTACTATGTTGCTTAAGTTTTTTTTTATTGCCATCAAAATTATCGCTACTATATAATGAATAATCAATATATCGGCCAGCGCTGCTACTGAGAACCAAATATTTTTTTTCTGTCAGAGTTTGTCAAAACAGTCATGAGAAATGTGTTTTTTTTATTTGTATTTTTTTTTAATTTTTTTATAAACCTTCTTTTGCAAACACGTTTCTGTTTACGCCATGCAGACGGATCTCTAAAATAATGCAATATCATTGGTGGATTACGTGTTTCCTGTGAAATGTGTTCTTTCATCATCATATTCACTTAAACCATCACCATTAATCAAGAGCTCAGTCCCTCGATTTAATAAGACCATTTCAGTCCTTTCTCCTGTTCATATTAACAGAAGAATTTTTCCCTGAATTTTCCTTTCAGGAAAATCGTGATTCTGGAGAAAAAAGAGGAAGAGGCTTTTGGCTTTGAGATCCAGGTAAGAGGAATTCAAAAACTCAGTCACCATACATGGGCCTGTTTTATTTCAATTGATGAAAGGTGATGAATGTGGACTTATGTCTAAAAAAAGTGATGAATGACTGATGCAAAAGTTAATAAAAGGGATTTAGCATGTAGATGCGTGTGGGCTGTCTAGGATTAAATAAAAGCAAAGACCTTGGCTGAAGGATCTTTTCATTGTTAATTGTTTCTTTATTAACAAGACTATGTAGAAGGTCTCACTGTATAGTGATGGCACCTGTGTTTATTTGACCTTGTTTGAACAGAAACTGGTTAAAATAACTATTAGCAAAAGTGTATCCATTGTGAAGGCCTCCACACAAGTGGGCACGGTTTCAGCATGTCTTTTCAGATCCCTCAGTAGTTTTGGCAGAAACACAAATCTTTTATTTTTTTTTTATTTTATTTTTTTTGTCTGTTTGTCCTTCACAATGCTCTCATCAAAGCCTGGTTCCTGAACGTGGAACTGATTACAAACATTAATAGTTATTCAACCCACTTCACAGCAGTGTGTCATTCGTTATGAATGTACCAGATAGCTAGTTTATATTTAGTAATGTATAAGAGTTTGAATTCAGGATGGGGACCCCTCCTTTCCTGCCTTGTCCTCTAGTACAGGATATGATATCAAGTTTCTGTCATAAGAGAGGCAACACATCCAGAAATTAATTTATGTGATAGCGTGCTTTAGTCAAAAATGTTTTCAGAGTCCCCTGGCAGAGAGGATATGGCTGGCTGGCCGCTATGTAAATATGTATTTTCTTTGCATCTCCTCAGGTGCTAGTTACTTAATGTAAATGTTTTAACTGCATGGGAAGAGGAAGGAAGCAGATGATTCCAAACATTTTAAAACACGTTTGAAATGGTTAAAATGTCTGAAAAGTAAAACAAAAAATTGCAGGAATATGAGGATTATTGAACGATTGTTTTAGTGTTTAATGCAACAATTAATCATTAGCTCTTAACTGATTGTTCAGCTTGTGCCCAACTTAAAATTTGTATTAAACATGCTTACTAACAATAAAGAGGACAACAACAAAAAATACTTCAAAGACATTCACTGAATTAAAAAATACTTTTAAGTTTAATTCCGTAAAGAAATTCACTCCAAAAAATCCTATTGTTATCAAGTGTTTTTGTCTTAAAACAACTTAAAACAAGATACATTTACTTGAAGCAACATATATTATATAAGTTATTATATTTAGACTTGCTTTAAGAGAATTTATCTTAAAATATGTTTATTTTGTATAGAAGTGTATTTTTTCACTTGATTATACTTCTGCGAGTGCAGTAATATATACTTATATTCAAGATCTATTCTCTAAAAACAAGTCTAAATATCTTATATGCTGCTTCTTATACGTTTATATGCTGTAGGGTAGGGTCGCATGTGGTAACCTCCTCGTGGTCGCTATAATGTGGTTCTCGCTCTCAGTGGGGTGTGTGGTGAGTCTCCGTGGCATCCACGCATAAATAGCATGAAGCCTCCACACGCACTACATCTCCGTGGTAATGCACTCAATAAGTCACGTGATAAGATGCGTGGATTGACTGTCTCAGAGGCGGAGGCAACTGAGATTCGTCCTCCGCCACGACGAATTGCACATTCCAAATTACAGAGAACATTGGAGGAAAAAAAGTAAATAAATTGTAAAAAAATAATCTGCGTATTTAAGTCAACAAAACCAACCTCCCTACCTTAATCCTAAACCTAACTGAAAGTGTCATAAAAAGCAAATGTGAAATGAAAAACAGAATTGCTGAATCAACCATGTTAATTCGTGGTAGTTCTGACACTTTCGACTAGGGCTGCAACAACTAATCGATCAAATTGGTAATTATCCATAATCGACAATGAATTTCATATAAATAAGTTGGATATTTGTGGTAAGCACGAAGAAGCTCCATCAGTGACGTCACTTCACAGCCAAGTGAAAAATGTGTTGCATTATGAAACTTGTTTGAAAAACAAAATTGTCTCCAGCACATCCCTTACATTTTGCTGCTATTTTCTATGTTGTATAATGTAAACATGTTATGAATTCAAAATCGGCCACATATTTCACAAAACTGTTTGTTCTTTCAACAAGCGTGTCTCGGTTAAACTCTAATGACCATGGGAACACGTGCACCTGTGTCAATCAAACCGATCGCAATTGAGAAGGGGAACACAATCATTTTGACACTGTCCAACATCATACCACAATTTCTGTTTTAATGCAAATAATTGTGCAGTTTTCATGGATATCGGTTTCTAACTTCTAAGAAAATACAGAAAATAACATTTTTATTTATCCGCTTTATTAATCGTAGAAATAATCAAAGATAATTAGCAAAATAATCGTTAGTTGCAGCCCTAATTTTGAGTCACTTGTCAATTGCGAGTACTTCAGGACTTGTACCCCGGTTCCTTCCATCACAAGAGCAACACTCTATCATTTGAGCTACTGCATAATTTTTTTGCGTACGAACAAGCTTGTAAATGTAGTGTGTTATGTACTGCAAACCTTAAAATGTATCTCCTTACAAGTAATGCACTATATTAAGCGTTTTTTTTTTTTCATAAATAAATATATAATTTAGCATTGTGAGAGGAACATGGTAAAAAGTGTCTAATGAACTAATAATCTAGCATTTTACATGTGATTGTGTGAAAGTGAATAAAAGCTATTGTTGTTGTAGAGCCTCTAGTGTTCATTTCACCAGGAAACTCCTATGATTCATACCAAAACCGCATAAAATTAATTTAGCAAAAATATATGTGTTGTAATGTAATTCTATCCAACCAGGTTGAGTTTTTCATATCTCTAATAGGGGATGCCTTCTTCGTAATCCCTCATAGAGATTTCGAAAAACCTAAAAAAATTCCATTATGTATGTGCAGAATGATGTGTTTTCTTGCGACTGTCCCAGTGAAGAATGTCAGCTTGAGTTGAGTCAAATTCACCTTTCTGTATGACAGACTGAGGTTTAGGGGTGTCCTCAGCTGACACGGCTGTTAACCTCAACAATAGTTTTGAGTTTCAGTACAGGAAACAAGTATCAGCATCTGTCATCCTCAGTGCTGTCGTGATAAGGCATTCCTACGCATATCTCACACCAAAGATAATTTAATTCATTGTGAAAGTGTTTGAACATCATGAGTCTGAGAGCAACATGCCATAGCGAATCTCCATGGTGATAAAACATTGAGTGCCAGCAAACATTGTTTATGCTCCAATGCACATCAGTAAACTACGCAAAGAGTAGTGATGCTTATTTGAATATGCACATGTTGCTGAATCAAAGTACCACTGATACCATAGGCACCAAAATGCAAACAACCCTACCAAATGATTTCCCATAGAATAAAGGCTCCAGTATATCAGTTGATCTTTGTACAATGTGTCCGACGCAACATGAGCTACTGATCACAATTAAGGCGGAAACTAAAGCCGGAAACTAAAGCCTGTGTTTTCCATATTTAAGTGTCACTGATAATCTGATGGAGTCCTTTTTACTGCTTTGTTTTACTTCTTTCTCTTGCTCTGTGGTGGTGCATCACTTTCTCGGGCTTGAGTATTTGCTCTGAAATATCTCACACTACTATGAGACAACACCGCTCAAACTCATTCACACAGTTCACATGGATATCAGACTGCAAGTCATTTGCAGTAGACTTGAGGCATTTTATCGCAGAGTGGCTAAACAGTACAGCAGTGGTTCTTAACTGGTTTTGCTTCAGGACCCAGATTTTCTATTGGACCTCAAGTAGCAACCCATATATTAACTGGGAATAAAACTTTGTCCATAATTTGTCCATACGTTTTGGAGGTCCAGACTTCAAAGCCCTTCATGTACTTGCCCTTATATTTACAGTGCAATGCCATATATTAGGTCAATGTAGTGCATAATTTAAAAAAAAAAAAAAAAAATAGGCATTATAAAAATACTTTTTAATATTTTATTAAAAATAATCTCTTAAACACATTTTGAAAAGTTAACTACTACTTTTGAAAAACCCTTTATTTTGCTGCATAACTTCATGTTGCTCTGCAGTGCTGTTAACATGTTGGGGCTGTCTAGCTGTTTGCAAGGTTTGACTTCCTCCATAGTGCTCTAAACTAGACAGTTCTGACTAGAATTCAAATGGGTTGCATCAGTTTTGTCGTGTGCACCGCGATATCAAGGAAAGCCTAGTTTATGTGTGTGCCCCAGACATTAGATTGGAGCAGATCATTGATGGTTCCGTGTTCCGTGGTGGTTCACTTACTCGTGAAACAAGGCTTTAGTCACACAAATGTTACGCAGCAGATGAGGAGCATATTTAATACGCATAAAGTGACGAATGTCAGAATTGGAGTCTTGTGGCTTTTAGTCCATGTGTATTAACTTTTGAAGCCATCTACTAGCCATCTATTATATTTATAAAAATGTATAAAATGAACCTTTAGCAGATATACACATTTAAAATCTACAGTCACTCTCTTTTGGGAAAACTGACCAAAAATGGCATATTGATGACTTTAATTACACAGTGTGGACCATTCGAATGCTCTCTAAAATGGCAATTTCCCTCACACTAATATTAACTGCAACCAATGTGCAAATAGCAAATTATGATTCATCCAACTAAAGGCTTATTGACTTATATAATCCAAAATTCCTGTTTCAATCGGGAATACATCGTCAACACAGGAAAATTACCATCAAATGATCTAAAGGAGTCTTTATTTATTTTCTTAATCCAGGTCTCTAGTCTTATTGTGAACTACTCAACGGTGCACTATTTAATAAAAATAAATAAAAAAAGAAAGTTTGTTTTTGTTATCTGTCATCAAATTGTAATTACTTGCTCCAGCTCTATCATAACTTTCCTTTTCAGTTGATGTCAACAAACCCTCTTATTTTGCCCTCCCTCCAGTCACCTGTCATATAGAAATCACTTTTCACTATCCAATCAATTCCAACTGAATAAATTAATGCCCACTCTCCCATATTTTTTTTTCCTTTTTTTTTTTCCTTCTCCCCTCTTCCTCATGTATTATATTGTTTTAGTAGCCTTTTTCCAGAGATTATTTTAATTACATTTTTTTGGTCAAGTGAACCTTGTAGACAGTTCAATAACAACAAAACCCCGGAGTTCCAAATGGCCCAGTTTCGTTTTGGCTTGTTGATCAAGGAAGTTTTGCATGTGACCAAACCACCTGGAGCTATCGATCATGTTTGGCTTCTTTCAAGCCATTTGGTCTGTCAGTCAGTCTTTGTGAACGGAGCATGTCAACATTCATGTCATTGAGCACATTGTAGCGTCAAGACCGCACAGTACACCGGCCACTGTAGAAACACTATCAAACCTGATTTAGCAATGCTCTGTTGAACAATAAGCCTCAGCTTTCTGTGAGAGATGGCAAAAAGACACCTTTGTTTGTGTGACTAATTTTGTTTGATTCTGATTGCATATCTAAAAATATCTTTACTCTCTGCACGAGACAGCCCTGTTTACCATCTGCTTTTGTATCTACAGACATACGGGCTGCATAACCAGAGTGAGAACTCAGTGGAGATGTGCACCTTTGTTTGCAAAGTCCACAAAGACAGTCCTGCCCAGCTCGCAGGCCTAAAAGTTGGTAAGTGTGCTCACATTAACACCACAGTTATGTTCGCTTTTTTCAGTCCTACTCTAAATTGGCATTTGACATGGAGGCAAAAATATTTAGAGTGGTCCTTAAGGTCACACAGCGAATATGTTTGCATTTACATTTATGCATTTGTCAGATGCTTTTATCCAAAGCGGTGTACAGTGAATTCAATGTGTACATTTTATCTGTGTGTTTCCTGGGAATCGAACGCTTGTCCTTTTGGTCACAACACTTGACCTACCATTTGAGCAACAGGAACTGAGCAGATCAAATTCCTTCATCCACCTCTTGAATATCCTGTTTTGTTGTAAAATATGTTGCCTTCACGGGAGTAATATTTCAGGAGACCAACTGTCATTCTCATTTGGATATCTTATCTGTCAACACCAGAACAGTTGAGTGGCAACCTCTTGTTTAAGGAAGAGCAAATATGACCGTGTGCCTACCTGTTTTTCAACCCAGGAACACTGTAGATACGATTTCACTCTTACTGTAAAACATACTGTTTTTTGTTTTGTTTTTTTCCTCAAACTTTTTCTCTTTTTATATATATATATATATATATATATATATTACACACACACACACACACGTGTGTGTTATACAACATATCTATTACAATAGAACATATTATATACACATACACACACGTGTGTTATAAAACATATCTATAATAATAGAACATATTATACACACATACATACGGAGCCCCCGAAGTGACCTGTGCAAAAAAAAAAATCTAAGAGACTTTCTCTTAGCTCGAAGTTTCTCGTACGCACGCTGATGGTTTCTCATGGCACAAGACGCTGAAAGTTTCTCAGCGCAAGCACGCCGAAAGTCTCTTAGATTTTTTTTTTGCACAGGTCACTCGGGGCTCCGATATACACGTGTGTGTTATACAACATATCTATAACAATAGAACATATTATATACACATACACACACGTGTGTGTTATACAACATATCTATAACAATAGAACATATTATATACACATACACACATGTGTGTGTTATACAACATATCTATAACAATAGAACATATTATATATACACACACACACACACACACGTGTGTGTTATACATACATATATATATATATATATATATATATATACACACACACTCACCTAAAGGATTATTAGGAACACCTGTTCAATTTCTCATTAATGCAATTATCTAATCAACCAATCACATGGCAGTTGCTTCAATGCATTTAGGGGTGTGGTGCTGGTCAAGACAATCTCCTGAACTCCAAACTGAATGTCAGAATGGGAAAGAAAGGTGATTTAAGCAATTTTGAGCGTGGCATGGTTGTTGGTGCCAGACGGGCCGGTCTGAGTATTTCACAATCTGCTCAGTTACTGGGATTTTCACGCACAACCATTTCTAGGGTTTACAAAGAATGGTGTGAAAAGGAAAAAACATCCAGTATGCGGCAGTCCTGTGGGCTGAAAATGCCTTGTTGATGCTAGAGGTCAGAGGAGAATGGGCCGACTGATTCAAGCTGATAGAAGAGCAACTTTGCCTGAAATAACCACTCGTTACAACCGAGGTATGCAGCAAAGCATTTGTGAAGCCACAACACGCACAACCTTGAGGCGGATGGGCTACAACAGCAGAAGACCCCACTGGGTACCACTCATCTCCACTACAAATAGGAAAAAGAGGCTACAATTTACAAGAGCTCACCAAAATTGGACAGTTGAAGACTGGAAAAATGTTGCCTGGTCTGATGAATCTCGATTTCTGTTGAGACATTCAGATGGTAGAGTCAGAATTTGGCGTAAACAGAATGAGAACATGGATCCATCATGCCTTGTTACCACTGTGCAGGCTGGTGGTGGTGGTGTAATGGTGTGGGGGATGTTTTCTTGGCACACTTTAGGCCCCTTAGTGCCAATTGGGCATCGTTTAAATGCCACGGCCTACCTGAGCATTGTTTCTGACCATGTCCATCCCTTTATGGCCACCATGTACCCATCCTCTGATGGCTACTTCCAGCAGGATAATGCACCATGTCACAAAGCTCAAATCATTTCAAATTGGTTTCTTGAACATGACAATGAGTTCACTGTACTAAAATGGCCCCCACAGTCACCAGATCTCAACCCAATAGAGCATCTTTGGGATGTGGTGGAACGGGAGCTTCGTGCCCTGGATGTGCATCCCACAAATCTCCATCAACTGCAAGATGCTCTCCTATCAATATGGGCCAACATTTCTAAAGAATGCTTTCAGCACCTTGTTGAATCAATGCCACGTAGAATTAAGGCAGTTCTGAAGGCGAAAGGGGGTCAAACACAGTATTAGTATGGTGTTCCTAATAATCCTTTAGGTGAGTGTGTGTGTGTGTGTGTGTGTGTGTATGTATGTATGTGTGTATGTGTATATATATATATATATATATATGTATATGTATATGTATATACACACATATACACACACACTTGGAGGATTCTGTTTACCAAAGAGTATTGGAAGCACATTTGCAGGGGCGGGGGTTAGACTGTACACTCATCAATATGTAATGCAACAATTCCTTTTCACCTCAGAGAGTTATGGGTTTTCTTGTCTTTGAGAGACCGGCCAACAAAGACAATAGTGCAAAGCATGCAAGGAATGTATGCAGTGAAACCAGCAGACACGCAAAGTAGCTCCGAGTAGGAGTTCCTTTTTACTACTGATCTGACCTCAGTTTTTCTATGAATGGTAATTGTTATGTTGAGGACCAACTGATCCCAGGACAGGGCAACAGGGTATTGGATGCAGAATTGTTTGTTCTCTAAGAGCTAGCTGAAAAGAATGCAGATTCTGCACATTCAATTTCCACCAAGTGTTAATCTGGAAAACTAAAAATATGGCATTGCATGTCAAAGACACTGTCAATAGAAAAACAAAACATACTGATATGTTGTATAACACCCACATATACATATGTTTTATATATATATATATATATATATATAAATTCCCATAATGGAGACAATTTTTTTGAATTGTAGATAAACTATTCCAAATGATTTTCAGCTGTTATTTGATTACTGACCAAGAAATATTGCTGAATCTAGAATGATTTATTCTTCATTTTACATCATGACATTTTTTTCCCCACTGATAACACAGGCAAGTCTTAAGACTGTTTGTTTTCAGGTTTAAATGGTGGTAGTCAGTGTCAGTACTCAATGAGCTACCCAGCCCCCCATGTGTGATCTGTTCTTAATTTGATGCACTTCTTTTGTAGGGGACACAATTTCCAGTGTAAACGACACTCCAGTGGAAGGGTTTCGCCATAAACAATTCGTTGAACTCATTAAATCATCAGGCAACAATATTAAGTAAGTGGACATCGCATATCCCCAAAGCAGCCTTCTTGGGTAAATAAAAATGACTTTTCTGATCTTTTTAAAAAAGCATAGAGAATTAGATCAGCTATTACTTTACTGGAACCACACTCTCTCCTTCCCCTTAATTCCTGTTTTATTAGAAGATAAAAGACCTGCCTAAATTAAACTCTATTTTATAAAGTGTGGAGACAATTGAATGTGAACCACATGAATGGCGTGCAGTTCATGCCTTCACTCTCCACAGCATTTAACACAATTATTTCCACTTTCATAGCATGGGCTTATTTAGTAAATGAGCGTTTACAATGGTCCAAAAAAAAAAAAAAGGTTCCCTTATCCACATCACTAACGCTGCACATGAAATCGTATACATCTGGGGGTGAGGAGAGTTTTGTTTTACCACCACCAAGCTCAAATTCAGATGTTTGTGGTCTGAAGTCTGACGTTTTAAACAGTGCTTTTTTTTAATTGTTGTAGGTTTGTCACTTTTGATGCTCTTGGTAGAGTAGTTTGAATTGTTAAAGATGTGCAATAATACTACACAATGTAGGAAGTGACTTTGTCATGCAACACTGTGTTTGCTCTCGTGTCTAGGTTAGAAACTGTGTATAATGACTCTATAAGAAAAGCGGAATTGGAAGCCCGACTCCAGTATCTAAAAGTAAGTGTATGCAAATCACACACACACACACACACACACACACACACACTGACATGCGCATCAAGCAGCACAGTGTCTCGTATATAGCGATGTTTACTAGTGTTGTAATGTAAGACAAGATTTAACCCATCTGCCCCAGTCTAGCACTGAACTGTAGCACTGACCACACCTGTTTCCTCTCTCTCTATCTCTCTCTCTCTCTCTCTCTCTCTCTCTCTCCACACCTGTTGCAATGGCAGTCCAGTCTTTATCTCTTATATACCACAATACAGCTAATGTAGCGCAGTCAAAGAAGACCCATTTTTACATTCCTGAAGTCATTCTTGCTTTTAGAGCGACAGCAAAATGAGAAGTCAGGTTTGTGATGATTGCCAAAGCACATGCATCATCAGCTTGTGCATGACCGATGTCTATTTTAAATTAAACTTTGAAAAACGGTATCATTTTTGATAGTCACTGCTGTGGTTTTTAACACTTGCTAAAAAGATTCCTTTAATGATTGCGCATGCATTTATTTAGGGTACATGTTATCCAAATTTGCTCATGCTCATTTGACAGTCCGCTCTTTTGAATTTGGCGTTGTATGCAAGTCGTGCACCACTCTCTTCATAAATGTTTTAAATATTAAATGAGCTGATGATTTAACTATGCAAGTACAGAGGGTAAATCAGCAGTGCTTAATTGAAAAATCTAAACTTTATTACATATTGATATTCTACAAACTTTGTTAGGGTTTTTTCAAAATCCCTAAACCAAGTACAACATTTCTAACACTAACTCCTCCTAGAGCTTTCAAGCTACAGCCAGCAAACTTTGCACAGACTGGAATAGTGTGCTATGTCTTCTAATTGATCGGATTTATAGTTTTCACACAGCGGGCAATCATTACATTAACAGAATATTCAAATGGGCCAATGGAATGCTCGTTCAATTCAAACTCCAACTGTCAAAAATTCTAACGGAAATAAACCCACCAGTCTCTCTCTCTCTCTCTCTCTCTCTCTCTCTCTCTGTTTTCTCTCTCTCTTTTGAATTATTGTCGATCTCTTTGCTTTGAGCCTTTTACTCAACTGAGTTGAGTCTGACTACTTTGACCGCACACTTCCCTGTTCTGTGTGATAATGGAAAAAGTAGTGTGAAAACACCAGCTGATTGACACTTAAAAATAATATTTTTGTATATTTCTCTCCCTTCCTCAGCAAACCCTTCATGAGAAATGGGATGAATACAGATCTCTAATGGTGCAAGAGCAGAGACTTGTACATGGTAAGTCTGTCGTTTGCTTTTATGGGGCATGTGAGTATTTACACTATGCGCAATGAGGTTTTTTAATAATGTTTAAAAGGTTGAAAATGAAATGTGCAGCCTGACCGTTGAGCACTTTCTGTATCAAATAAAGCACTTCCTGTGTGTTGAGGGTTGTTACAGACTGTACACAGAGTGTGATAAAAAGAGAGCAATGAGAAACATGTTTAGAAGCAGATGATGGTTTGCTTAAAGTTCAAAGTAAAACCTAAGCTTACAAACACAAGATTAAATACTTTTAAATACCCTGTATGAACCCATGAAATCAACATTGGAGTTTTGTGGCCTTTTGACCATGTCTGTTAGCAAAAAGTTAACAAAGTTTAAAAAGAAATTTTCAATTTACAGTCTTTTGCTTCCAGGAAAAAGATGCAAAAATTGACGACTCATGTTGCACTCACGGTCCTTGTTCAATCAAATGCTCTCTAGAATGAGAATATTCCTCCCCTTAATATAACTAGCAATAGCAAATCATGGTTCACGGCTGTGACGTAAAACGAAAGTAAAAAAACAGGCCTTTTGTTATCTGTGCATTCATCATGTCGGAATTACCGTAATTACAAGATTCTGACTTGTAAAAACTGTTCACATTCATAAAACCATAATTATAAACTGTACACTTGAAATTCTATGAAAGCGCTGACTTGACAGTCGTAACGTAAAGAGCCAACATGGCAGCAGCCTCAACAGTCAAACATTTCTGTCTAATACTATATATGCTATTTTATTACCATTTTAAAGGGGAAGTTCAGCAAAATCTTTTTAATTCTCATTTACTGGCCCTCATGCCATCCCAGATGTGTATGACTTACTTTCTTCTGCAGAACACAAATTACGATTTTAAGAAAAAAATGTCAGCTCACCAAAAACAAGAAGAAGAATGTAAAAGTGTTTCTCACCCACACCTATCATATCGCTTCTGAAGACTCCAGTGGTTAAATCATTATCTTGTGGATTACTTTTATGCTGCCTTATGTGATTTTTGGAGCTTCAAAACTTTGGCACCCATTCACTTGCAGTGTATGGACCAAAAGAGCTGACAAATTCTTCTAAAAAATAATTTGGTTCAGCTGATGGAAAAAGTCACACATCTGGGATGGCATAAAAGTGAGTAAATGATGAGAAAATTAAAATATTTGGGTGAACTATCCCTTTAAGTGAACGCACCATATATCCTGCCCCAACATTGTTTCAATTGGACATACGTCAACAATGGAAAGAAAATTCTTGTTAAGTGTTTAAACACTCAATGTACCTAATAAAGGACTTATAAACCAAATAATATTCTTTAAAACATTTCAGAGGTTTTTGCTTCATTTAAATGGCACTGTTCTTTTCTCTATTTCAGGCATCGTCATGAGTGACGTGGCAGTGTACGAGTCTCTGGAGTCTGCCGGTGTGTATGGCAGTCTGGGCGCTCCGAGTCCTGCGGCCCTGCGTGCATTATGCGGCACAGGCAGCACAAGCAGCAGCATCAGCCATCTGAGTGCCGCCACGACTGAAGACGACCCGTTCTATCAGACCTGCATCTTCCAGGGTGACCGCATCAACAACGGCAGCAACAGTGCCAGCAATGATGAGCTAGAAGCAGATCAAGAGAAGAGTCAAGGTGGTCATCAACAGCTCATCCGTCCCGCCAGTGAGCTTTTTGCTTCAGCTAAGACCACGCTGACTCGTAGTTCCAGTACGCGCAGCTATCTGAGGGGCCCCGCGACATCGTCGTCTTCAATGCCGAACGGAGAGAAGCAGCAGTCTGGTGGATTTAGCACACTGCAAAGTAAACCCAAACAGATGAGCTTTAGACGAAAACTGTTGAAGTACATTCCTGGACTAAATCGACCCCTGGAGGAAGAGGAAAGCAAGCTCTGAGAGAACGGAGATTCAGAGACTCATTTACCCAATGACTAGAAATGTATCCAAAACCATACAAATTTAAGACCAAAATTGGAGGCCTAGATAAACCAAAGAATCCAGTGACATCAAAGCGAGACTCGCATAAGATAAATCAGGCTTTAAATCAACAATAGTGTTTGTTTTCTTTTTTTTGTTAGTTTGTTTTTGTAAAAGAATCCAGTGACATCAAAGTAATACTCTGCAAAAGATGAATCAGGCGTTAAGTCAATAATAGTGTTTTTCTGGGTTTTAGTTTTTTGTGAAAGAATCCAGTGATATCAAAGTGATACTCCCAAGATGAATCGGTTTAAAGTCAATAATGTAGTGTTTTGTATTTTTATTACATTTTTTCCCCATTCAACCCAGATTAGATCATGTCCATCTTGGAATCAATGTTAATTTGCAGGAGTGTTCAATTCTAGAAATTGGCTTGGAGAAATGTTGAAAAAAGTGTCTATGGCTTTGAAGTTTTCTTGTGTCATTCAGTTCTAACGTTCAGTTTGGTTGGAATTTTAAGTTCTTGCTTTTGAAATACAAATACAAAACACACAATCAAAAGATGTCCTGAAATATTTGGTATAATATTATTTTATATTATGTATACGCTTCAAGTTTGTCTAAAATAATGAGAGATTGTTTAAAATATTATAAATAATATAACCATTATTGACAAACAAATTGTCTTTAATGCCACTGGGGACAAAAAAAACAACAATCAATGTGTCTTAATATCTTCATTCCACAAACATTTGTTAACATTGTCTAACAAATGTATTTCCTTGTGCACTGTTTGCATAAAACAAGTTAATGTTTGTAAATGTGTTTAGTCATGTTTAAATTATTTATTTAATTTGTTTTCTCTGTTTTTGTGAAGTACTGTTTTTTATTTTTCCATTATTTGTTAAGATGTACAAAATGAAGGATTTTTTTATTTGATCGTTTATATGTGAAATTAGTAAATAATTTGGTCCCGAAGGATATTTAATGAGTGCCTATTTGGCATGTCTGCATAAGTTACTTTTCTATTTTTGGAAATATAGACTGAAAATAAAAGGATGTTATTTGTTTTTCCTCATTTGTTTTTGTTCTTTGTTGAATTTTATACTACTGCCGTTCAGGTTGCCTGTACAGAAGGGCACCTCACACTAAATTCCCTGACATTGAAGCATAAGTGCTCTTATTGTGCAAATAAATATTTTGATTTCTTTCAAAAATATTTTTCTTCGCACTTATTATACAGACTGCTCAAAAGGCTACACCCTGATGTGCTTTCATAACATTGTTCAAAAACAACATCTTCCTGTTGGTGGGTGGGTGTTTTGTAGTATGAAGGAGTTTGTTACATTCCTGAGAATGAGAAACCTTCAATGTTTTCGATTGAATTCATTGTAGGTAATGCTTGGATCATTTGTTTTTACATTGTTTTTACACCCCCAGGATTCCAAGCCCCCAACCCTCGATTCTCTTCATTTAGGTTAGAGCTGAAGCCTTGCCCTCTGCCCGCATGCACAAACACATTCCCCCATGGCGCACTGACCAGACCCAAACAGCATCATGACCTCTGTGTAGCGCCTGACCTTTCAGGTCAAACAATACTCCCCCTTCTCTTTTATTTCCGACTCTTTACGTCATTTCCCTTTTGTCTGCCTTTTCAGTTGGTGCCCGTTACGTCAGAGCCTCTTTGGAAATCCACTGGTGTCTGTACTGCTTTGCTCTCTCTGTCTTGATTAGCTATTGTTTTGCACCTGTCTCTTGATTGACAAAGATGGGTATGTGGTCAGATTTAAGCTGAAGATGTAATTGGGTTTTTAAACAGATTTTAAATGCTAAAGCCATTTCAATTCAGGATCGTATAAAGTATGAATGCATAATTAGGAGACCCAAAGTAAAGTCATGAATGGGCCTTTTAATGGTTTGATAGAACAATGGGCTGACAGTGGGCTATGAGGTGATTAGCACAGTTGAAGAGATGGGAGCTTGGCAGAGAAGGAAACACTATCGTTTGTTCATATGCATATTTATCTTATTAGTTGTTCTTAGTAGCTCAAACATTGCTAATAGGGGTTTGTTCTAAACCCCTAATGCTTTTTTGGTTTTATACTTCTGCACCATTTGTGCTAAGGACATAAACGATACCTAAAAATTTGAAGCTTGTTGTTAAGAGGTGTTCTATTACTTTCCTAAGGGATCTGACTGGAGATTTTTTTCCTTGAGAAAAAAAGTCCATAGACTTACACTGAAGGAAGGACCTGAGCTATACAGAGGGACCAGAACATCACAGGGGGTGACTTGGGGGTGGGCTTGATTTGAGTGACTTACAAATTAGGAACATAAGCAAATTGTCATGCAAAAGTAAACAATATCCTCAGTATCGCTCTGCCAATTTCTCAAAGTGTCTGAAGTAGTATAGATGATAGCATTTTTTTATTGTTAAATATTAAGTGCATTTAGTGTGAATTGGTTAAGTGCTCACAGAACAAATGGGTTTTCTGCTGGATTTTGATGTTGAGATTGTATCAGCAGATCGTGTGGAGATTTGAATGTCATTCAACCACAGAGGAACAGAGAAAGTAATGATGTGTGCCTCTTGGTGATAGGACCACCAGCTGCTGCTCGTTCAATGGCCGCATAGTGTGAGTTGGGACGTAGACCTGGAGGAGTGAATTGACATAAAAGGGTGCTGTTCCAGTGGCTGTCCTGAAGGCCAGAGTCAAAGCCTTGAATTTGATGCAGACAGCTACTGGTAGCCAGTGAAGTGAAATCAAGAGTGGTGTGAAGAAGGCCCTCTTTGGCTGACTGAAGACCAGATGTGCTGCTGCATTCTGAACTATTTGCAGTGGCTTAATCTTGCTAGCTGTGAAGCTGGCCATCAGAACATTACAGTAGTCCGGTCTTGAAATGACCAAGAGCTTTGTAGCATAATCAGACAGAAAAGGTCTTGATGTTGTAAAGACTGGGCGGTTGATGAGATGTTTGCACTGAAGTTAAGTTGGTCATCCACCACAGCTCTCATGTTCCAGGCTGTCCTGGTTGGCATTAGTGTAGTTGAACCAAAATTAATAGAGAGGTTGTGGTCAACAAGACAGGTTGGCTGGGATCACGAGGAGTTCAGTCTTGACAAGGTTGAGCTGAAGGTACCAGTCCATCATTCAGGCCGAGATTTGAGAGAGGCAGGCAGAGAAATGAGCTGAGATGGTGGGGTCGTCAGGCTGGAATTACGGGTATAGCTGCGTGTCATCTGCATAGCAGTGGTATGAAAAACCATGTGCCTTAAGGATCGGTCCAAGTGATGTAGTGTGGATCGAGAAGAGGGGGGTCCAAGCACCAGTGGTCAGCTGGTGTGGCTTGGACACCTCTCCTGTCCAGGTGATGCTAAAATCAACTTAGAACCCCTTAGCAACCACATAGCTATGTCCTGGGAACCACTGGAACATCCCAGCAAACACATAGCAACATGTTAAAGTGCATGTAGAATGCCTTAGCAACTTCATAGCTATGCCCTGGCAACCACGCCCAAGCAAATGCATAGTAACATGGACAAATCCACTTGGAATGCCTTAACGACTGCATAGATACGCCCTGGCATCCACTCAGAACACTTCAGCAAATGCTTTGCAACATGGAAAAATTTACTTGGAACACCTTAGCAGCAGCAGAGCTATGCCCTAGCAACCACTTAGAACACACCAGCAATTGCATAACAACCCAGATAGCAAGCACATTTGCACAAATTCCGGCACAAAGTGCAGCACTGTCAACACACTCAAAGCCGACGGTGAACACCTTTTCTTTTTACAATAAATCTACACTTTAACTTTCACATCTGAAAATCACACGTGAAGCCTGTTTACTTTTATATCTGAAAGTGAAAGTTAAAGTGGATACTTAGAGTAAAAAAGGACTTAAATATTGTTCTGTTTCTCACCCATACCTATTATATTGCTTCTAAAGACATGGATTTAAACTCTGGAGACTTTTGGATTACTTCTATGTTTCCTTTATGTGATTTTTGGAGCTACAATGGCCTGATCACCATTCACTTGCATTGTATGGACCTATAGAGCTGAGATATTCTTCTAAAAATCATTGTTTGTGTTCAGCAGAAGAAAGTCATACACATCTGGGATGGCATGAAGGTGAGTAAATGATGAGAGAATTTTCATTTTGGGGTGAACTAGGCCTTTAAACTGTTTTGAACTCATGAACTTCAACAAAAATAAATTAAACTAAAACAATTAAACTGTTTGTTGTCTATATGTGGGTCAGATCAGGGCCAGAGGACCCAGGTGTATACTGGGCCAGAACTAAGTCAAGTATGTGGCCCAGAAAGTGAGTCAGCTTCACGGATGGAGTTGGTAAGGTCATTCCACCAACGTGGTATGATGAAGCCGAAAGTCCGGGAAAGTCTTTTGGTGCCTCTTTGTGTTGGTACAACAAGGCTTCTAGTGGGCATGTAGCTCTGCAGAAAGGATTTTAGGTATGCTGGAGCAGACCCAGTGACTGTTCTGTATGCCAGCACTAGAGCCTTGAACTTGATAAGTACATCAACTGGAAGCCAGTGAAGAGAGACAAAGAGTGGTGTAACATGTGCTCTCTTTGGTTCATTAAAGACCAGACGTGCTGCTGCATTCTGGATTATTTGCAGGGGTCTAATAGCACATGCAGGGAGGCCTGCAATGTGAGTGTTACAGTAGTCCAGTCTAGTTATGACAAGTGACTGAACAAGAAGTTGTGTGGCATGTTCAGATAGGAAGGGTCTTATCTTCCTGATATTGTAGAGTGTAAATCTACATGATCTTGCAGTCTTTGAGATGTGACTAAAAAGCTGTTTCAAAAGTACAGCCACAAGACGTAAACAATATGCATGTTAACATGATTTTAGCATGATATAATTGCTTATTATCCTTTTCTGCTATACCCAATTTTACCACTTCGTTGCCATGACGATTCAGTGTCAATAAACCCTAAAGTGACTGTGAAAATGACGATTTAAACAACTTTACAGCTCAAATACATACGGTATAACTGAAGAATTAACGTAAGTGGTTTTTTTTTTTATTATAAGCTTCACATTTCTGCCTTTAAACCTTCCAAAATTTGGCCATGTGCACTTTCATTGTAAGTGCATCACTGTGACCTTGATTTTTGCTTCTTTTTTTTTAAAGAAAAGGAGGGATGATTCCAAAAATGTTTTTGTGGTAATCAACATTATGCCACAAATGCTGTTAGAATATTCCTTTAAGTCCACTTAGAATGCCTTAGCAACTGCATAGCTATGCCCTGGCAACTAACAAGCAGTGGCCGATTTGTAAAAATTCAAGGGGGATGGTGTTGTCAAACTTTTTTTTTTCTTTGCACCTTGAAAACAGTTTTTCTCAGGGTTACACCACATGACCTGAACAAAATGTGCCTTTTAAAATTAATTTTTATTTTTTTAATTTTTTTTACTTCATGCTCAGTCTTGAGGGTCTCAAGGGGTCCTCTCTGTTTTATAGTTTGTATGGTCAACATAAACACAAATATGTGTTGGTTACACCACATGACTTTGATTTGGTGGATAAAAGTGTTTTAAATGAATCATATTTTAAAACAATTGTTTCACTGCTTTTTTTTTTTCTTTAAGAAATTGAAACAAAAGATTATTCTGCAGTAGTCATGCCAACGTTTTTTCCCTCGGGAATTTCAACTTTTAATGAGACTTTGACCTTTTTTTTTTTTTTTCTTTTTTTTGGACACCACATGACATATTTATTTTAATCCCCAGAAAAATGTCAATATTACTTCAAACTCAGAAATTGAAAATATGCTCATCTTAAAAAAGGTGCATCAAGTAAATGTTTAGTGTGAATTGCATTTGTATGTATTTTTTACACATGGCCATAATATGCATGCACCTGTTACCCTCTGAGATAGTGTTTTATGATGCATTTTGTGAAAATGATCCTCATTATGATCATGAAACAGGTTTGTTCTAGATCGTTCCCTCAGTCACACACGCATTGTTTCTGCTCCAGTAACCGAGAATTAATAACAGAAGTTTGAGCTGTTAAAGGATGCTTAAACAGTGTTGTAAAAAGTTGTTCTACACACAAAAGCGTTTTAGGTGACACATGGGTGAAATCCTGAAAATTATCATAGCAATATCTTAACTTCTGTCCTCTTCTTTTTGAAGAGAGACTAAATATTTCCTCTAATTGTTTTCTTGGCCATTTTTGAAAGTCCGCAAAACATTTGAAAAATTGCATTACCTTCAGTGGCATAAGTTTCATGTGAATACTAACAAGGACAAGTCAACCCATCATCGCTAAAGTACTAACAGTTACTTATATTTTGTATTTTAAATACGTAATCCCGTTACATGTATTCTGTTACTCCCCAACCCTGAAATCTGGCAAAGTCAAACGTGTCAAAATCTAATTCTGATTGTCTAGTCCTCAATAAAAAGTTAAAGAAAGTCTGTAATTTATCAAATGTAGATAATTCAATATTTTTCTTGCATGAACAGTTCTAAGTAATACATGACACAGTTTATATAAAGGGGATGGTAAGGGGGAGATGGTGGTTTTACAAGAGGGATTGCATTCCCTTGCATCCCACTCAACTCGAGCCCTGCTAAAAACACCCCAGAAAATGCAGAGCAACATGCAAAAAAATCCACTTAGAAAACTAAGCAATCGTATAGCTACACTTTGCCATGGCAACCACTCAGAACACCTCAGCAAACTTATAGCAACCTGCTAAAATCCATTTAGAATTAACAACCACATAGCAATGCCCAAGCAACCATTCAAAACACTCCTGCACTGTAGCGGCGAGGTTTGCACAGACGAGTACCACTAACTTTTATTTCATAAAATGAAAAGATCTAGTATATAGTATAGATTGTTTTTGATCGTTTCATTCTTTATTTAACCTATATTTAAAATAAATATATACAATAATGTACGAATATTTGGTAACACTTATAATAATGTTCTATTTTTTAACATTAGTCAATATATTAGGCACAATAAAATACGTTTTTAACAGCATTTATTATTCTTAGCTAATGCTAATTGATATAAAATGTGATTGTTCATTGTTAGTTTGCGTTGGTTCATAATGCATTAATGAATGTTAACATATACAACTTTTAATTCTAAAAATGTATTAGCATATGTTAAAACTACCATTAACCAAGATTAATGAGTGCTGAGAAAGGTCATTGTTCATGTTACCTAATGTAATTGACTAATGTTAATGAATCCAATCTTATAGTAAAGTGTTACCGAACGATCCATGAGTGCAGTTTTATGTTGTATGTTGCAAAGGAAGTTAAAATAATATATGTGGCATCTTCGTATGCTGTCACACAGTGCATGTGTATGCTGTATATGTGTGTGAGTGAGTTTAGATACACAAGTCACAAGTCACAGGATGTGGCAGAGAGATTGTGCAGGAAACGCATCACAATGCTGTGTTACCTAGTTAAAATAGACTGTACGTGCCAACTGTACTTTCCATAGTAAGAAAGGTGTTTGTCTTATCTGTCCTGTGTGAAGGGGATTCACAGGAAGTTATTTGCATAATGTTTCTAGATAAATGAAATTGAAGAATAAAGGCGATTTCCAATCCTCTTGAAAAATTCCCTTTAATGATTTTATAGTATGTAAGAGGAATGCAGCATTGTAATATTCTTTTTTCAGTTAACCAATCAAAGATGTCTTGTTGAGTTCTTGAGATCTTGCATTTAGAATTTAATGAAGGTGAATAGTATCTTTCTAAAATACAGATATTCTTTGAGCTCTACAAACTCGTAACAAAACTGAGAAACCCAGACAGTGTCAAGTGAATAACTGGTGAATGAAAAAGTGAGTGCAAATGGTGCATTGCTAACACTACATTATCAGTTTGTAAAAGTGGGAATGTATACATCTGTAAAATGCATTAATCCCATTAACCTGCATATAGAGTTGAGGTCCTCTGCCATGCTTCAGGGCTCTAAAACAAAACAAAGCACTTTTCTAAATGCTACCCAACGTCTACAGCGCCTCACTCTTTCCATATACACACTGAGTGTAGTACTTTCAGCATATTGCGCTGTCGAGACAATATTCCTTCTGTCTACAGGGCTTAATATGACTTTGCCTGGCATAGCAGGTGAGTAAATAATGGCCTCATATCAAGTTGACATATTCAAAACATCTATGCCACTTTGTTTTTTATGCTCATAGAAAATATACCATCTATGTTGTAAAGGCTAATGTGGCTTCTCATGTAATATTGGAAAATTGCAATTAATTCTCATCCATTGGCAAGCTATATTCAAAAAACTATCGACAGCTGCTGTTATAGTCACTTCACTCACACTAACAATTATAATGAAAATTGTTTGGGAAGTTCACATGTCGTGCATTGCAAATCTAAAACTGGCTATTTTAAACACAAATTATTGTGCATGCTGTTTGTACGATAGTACTAATTTAAAATGGCATTACTATATTCTTCTAGTGGTAGTTTTAAGTGGAAGTGTATGACAGAGTAGAACAAATACTTTGTTACTGTACAGTTTTTGAATATTTCTACTTTACTCAAGCATAAATATTTCTGTTACTTTAACTCCAAAACATGTCTTTCTTTTGATTCTTTTGAATCAGTCAAATCGGTTCAAAAAGTGACTCTCTGAGTCAATCGATTCACAAATTTGAATCACAGTCACGAGGGGAACCAGGGACTGGTGTAGTGTCTCTCCTTCAGAATCTTAAAAAAGGGATGTTCACGTAAATTTGAATCGGTAAATTTGAATTGATTTGTTCAACTCTTCCTTGAGAACTGTGTAATATTAACTGTTTATAAGTCAATTGAGTCAATTTCCATTAAAGGTCTCTTGACCTTTCCTTCAGTATGATGATTGGGTACTTCATACTACTCTGCTTTTACAGAATCACTTGTAAAACACATGGCAATTTAAAATGAACTAGTGAGGGCAAAAGGAGATAAAATGGTAAAAAACATGACAGATATGGTGACCAGTCACAACAATTGAAATAAACACTTTCTCTTACACATTTCAATCCGTTTGATCTAAAATCTTGTTGATAAAAGAAAAGTTAGACATGTTATGTCCCAGGGTATAACAGCTGCGTTATTGTCTGTTAGTGAACATTGCTCCCACCCTCCAGCTCTCAGACAGCAGTCTGTCACTCTGTGTGGTGTAATACAGTTGGTCAGACACTTACGCTTCTGCTGATAACAGAGATTAAGAGGAAGCGTTGAATGGACAGCTGTACTTGAGCAAGACTCAAACATGAGCAACACTTAAATTATAGCATTAAAGCTGAAGTGATATTTTTTAATCCGTGGAAAGGTTATGCATAATGTTAGCATCTGTCACAATTCACTTTCATTGCATCTGTTATGTATAATTTTGTTTTTTCATATAATGAAAGTGAATGGTGACTGAGGCTACCATTCTGCTTAGCATTTCCTTTTGTGTTCCACAGAAGAAATCATACAGGTTTGAAATAACATGAGGATGAGTAAATTATGACAGATTTTATTTATTTATTTATTTATTTTTTGAGGTGAAGTATCCCTTTACCCCTGTGTGTCTGTTTGTGCAGCTAAACACTCAAAGACCTAAAACCAAGATATGAAGGCTGTTTCTAAAATTTGAATTGTGCTCCATCCTGTATTTCAGCCTCAGAGTTAGTTCCTTATTTTCATTGGTTTTATGATCGCTGATTAACTGACAGAACCTATCTGATAGCAGGTATCAGCACAGATGTCAGTTGTCAAGTGGACGCCATATGCCCTCCATAAGCATCCTTTTCCTGTCATCCTGTCACTAATGTTTGTTTGGTTCTGTTAATGATTTTACTGATTACCAATGTAATTTCTAAGTCTATTTCAATGACAGCCTTTAAGACAGGAAACCTATCTGACCAATAGTTGCATAATAATTATCTGTCCAATTATGTGACAAATTTATGTGACAATACTTGGGTTAAACCAATGAAAAATGTCATTTCTCAAGTTTTTTTTTTAGATTGTCTCAAAAGAAACTGCAGGAAGCGTTGTTGTAGAAATGTGCAATTTGCCATAACCAGCACTGATACATTCAGCATTAAATAACTATATTCCCTCATTAAATGCACAAAATTACATCCTGTAACAGTTTTGCTGCACTATCTGAAGCCCAAGGTCAAATTGTGAACTGCTGATCATTGCAAATAGTGCTGTTGTTATATTAATTTCAATGTATCACACCGAGGACAAACTTTAGAAGGTGAGAAAGGGGATCTGACTTCTCTAATGAAGCCTTGAATATATATAAATATATATTCGCTCAGTAGATCCTTAAAATGCAAGTGGATGTTGATTTGACTTTTGAAGCTCCACAAATCACAGATAGTCAGCATAAACGTCATTGAAACAAATTCAGTGGTTAAATGAATGTCTTCTAAAGCAACACGATTGCTTTTGGTGAGAAAAATATAAATATGTAAGTACTTTTCTTACTCTAAATCATCGCTTCCCATCATCAGTTATTGCATGTGTGACATAATCGCGTCAGCACTTGAAACACGCGAGAACTGACGCATGAGCTTCACAGCCGGAAGAGGAGCGCAGTAGGAGGAACGCTGTAAAGAAGCTTCATTGGTTTTGGTTTATATCTATATTTGTATCTGTTACTTTACTCAACATGGTGCGTTTGTGTGCTTAACCTCGATGTCCCAACCAAGAGGAGAACGTGAGATTACATGCGTAACATGACAATGCGATTACGTCACACGAGAGACCGCTTAAATTCTACCCTCTCGTGAAGCGTTCTGTAAGCGTTGAATTATAGTAAAACGTTCTTAAATATTTATCTTTTATCACACCAAAATCGATCATATCACATTAGAAAACATTCATTTAACCGCTGGTGTCATATGGATGAAGTTTATGCTGGCTGTCTGTGATTTTTGGAGCTTCAAATGTCGAATCAACATCCGCTTGCATTTTAAGGACCTACTGAGCTAAGGTAGTTTCTGTTTTTCTTCAAATGTGTTCTGGTGATGAAAGAAAGTCATACACACCTGGGATATCATAAGAGTGAGTAAATAATGAGAGAATTATAATTTTTGGGTGAACTAGTCCTTTAAAGGCATTCATGGTTTTTCACTAAATTAACATGAGGAAAACCTTTATTTAATCATTTTCATTTAGATGCACCAATTCAATACAGTAATAAAAAGCAATATTATTATGATTATTATAATTTTTTTGAATGAACAGAATGTGCAAAAAGTTCACTCACTTTTTTGAGCCCAGTTGAATTTTATTATAATACAATGTAATACGGAAAAAACATCAGCTAAAACAATGACGTAATGTACAAAGAGACGAGTCACGATTCACCGACATCATAAAATAGACAGTATATTATAAATATATTGACACAATTCAGTATTGATGTGATTTCATCACAAATGGCATTTGATATAATTTTTTCATTATCTTGAACATTGTCTAGCATTCATTTCATGTGTTATACCATGGAGCGAAGCCTGGCCACCCCACTCGCAATTGCTGTTTAAGTAATTTTTTTGGTCATTTTTTGGCAGAATTTAGTTCTTTATAGGTGAAATCATCTCTGTTCAAATGTACAAACTTAACATGTGCGCACACCAAGGTCGCCAAACCTCTCATTCCCGGGTGTCATGGTATCCATTCACCCCCACCACCCACCCATTCACTTGCATTGTATGGACCTAAAGAGCTGAACTATTCTTCTAAAAATCTTAATTTGTGTTCTACAGAAGAAAGAAAGTCATATACATCTGGGATGGCATGAGGGTGAGTATATGATGAGAGAATTTTAATTTTGGTGTGAACAATCCCTATAAAGAAGAGTGAATCCCACTGAAAGTCATTGACTGATTCACACACTGCAAGACCTTGTACATAATCTGTGGTTATTTTGGTGATTCTGTATCATCCTCCTGTCCTTTGTTTATTTCCAAGAGATCAAAGATATATTATATTATATTATGGAGATGAGAGGAAGTGTGTCTGCATGCAAACGTGTATAAAGGAATAGTAAAGTCTCTTAGTTATTAAAAGAAATGAAAGCATGCAGCAATAGTAAAAGCTTTCCATCTCCTCAACAAAAGAAAGCATCCTTGCTAAAAGCACATTGTAACACTAATCTAAGAGGTTACTTAGATTAGCGTAGCCTTCCATTACAGTCTATAGTTTTAGAATTGTATCAGCGACTACAGGAAACTTTTTTGCCTTTGTTGTTACTACTACTGTCCAAAAACAACAGAGCACGAGTGGAACAAATTGTCCAGCCAGGTTTCGCTAACTGAATGTTATTAAGTGTGTTTGTGTGTGTTCCCTGCAGGTCCATCCTGTAATGCTGGTCCAAGTGTGAGTGTCATCAGGGGAGGTCTGGGATGTTGACTCATCAGGGTTTTCCAAGAAACCAATCCATCCTTGTGTTCCAAGACCAAGGGGAAGAGAACTGCATGGATGGAGCATAGAGATACAATGTAGTGTAAATTCCAGTTGAAGTATGTCATCCTGATCAGCGACATCTGCCTCTAATCACACTACTCTTTCTCTCTTACTGAACTATCGCTGCAGCTTTATCTTACTGAACAGATGCTTCAATCAGCCAATCAAAAATACAACAGACTTGATAGGATGTTTTGTGGTTGCATTACAGGAAAGCAGTTGACCTAGCAGAGGTTACACATACATACTACCAAACAAGAGAAATCAAATCTGAATTTTGTTAGCTCATAATGCCATAAGGGGGGCCCCCATAGGTGCACCCAGCCCCCACCCCTGGCATCTCGGGGCATTTAGTGGTTTCCGTATGTCAGTGTGTCATACATGGCTTGAAAACAGACAAATATGCACACTATAGCCAATTATATAACATTTGAGGACAATGTATTTACTGTATACAAAGAGCAAGAGCAGATCCTTAAGCCATACAAGACATCAAATAAATCTTTACTAGTATCACAGAAATTAGGGAAAGATCCTTATCAAATCTGAATTCATTTATACTGAAAGGTGAAATCCCCACTCTCACCATTGGTGACATATTGATGACATATTAGTCAGTGTGTGAGATATGAAAAGCACTAATGACAACGATATATTTAAAAAGCGCCAATGACGACAGTGAAAGCGACAGATGGATGGATGTAAGTGGTAGCCGCCATGCTGTCATAGCGTAGGCGTTGGGTTCTATGGAGTAAGAGGAAGTTATGTGGTTTGGTTTCTGACTGGCTGCCACAAGTTTTTCCGTTTCTTCAAAGATCCCCATGATCTCTGCAACCAACCTCATTGAGACATGGAGCAGTCTGTCACCACTGACAGCAGCGGTTAGTTACCTCGGAACAAAAGTTACATGATGTTCACTTTCAAATCATTTGATATCTTGATTACTTGGGGTCTGATGTCACGCATGGTTTTCAATTTATCTCAGAGTAGGGTTAAAAATATATTTTTGTGTTAAAAGCTGTCAAATGGCTAGGATGAAGGTGTTCAACCAGGGGTCCTTTAAAGTGAATGAACATTACCTAATGATCTAATAAGCTTTAAATAAACAAACTGATTTTTAATGATAACTTGAAAACCTTTATATACAGACCTACTGTGAGTTCCTTTTGTAAATCAATGGCAAATGCTTCTTTTGAAGCAACTAGTCCACGTTATTTACATTTTAAATCGTGTTTCATAGTGGAATTTTCAGTGAAACATCGAGGAAATCGGGATCGATGTAAAGTGCCAAAAGAGTTCTGCAGCGATCACCCACTCCCATGACGGACTGTGAATGATGCCATCAAGTCGGTCTGCTTACACTCTCAAACTACTTGTGTATTTGTATATATCTGAATATTGAACAAGGAAAATGTTCTTGAACAAGGAAAATTTTAAACAGTATTACTGGTGTGGTGTAAATGAGCTGAACCTTGAAGCAGGAATAAGAGAGGGTTTGACGATGAAAAACGACAACAAAGAGGAATTAAAATGGCTGTTTGGTTCAACATGAACGAGTCATCGATTGCATCAGTTCCAGGTTTGGAGCTAAATTAGATGGCATGGTGGAGGTGTTGACCAAGGCAGTGTCCCTCACTTGCCACCTCTCCTTTTCCTGACAGAACCCTCAGCTTGAGCCTCAGCACAACTTCCTGACAGTTTTCCTGTTCTGCTCTGGGAATGCAAACAACGTGCACAACCACCCTTTACTGCCTTCCCTAATTTGGAAGTCAATAGTGACACCCAGTGTCCTACACTACAGTAACAACTAAACTTACTGTAAAATTATTCCAGAAGTGTGAAATAGTATCTTATTCGTAAATCCATCATAGAGGTTGTTTTTTCATAGCTAGGGGGACTGGAGTTTTAAGAAATGTTTCAACTTTGTCTCAGATTTTTCACCTAAAATTAGGAGAAATAAATAGACAATTGAAACTTGTTGAAATAGCCAACTACAGTATAAAGTTATATAAACTATGGATAGCATGGCTCAGATCATTTGGTCTTGGAAGAATTTTTTGATTAAAAGATTTGGTATCTTGGCATATCTGAGCACAGTTTGAGACCTGCACTGAGATCTATTCTGAAACTCTAGAGCAGACACATGTGAGATCTCCAGGGTTTATTCTCATGACAAAAATCTGAGAAATAGGAGATTTAAGCAAATGTCAGCATTTGCTCTCCATTTATTCTTGTTGCTGTCTATGAGAAATCATTGGGATATCACAGAGATTTAATTTGTCATATTAATGCCCTAGTAGTCAAAATATTACCATACCATTGTAGTTAAAACAAATTACATAGTTGCAATTGTCTCGGCAACAAGGACTTAATGTTATAGGCTATACTAAGAAACAGTAATAAAAAACTAAGAACATACAGTATAAAATCAGAGCTATACATTTTTGGTAGGAACAACATACACATGATCAGGGACTGCCCTCCTGTGGATGAAATCTATTATTGAGCTAAAGCACTTGTCAGGGGCTGTCAACCTTCTTGAGAAGTTTACTCACAGGTGTTTTTCCAAACCAGTAGGACTGTCTTACATTTGTGGAATTCAAAAGGAGAATTTAAAGGGATAGTTCACCCAAATATTTAAATTCTCTCATCATCTACTTGTCATCCCTAATGTCATCCCAGGCTTTCTTTCTTCTGCAGAATACAAATTATGAGGTTCATACAATGCAAGTGAATGGGAGACAAAATGTTGACACTCCAAAAAGCAAATAAAGGCATCATAAAAGTAACCCATTAGACTCTAGTGTTTTAATCCATATCTTCTGAAGTGATATGATAGGTGTGGGTGAGAAACAGATCCAAACTGAAGTGCTTGAAATTCTTGTCCCTGCCCAGTAGGTGGTGATATGCATGAAGAATGTGAATTACCAAAAACACAAAAAGAATGTTAAAGTGGAAGTTAAAATGGAGATTGACCAAGCAGGGAGGATACTTTATAGTAAAAAGGATTTCAATATTGATCTGTTTCTCACCTACACCTATCATATCTCTTCTGAAGACATTGATTCAACCACCTGACTCTTATGGCTTACTTTTATGCTGACTTATGTGATTTTTGGAGCTTCAAAAGTTTGACACCCATTCACTAGCATGGTATGGACCAAAAGAGTTGAGAAATATTTCTAAAAATCTTAACTTGAATTCACCAGATGAAAGAAAGTCATACATGTCTGGGATGGCATAAGGGTGAGTAGGCCTAAATGGTGACAGAATTTTCATTTTTGTTTGAACTATTCCTTTAAATGAATAGTTTTAACCATCATACCATCCCAAGTGTATGGCTTTATTTCTTCTGCAGAACACAAACAAAGATTTCTAGAAGAATATCTCAGCTCTGTAGATCCATTCATGCAAGTGAATGGGTACCAAATTTTGAAGCTTAAAGGCAGCATAAAAGTAATCCATACAACTCCAGTAATTAAATCCATATCTTCAGAAGCGATATAATAAGTGCGGGTGAGAAACAAGTGATTAAAATAAGCGATTTTTTACTATCAATCTCCACTTTCACGTTCACATTCTTCTTCTTTTGTTTTTGGCAATTCACATTCTTCATGCTATCGCCACCGACTGGGCAGGGAGGAGAACTTATATTAAAAAGGACTTAAATATGGATCTGTTTCTCACCCACATCTCATCACTTAAAAAGATATAGAATTAAACACTGGAGTTGTATGAATTACTTTTATGCTGACTTTATTAGCTCTTTAGAGCTTCAAATTTTGGTATACATTCACTTGAATTGTGAAGACCTACAGAGCTGAAATACTCTTCTAAAAATCTTTGTTTGTGTTCAGCAGAAGAAAGAAAGTCATACACACTTAGAATGGCATGAGGGTGAGTAAATGATTTGATATGAGAGAAGTTTTGGGTGAACTATCCCTCTAAGCAGAAACCCAAAAGTGCATTGGAGCTTGCAGCTGTACAGCTGTGCATAATATACGTAAACACTGCTCACCTGAGAAATTTTTTTTCCCAATGAGAATGTTTCAGCAATCATTTTTGTCCCATATTTCTATCGGCTGTTTACAACCCGATGTTTAGATTCCTGATTCGCAAATTAATTGAATTGGCCAAAAATTTTGTCAAAACGGTCCATGATATTAATTCAAAGGAGGTACTGATTGTAAAGGATTTAATTTCAAAGATTAAAGGCAAATCATGGCAGAAAACAATGGAAAATGTACACATTGCACTCAAATGTGTCTAAAGCCATGTAAAATTGCTGTGTGTGTGTGTTTGTGTGTGTGTGCGTGCGTGCGTGCATGTATGTGTGTGTTAAAGTTAATTTAGGGGTGCATTTTACACAGTTAAATTCTATGGGATGTTGAATAAGGTTCTGTTTATAGTGCTTGTACATTTTGCAACTCTATCTTTCCACTCAGACCCTAGCTGAAGAACCTCTAGCCCTGTATTAGCACCACTTGTGATGTAACTTGAGGACTGGTAAATTCTTCTCCCACAGCTTCACACAACTCCAACACTTGACCCTGTGCTGCCCTCAGCAGAAGCTCTAAATAGGAAAAAAAATTATGTTTATGGGGAATTTAGTCAGTCGCATGCCACTCAAACAAGAGCCAAGCTCTTAACTCTATAGCAGCAATCCAAGTGTACAGAAGCCATGAAGCCTTGTGTAAAATATTGGCCATAGACTGACAGACAGACAGACAGATAGACAGACAGACAGACAGACAGACAGACAGACAGACAGACAGACAGACAGACAGATAGATAGATAGATAGATAGATAGATAGATAGATAGATAGATAGATAGATAGATAGATAGATAGATAGATAGATAGATGATCGATCCACAGAAGAAAAAATCATATGGGTTATGAATTCACACCAGTGCTTCTAATCCATGTGCTAAATGTCCACACTAATCAAGTGTCAAAGGCTTTGGAAACAGATCCCTCTCATTTGAGAGCTGTATGTGAATCAGTATAGAGTTTGGGCTTTAATGCATAAGGTGTCCTTTACTTGATCATAAATGACATATCACATCATATAATTCTACATTGTTGGTCTGGTCCGAAAAGGGATACTGAAGGAATATTCTGGGCTAAATACAAGTTAAGCTCAATTGACAGTATTTGTGGCATAATGTTGTGGCTTTTTAAAAAAAATAAAAAGGGAAAATGTAGGTTACAGTGAGGCACTCACTACAGTGGTAATGAATGGGGCCAATTTTTGAACATTAAAATTCTCACCACAAGACATAAACAATATATGTATTAACTTGATTTTAGTATGATAAAATCACTTACTAACCTTTTCTGTGTAAAGTTATAGCCAATTTTACAACTTTGTTGCCATGACGATGAAATTATGCAATGAAACTTTGTAATACTGCACTTTTTGTACCACTGTCTCCTTAAGATGATTCACTTACAATGTATTCCTCTTTTGTAAGTTGCTTTGGATATAAGCGTCTGATAAATTAATAAATGTAAATGTAATGTCAGCAAACCCTAAATCCCAAAAATGACTGTAAAAATTACTATTTAAAAACTTTACAGCTCAAATAAACATACGTTTTAACAGTATAATTCATGTAAGTGCATTTTATCAAATTAAAAGCTTCACATTTATGCTTTAAACCTTAAAAAAACGGCCCATTCACTACCATTGTAATTGCCTCACTGTTACCCAGATATTTGCTTTTTTTTAAGAAATGGAGGGACTTGACGAAATTAATTTTTGTTGTAATCAACATTATGCCAAAAATGTTGTCGATTGAGCTTCACTTGTGTTGAACCTCGAACATTCCTTTAATGGGGTTATACCACAATTCACCAGGAGAGGTCATGTGAGTTCTACAATGGTCCCAAAATAGCTAAATGTGACATTTCAGGGTAAGATCAAAGTCTGTAATACCTGAAGAGATCTATAGGTTTTTCTATGTAATTTACCTGAGCTGTAAATGCTATGTGACTAATCACTCTTGAGCCTCAAGAGAATGTTGTCTTGACAATGCTGATTGGATGAAGGCACCTCAAGAACCATCCAAAGCCCTTCTAGAGACTACCCTGATATTTGACCTCAAAGGCATGAGGAAAAATGTAGGACCACTTCAAGATATAATTTCCAGTAAGAATACACTGCTACTTTTAAATACCTGTTAGAGGAGAAATATATATTTTGGGTACAGATATGTAATTACAATATCTACCAACAGGGGCTAACTGAAGCCCCATACACACATGCAGCGACTTTATCACTTGATGTCGCTAGTCTCTGTACTGTTAAAGTCGCTTGTGGGCGTTCCTACTGCTGTCGCTCTAACGTTATTGGTGGACTGCACGTCTGGCCATGTTTTGAAAATATGATCACAGATTAGTCATTTTGTTAGTAAAACTACGATTTCATTCTAATTTAACAAGGGGAAAACGAGAGTGAAACATGCATTTACATCAATGAAAGTTTGTGTACAGATGTAACAACGTTAAAGAAGATGCGCTGTCCTAATTTGGAAGCGCTCTTTATCAACTGCAAGCCTGCTTTGACTGCACTCATTAGAGTGTATTTGAGGCTGCAGACACCAATCTGGATAAGCCCACAGATACTGTGGCATCATAAATCAGTTTCTGTGAGGATATGTGCATTCCTACTTCAGACTTATTTAACATACAACAATGACAAACCATGATTAACGGCAAAATCAGGCAGCTTCATCAGGCCAAAGAGGATGCTTATAGAAATGTGGATAAAATCTTGCACTATCAGGCCAGGAACACAGAATCAGATGGAGTGGCTAAAAGAAGCTATTCTGGTAAGCTGAAAAATAAATACAGCTAACGATCCTGCATCAGTGTGGAGAGGCCTGAAAGACTTTACTAACTTGAAGACACCATCCCCCAACACTGTAGGGAACCAGTAACTGGCTGACGACTTGAATGTGTTTTACTGTATTGAAAGGCCCAGTCTCACACCCCACACCTGCACTGACCTTCACTTCACACAAACATCAACACCTCCAGCAACTCCCCTCCTCTGGCTACTCAATCTTCACTTAAGGTCTGTGAAGAGGAGGGGTGCCGTGTCCTCCGGATATAAAAGACAAGGAAGCACAGGGACCAAACAGTGTTTCACCCACTTGTCTAAAATCCTGTGCAAACCAACTGGCCCCCATCTTCATACAAGAGCTGATGATGTTCTCTGTATATATATATATATATTAGTCTTATTGTGTATTTCTATATGTACTTCTCACCTCTTATTTTTACTCTTTTTATTTTTTTGTCATATTGTTGTGTTGTTTGTGCACTGGAAGCTCCTGTAACAAGACAAATCCTTGTATGTGTAAGCAAACTTGGTATAAAGCTCATTCTGATTCTGAATCTGTTTTCTTGTCCCAGAAGCGGTCCCTGGCATAGGTGATATAGGCAGGCGCCTAGGGCAGCAATGCTCTCTGGGGCAGCACGATAGGGTACCTGCCAGGCCGCACACACACAGAGCTCGCAAAATTGCGATGGGAGAAAGGTGCCCCAAATTGTGCCACCCTGCCCACTAACAGAGCTCGCAAGATCGTGATGGGAGAAAGGTGCCCCGACATGCTCACTCACTCACTCAGCCTTAAAGGCTGTATGTGGTTAGGATTATGGATGTTCAAAACATTAGATAACCATGATAAACAGTACACCATGACACTGGAACTTATTAGTGGTCTTGCAATAATTAGTATATACCATGTGATTGCTGGGGAGATATGATGAATTCTTTTATGATTTTGCATCAATGAAAACTGCATCATTACATTCATAAAATGAATTAACTATTGATGTACGAATTAAACTCACTCAGACTGCAGAACATTTATTTTCCACACACCATTTTTATTATATCCATGTATGTGGTTACAGACCAATCATACAGATCAGTGAAATCACTCACACCATCCCTGATGTGTATGAATTTCTTTTTTAGATGAATATTTCAGCTCTGTAGGTCCGTACAATACAAGTGAATGGAGGCCAGAACTTTGAAGCTCCAAAAATCACATAAAGCCAGCATAAAAATAGTCCATAAAACTCCAGTGGTTTAATCTATATCTTCTGAAGCAATATGATTGGTGTGGGTGAGAAACAGATCAATATTTAAAACTGATATGTAACTTTTTTGGTGTAGTTTTACTTTATTTTATCCCAGCTTAAAATGGATAGACAGCCATTCATAGGTTAATTTTCTCGAAAACTGTTAACAGTTAACTCTGTGGCACTATAAAAATTCCCGTGTTTGTTTTGAGTGACCCACTGAGACCTGCCCCAACAATGTTACTCAACCAATGGCATGAGTTGGGGGCGGGACTGTCTGACTGTTTTTGGAACAGTCCTTTGCAGAGGCCTGTACCATGAAGCCAGTTTCGGTGGCTAGCCAGGTAAGTTTCAGTTTAGTTTGCGTCAACCCTGGGTTTTTACCGGGGTTCATAGCTATCACATAGCTACATGGCTAACCCGTTCCTTGGCAGGTTATGTTCTGGTAACAGATCACTAACAGATATTTAACCATCAGCTGTGAGTAAAGTGACATCTCTAATGTAATGAAGTCACTCCCCTGTGTCTCTTAAAGCACACTTTACAGGAAAAAATCTTAGAAATCCACAAAATCGACTCTTTAATGAAAAATAAATTAAATATAGATTTTCGGCAAATGGAATCTTTTTTTTTTTTTATTTAAATACACTATTATTGTTTTTCATTTATCTAGTTTAGCCATAAAATATCAAATATCTATGAAAATATAAACAATATAATATTAAACTATTTATAAAACAGCTAGTAAGATGGATTAATATAATACCTGCTAATAGTTATTGATTTTCAAATATGAATCACACCATAAGATCGTGAAAGATGAATGCCTCAGAAAACCCTCTTCATTCATTGACTAGAGATTAATGTACAGTATTTCACATAAAGTTCAATTGTACACAAAATACATCTTTAAAAAAAAAGACCAAATACGTCTTGAACTGCATGTCAGTTGTTGCATACAGTATTCAGAGAGCTGACTTTTTTATTATTCAATTGTAGCCTGTTAATTTGTAATAATATAAAATGATATTAAGCTTTCAATTTAAATGAATATAAAAGCTTTTATATTTTAAATAAAGTTGTAAAGGGATTAATGGAAAGGAGGAGGTGAGAACCGGCTTGACAATATAAATCATATTTTAATAAGCAACTTAAACATAAAGACAAGCACACAAAGGTGCCGGACAGCTGTCCATAAATCTCTCTCTCTCTGTGTCGCATTGCCATCTTCGGTCGGCATTTATCCCTCTTGAGGGCTAATTAGCCTGATTAGGGGCCGGGCCTGATAGTGTAACATCTTGACCCGACCCTTCCTCCGCCCTGCCACATTCCTCGCTCATTTTCTCAGGCCGGGGAACCCCTGGCATGACGTACCAGCGATTGTGCCAAATTAAAGAGAGGGAAAAGGCCAACTCGGAGCGCAATGAGAGAGAGAGGAGAGAGAACGGAAAAAAAAACACTTACTCGCCGGTTCTCCGATATGCCGCAGCTTGGTCCTTGGCCACTCCTCCACCCTCTCATGGACGACAGCCATGCCTCCCCGGGGCGGATCGGAGGCAGTCTTCCGGCCCCTGGCGGGCAGAATGCCCCACCGCAAAAATGCACAACATGCATAGAATGATTGCTAATGTACATAAACGAATATGACCGAAACGGCAAGCACTAACAATTAGATGTATTTAGAAAAATGAACAAAACTGTCATTCACTACAGAAACTGTTCTCTCCTCCGCCATGTTGAAAGTTTATTTCATAATTACGACTTGAGGGGTCGTTCATGTGCATCTTCCAAGTGTGAAACTCGTATTTACGATAATTCCAATAGCACATGATGGAAACATTTGCCTCAGTCACCTTTTCTTTCATTACATCTTTGTCAATACAATAAAAGTGAATGTGACAGAGGCTAACATTCTGCCTAAGATCTGCTTGTGTGTTCCATGGAAGAAAGTCAGTCATACAGGGTTGGAAGAATAATAGAGTACATTTTAACAAACATTTATTAACTATCCCTTTAAACTCTAAAACAATTTCAAGACATTGTTTCCATCTTCAACCTGCCCGAACTTCTCTGTGCCTCTTATGTCATCTTGGTACGCCATGTACCTCAGATAGTGTCCTCAGACAAAACAGGAATTCACAGTGGACTATAGAGCTAAAAGAATGTATCTTGTGGTCTCTTAACACACTCAGTGCAGTAAATTATGTAGTCTATTTTAAAATGTGTCCTCTTATCTATTTACTGGAGTTCCAGGATTGGAACTGGATAAGGTGAATGGTGACTTAAGACTACTGGAGGAATGCCTGAACTCTAGAAAGTATTGCACTAGTGGCTTTGGCAGGGGCGTAGCACCAAATTTTGGGCCCTGGGTACAAACCATCTTGCTGGGCCCCCGTACCAAATATGTATGTATAGAAAACTGACTTCTAAGGGGCCCCCCCTGCCTCGGGCCCTGGGTACTCGGTACCCTTTACCCCCCCAGTCCGACGCCCCTGGGCTTTGGGATTCCGAAATGATGATCCTCAGTGGTCCGGTCTATCCACAGAGTGATTCATTTTTAACCAATCATCACAACACAATATAATATAAACACAGGTTGTTTATTTAGAAAAAAGGCTTGTTGTATACACGAATGTTTTTAACATCAACCATACCTCCACAATATGGACGGTCTGGGACCGGTGTGAGAGAGTTTCAGGCCAGTTGACAGAACTGTCACATGCCCATGTGCATTGTCACTACTTAAAGGAATAGTTCACCCAAAAATGTAAATTCTCTTAACATTTACTCACCCTCATGCCATCCCAGATATATATGATTTTTTTCTTCTTCAGTAGAACAAAAACAATGATTTTTAGAAATATATCTCAGCTCTGTAGGTCCATACAATACAAGTGAATGGTGATCAGACCTTTGTAGCTCCAAAAACCACATAAAGGAAACATAAAAGTAATCCATATGACTCCAGTGTTCAAATCAATATATTCAGAAGCTATAATAGGTGTGGGTGAGAAACAGATTAAAAAAGTAATTTTTTACTGTAAATCTCCACTTTAACTTTCACTTTCAGATGTGAAAGTGAAACTAAACAGGCACCACATGTGATTTTCTGATGTTAAAGTGAAAGTGAAGATTTACTGAGTAAAAAAGGACTTTTGATCTGTTTTTCACCCACACCTATTATATTGCTACGGGAGATATGGATTTAACCACTGCAGTATTATAGATAACTTCTATGTTTCCATTATGTGATTTTTGCAGCTACAACAGTTGCATTATATAGACCTACAGAGCTAGGATATTCTTCTAAAAATCTTTGTTTGTAAACACATCTGGGATGGCATGAGGGTGAGTAAGTGATGAGAGAATTAACCTTTTTGTGTGAACTATCCCTTTAAGGTTGTAGATCATATATGTGGAATTAGACATGCATGCATAGTTGGTTTTCTGTTATACACAGAACATTGTTGTTGAGATTTCTGCTAATTATAAAGTTATCTAGCTGACTATAAGGTTTTGATGATATTGTAAGAGTGATTTGTGATATTCTCGGAAGCATCAGTTTGAATGGGTTGAAAACTATACATAAAAAATGTTATGCAATTTTTTTTTCAGCAGATGTATTTATAACTTTTATGAAGTTTAATTGCAGCAGCATCATTTTCAGCTATTATTGCAAATTAAAAACCTTAAATTATTTCATATAAATACTTTTTTGTGTTCAAAATATATATATATCATTTCATAATACTGTATTAATTAATACGCTTTACACCTTTTTTTTAAATTTGGGGTTTGACGAAAAATCTCAAATATATTTCTAATTAACACAGTAATTAATCTTAAAGAAAATGTAGTATATTTTTGTGCTGGGGGCAAAATATCCACAGGATAATTACAAATCTAAATTACTGGTTCGATGGAACCAGCAGGGGAAAAAAATATTGTTGATCCTGGGTTACAGTCAAATGTCAATATGTCCTTGCATAAGGTTGAAACAAAATGAAAGCAAACAACTTGGTAACTTAAATTTGATAGCTACAGCTCGGAGGTACAACGCAGCTGTCAGGCAGTGGCTAAGCCTTTTGGTGTTTATGCTCACAATCAATAATATCATCTCAAGGTCAAGATCAAGATGCAGCCAATTAACCTCAAGTTAACTTAGCCCATGTGCATATCATTACATAATCACTATACATGGCTACAGCTTAATTTAAGACAACAGACATCAAAATGGCCATGCAGTAGGCATGATATGCACTTGGTTTGATTTAAAAGTCACGCTGCATTTCAGATTGCAATAACACTGTTGAGCAACCCTGAAACCATGAGCTGTATGTAAATCACTTTGATTCAGCAACAGGTGTGTGTATGTGGTTTACGTTTTAAATGACCAGTGCATAATGTTCTATAATGCATACATGGTCACGAGAAATGGTAACATGAGCCTATGGCCTTCTCCCTATGCTATAACTCTGTGACTGGCAGACACTGTAGTGAGAAACAAGGGTCCCTAGCAGAAGCCTTAAAAAGTAGATGCATATAATGTGGACTACAGAACACTACATCAACCATATTTCACTTATAGGTAATAGACAAAGTCCTTTTTTGGAGTAAGATGGCTCACTCAGTAGTAGCCATCTTACTAATGGCCTCAGGCAGCTATTTTCTAATCTTTCAAGTCAGCTCCAATCGGCTTAAATCTCCTGAGACCGAAATGTCCAAAACTGTTTGCCACAATTACATTTCATTAACATATTGCAAATTACCAATACAATCTGACAACAATGGGATCCTACGTTTTTCTTTGTTATTTTTTCATCTTTAATTGGACTAAACAATGTACTTTATTTAGGCTAGTGCAGCATATGTGGACTACATTCCCACCTCATTTTGACTACCATATTGAGATCACATCAACAGCCAAACACTGCTCACTTTCTCACTTTTTTAATGTGCTATATATATATATATATATATATATATATATATATATATATATATATATATATATATATATATATATATATATATATATTCTACCTCTATATATATATATATAATAGAGGTATCATATTATTGTCTTGATCGCACTTGGAATTTTTACAGAGACAGGTGTAATATTTCATTGCACCTATTTATTTAAGGGCCGTAACCAGGGTTTGAAAATTAGTGAGGTGCACGGTGAGGTGTCAACACTTTTATCAAAATTACACCTACAAACGCAACATATACATCCAAATAAAATACAAAAATTAAAGGACAGAAACCAATAATAATACTGAAATAAATGTTTTATCGCAAATACAGTTAACGATATTAAAACAGAATTTTTGTCACATAGAAATGCACATTTGAAAATAAAGCATTGATTTTGAGTTGGGCAGCAAAATGTACTCATATTAACTACAGAAAAACAGCAAAAGTTAATAAACAACTACTTTATCTAGGCCTATGTTAACATATGAATATTATGCCAGACTCTTAATTATTTAAAGGTGCACTCAGTAATTGTTTCCAACTTTAATAAAGTTTTACTCCTGAAGAAATGAATTATAATTTTGAAACATATGTCTACAATCATGAGCACTCACATGAGATGAGGACTGTAGTCATATCAGTAACCTTATAAAAGCTGTTTTATTCTACATGGGGCAGGGGCGCCTTCATGGAGGCTGACATTTTAGAATCACATGACCAACCAAATACTATTCGCTTAATCTCCGTAACAGTCATGTTATTGGACACTTTCACTCCTGGATTGAATTAATCATGGTTGATTGTGAATAGTGAATTTCTACAATGGCATCTGTAACTGAAAACTATTGATTTTGAATGATGCTGCATCCACACCACTAACAAAGAGTTACTGAATGTAGCTACCTTTAATTCACCTTTTTCAATTTAAGTTCATTAGAACTAAAGATATTTACAAAGGAGAAAAAGTCATAACTTCATACTTAATTCAAGAGTGTCCAGGCTTTAAGGCTTTTTGTTCATTTCTGCTTTGTAGTTGCCTTTATGACAATTTACCATTGTTTGTGCATAGTATTCAGAGTTTAACTGTGGTATTAGTAAAATAATGTTAATCACAGGTAAAAAAAAAAAAAAGATCACCATGGTTAGATGTATGTAATAAATTTTTTTAAATAAATAAATAAATAATCTATGGAATTTGTAATGAAAAACAATGTCCTAAACACATGTAGAAATAATAAAAACATCCTCCATAAAATTGTATTGCCCTAATATACAATATTTCATATTTTTGTAGGCTAATAATATTAACAATAATATTACAAATGTATACACTATTTCTGGCTAAATACTATAGTACTACAGTTAATGTAACAACAGTATATTTCTATAAGGGTGCTTATTTGTGTTATGAAAAGCCTGTAATTACCGTTGTGAATGGAACAATGTTTTCCTGTTAACCTCGTCGCTGTAGTTTAATATGACGGGCTGTTTAATCTTGTTTCAACTAGCTTCAGCACAGAGCCTTTAAGTGACTCATAGGCCCCTATCAGATGGGTTTATAACAGAGAATTCTGTGTTAAAATCAAATGGGTCGCAGGCGACTCGCACTGTGTTAATCTCGGTACAGCACGCATGCGCAGAGCAGGTTCGTCAGATTAGTGAGACCGGCCCGCTTTTACTCTGCTCTGCCCCGCAAATGCGTTGCTTCAGGTAGCGCCATTTCATCACACTCTTGTAGTATTTGCAGACACTAAAGAATCCAGCCAACTGTCCAAACTAAATTATACATGCATGCAGACACTCAAAGGAGTTATCAGCCGCTTATTTTATATTATTTATTCAGTTATAGCATCAAAATTTATTTTTGATTCGAAAAAATTACCGAGGTCCGGAACTAGATTACCTCATAGCTGTCTACGGCCATGAGTCCTATTTTAATAATATCTTTCAGGGAATAGGGACATTTTCTGTTTGTCATTTAAAAAAATAAAAATCTGCGTACATTAGGCTACATTTAAAAAATGCTAACTTTTAAAAGACCTGCATTTTGTGTCTACTTTCATATCGCAAGAACGGTAAACGCCTCCTTAAACACATACCAGGCTGCGAGCTCTGTTTCCTCATTTGCCGATTTGAAATGGGTTCATATTTTTTTCTCGTCAAAACACACCTTTCCGACCTGATCGCTAAACGCGTTGCAGCAATGTTTCCCCCCTCTTTTTTCACCACTTCCTCGCCGACTTTTTCCTCTCCCACCCCTCTTCACAAGCAAGTTCAGCTCACCCCGTGTATGTCAACAACCGAGCAGATGTATGATAATCGGCCTACAGTTAAAAATGTCCCTTGGTGCTCTTTTCCCTTATCACCTGTTCGTAAAAGGTTTATTTTAAAAGTATTTAAGCTCATGATCCGGCTTATGATAACGATGTAAGGGGATGCAGTAATGGAAACTGTCACGTCATTTATCAACGACAGTCGCTTGAGACCTTATGTTGTATTCGGCTGGGCTTCCCCACATGGCTGCGCGCGCGGGAGGGATTCCTGCTACGTCAGCCAGAAGCCTTTGTGACGCCATTGCTTCAGCTTCCTCTTTTTGGTCGCAGTCAGAGAGAAAGACATCCTTTCTTTTCTCCAACCGCACGGCCAAAAGAGGAAGCGCTATTCTGTGAGTTTGGTGGTGTGGCTCCCGGTCCTGGCAGCGCATCACAGGTGGAACAACGCAGGAGAGTCCGCGGCTCACTTGAGTTATGACGGGCACTTGAACAAAAGTCTTTGATCACGAGAAAGCGAAAACAGATGACAGCTCGTGATTACGGCGGAAATAAGCGGTAAAGCCAATTCCGGGTATACAGACTACGAGAAAATAACTCCGCGAATGTCAGGAACCCCCATTTTAAGAAGGCTCGTTTAAGTGTGTTTTAGCTAAAAAGATGGAAAGAAAGGGAAGACAAGAGAAGTTGGCATCTTTGTAATGGGCACTTTACGGTGCATCCTGTATTTAACTGAGAATAAACTAAAATAGGAGTTTCTTATCATGCTTCTTTAATATTCTGTGAGGTATCTGAACTCCTAGTCCTATATTCTCTTATAGGAGAAATCACAAACAGTTACACTCATAATGCATTTTCATTTATGCACTTGGCAGATGCTTTTAAAGGGATAGTTCACCCAAAAAATGAAATTCTTATTTTCTCACCCTCAAGCCATCCTATATGTGTGTGAATTTTTTCTTCTTCTGCTGAACACAAACTACATTTTGAAAGAATGTTTCACCTCTGTATGTCCTCACAATGCAATTAAATGGATACCAACATTTTGGCGCTCCAAAAAAGCACATAAAAGCAGCATAAAAGTTATCCATAAGACTCAGTATCTTCAGAAGTGACATGATAGGTGTGGGTGCGAAACAGATCAATATTTAAGTCATTTACATCTGAGATGGCTTGAGGGTGAGTGAATAATGAGAGAATTTTCATTTTTGGGTTATCTTTTCCTTTTAATATTATGTGACTTTAAGGCATTGCTTGTAGCATGCCTCACATGCTCCACAATATGCCAGCTAAGAACTGGTATACTGGTATAGGTCAAGCACAGGTCCTATATGTTGCAAAACAAATATTTTATAATTAAATCTGTGTTCCATCACCAGAGACAACTTACTAGACACCCAGTCCTTGTTTGCCTTCTCTTCCTACACATCCTGCAATCCTTGTTTTTAAATAGTTAAGTTGGATAGTGTGCCAACGGCTTGCCTTGCATGCTACTTGGCCACTAGCACTGTCTATCCTGCAAGACTTTCCGTCATGCAAACAGGTATTGTAAGGGAATACTTAGTATGTAGCTAGAGGTAACAGATTATGACAGGGAAACTGTCACATTTTTGGGGTGCAAGTATTATGTGAGAAATAATTATAGGGATACTCTCTATCATCACCTAACAGACCCAGTCCACTCAGTAAGCACAGCATGTCTGGATGAGGACATGCCTTTAATAGTGCCAGTAGTTTCTCACCTTCAGAAATGCATGGGAGGCCATTGAATCGTTGTACTCAAATGGTGGCAACATCTATTAAGATCATATCGTTTACGAGTTGAAAATTCATTTTGTTTTCACAAGTTGTTTTTACATTGTGTCAAGACTTACTCAAGTGTGTCTAACTCAGAGAATGGACAACAATTAAAGCTTAATTTGATCAATGTTGTTTGTCATATCGATTATTTTAGCAAGTTGAGAATGGAATGGAGGATGGCATGCAGAAGATCAGACTGTTGACCTCTTGGATGGGGACATCTGTAGAAATGAATTGTAAATAACCTCTATAGACATCGAGGGGGACGCATCCCCACAACTATTTTGAATAGTAGTAAAATATGGGTTTATCAATGACTGATTATATTTGCAGAAGAAAGTGTAATCAATGTTTCTGACACATCAATTAATATTATTAGGGACATCAATTTATAACTGTATTGTGATTTTGGTGCCCAGTGAAAAGGAAACATTTTAAGCATGAAACTCACATCATGGCACATATGGCGTTTACTGGCATTACTAATCCTTCACACACCCTGCATTGTAGTAATGTGCCCGTTAACTTACGTATTAAATTTTTTTCTCAGACAATCTCAAGTTTTGACACGTTCAGGTTATGCAGGTGTAGCCCTACCCTCTCATGTAGGGTTCTTTGTGGTTTTCTAGGTGAAGAAAATGTATTATGCAATAGCCTAAATTGCAATAAGGTTCTATTTGTTACTATATGAAAATGCATTAGGTATCAAGAACTTACAAAGAACAATATTTTTCTACAGCATTTATTAATCTTGGTTGATGTTATTATTATTATTTTGAAAATACAATTGTTCATTGTTAGTTCATGCAGTAATATTAACATAATACTAACTCACCTAACCCTAAACATTTCATGCTTAAAATTGTATTTGTATATGGTAAAATTAACATGTTTAACAGTTAAATGCTATTCTAGACTGAAGTAGAACGCTTGTTTTCATTTGGCCTATTGCTGTTTTAAACTCATAAAAGTTATGTGCGTGTGTGTTTTACTCATTATGTTGCTCAACTTGGCTTATGTGCTAGTTATTTGTGTCTTTCACCACTATTTTTAACTAAATACAACGAGTTGCGCTGCAGATCGCTGCTATATTTAGAACAATAAACGTGCGGATTGTTTGCGTCAATGGAATCCCGTGCGTGCGTCATGTCTTTTGACTTCGAGCGCTCTGATTGGTCGGCATCCGGAAAGATTTGCCGAGGATCTCCGCCCCTGCATGGCCATATTTGCCAGCGGAACGCCTCGAGAGGATGCAACCTCTGACGTAACGGCACAATAAAGTACTCGGTATATATCTGCTTGCTGACAAAAATCTGAGAAAGCCGTCTAGTCGTGGCCGGGGACGTTATACATGGTTATCAATCACTTGGAATACGGACGCTTACAAGTCCCGCACCGCAATTTATAATCAGGTAAGTCATTATTTTTCTTTTCAAATGTTGTTATTGCAGTTCTGTTTCTAATGCACTAATTGATGCGCATTTAAAACACTACACGATCAGCAACTGTGTTTGTATTATTTCAAAATAGGCTTTTATATTGATAAAATAAAACATATGCGGTTGAGGTCTATTTAGTATGTTATGTATTCATTTTATGGAGCGTGCGAGGTTTTCCGAAACAACAAAGTGCGCTTCCAACACGCTTTAGGAACTATGCTTTGTAGGCTTATTTAAATATAACATTTGCTATTTAAACATAACTTAAACATAAGCAAACTTAAACATAAGCTATTTAAAACTACAAAATGAAATAATCTTAAAGCTACAGTGTCTTTTTAACTGATGCGCAACCGCACGCGCGGTGTCACGCTGCAACAGGTGCTTGTGTACTAGCAGGCGAGAATGTATTTGCACACTTCATCCCTTTAAACCTGACTGGACTTATTTTATTATAGTTATTTCAGTTTATATATGCTATTGCACTATACATGGATATAACTCTAAAACGAATTGCAAATGCTTCGACTGCGTTATAAAAATTTAGACTGTCCAGTGTTATTTTAAGGGACAAATTCTATCTGAAATTATAATTAAAATGTCTTTCGCTGGTGTAAGCTAATGTACTCAGGTTGGTTCAGTCATATTAAATTAATATTAATGAATTGAATAATACCAGTTAATTGAGATTAGTCAGTTAATGTGCATTTATTCAGTGTGTTTATACTGTATATGCAGGGTGACTCTTGCATGTGGGTTTGAGTTCAGGGGTCAGATGATAATCAGGTGGTGCTGTGTTCTCACCTTGCTCCTGGAGCAAGGTCAAGACAGTCTGTCAAACTGTTCGACCATAATTACCTTTCCGATTTGCAAAGTGAGCTCAAGTCAAATTACGGTGGCAGAACTGACATTTTCATGTTTTCCAAATATTTCCATTGCCAGTCTAAAAAAATAAGTGTAGTGGAAATTAGATTATTAATGTGGAGAGTAATGATTTGCGCTTAGTGTGACTTGAATGCAATTGTCCTTACTGTTTACAGTATATTCAAATCTGTCTTTCTACAAAGCAGTCCTCTTCCTCACTTAGCTTATCAGTTATGGAACATTCTGAAGATAGCAGTCAAATAATCATTGTCTATATTTGTTGGGGAAATTCAGATTCATCTAAAAAGTTCCACAAATACCACTCAGTCTCGCATGTGTTGCCGCCCACACAAACACACACACCCTCTCAGTAAGGCCAACCCACGTGTCCTGTTTGCATAACGTTGTTCAGTCACTCTGGATGCGGTAACTTAATAAACATGGCTGCGCTTTCCAGCCAGACAGCTCTCCAAGCTTTCTCAGAAATCTCAAGGGACTTCAGAGAACTGGCTCTAAGTACCAATAAAGATTCCTTGTCCTGTAACTACGATCTTGGGTTCAGTCTAGGGAGGTCAGGACACGGTTTTCAGCTCTCAATTTATTTGATGGTGCAGTGAAGACAGGGGTGTCCTGCACATAATTTTTATTGGGGGCATTAATGACAGTACTGGCTCACTTGTGCTAAGGGTGAGAAGATATAATGTATTTGTACATGTTTGAATGACATGTTAGTCTAGCAACTCAGTTGGACTGACCAAATTTAGTGAATGTGAATGACTGATTTCTGATACAGTGCTTTTTAACCTACAATATTCATTCAACTTTATTATCAAAGATAGATATTATTTTTGGAAGCGTTCAAAATCCATAAGGCCCAAATTTCTGAGGGGGGCACGTGCAACCTTGTTTTTGTCTGAGACGTTTCTGTGGCAATAATCACAGTATTGAAAATTAGATGTTGTGGTTCTGATCCACAGCAATGGCCTGTGTTCAAAGTCAACATGGAGTCCAGACCTATGAGAGCTCCCTCTTCAGCTCAGAGTTTCTGAATCCTGACTTCACCTCCAGGTTGGCCATGGATGTAACTGACCAGCGGGACCAGCTCTCTACGCCCTCCCTACCCAGCATTACCTCTCTAGTAGGAGGCTACGTGGGCGAGTTTGACACCTACACCTGCCAGATTGCCACAGGTGCTGCGTCTAACTTTGCAGGTGTCAACTCAGGACAGGACTCCTCATTCAAGCTGGATGACCTCCATGTTTACGGCTGCTACCCAGGCACATTCGCTTTGAGTTACATGGATGAGACATTTTCCTCCTCGGGTGGGTCAAACTGCTTTGGAAGTCCAGCCTCTGCTCCATCACCCTCCACCCCTGGGTTCCAACCCATGTCGGCCTGGGACAGCACCTATGGTCCCTGCTCCCCAGATGATGGATGCTGGGCTTCCGAGACAACACCTCTGGCTCAGACTCCCTCTTACTTCACTTTTGGGCATGTCACAGCCGACAAGCTTTCCCCTTTGGGCCAGCTGCAGCCTCAGCTCCCAGATCAGGACCCATTCTCTCATACCCCGCAGCACGGTTCTCCTCTTTCCTTCAGTCCGCTTGACCTGGAGCAGAGCAGTCGGGATGGGTCAGCACTGATGGATGGACACCTATCCCCTAAAGTTAGAAGTCCCACTGGAAATGAGGGATGCTGTGCAGTGTGTGGAGACAACGCTTCCTGTCAGCATTATGGGGTGCGCACCTGTGAAGGATGCAAGGGCTTTTTCAAGGTGAGACAGGACATATTAGTATAACAAGCATATTATCGTATAATATAATATATAATAACAAATAATGTTATGCTCATTAATCTCAGTATTTGGTACTGGGGTATTAGACTTGCTTGTCTAGATTCAACTGAAAGGTCCTTTTTGATTTTAGCGTACAGTACAGAAAAATGCCAAGTATGTGTGCCTTGCCAACAAAGACTGCCCAGTGGACAAAAGGCGACGAAACAGATGCCAGTTCTGCCGCTTCCAAAAGTGCCTAGCTGTAGGAATGGTAAAAGAAGGTGAGAACAAATACCTCCAACATACAATTAATGGACAGATTTCTGTTTCTTTCTATCTGTCTATTTAAAATATAAGCAAATTACATATTATCTATACGATAATGGAACATAACATTGTTGTAATTTCAGTTTTATAATTGCTATTATTATCAATTTTTATGACATTACTGTTTCCAATTCATTATAATTTCCATTGTGCTGTATTAAAAAGCCCAAATACTCAAGGCATTTTTAATAAGTGTATATATTGTACATTTGTATAGTTGTGAGAACAGACAACCTGAAAGGTAGAAGAGGTCGTCTGCCATCCAAGCCAAAAGTTGTCCAAGACTCTGTCTACTCCCCTGTAAACATTATCGCCTCTCTCGTCACTGCCCATATTGACTCAAACCCTGCTAGTGGAAATCTAGACTACTCAAAGGTGATGACAGAACACAACAATCTGACTGTTTAAATTTGCCTTTTTAAATTTTAACTATGTAATGTTCAATATATACGACAAATAATATATATACATACTGTATATTATACTTCTGTGCACTTATAAAGGTAATTAATGTATTGGGTTTTGTTTTTTGGTCATTGTTTAGTATCAGGAAACAGTATCTGGATTGTCTGAGAAGGAGGATGCCAACGACATACAGCAGTTTTATGACCTGCTAACAGGATCAATGGATGTAATCAGAAAGTGGGCTGGAAACATCCCTGGATTCAGTGACTTCTGTAAGGAGGACCAAGAGCTTCTTCTGGAGTCAGCATTTGTTGAGCTCTTCATACTTCGGCTAGCCTACAGGTACAGTGAATTTCATTTTATTGACAGTAAATTGTACAGTACCTAGGGTTGTTTTATTTTCTGGCTGAACTATCCCTTTAAGAACTTATTGCTATTGTATGTAGTTCTTTAAAATAAGTAGTTCTTTGGTGGAAAATAACTTTATTTATCTCTTTCTATTTACTCGAGGTCAAACCCTGAGATCGAAAAAATTATCTTCTGTAATGGCGTGGTTCTCCACCGGACACAGTGCGTACGAAGCTTTGGCGACTGGATTGACTCAATCATGGAGTTCTCTCAAAGTTTACATCGCTTGAACTTGGATGTTTCGTCTTTCTGCTGCCTTGCCACACTGGTTATAATCACAGGTAAATGACTGTCTTTTTATCTTTTGTACATAGGATGTAAAAATAGGACATTTTACCCTTCGCAAGAACCCTAAAAATGAAGTCTCTAACCCTGACTGTGACCTACAGATCGACATGGCCTAAAAGAGCCCAAACGGGTTGAGGACCTCCAAACACGCCTGATCACATGTCTCAGAGAACAGGTCTCCACAAGTGCCCCTGAAGCCACCCGGCCCAACTACCTGTCCCGACTGCTTGGCAAGCTTCCTGAGCTGAGAACACTGTGCACTCAGGGTCTCCAGCGAATCTTCTACCTTAAACTGGAAGACTTGGTCCCACCTCCACCCATTGTGGATAAAATCTTCATGGACACATTGCCATTCTGAATGGGCCTATGAGAATATATATGTGGACAACCTAAGTGACTTAAACTGGTGAAAAAGCTGGATATGAGCAGTTTGATGTTTGGGGAGCTTTAAGGACTGTATCGCTTGATTTTTCTCTGCTATCATGCAATGGATTCAGAGAAAGATGACATTCTATTTACACCCGCATTTGGAACCTACATTACAGAATCTTCAACAGTGAAATCATTAAGACACTTAGTAGAATTTTAGGTCAGTGGTGCAAAATGTATGTGGCTTCTAAATGAAAGAAAGTCATGCAGATATTTCCATACAATCAGTATTACCTCTATGACCTATTATCAGAGGTCATATTCCAAATTGAAAAGCATCCAAGTATCTAACTTAACATCCAATTTCCCATAAAACATTACCTGTGGTTTATGAGAGGTTAGAAAGTCGATGGACCAAAACAGAAACGGAAAAATAGAAACTGTATTTACTTCGATGCTTGAAGCTGAAATGTGTCAAATTCTTCTATGCCAGAATACTTTCTCCACATAATAATAGACATCTATATGTAAGCCATTGGTTGGCCAATTTCACCAGAGATGGGAATTGTTGAGGAAACCTGCATAGAAATTACACATTACAAATTATTAAGTCAAAGCCAAACAATTCTTGCAAGTGCCAGAACATTATCTCCTTAAACATGCTCAGAAATGTCTAAACCATAGGCTTTACAATAAAAACTGAAAAGCACTGAGTGCAATCGAGGAATGTGGTAGACTGTTGTGGTATGGCTAATGTTTCAGACCTGTGTAGGTGACAATACAGATCGAGAGACTTTAGCATATAAGTGTATTTTGGGAGGGGGGAGGGAGGGGAGAGTATTTTGTTTCCCATTTTTCTCAAAATTTGGAAAGCCCAATTCCCAATGTGCTCTAAGTCCTTGTGGTGGCGTAGTGACTCGCCTCAAGCCGGGTTGTGGAGGACAAATCTCAGCTTCCTTGGCGTCTGAGACCGTCAACCCATGCATTTTATCACGTGGCTTGTTGAGTGGAGATATAGCGTGTGTGGAGGCTTCACACCATCCACCGCAGCATCCACGAACAACTCGCCACACGCCCCACTGAGAGCGAACCACATTATAGCAATCACGAGGAGGTTACCCTGTGTGACTCTACCCTCCCTAGCAACCGGGACAATTTGGTTGCTTAGGAGACCCAGCTGGAGTCACTCAGCATGGCCTGGGATTCGAACTAGTGAACTCCAGGAGAGGTAGTCAGCATCTTTACCATTGAGTTCAGTAGTTTTTTAAGTATTTTTCATGAATATATTTGAAAGGTCACAAGAGATCCAGTGCAGCTACTGTACCTGTACCACGTACAGCCACTTACGTGAAAATACCTTGAGTATTGTTACTGAAGCCTGACTTACTGAAGTTTAGTGTACCGGTCAAACCTTAGAGTAATTATATTTGTATGTATGTATTTTATGAATGTATAGATATGGCTAGAGCTTCTGCGTACTGTAACTTTTTCTCACAATGACAAAATCAAGTTTGGGCATTCTGATTTTTATGATATAAAATTAAAGATATTGCTTATCTTTTATTGAGTTTGTGCAGCTCTCATTATAAAATATATTTTGATGAGAAATCATGTTTGGTGCTTTCATTCATTAGGAAATACTCGTAATTGTCATACGTTAGCATTTGTGATCATGTGATCAGATTGGTTTTCTGCTATAAAATATGGTTAAAATTGTAATTATTGCCAGTATTCTTCCATTTTTCTTACATATCGACAAAATATTAAGCACTGCAAAAAAACTAAAAAAAAATCTCAAAATTAGAAAGCAGATATGAATTACAAATATGTATGGCTCTTTGCGATATAGGGTTTCAGATCACTTACATAACAGTTGTAATCTGAGTACCGGTAGTCATGACTTAATTTGATTACTTAACTGTGATGAGCTGTGGCAGCTTATATTAGACAGATTTGGACATTGAGTTGGTGAATCTGTATCATGTGAATGATTCAAACCTGAAAGTTTTGAGGTCACTCATTTGACGTGCATCTCAAACTTTGTTTAGAGCGGTTATTCTTTTTAAACTAGCTACATCTGAAGGTACTCATCATGATATTGGTTTATAGCGCACTCATTACTGCAGGTTTCTATAGTGTTCCCATGGTCATGGAAAACATGTAAATATCAGGAAATTTAAAAATTGTAATTTCCAGGCCTAGAAAAGTCATGGAAATTGATAAAATCTCAAAAGTAGTGAAAAAATCATGCAAATGTTCCTCTACTCTAAAAGGTACTATTCGTCAGTACACACAAAAAAATAAAATTTGCTATTTTTGTTATAGTAACCTGATGTCTTCTAAACAACACAGCACTCCTGCACAAGATGTTGGAAAAAACAGTGAGTCTACGATCAAAGACGTCTCTCTAGTGCATGTTTGCAAAGAAAAACTGTTTGTTGAAAATGTGCTCGAAAGAATGTAACGATGTCCGATTCGTGAGAGAATCGATCTTTTGAGTCAATGATGGGTCAAAACAGCTCACAAGTATTGGTTATTTGTCTGAATCAACATTTTTATAAACCTCTATCCAGTATCAACAAACGCCTGGAAAGATCATGAAAAATCATGGAATTTCCTTGGTCAAAAAGTGTGGGAACCCTGTTGCTAATGTAGGTTGAATTCAAGTTATAGCCGCAATTTAAGACTATGAAATGAATTTTAAAAAATTGTCCCAATTTACCTGAATTAGACTTTGACTTAAATGCTCATCCTACAATGTTTGTTCTATAGACATGTGTCTTAGTTGAGAAAAAAAAATTCTGAAAAAAATCCCATTGATTTACAATGAAGGAGGGGCTTAAAACCAATCTAGAGACCCGATTATCATAAAGACTTCTGGGTAAGTTCTTTTGAACACTATTACAACCACCCAGAGCACCTTAGCAAGTGCATAGCAGCATGTTAAAAAACACTCTAAACACCTTAGCAACCACCCACAAAACTAGCTTTGTGGCGTCAAGTTTTTCACGGGCAAGAACTACTCACATTTTCTTCTAAAAAAAAATCTAGCTTTGAATATATTTCCACTTTCTACCGAAAATGATTGACAATACTTAATTTGCATTCTTTCACAAATGGCTTAATAATGTCATTTCTGAGTCATAATTATAAAACTTTCAGTAGAGTATCAGCCAGTTTGTCTCAAAGGGGCCTGCACAGCAGCCTATAGTTTAGGGATTAAAACTCCTCTCATCAGATTTCATCACATCACATCATGTGACTGTCCCTAAAGCCAAAACTGCCTCTGCAAAGATATACCACGCTAGATTCTTTAGAACACGGGGACCGCCTTTGTTCATATGATGTATTTATGAATAATTTTGTGCAGTAGCTTCAAACACTGAACCTCTCTGATGGCTGACCCAGTCATGCTACACACCACAAGGGCTGCTGGGTGTCACATATCCCCTCCTTCCCTGTAGAGAACACAGAATTCTGTGGCCTAATTTTGGACCACTGTAATTTGCACTGACCCATCATGTGCCTGCCAAGCTCTGTGGCCAATAGTATCGGCAAGGAAAAGTTCATCTGAGTAGACAGAGATAGTGCCAAGGACTTTGTGTGATACTTTTCGCCTGCTCCCCAGACAAACAGATGGATTTTGTGGCCAGGACTGAAAGGATCCTCGACATCAGTGACCCTGGGGTGATATGTAATGCAATATCCTTGGTCATTCGAAATTTTACATGATATCTGGGTGGTGGCAATGAAATTGGCTTGAAAGTGGCTTACAGTAAGTGTCAAAGTATGTCATTATAAAAAAGGATATTCCAAGAAACAAAAGATTTAGTGGTGCAACGTTTTGCAATATAATCATTTGAATAGTTTGCAGTTACAGGTTGCTTTCTCATTGACACTTCTATATGTCTTTATAAATTGTTACAATTTAAATGAACACATTACACACAGCTTTTGTGAACTACTCGTATGGGCATTGAGAAGAAAGAGGAAACCCCATTGGTAAAACAATTTCGCTCATTACTTTGTGGCTATGTAACCTGATCTGCTCTTTTGTCAATTTGACAATGAGAAATGAGGGAAGGAAAAACTTCAGCATTTGGCAACATTTAATTTAATTTTGTTTGTGTGTTGTTGTTGTTATTATTAAATAAGTTTATTCAAACTGATGACCTGAAATAAATTACACTATTATTTGGATAAATTACATTTAATAAAACAGCATGGAGGAATAGACAGATAGATAGACAGACAGACAGACAGACAGACAGACAGACTGACTGACAGACAGACAGACAGACAGACTAGACTAGATAGACAGACAGACAGACAGACAGACAGACAGACTGACTGACTGACTGACTGACTGACTGACTGACTGACTGACAGACAGACAGACAGACAGACAGACAGACAGACAGACAGACAGACAGACAGACAGATATTTATTAGATAGATTGCACTAAATAAAATATTATGGATGGATGCACAGAAAGACAGACAGATGGATGAATGGATGGTTGGATGCATTATTAATACTTAGAATTATTATACAATAAAAAGATACTAATTGTTTATTTTCTGGAAAGCCAAATGCTGAGCCAGCAGACTGGATATTAGTTATAAAATTGTATGGAAACCTTATCTGAACATCTGAAGGACATGGCAGCTCTCTAATACAACATGCCACAGCTCATCCTCAAGAAGTAATTGGATAAAGTCACTATCACTCCAATTACAGCAGTTATGTGGGCCAGGCTGGGGACATCATACAAAGATAGACATATAGATGGACAGAGATAAGAGACATCGATAAGGGACATAGATAGATAGATAGATAGACAGACAGACAGATATTTATTAGATAGATTACACTAAATAAAATATTATGGATGGATGCACAGAAAGACAGACTGGATATTAGTTATAAAATTGTCTGGTATGGAAACCTTATCAGAACATCTTAAGGACATGGCAGCTCTCTAATAAAACATGCCACAAGTCATCCTCAAGAAGTAATTGGATAAAGTCACTATCACTCCAATTACAGCAGTTATGTGGGCCAGGCTGGGGACATCATACATAAATATCTACAGTTTCCATGTCCTACATGTCCAGATTTTCGTTGCAACATTAAAACAAGATGTTGAAGAGGCATTACCATAATGGAAATTCAAACAGGATTTGCTTCAAAAGGTTAAAGTTATTATATAAACCTCAAACTGAGCACTGGTCACTGGCAGGCTTGAGAACACGGGAGTGCTGGGATATAAAACAAGGCTGACAGGGAGGCTTAAGTTTCCTTTGAGAGCAGCAAGTTTTGGAAAAGCAGCCAAAGGTTGTTCAGAGTTCTGCCACACAGCCCAAGAACAGGGAGGCACAGAATGATCAGACTCAAGGCTCTAAAACAGCCGGATGAAAGACTAATCACACAACAGGGGATGCTGGAGTAGTTCATCAAAACTTCGGTTATGTTGTTGAGAGTATATTTATATTTATATATATAGAGAGAGAGAGAGAGAGAGAGAGAGAGAGAGAGAGAGCAGTGTCAACATCTATCCATGAAGATTAAGGCAACATTTCCAATTAAGACATGTTCTTTAATAGAAAATATATTTTCATACTCACTTGGCAAATTAATTTGTCTTATTTTAAGCATAGGTAAAAGTTTATGCCTAAAACTAGTACAAATTTGCAAATGGGGTAAGATTTATAATCCTACTATAGGCTACAGTATATTATACCTTATTAAGTTACTGTATATGATCTTTCACAAATCTATTTGTCATGCAAATTGATCTTGTTTCAGCGGCTGATTTTAACTGGAAAACAAGACAAAAACAATGATGAAACAAATTATATATATATATATATATATATATATATATATATTTTTTTGCAGTGTAGAAATAGCAATTCAGCATAATGCATCTATTATCAGAGTAGTTAAAGAGATAGTTTGTCCCAAAAGAGTTTGAGACGGTATTAGAGTGAGTCAGTGACCCAGAATTATAATTTTTGGGTGAACTATTCTTTTAAATCCTGTATCTGCTTTACATTTCCAGTAGCTTTTATTCTGTCTTTGTAGGTGATTCTGCTTGCAACATTTTCTCACTCACAGACAGACAGCAAGGCTATTTTTATAAACCTAGCACCCATGTTTCAGTGAATGAGTTGACAGAGTGTTGTTGATGCATTGCCATGCAACAAACAGGTGCAGTCACCATAAGATCGATAGTGAACGCAACATTAAAGCAAATGGAAAATGTACTGTGCTCACTGAACTCATGACACAGGCTGAACATGCTAAACCAATCCAGATTGGGCATCATGTGATATGTCATGCTGCAGTGTGAAAACGTGTCATGTTAATATGGCTTTTTAGTACTTTAAATGAGAGTGAGGAGAGTGAGACAGAATTAAGAGTAAGACAGGAAAGATAATACATAAAGTTAGATCAATGCATGTACTGTATGCTTCAAAATGAAAGGGATAGTTCACCCAAAATTGAAAACTCAGACAGGGAGAATGCTAACATTCAAGGAAATTGAGTCGTTTTAGCAGCATAGGCCACGTCCAGAATAATCTGTTTTAATTTTCAGTCTCACATAATGCCATCGTTTTCCAAAGCATGTTTGGAAAGTTAAGGTTGTTTTCGTGGAGGAAAATACTGTTCTAGTGTGGACGAGAGGAAGGTCATTGCGGCAAAATCAATACGTTTTCAAGCAAAAAAGTATCAGTGTGAATGTGGCCTTATTTCTAAAAATGGTCTAAGTATATCAAACTCTTTTATCTCAAAAGATCAAGGAACATTCGATTCAACATGATATGACCCATTTAATACATGTGCAAAATAAACTGAAAAAATATAACACTCATATACTGTATGCGGCTGATCACGTAGGCACCCCCTCTTAGAGCGACATGACCCGCAGGGAAGGCTTCAGTGTGTTCAGTGAGGCCTGTTCACAGAGCAACTGCATTGTTAGTACACAGATGTTACAAATAAGCTTAATGTTAAATTTCTCTTTTTGTATTAACATGGCATTTCACATTATTCACATGTTTTGTCAACCACAATAAGCAGGATCTTGTCTCAGAAATTCTATGAAACTGGCTGAGCAGGTTTAATCTTTCACAAAATGCAAATGAATGAGTAAAGCGTCAACACCAACTGTCCTATCTTGTAGAGCAGTTATAGACCTAAATTACATTGTTTCCACATAAAGGTGAAGTATTAGCAAGCCGAATGGAATTTGAATGGAATTGACTTTTATTCATGTGCAGAATATGACTTATAGATATCAACAATTCAACTTTTACTAACATGTTAATTACTGATATCTGAAATGGAATTACTACTAAGGAAAGTGTTAATTATTATTATCAGTAAGTAGGTTTGCACTAGTACATATTCTTGAAATCAGAAATAATGTGATTATTTGCAGAAATGCCCATCATAGCTTTCAAAATTGGATATATCTGTAATGTGATTGTAACCAGTGAGAAAACCTTTTGACCTTTTTACCCTCCAGTTTATTTACATCTCAAATTAATTTCCAGATATCTGAAATACCATATCTAACATGTTGAAATACATTTACAGAAAAATACATTATTTTTTCACTGTAATTCAGTTCATTTACACTCGTAACAAACAATGTAATTATTGATATTAACAAATTATATTTTTTACTAGTAAGAAGTGTATTGCTGACATGTGAAATGTATTTATGACATGTGGAATTTTATTTAAGATATTAATTACAGATATCTGTAATTGCATTTCGAATAGGAGTCGATGACATCATTGAGAAATTCTACATGTTGAAATTTTTTATATGAATAAAAAAAATTCACTAGTTGAAATTCCATTTATAGTATCAAGAATATGTATTTCTGCGATTAATTATGTATTTTTTGTATCAAGAATTAACATTTCTACTATTTCAAACCTAATTAATGATATAAAAAAAAACTAGTGAAAAAGCACTTTCAGTAGTAATTCCAGATTATAAGAAATAACGTGTTAACTGGCGATGTTTGTAATTTATATCCAGAATGTGACTAAATAATGAAAAGTTGTGTGATAGATCAAATGTGTCATTTTTTTTTGGATACTAAATAAGTTTTTCATATCCTGGTTAAAATGTTTAATGGACAAAAGGAACAGAAAGCAGATTTCTCGAGAGTGTTTTTTAAAAACGTTCTGAAAAAACAGCAAGGTGTGGTGTAGCCAGGGCCATTTGTAGTTATAAGTGGCCACTGGGGGGCCTGCAAAGCAAGGTTGTTTTTTTATTTAAATTTTTCTTTTTTAAATATACTAAAAGAAGGCAGCTGTTATGGCTCAATTTGACAGTTATACGGGGCCCCCTAGTGGCCTGAGAGGGAAGGGAGAATGTAAGTGCAAGAAGAGAGACTTGTAGCTAGATGTCACAGGGACATGCACGCTCAAAGAGTTTTTCGTCATCATGAAGCGCACAAACAAGTCGGGATCCATGGGTTCCATGGGCAACAGGGGACCTCCAAGAAAGATTTTGCTTAGGGCCCCCATATGCTCAGAAACGGCCCTGGCGCAGTGGTCAAATCTGTCAATCTAGCATTTTTACATAGAATAGCAAATCAAAATTGTGAAAACGGATGCAAAAATGCATTAGGTGTGAACAGCCCCTCAGCTATCTGTTATTTGATTCCACTAAAATGTGTAAAGGCAGAAATACCTGACCAGTCTAAAACAACATCAGGCTCAACCAATGGCATGAGTTTGGGGCGGGACTAGCTGTCCATCCGACCAATGAAATATAGTACGGAGTGATTGAATTTGCAAGTGGTGCAGCAATGACAATATGAGAAATCAAATATAATAATTGTTTGTTTAATAATCATTAGTGTATGACTTTATATTTATATCTTACACATAAACACAAACATGTGAACACATTCTAACTCTCTCTCTCACAGACTCACCCACACACTTCAGGCGTAGATTCCTTTCAGTGTACACATTGTTCCTCAGAGGAATTATATATAGGCTGACAGAAGGGTGTCGTAAATGAGGATTGCCAGTCCTAGCATTAGCCTTGAGTTTAAAATACCTTCTCATCACATGAAATCAATAACGGTACTTAGATGTGACGGAGCACGCATTGACCAAGTAGGGCCCCTCAGGAATTATCACACCACTTTGCAACTGTAAGCGACACCGTCTCTCTCATCAATACCCGAGGAAAATCCTGCACCATAGTAAAACGGAAACAAGTTGCTAACATGTGGGCTCCCTGCATTGTACTGTATTTTGTAGTTAATGATCTGGTCCACTCATCCACTAACTAACCACCTGACTGACTATCTAGCTAACTAGAATTGTAGTTTTGTAAAGACATTTATACATAGCCACATTTTATACTTATATTTAGAGTAATATTTAGATATTTTATATATGTCTAATTCCACATATTTAAGCATAAGCCTTGAGATCAAAAGGTTGATTCAAAGGTCAGGAGAAACATTTAGATAAGGTCAAGAAGCTGTCATACTCTGTTTCAAACATACATGTACAGTATAAACATTAGAAGTAGCCCTTCCTCTTGGGGTATTTAAATATGCACTCTAGGAAGCAATATGTTGGAGGTGCATAATATTCATAATATTTTGCAAAAATGCAGTGTTTAAACAAAGTATGAGATGCTGTGCTGTATTGTGAATATTATATATACACATAAACAGTATATAGAGAATATAACTGTGTGTATATATATATATATATATATATATATATATATATATATATATATGTGTGTGTGTGTGTGTGTGTGGTGGTGGGGGCGTGGTTGAGTGACAGTTTGTGAATGGCGAGTGAGATCAGGAGATGAGAATGGTAAGAATCATCACCTGGCAATGATGGTCTCTAACAGCTGTTTGTCATTGCTGTGAGAGTGAAGATGGGCTTTTAAGAGCAATCCAGACGCCAGTGAGGGGGAGAAAGCTGCACGGAGCAGAGTGTTCCAGAGTGTGATATATGTGTTGTGCTGAAAAGCCTTATTTGAGTGTGTCCACTGAAGTGTGATTTTGAGACGGAAAAGTGTGGGAAATAGAACCCCTTTTGCAGGGGCGTAGCTAGTGGGGTGAAAGTTGGTAATGATTCTAGGGGCCCACAGTTCCAGGGGGCCCCACAACAAATTCTAAACAGTATTTTTAAATAGGAAATGGGCCCAGAGCAAAGGTCTTTGTTACAATATACTACAATTACACACTTTTTTATAAATTAAAATCATTAACTGCCATCTTTCCACTAAAAGATATAGTCCCAAGTAAGAATAACTCTCATCTAGTGGTGCTCTAATACAAACAGGAGAATTTTTGGCTATTGACCAATCAGTATCCAGGGCCAGAACTACCTTAAAATGTTATTTTAAGACATATTGTACTGTGAAGAGAACAGGTACACTTATATTTTTTATATTTCTCGCTAAGGATAACGGACAACAAGTATTCACCTAAAGTTTCTCCTTAGCAAAATAGCCTTGGCTCTCTACTTCTCTTCTTTCTCTATTATCAAAAACCTGGATTCTAGGTGAACTGAGACTACAAGTCTCAACTTTATCATTTTTCAGCTAGTCTATGTAAGTTTATGTCACTGGGCTGTCCATGCAAAATAGCAAGGAAAAAATCAATAAGTAAATGCATATGCTAATACCATTTGTAAATGCATTATAATGTGCAATTTAATACAAAAATGGCATATCGATATTTTTTGGGCGCACATTATATTATAGTCAGTCTCTCAGGGTTGAGAAAGTGTATAGCTAACATTAGCAAAGCACACATTTAAGGGCAGAAGTCAGCAACGGCTAATGCTATGCAGCTATGTTCGTGGTGAATAAAGGGAAATATCTTGCCATTAAGTAGCTCATGTTTAAAAACGTCTAATGTAACATGCATCACAAACAGTGTAAGTTGCCTCTGTTTAATGTGCTATCATTGTGATGCTCGCTGACTTTAGAAAGGTCTTAAAATATCTCATCACCATTGTTTTGCTATGGTATGGATATGTTTTTAAGATAAATGAGGGGGTTTCACTTTGTTGGTAATATCAAAGCACTGAAAAGTAAGCTGCAAGGTGGTTAAGAACTATATAAAACATCTTTGAATACTGTTTATTTTTTCTTACATATGGTAGCTATATTGTCATCATTGACCAGCTTTTTATTGATTTTTATATTTTGTTCTGTAAGATGATGAGTAATGGATGTCATTGGCCATCTTATGGTTTGCATTTGATTTATGAACACGCTTTCTCAGCACAAACGCAAACAGCACATTCCACTGGTCAAGGCAATACTGCCATCTAACGTTCAAAGGCAGTTATACACCATACATCTACACAAAGTTACACAGTCATGTATTAGCTTGGATGAAGCATAGTGACGTACATATACAATAATAGTATTTTTGTAAATTATAATGTTTTATAATATTGCCTTTAAAACCTCAAAAAATTGGCCCCATTCACTTCCAGTTCCTTTAGTTTTTAGTTTTTTAAAGAAAGGAGGGATGAGTCGAAATAATGTTTTGTGGTAATCAACATTATGCCACAAATGCTGTCTGTTGAGCTTAACTTGTATTAAACCCGGAATAACTCAAGAAGTGCAGATCTCTTTCTGCAATCTGTCCTCCTTTGGTTGCTAGGACTGTCTCTACAACAAGATTTTTCTTGTTGATTTCTTGCTGATTTTTCTTTAGTCCAGAGTCATTCACAGTTGTCGGGTGTCTTTTCTTTCTTTTGGATGGGAACTTTGAGATGGACGGTTGCATTGTTCGTTTAAATACATATACTACGGAAGCTCTGAACCGCAAGGTGGAAAAAAAAAATAACGGTGAAAAAAAGGTTCTTCCAAAAAGAAAATTCTCTCTCTTCAAAAAAAAATTTTTTTTCTCTTCAAAATGTTTTTTGCTATTTTGTTTGAAAATATGTTTGATATGGCATTCATTGTCGTGTAACAACAGTTATTTTTTGTTTAAAATTGTTGGTCTTTCTAAATACGTGTTTACTATATAGCAACAGTTATGCATTAAAAGCATAAGATTACATGTTTACTGATAGTGGCACCTGGTGGCCAAGGTTGGTAAAACAACCTTGTATTTTTTTTTTTGAAGAGAGAAAAACTAAATTTGAAGAGAGAAAAAAAAATTTGAAGAGAGAATTTTTTTTTTTTTAAATTAAGACTTAAATAAGGAACTGAGACTATTTATATTTCGCCGTTATTTTTTTTCCACCTTGCGGTACAGAGCTTCCGTAGGCTAATATACATGGGTTTCTCATGTCTTCATGTGATTTTGTGTAAAGACGTTTTCTCTAGACCATAGATGGCACTCAATCTAATCTCAACACCTTCTTTTAATGGCTGTGATCCTCTTAATCTTGATATTTCATCTGAATATCAACATTTGTGAGATGAATTCCATCCGAAAAGTTTTGAAGTTAATTGAAGTCAATTGATCTAATTGTGTGTCTATTATGTCTATTCATCCTGTACATGCTAAACGTAGCCTATACATGTTGCAATTTAAAATTAAATGCATATTTTTCTTACCCATCTTCTCCTATGCTTCAAAATGTAAAAAAAATAAACCATCTCATATTTGGGCTTCTTCAAAGTAGCCGCAATTACAGCTTTGCACACTTTGGCCATTTAAAAAAAAAAAAAAATGTATGTTTTATTACAGAGTTAGTTGAGAAATGTATGCTGGGCACTTATTGGTTGTGTTTGCTTCGCTATCCGGTCCAACTTATCAATTTAAAATATTAGTTGTGTAAAGACATTTATGTAGACACGATTTAAGAAGTTATTGTCTATCGGCCTTCAAAACCAATTGCAAGTATTTAGGCATAACCCTTTAGATCAATTGCCAAATCTGTCCAAACTTTTGTCTGGTAGTAGCCTAGCCCATATTAGCCCACGTCAACCTCCCCAACACAATCCAATCACCTCAAATATTCATCACATGAGTGATTAGACTGCTGTATATTAGGCCATATATTCACTGGTCTGAGTATAGATTGAAGAGTGTGCGCGCGTGCAGGTCCTTTTGATCGCGCGCTCAATGGCGCACACAAATACCGGAGTGCGCTTTCCCAGACACCACTACTGCAGGAGATGTGCTTGAATGATGTACTCTAAACCGATGCATGTACCTACACTTTAAAGACTTTTTATGGCTCTTAACAGGAACTTTAAACCGTTTAGTAGCGCACAAGTGACATTGGCAAACCCATGACCATTTGGAAGTTTCAGATAATAAAACTAGTAAGCATTTGAAACAAAATCGAAATGAATGTCTCACACGTATTACTGAACCGGACCATCTCTACGGCCAAGCATCCATTGGAAAGCGTGAGAGGATGCTGCAACTTCTCGGTGATCACGAGCGACGGCTTCGGTGCGCCGCTGCTGGAGGACCGCGACCAGTTCATCATGCGTTTGGTACAAATAGCGGTTCTCTGTGTGCTCTCACTGACTGTCATTTTCGGAATCTTTTTCCTCGGCTGCAATCTGCTGATAAAGTCCGAGAGTTTGATAAACCTGCTGGTAGAGGACCGCAGACCTTCAAAAGATGCGGAAATTATCATGATTGCTGCGTGAGTGGAACAGACACCGAGTGTTCCATAAATCTCACTAAAGTGACTTGAAAAGCAGAAGCAGACGGAGCCTGTTGGTTTGATGTCCTTGCTAACTGATGGCATTTTTATACTTTTGACCTATGCTGTTGTCCTGTTGCAGACAATGGGTGGTTTCTAGACCGCTTCAAGTCTGTTAAATGTCTTGTGTCTTCCCTTTCCACAGTTTTCAGAATTGTGGGAAAGACTTTCTTCAAAAAGGCCACTGAAATCTGAAGAAAGATAAGATAAATGTATTTATCCATCTTGAAACAATAGATGGACATGAGCAATTTGAAATTGTGAAGAATGTCAATAATTTAATTTATTTGTATTTTATTGTATATTTTGGTTAAATTTGTATCTGAAGTGGCTGAACTGAAATGGGTTCCTTTGTTGTATAATTTGCATCTTGTGATTCCATTTGATTATTTTATGGTTTTTAGAAAGGTCATTGTGTAAACTTGCATGCAAATGGATTAAAAAGAAATTAAAAGTTTATTTCATCCTGAGTTTTCTTTCTTTTTTAAAAAATTTCCAAATAGAACATTCATTCTACCTTAGGCTAAGAATGAATATAAAACAATCCAGCCTGCAATTAGAGCTGGAATTCTTCTGTCTATCAATACATATAAGAGTATGAACATAATGTACCCATTTACACAAAAGAGAATAAACAATTACACAATGGTATGATTATTTAATCAATCTCCGTACTATGTCGCAAAGGTCTAAACAGAAAGTCTCTTCAGCAGAGCAATACTGTAGTAGAATGTAAATTGATTTTTAAATTTTTTTTTTATTTACAAATGAAATATGAAAGTGAAAAGACAAAACAGTGAGTTGGGTAATACAGGTTAGAATCACATTTCATATTTTCCTTTTTCTAATATCTTGCATATATGCATTACACCTTAGGTGCAGATCACTCACATAAACCAGCTTTAGTGGCAATTAAAAACATCTCATAAGGTTTCATCAACATGATGAAAATATATATAATATGGCTTCCTAGGTAAAAGGAAAACCTAACCAAGATTTTAAAACATTTTGGCCAGTTGTGCTTTTTCAATTGTACTTCATAACCAGCGGTGAGCTCAAAAACTTCTCAGCATTGTGAAATACGGCATAATTCAATCTGGCTGTTTTTTGTTTCGTTTTTTTTCTCTCCAAATTATGCATACAGGTACATTTCTTGTTATATCGTATATTAAGACTGATTCTATCTTTATAAATAAATCCTTTAAACCCTTTATAAACTGTAAGGTTTATATTAACACTTTAACTGCAACAATTGCATGTATTTTTGTTTTCAATCAAAAAGCGGCTTAAGTGCGTGGTCCAAAACTTGAAATTGTGCGGACTCATTAACCTTCATTACAGGTGTCTTTTAATTGTATTTATTTTGGGGGACTGGGTAACTCAACGAGTATTTATGCTGTCTACTACCCCTGGTGTCACATGTTTGAATCCAGGGCGTGCTGAGTGACTCCAGCCAGGTCTCCTAAGCAACCAAATTAGCTTGGTTGCTAGGGAGGGTAGAGTCACATGGCGTAACCTCCTCATGGTCGCTATAATGCGGTTCGCTTTCGTGGTGAGATGTACGTGGACGCCCCGCGGATAATAGCATGAACCCTCAACACACGCTACGTCTCCGTGGTAACATGCTCAACAAGCCACGTGATAAGATGTGCGGATTGATGGTCTCAGACACGGAGGCAACTGAGATTGAGTCAATACACCACCAGGACTTAGAGCGGGAATTTGGAATTGGGCATTCCAAATTGGGGAGAAAAAATAAATAAATAAAAAGGAAACATATCTATTTATTTTTTTAAATAGTTTATTTAAAGACAGTATTTAAAAAGACATTATATTAACAAAGAATAACTCTGAAATAGCAGGCTTATTAATGTTTGCATAAACATAAACAGTATTTCATATCGGTGTAGTTAATCTGTAACCTGAGAATAACATAACCGTCTTGTTGCATAATTCCACAAAATCTGTTGGATATTACCTTGTTTTCTGTACTCGTACACATACTGCTCCATAAAGCATGGCATCGAATTACATGGATGACTATTCAGTGTAATACATGTGACGCGTGAAAACGTGCCAAAGACTTTACTATAATCAGTGCTTTAAAACAGATGGTGCTGAAATATATGCAATGGAGGGCAAGAAACCCTTATCCAAATTAGAGATTAAGGCTGAATGCTATATCACTAACCCCAATCCAGAGCATTCAGCTCATAAGACCCCACCCAGACACATGTAACTGAGTGTTGTTTCTATGCATCTCTGTGCTTTTGGCTCACTTTTCAGTTTGCAAGTCATGCACTTATAATGCCCTGTGTGTCACGGGCCTGTCTGGTTCAATTTCGGTCTGTCGGGATCCGGACACTCGTGCTTTATGTTTGTCTGTTATTGACGTTGGTGCATCACGCATATGTCATCTTGGCAGCATCCACTCTCGTCAATAGTTTTTCTGTCTCTCGCAAACACTGGTGCGCGTTGCGCTGTGCGCCCGGGACACGAGCTGTCTTCATGTTGTGCTGATTCAGTCACTTTGTTCTGAGGCTTCGGGTGTGTATGTGGCCGAACTCTCGCACAGGTGTCCTGTCTTGTTTTTGTCGCCTTTTGCATGCATCACGAGGCATTTGCCTCGAGATGTACACTCAGGCTTCATTTAGTATGAGAATGCGTGGCATCGTTTTGTTTGGCAGTGCTACATATTCTCTCGCCTTGTTTGTCAGTTGGCATGGGCGTATATTGCCTTATTGCCTTAGCAATGTGCGCCCATGCCATTCGGGTGTTTCGTTGTCTTGTGAGAGCACGTGGCTTTGTTCTGTTTCTGTATCGCCACGTGCCTCTCTGTCTTACGTCATACCCCACCTTCTTGTTTGCCCATAATTTGTTTATTAGTCACATCTGCCCTGTCTTGTTAACCTGTTGATTTCTCTCAATGTTTTAGTATCCTCGTGTTTGCTGTCCAGTGTCAGTTTGTCTTGTGTTTGTTCTAGTCGGTCGCGTGTGTTGATTTATCAAGTTTGTCAGTCGGTTTATTCCCCCATCCCTAACCGGTCCGGTCAGTCCTGTCTCCAGTTTCCCCTGTTCCAGCCTGGATTATTTCCTTTGTGTTTTTCGTTTATGTTTATTGTTTTTTTTTCCCCTTGTGGGAGTTTGAGTTTGTTTTTTGGGATTAAATAAATTCCTTCATTTTTACTCTGTGCTTTGGTCCTGAGCCTCTCTATTATCTCAGCAAGATTGTGACACTGTGATACCATTTAGATCCTGGTTTCAAATATAAACAACGTGATCAAAATGTATTCCAATGTTTATTAAAGAAACAGGCTATTGGATGGATTAACACACAGTGGAGTCCAAATGTTAAAGACCACACTGACAATTTGGGATTTTTATTTTAATTTAAACCTGAAAATATTTTTGTACAAACATGATTTGTCATTTTTTTTAAAAGAAAAGTTATGACAAATGTAGAAGAAATATTCAAAAATTTGCACTATAGGTCACTAATCAAATATAAACAAATTTGTGACTGACCATGTTAACTCCCTAGTACAAAAACGTTTATTTCCTTGCGTCCGTTAAATCACAAGACGTTCTTCAGGACTTCCTCAGATCACGCTGGGATAACATGGATCATCAACTTGTGGAGTCCATGCCAGCTAAAGTGTATGCTGTTATATATATCAAGAAATTCTGAAATACAAAAATATCTAAAATAATGTTTAAAGTGTATTAAATTAGAAAAATGTGAAAGAGAAATACTTTTCACTAGTGCTCTCCGACTTTTGAACATCTTGATATACATGTTTTTGTTGCTTATTATTTCACAGTAGCACAATGAAAAATAAAAAAACATTTCAGTTTGTGAATTTGAAGATGCATATCTTATTTTTCTGCAAGAAAAAAACATGACGATGGGGCTAAAAAGAGACTTGTTCTCATGCATTTTCTCCAGATATGCACTGAATGATTGATGCTGTGATTGCTTTAGATTTCTTCAGACCTTCTTTAAAGATAGAGGGGGGGGGAAGAGAGTGGTAGCATAGATGAAAAGAACGGAAGAAAAGGTCACTCCCGGTGGAAGTGGCTGTCAGACAGCGGTATGGTCCTGAGACGTGACGTGGCATTACGAACTGACAGAGCTAGAGAAAGGCTATAGAACAGGGGAAATGTCAGAGTAAAAAAAGAAAAAAGAAACAAAAACGTAGGTCTTTAAAATAAATGTTAGCATGATAGAAAAAAAAAGGAAAAAGTAACTAGGTAAGATGTTACCATCTTCAACTGTTATGCAACCTGCAGAGATATAATGGGAAATTCAGCACAGCCAAGAACCCAAGTCCAAAATTCAAAGAAGTGGAAATTATTGTATTTAGGACCCTTAAAATGATCCTAAACAACATTAACCCTCCTGCAAAAAAAAGAAGCTTAACTCTAAGTTGGCTTACTGGTCTAAATTGCTCTCCCAGCATGGTAAGGCTGGTCCATTTGCTGGTTTTAGAAGGGTTTTGGATGCTAGTCAGCTGGGAGACCAGTAGGCCCTAAACTACTGAGGTGAATCCAAAGCCTTTCACCATCTATGAAATCTCTTCTTTTAAAACTGTATCTGACAGCTTCAACTCCCACAAGTAATAAGTATTTTTATTCATTGTTGACAGATGTTATACAAAATCAATGGTCTGTTAAGAAGCCATAGGGGACATGGCCCAAAAAAAGCTTCTCTGGAGACTAACTGGGATTCCAGGAATAAAAAAACTCCCTTTTATCACACCATCTCACTTTCTCAGTTACTCCCTGCCCGACACTCAACACAACATACTGAAATGATCATTTAGTTGAACATTCTAGAACAGTGGTTCTAAATTGGTGGGCGTTTCCTAAAAAATTGTCGCAGATCTTCTGGTAAAAACTAAATGCAAATAATAAAATACATCAAACCAACATACTTTTTAAGTGAGGTGAAAATGCTTCCCATATCTTTTGTTGTTGACATCAAAGGCAATGTATCCAATATAAATCACTTGGTAAAATTAATACTAATACAATATTTAGATCCATGTCGTAGGCTGATAAAACACACTTCTACTCTGCCATGCCATGTTAATAATTGTACACATTTTCGGGTCTATGCAGTTCATGGCAATACACAAATCAATTCCATTTTACTATGCACAAAATAATCAAAGCACATGTAAAGAGAACATGACCAAAATAGCCAAAATTGTAAGAATAGGTCTTGTGGAATATGGAAACGGTTGCTTTTGGTGTAAACTTTCAGCTTCTTTGATAACAATTGCAAAAATATATATTTTTTAAAAGTTATAGTTCTCTCTAGTATAGGAAATTCATGAAATGTAGTGTGTGCTCTGAGAATGTTGTGTTGTCCATGTTGTGCTTACACGATACAGTCCATTTGGTCATTACGGGCCACAACCAAAATCTTATTGGCTCATGTCTTATAAACAGTTAATCAAATTTCTCTTGATAACTTTTTCTTAAAAGCAGATGATACATACAGACAAACAGCCTAGGACAGGTTCAAAAAGGTTTTTCAGTACAATCAAAGTGGTAAGAAATTTGCGGAATAGGAAATCAATTTGATCAATGTTTTGGGGGCACAGAAAGATTCAGAGTAAAAAGAAATGTTATACTAGTCCTACATTTTTGGAGTTCTTAGCAAAAACGTATTAGCTTATTGCAATGACACCATATGACTGATTCTCACAAAATGTGGTACACAGGCTCATCTAGACACCATTTATGTATATGTGAAATTTCATTAAGATCAACCATTCATTAATTAAGTTAACTGCTGAAATTTCTTTGCTGGTGGCCTTTTTTGTTGATTTGTCCAATTGCTATTTTAAGGATATGTTAGCACAAGAACCAAAGACAATGCATTCCAACTTGATAAAACAGTTTGAGAGTTATGACAGATATACAAACATTTGATATGCATTCTCAAAATGTTTTGAAATGTACAAAATTTAGTTTAGTTTGGACTTTGTGTTTAGATATAGGCCGATAAGTGAATGTGGGCCACTTCCAAATAGTTTATTGGCTTGTAATTCCAAAGTGCTTTTAACCTTTGGTGCTTAGACCTCTACTAATAGCAATTGTGCAACAAAAAAGAAGAAAAACAAAAGCGACTAATCATGCCACAATATCTCAGTTTAGGAAAATACGCATCCAAGTATATGCACTGTGGCAATATGGCAAAAGCATAAGATCACCCCTTTCTAATTAACATGTTTGTCTATTTCAGCTACACCCATTAATGACAGCTGCATAAAATCAAGCATCCAACCATGCAATCTCCTTAGACAAATATTTAAAGTAGAATGGGTCCTCTTCTGTTCCAGCATGACTATGTCACAGTGCATAAAGCGAGATCCATAAAGAAATGATTTACTAAGACTGGTGAACATTTGAATATGAATGAACACATTTGGAATGACAACCTCAGGCTCAGGTGGTAGAGCAGGTCGGCTGCCAACCGCAGGGTTGGTGGTTCGAATCCCGGCCCACACAACTCCACATGCCGAAGTATCCTTGGGCAAGACACTGAAACCCAAGTTGCTCCCAATGGCAGCTTGTGCCTTGGGTATCAAAAGAAAATATCTAGCTGTCTGGTTAATTTTCATTGAGCAGCATGACAAAAGTGATGCATGGCAAGTGGTATTAGTGTATAAGTATTGCATATGTTTCATTAATAAGGACTAAAAGATTGAACCAACTGATGTCTGAAAGAGACATCCATCATCACAGAAAGCATTATAGTAAAACAATACAGATTTAAAGATCTTTAAATAGACTTTAATCAAATTGCGCTTCAGTACAGTATTTGTCATACACCAAGAGATGCATCAATAACTGACATCAGGCACCCCACTGTCCAGCCAGTGGACGTGGCCAGACTTTCTCATCTTTTTAAGTGAATCCTTGTAATTCAGTTATTTGTGACTTGCAGTCAGTTGAGATATCACATTTGCTATTGTTCTATCTCTCTCTCTCTCTCCAAATGTCTGTCTCTGTTTCACATGCACAAATGCAAATTTGCACATGCTCTGATGCCCTCCTTTTTGCCCATGGGCCAAAGACATTAGCTCTGCATTTGAGAGTAACAGCTACAATACCTTTCCATCACAGTCAGGACGGAGCATCCCATCATTCCAGTGGTGTGTGAGGAACAGGAAGTGACAGACTGTTTTTCCCCCATCCCTTCCTTTTTGTTCAGTACAATGTTCTTAATATGATTGACAGCAAAAGGCATTTTAAGCCCAGCCACAGCACTGTAAAGCTCTAGTGTTAGTACAGCACACCAAATATTACATAACCAGATGTTGATAAGAATTGACAGTTTGAGTTACAGGCTGCATATTTTGAATTATGAAATGAATAAGTGAGACTACAACACAGTGCATTTTTCATTGCATTTGTAAAATCATTGCAACAAATAAAATCAATAAATCAGCCACAATGCAGCAAACACACACACACACACACACACACACACACACACACAGAAATGAAGGGGTGAGACTCTCACACATCCATGGCTGAGAGGATTCACATTTTCCACTGTGGGATCACTGCAGCCATCTACTGGTTATAATTGTCATTTCATGTCATTATTATGTTAGTTTTTCCAGCATATGACAGCAATCTTCCCCCAATGCATAACTCATTTTCATACATACCTCATGACTGAACTTGAGAAATCAACATTTTCACTGAAGTGAAGGTAACATAAAATGTTCTTATTTTTCTTAATTAGTCATTTAAAGGTAAAAAAAAACAACACCTAAATAAAAGTCTAAATGAAATAAGATAATAAAGCATAACAATTATTATATTATATAAATATTATATACAGAATTATGAATGTTTAACTGCCTGGCCAATTTCTCTGTGGCTCGAGAAAACAGTGATGTAATCAAATTCATGTTTGATGTCCACCCACTCCTTTTCTCTCTCTCTCTCTTTCTCTGCATGACTGTGCTTCCAATGGGTTTCTGTCATAAATGTCTCACTGAACATTTTCAAGTATGCCATCTCAAACCACAGTGTGCCGATTCCTGCCGAGTATCCCTTTTATACCGTGCTTACTTATACAGTGACCCAGACAGCTCTGGGATCTCAACTTAACTATCAGTGCTACAATTATTGTACTGCATTAGCATGCAAATAATGCACCTTTATAAAGCCTCCTTTTCCACTGATTGTACTGTCTGTGTTCAAGGAGCCCAAGCAAATTGTGAGTGCCCTATTTTATCTCTGAAGCCTGATATTTATTTTCAACTGTGACATTAATTTCATTCTCAATTCAATTACATTCTCCATCCCAAATTCTCATAACAGTAATCCTTTTTGTTAAGCTTTTTTTTTTAATACCTTTTTTTATGTGTAATTCCCATTATTCTCACTAGAATACATGCTCATTACTTTAATGTAGTGTTTTTTCTGTTAAATGTAAAAATACTGTAAAATGTTTTTTTTTTTTCTGTCAATCATTTACATTTCTTGTCGAATTACATGATGTGCATGTATGGTTGGAACATTATTGCAGAATTTACGTATAAATCGGAGGCATTATTAATGGTGTTAATTTTTCAGCTTTATATTTTTCATATTATTAACATGTTAGATCAACAGTCCATCCTATTTGTGATTTATTATTATTTAAAACCAGAAGCCATTGCTCATAACATCACATCCTGGTTCGCTGTGGTGTCCAAAATAATTAGCATTCTCAAAGCCTAGCGGGACCGTCCTTTATCTCAGCATACATTCAATTACAGTTGAAGTCATAAGTTTACATACACAATTCCTGATATTTAATCATAGAAAACATTCCCTTTCTTAGGTCAGCTAGGATCACTATATTTTAAGAACGTGAAATGTCAGAATAATAGAAGATAATTATTTCTTTCTTTCATCTTGTTCCCAGTGGGTTCACCTCTCGGAGACAGAACTGTCTCCTTCCTGAGCGGTATGATGGCTGCGTGGTCCCATGGTGTTTATACTTGTGTACCATTGTTTGTACAGATGGATGTGGTACCTTCAGGCATTTGGAAATTGCTCCTAAGGAAAACAGACTTGTGGAGGTCCACAATTTTTACTCACAATGAGTAAATTATAGAGTATGTTGTGCATGAAAATCCCAGGAGATCAGCAGTTACAGATATACTCAAACCAGCCTGTCTGGCACCAACAAGCATGCCACGGTCCAAAACATTGAGATCAAATATTGTCCCTATTCTGATGGATGATGTGAACATTAACTGAAGCTGCTGACCTGTAATTGCATGATTTTATGCACTGCAGCCACACGATTGGCTGATTAGATAATTGCATGGATGATTGTTGGTGCAAGATGGGCTGGTTTGAGTATTTGTGTAACTGCTGATCTCCTGGGATATTCACACACACACACACACACACACACACACACACAACTGTCTCTAGAATTTACTCAGAATGGTGCCAAAAACAAAAAACATCCAGTAAGCAGCAGTTCTGTGGACAGAAATGCCTTGTTGATGAGAGCGATTAACAGAGAACGGCCAGACTGGTTCGAACTGACAAAGTGTATGGAAACTCAAATAACCACTCTGTACAATAATGTGAGAAAAATATCCCAGAATGCTATTCTGAGATGCTGGTTGGTGCTGTTTTTGTAGCACGAAGGGGACCTACACAATATTAGGCAGGTGGTTTTAATGTTGTGGCTGATAGGTGTGTAGTCATATTGGACATCCCAGACAGGGAAATGCATAGATATTTTGAGGGGCAGGGGCTCTAAACCTTTTTGAGGGACAGTCACTTAAAAATGTGGGGTGTTGAGGGGTGGAATAGAATCCCCATCAGACTAAGTGGTGCGTGTGCACAGACTATATTTCTTTTTTTGCTGTAATAATTTAGTAGGTAGGCCTGTTTATACTTAAGTCAAAATTCGATTACATTTTGTATTCATAATTATTTAAATATCTGATGTTTAAACCAAGCAGGCTTGCAGTATTGAAAACGCAATGTTGTGTAACACGTTTAGGACAAATAATGATGGGGAGTCAAGGCGTAGTACAGTATTGCCTACTTTTCTAAGTGTACTCTCCAAATATTCCACTATTACACTGAAAAAATAACAATTATCTAATATTGTGCATACTGTATGTAGATGAGGCAGAAATCCGAACAAAACTATTTTAAAGTGTGCATTTGTTTCCTCTGTCATGCACCTAGCATCTGTTGCGAGAGTGCGCTTGTAATCTTAGACAGCCTCTGTAACACATTGGGTATTATTATTATTATAGTCATTACAATTGATTATTCAATTCCGTAATCGAAGCATCAATGTTCCAGCATAACGTTGACACATTAACACCCCTAAATACTATTATAAAGCATAAAAATGGGTTTTGTTTGGGTGTGCAAGCTTAATTTTGGGTGCCATTTGAAGGCCACCTTATGTGAAAGGACAGGGGCTAGAGCACCTAGAGAATTGCTATCTGGGGAAAAATATATTTGCACCTCATGAATAGTCTATAACATTCAAGTGAAAGGGCAAATAACTACATTCATACAATATTAATACTATTTTCTGCTGAAAATGATTTGTTCCCATCTATCCAGTTATATGATATTTAAGTTCCTATCAAAATCCAGAAGAATGATTTTTCTTACAGAATAGCTAAAGGGTTCGAGTGACCCATTTTCTCTCTGCTCAACACTACTGTCTTATTCTGCTGTCATTGATGCAAGGCACATGCTAATAATTAATTGTGGCATGCTTGTGTCGAAGCACAAAACGCTGAGCAAACGGGAGTGTGAGAGATTACCAGTATGATGTTGTGTAATTGCAGCATCTGTTGTACAGGAGAAAACCAGTAGCAGGTCAGGGGCCTTTACTGGCAGTTACGTTGCACCATGTCTTGTGTGTAATCTAGGATTTACCTCTCAGATCAGATCTAGTTTAGTAATGGCTTAAGATTAAAGAATTGGGAAAGGGGGCAATATTCTATATTACATTAATGAGCTGGGAGAAAACCTGCTGTCTGATCCAGCATTTAGATATTTACATATGGCATGACTCCTGTAGAAATTCATAAAACAATGTATTATAAAAGATTATACAAATCGGGTGAAAAATAAACTTAATCTAATCTACAGTCTCAAGATTTTAGGTTGCATTTTATATAAACGGACAAGGAATTTTGTGTATGTACAGTAGGTCTGTGTGCTGTACCTGGCCATTTTTTTTTATTTATTTTTTTAAACCAGCTTTAAACACTTTCTTCACTCCTATTGGTAGTTGCTGCAAGAAATCATTCTGCATTTACATTAGGTGAAACTTCTCAACTTTGTGTCACTTGCCAAAGCTGTTGCTCGTGTCACCAGAAAATTCAGCAGCGCTCATTGAAAATGAACGAGAACATGTCGCTTTTAGCTGCAGCAGCAATCACTGGCAGTGTGAACTCAAACTGCTTACAATTCTTTAAGAATTAGATAAAACATTTTTTTAAATGTATGCATGGATATGTTAGGCATGCGAATGCATCAAAATGATGTAACATAGCTAGAGATACACTTCAGTATGCATACTTGCAAGCGAGAGTATTCAAAGTACATGAGTATTTATGAATTGATATACTGGATGCATTATATAAATTTAACTATATACACACACTTTAATTTGGTTTGAACATAAGGCATAATAGCCCATTTTTATTTTTTTGATTGCCATTTCATGAAAACAATCTCAATGCAAAATATAGGGAAATGTTTTTTTTAGTTAGATAGAAAAGCATATGAATTGGAGAGGGTACTTGTATAGATTTTGTTTTTTTATAAGTATTTAACCAATTTCCCAGAGACTGGAACTTAAGTCATGAGGTGTGACAAATTGTAATGGTATTAATATTCCATGCTGTCTCTCAATTAAAAAAAACAGCAAAAAAAAATTACATTTCAATCTGAATACAAATTATGCAATATAGTTTGATAGATTTCAAGTCAGAAGTATATGTGCATTTATGAAATGGCATTGTATCTACAGTATTTATTTTGTCATGTAACCAACTAGTTAAATTGCCTACTATTTGGCCTACTTTGTTTTGAGCTTGTAGCCTATTTCTGTATCATAAAAACAATTAAAACACAAAAAGTGAAAAATGGACTACACTGCTTGAAATAGCAGTGTCAATGTCAACAATACAAGGAAACAGAATTCCCACCTAATTCTAATACATTCCACTGGATTCCTAAATTACATTGTACCTAATTTACGCTCACATGCCAATGTGCAAAGTTTAACATGAAACCGAGATTGTAAACTGCTCCTTGGAGCAACAAGGCACTCAAGGAAAAGCTACACACAGCTGTGTTGAACAGTCACACAGTTTCAGAGATGCCAGAGGGGGCAGGCAATCATCCCTGCAGACAAAAACACCAGCGCACACACACAGAGCCCCTGTCATTTGTGTTGTCAGTGCAGCTTGTAGGGGAGCGCTGGTGTGGCCAGCTGTCTGTTTGGGTTAAATGAGGAATGGGAGATGAGGCAGAGAGGGGCAGACCTGTGGCCCTGCCATTCCAACTCATGCTGGATTCATATTGACATGGGGTTACACTAGCCCATCCACAGTCATGGGGAAAAAAATAAATTCACAAACTAATTAAATGCTTCAGTCACACTGTGCAAGGACATCATAAATCTTATGTTAAAAAACAATATATTTCCACAGCCACTCATTTAACCCTTAAAGGGATAGTTCACAAAAATGAAAATTCTCATCAATACAGTCAACCCCATCCCAGATGCGAATGACTTTCTTCAGCAGAACACAAAGAGAAGAATATTATAGCTCTGTAGGTCCATATAATGCAAGTGGATGGTGCTCTGCACTTTAAACAAAAAATGCACAAAATCATTGAAAAAGTAATTATTCGACTAATGTTTAAAAGAATGTCTTCTGAAGCAATACAGTCACTTTGTGTGAGAAACATAAATATTTAAGACCTTTTCACTATAATGGTTTACTCCCAGTTACTCTCCAATGCACAAGACGGGAATCAGATCAGATCTCGCACAACACAAGTGCCTTGGCATGTTCAAATGAAAGCCAAACCAATTAAGCTTGTGAACTGCACTTCCGGTTGTATCGCGTCAGTTCTCGCGTTAATATGCCAACAGGGTCACCTCACGTGAGAGGCAGCTTGAACTGGGTCCTTTCATAGATGTGCGTTGGAGAGTGAACAGAAGTAAATAATTATATTGAAAAGGACGTAAATATAGATTAGTTCCTCATCCAAAGTGATTGCACCACTTCAGAAGACATTAAATACTGGATATGAGTGGATTACTTTCACTCTGATTGTCTGTACTTCTTTAAAAGCTACTTTTGTAGCTTTTAAGTGCTGGCCACCATTCACTGACTTTAATTAAATGGCCCTACAGAGCTGAGATATTCTTCTAAAAATATTTGTGTTCTGCTGAAGCAAGCAAATCACACATCTGAGATGCATGAGGGTAAATTAAGTTTTTTTTGGGTGGTTAACTAACCATTACATACCTCAGGTCTTTAGCGACCCAGCACATACAGTACTGTGCAAAGGTTTTAGGCTCACAAGACGTTTCACAAAAGCATTTGTCTTAAGGTAGTTATTTATATCTTCAGCTTTAGTGCGTCAATAGGAAATATAAATGTTAGACTCTCAAACATTACTTTTGCAAATAAAGATTAGAATAGAAGAACAGGGTGCCCTGCAACAGTTGTAAAAGGTCCCCACAGTGCCCCCCACTGATCATTGTGTCAGTCTGAGATTTCATAAAGGGACAGAAGCAATTGAAACCACCTAAATAGACAGAAGAACTGTGACGAATTCTCCAAGAAGCTTGGAACATCCTATCAGCCAACAACCAAGAAAAAATGAGTCCAGGTGTATCTAGGAGAATTGGTGCTGTTTTAAAGGAAAAGGTGGTCACACCGAATATAGATTTAGTTTTGTTTACTGGACTTTGTATGACATTTAGTGATAAAACATTTGTCATGTTTTTTGAAGACATTTTTCACTATGCAACATTTTTTACAGGTGCATAAAAAAAATCATGCAACAAATATAGAAAAGGATTAATTAACTGAACTTTTATGACACAACTGGCTGTCAAATACACTGAGCTTCACAACATAAAGCACTTACGTATTTCCACAGGCAATTAAGAGTCTAAATAGACACCCAATTTACATAATTTAATAACAATCATGCCACAGTCGTAATCACGGAGATAAACATTTTCTACATCCTAATGGTTGTGAACATTTAACTGAAGCACCTGACCCATATCTGCATGACTTTATGCACTGCTACCACACAATTGGCTGATTAGATAAGTCACATGACTTGGCAGGTGTACCTAATCAAGTGGTCACAGTGTATATATTCTGTGACCGTAAAATTCTATAGATTAGTCAATATTTATGGTTGCGCCATTATTATTTTTTTAATAATAATACATTTAAACTTCAGAAGAGAAAGGTTGAGGAATATTAAGAGTGGGCATCACCCCCAAAAAGGGATGGGGTTAAGGGGGTGGAAGGAAGTACCAAACATTAATGGGTTAAAATAAAAAGAAAAAAGTAGAGGGTGAATCCCTCAAGAACATGTCACATTTCTTCCCAACCAAAAGAAAATGCCTTTGTAAATGGGGTGGGGGGTTACATGAAAAATAGGTACAAATGATAGCACATGTGCACACACACACACACACACACACACACACACACACACACACACACACACACACACACACACACACCCACCCCCTCAGGACATTTCTAAGGAAAAGGCTTCATTTTAAAGAAACACTTTGTGAATGTAACTGGAAAAATACTGCATGTTAGACAAACACCACAGACAAAGGGCCAAATGAAGGAACCTTTTATTGAATCAGTACAGGAGAGGATTAAGGTCATCGTTTTCACAAAATGCAATAGATTAAGCATGCGGCCCAAAAAGCATAATACTGATGGTAGAAGTAACTAATCCTGGAGTTCAATAAATGGCACCTTTGCATATGCAACATATTCGTTTAAAGACACATTAAAATAAGCTTTTGAAAACAGACAAGGGCAATACACTACAAAAATCTGAAGGCACTGCAAAATTAAAAACAACTTTAAAATCAGGTACATTTGAAACAAGATGGGCTAGAAGTCACACAGGGTTCAAAATATAAAAAAAACGCAAGAGCTTGTCTTGTGGCGTTTGTCCTGTGATGACACATCCTTTACAAAAAGAGGGGAAAATAATTGGAGAAACTGACAATTCGGTTTAAAGACACACAACATAGAAATGCCAGTAACATTTTCAAGAGGACATCAAGTTAGCTAGGAGTGCTGCTGCCATCTCCAGGTAGGCTTGATATCTGGCAAGAGAGAAAAGTGTTCAAAAAGCTAATCGTACCTTGTTAGAGTTTCCATGGAAGAGTTCGAGGTGCCCGCAATCCATCGGATAAACTGACAGTGGTAGATGGCTCTGGCCTAACAGAAAAATTAGCACAAGTTGTTGACAAGTGAAATCATGATTCAAACCTTTTTTGCTCTTGAATAAAAGCCCTATTCTGCTTCACTAAAGCCCTATTTATTCAAAGGTTGTAGGTCAAAATCAATGTCATGCATGGAGTTGCAGGCATAGTACACCATAGGGTTGCAACGGTATGATATTTTCACGGTACAATAACAGTCTCGGAAAATATCAAGGTTTCACGGTATAACACTTATGATTATCAGTTACAATGACACTTAAAAGCAGTGTAAACTGAAGGATGGAGATATATATATTCATTATTAAATAAAAGTTCAATTATAATAAAGCGTGTGTTCAATGGAAGGAAAAAAAAAATTCTCCCTTTTGAAAATAATTAAACTAACAGAATTATAATAAACCAAATATAAACATGATAAAAAAAAAAAAAACTTAATGTAATTATAACATGTTACATAACTAAAGCATGCAAGTTTACATGTTAGCATAGCATGTTAAATTAAAAGCTCACACAGCTGATGTTATTTTTAAAGTAATGATTATTAACAATGAACATATACTGTAGGTATAGACTGCTCCTGTCTGTACCTTTAACTCAGTGGTTCTCAACTGGTTTTGCTTCAGGACAGATTTTACATTGGAAATCAAGTGGCAACCCACCATAGTAAAAACGTAACCTGTATTTAATGTATACTGTGTCGCATTTCCTTTATGTTGCATAGTTTGTTCATGATTGTCAAGTACAAGGACATGCATCAAGTGACTTTTGTTGTTGACGTCAACAACAAAAGCAACAGGAAGTTCTCTCTTCCCCGGTTTATAAATTGAAGAGCATATTTACATACATGAGGCCATTATTATTCAGTTCGTTTCCTAATTTCAACCATAATTCAAACAGAACATACATATTACTCAAGAGGAAAGGCTCCTCATTAACACGGTTAAGTCTGTGTAGCTAGTCTTGAATAATAGTAAGAATAACAAATTATTATATTTATGAAAAATAAGTACTAGCCAAGCACAGTGCCATCTTGAAACTTTAACTGCAACTGCCACTTGATATAAAATGAGGTCTAATAGATTCTACATTTAGATTGTCATATGAAACTATGTTACTTTTACTTAAGTAAAATCCTGAAACAATTTTGTAAAGGTGATGTATAATGATTTGTGTTTCTTTTTTACCACATAGCACAGTGTTGCTCTTTTCCTCCTCAGTGCTGTTAGGCATGTCAAGGCTGCCTACAGTTTGAGAGGTTTGACTTTACTTCCTCCGTAATGCTACAAAAGTCACAAGAATTAAAATTGGTCTCATCAGTTGAGGTCTGCGCAATATCTAGGGAAGCCCGGTTGTTGCACACGCGCGCCAGAGAGAAGTGCAGAACATGATCGCGAGCTCGTTACACTCGTGCGAATGTGCAGATGACAAGCCTTTGCAGATTTAATGATAATCTCGCAATCAGCTTCGGCAGTCCTAAATAGGCTATAATTTGGGCGGCCGCCAAAATATCTTCAATGGGAGAACCATGACATTGCTCTTTCCCTGCTGTCCGCAACCCAGTCCGAATATACCTGTGACCCACCACTTGAGAAACACGATAACACACACACACACACACTCACTTGTTTTGGGCAAGCTGATTGTTGGATTGACCCCAAACAAACACAGCAGCATCATCAGACTCTGCAATCAAATGGCCAAAAAGAAAACATGCAAGAAGGGATTTATTTAATATAATCAATCATGCAGAATGAAAAAAAAAAAAAAGGTTACAAACCATAAATAAGATTAAAAAGTGACAAAGGCATGGAGGCAAACTGAATGACAGTAGAGGCCTACCATAAGACAATACATTCAGAAAAGCACAGCTAACATTCATTAGGTCACATACCTGTTTCCCAGTCCTCATTGGGTGAAGGGTTTGTCCAGGTATTTACAGGCACCTGGAACTTCTTTAACACCTCTATATTTCCTGAAAAAAAAAAACAAGCGTTAAACAATGAGAGGCCATGCATTATTGTGATTTTTTTTTACCCATGACTGCAACAGAAATATTAAGTCAATGTTCAATGAAGTTACATTGATTTTTTTCCACAAGTAATCATTCTAGTGACACACACACACACACAGTACATCTAGTGAAATACTGCAAAAGGAGTCACTTACCCAGATATGATAATTCTTTTAAAATGACTAACCCTTATGATCTCTAACACTCGTGTGTCTTTCTTCCACAGAGCATAAGCAATGATATTTTGTAGAAGTGCATTTCTCTATACAATAGACGTCAATGGTGTTCAAAACTTCAAGCTTCAAAAAGGACATGACGGCAACAAAGATAATCTATATGAATCAAGTGATTTAATCCATCCCTTCTGAAGCGATACATGCTTGAACACTTTGAACCCCATTGACTTGCATTGTATAATTCAGACTTGCATTTTGGCTTCACTGTATGCAGAAAAAGCACATTATAAAAACAAACAAACATGGAAAAGCTGATCATTAGCAACACTAACCATCTTCAGCAGTCAGTGACCTCTTGTCCTCACAGTTTGCTATGTGATGTGACAACTCGTGCTTTGGAAACAAGTGCCTGGCATTGAAAGGGCAGGTCTTCAGTTCATTGGCAAGTTTGGGGTGGTTCTAAAACAGATGGGGGTGAACAGATCATGTTCTCATAACACCAATTCTAAGGAAAGCTTGTGCCACACTGACCTTCATCCATAAACATGACTAAAACTGAAGGGTTATTGTTCATGTCGACTTGGACTTACACTGACACCTAGGGGCCTGGATGCAGCATAAATTAAATGCAATAGTTTTCGGTTACTGATGCCATTGTAGAAATTGGTGCATACATGCAATGAGACCATTTCTCTTCAGGAGTTTAGACCAATAAAGATGACTTTATATTCCTTCAGACTAGAGCTATACTCTTGACGTGCACAACCACTGCTGTGGTTTCTACCGTCATCTGCAAACGTTTAGCAGCAATTATGTCTCCTAGTGCTTATTCGGGACCGCAGTGGTCCAATTATGAATGCTGTCACATTGTGGACCCACTAATCAGTGCACTTAACTCCAGATGCATGCTCATTCTACATGTTCGGAGTACACCTGGTTAGAAAAAATACAAACATGTTGCATGCATTCAGGGCTCAAGCAATTTGATGGCAAAATTTGCATCATGCGTCCAGTATGCAGACACTTATTGTTCGCGTCTGATCGACGTATCCACAGTCTTCCTGAGCAGTGCCATGGTTTTAATTGCCTGCATTCTGTTCTCAAGAAACAATGTAAAAACTACCAAATTGTGTGATCCAGACTGAGACCACCACAATGTGTTATTTGAAGTAAAAATTTCAGGCTCAACTTGCACAATGTTTGGCCGTCATAACACAAAGACAATGAACGCAACTAACCTCGGACCATCGCTTCAAGTCATCAACCCATTCAGGCGAGGCACGGTCAAAACACGCGACTCTGAAGTCTCAGCACTATAGAGCCATGTTTATTTACAAAAGTAATACTTTAAACGTCACATTACCCGCTAGGAATATATGCCAATGTAGTGTTGTCAAAAATACTGGTATCCCGGTACCAAGTCGGTACTCAAACAAAAAATAATTTACGATACCAGAATTTCTGAAGGTACCGGGTCTTAAAAGGAATATTCTGAGTTCAATACAAGCTAAAAAATACAAACCTTTTCTGTGTAAAGTTATAGCCAACTGACAGTGTCAAAAACCCTAAAGCTACAATTTAAACAACTTTGCAACTCAAATAATACATAAGCTTTAACAGAGGAATTAATGCAAGTACTCTTTTAAAATTATAAGCTTTAAATATCTACCTTTCAACCCTCAAAAAACTGACCACATTTATTTCCATTGTGAAGGCACTTATGTAACTCAATTTTAGCTTTTTTTTTTTTTTTTTTAAGAAAACGAGGGACGAGTCAAAATCAATTTTTGGTGATCAACATAACTCCACAAATGCAGTCAATTGGGGTTAACTTGTATTGACGCCAGAATATTATTTTAAAGGAGAAATATTTGACTGGTCATGTGATTCTAACATGGCAGCCCACATGTGGGGACCCTCCCCATGTAAAATAAAACAGCTTTTAAAGAGTTACTGATATGCCCAGAGTCTTTGTCTTATGATGGCTTGTTATTTTATATAAGTTTTAATCCCTTTTTAAAGATTCATACTGTTATTTTTCATCATTTCAGAGTAATATGCGATCTAACAAATGAATCAAGTTTTAGCCTACCTTCCTGCACTTGAGAACATGAAAAGGGAAACGAGAGGCCCTGATCTGGTGATTTTTGTCATAGGGGCACTGCACAAGCTTGTTGGGGTCACAGTCATCATCCGAGTTTTCTGCATTTGCTGGGGGAACAGAAACAAGAGGCACATCAACACATTAAGCTTATCTGATTCATGCCCAAATTTGATATTACATTAGTGCTACCAGATTAAGTTTAAAACTCCCAAGAGTTGTTTTACTATTAGGGCATCTCGTTACCTGGTGCTTCCTTCCAGTTGTGCTCTGGATCTTCAGAGTTGACCCCAGAAGGGCCGACACTACTCCCGAATCTAAAGGTAGACATAGCTCCCTCCTGTAGCGGTAAAGATTGTTTGCGTGGTTGTGCGTGCTTTGCTGACTATGAGGTAAAAAATGTCACCCTAAATAAAATATCCCCAAATTAAAAACTATATAAATGCAATATTTTTAAACAGTAGGAAAGCGACTCGTGCTGTGCAAGACGTTCAGATCACTAAAAAGAAGGGTATACCAGAGCCAAAAGGCGTTCTAATTCGATTAAAAACACATGAGACTTAAAAACATCACAACACGATCCTGCCAGTTTTATCGAATTCTACGCCGTTCTGTTTCGCATAAACTCCAGAACAATACTTACAACTCTTTTGAAGTCACGAGGTGTGGCGCGTGCTCCCTCCACCTTGGACGCAATCAATTGAGCTCATCACGTGATGCACTTTAAGCAATGATGATTTGGTTTGCATAGCGCATCATCACCATAATTGTATGTCTGTAGTAAACACTATATTTTCATATTTAGGCAGTATATAAAAAAATAACTAAACACAAAATAACGCAAATAGACATTTCGCATTTATGCATTTGGCTTTACCAGCGTGACCTTAGCTTCAGGAAATCTGTTGACAAATATAAATGGAATGAAAAATGTATGAGTTTTCTATGAGTATGCAAAGATGTCCAAACTATGCATCTTTACTGAACACAAAGAATACCTGGTTGACCTACTACATTTCTAAAAATGAGCAGTATACAGCAAAGTAAATTATTCCAAAGTATTCCATAAATGCAATGCACTCAATCTGATTTTCCTTTTCCGTTGTGACGAATGAATCAGAATTGATTCCAGAAGTATATCTTAATATTTGAAGTGTTATTTGACTTAAATTCATTTTAGATACAAAAAAAAAAACTCGACGCTGCTGCCTCTTGCCGAATTAGTCATGGAGCGTGATGAATGTAGCATACTACTGTTGTTTGGAACATTTATCTTCACATAATGCTATGTTTCATGCAGTGTTTTTCAATAGTAAGCCGTATACAGTATATGCTGTACATTTTCCACACCTAGTAAACAGAAGTAGGCCTACTGTTTTACATAAATACTCGAATGTTACGGTATTCTGGCAAATGTGGTGCGCATTGGCTACAATATGTGCAGTTGTTAGAGCAGCCAATCACATCGCAGTGCCCGCATTCCCTTTTCAGAAGACACGCCCACGTGGAACTGTCAATTGTTCAGTTCAAGATGGCGCTGTCCTGTAGAAGGATATGCCGCGGGGCTTCAGTGGTCGTACTGTATGGAATACGACCTGTCGGGGTCAGTGTAGGTCTCTGCACACCTAGATTGGCGTCCACACAATTAAGGTACTATATATAAAAGTCTCAAATGAGCGATGATGTTATAGGCGGTGGCTGTAGTTGTCTTCATACCATAGTCCTAAAGCCAAGATGACATGTTGTTATTATAATCGACTAATGTCTATGTTTTATAACTGAGCTTCTGGTTATTCTGCATGAAATTATATTATTTATAGTTTTTGGCATTATAACATATGATTTAATTTGCATCGGACTTAAAGGTATAGTTCACCCAAAAATTAAAATGCTCTCATGATTTCCTCACCCTCATGCCATCCCAGATGTGGATGACTTTTTTTCCTCTGCTTAACACAAATAAAGATTTCTAGAAGAATATCTCAGCTCTGTTGGTCCACACAATGAAAGTGACTTGGTACCAAAACTTTGAAGCTCCAAAAATCACGTAAAGGCATCATAAAAGTAATCCATATGACTCCAGTGTTTTAATCCACATCTTCTGAAGCAATATTATTGGTGTGGGTGAAAAACAGATAAAAATCGTATTACTCTTTTTATCTTTAATCTTTTTACTTTATTAATATGACGTTTTTTACTATCATTCTCCACTTTCGCTTTCACAATCTTTGTGTGTTTTTTTTTTTTTTTTGTGTTCTTTGTGGCAATTCACATTCTTCGTGCATATAGCCGCAAGAGGGCAGGGAGGGGAATTTATAATAAAAATATGACTTTTATGCTGCTTTAATACACTTTTTGGAGCTTCAAAGTTTTGGTTCCCATTAACTTGCATTGTATAGACCAACAGAGCTGAGATATTCTTCTAAAAGTCATTCACATCTGGGATGGCATGAGGGTGAGTAAACAATGAGAGAATACATTTTTGGGTGAAATATTACTACCCTACCTTGACATTTTTATTTATGCTTATTCTATTTGCCATATACATATTTTACATGCTTTCTCTCTCTCTCTCTCTCTCTCTCTCTCTCTCTCTCTCTCTCTCTCTCTCTCTCTCTCTCTCTCTCTCTATCTATCTATTAGTTTGTGGTTTGTTAGACACTACTCACCTTCACAAGCAAGGCATGGGATTGGTCGAAGCATCATGTCCAGACTCAAGTGGGTCAATGAGAAATATGAGCGAATGCTGCAGCGGCGCTTTCCTCGCTTTTATGTTCTCTATCACACCTTAATGAGAGGTGAGCATGAAGAATATGTTTTAAAAAGTGTTTCAAGTTTATTTAACATTAAAGCAAAGAGATTATTTTGTGGAATGCAAGAGGAGATGCTAGGCAGTTTGTTAGTGTCATTCACCATTCACTTTTATTGCATTGTTTTTCCATACAATGAAAGTGAAAAGTGACTGAGGCTAACATTCTGCCTAATTTCTTTTGCATGAGAGAAAGAAATTCAAACTAGTTTTGAACAGCATGATGACAATTTTATTTCTGTGTGAACTATCCCTCGGGCAAATGTTATCTGATTTTGATGTGATATTTTTATATGAAGGTTTTCGGCTCCTGTTTCAAGATGCTCAAGAAGTGAGAAGAATCAAGACCCGAATGATCATCAACAATATTGACCACCAGATGTTGCCTTATCGTGAGATGGAGAAACTCAGGCAGGTGGGTTGCATTCTCTAGGAAAACTGACAAACCGATGGTATACGTTTATGAGACATGTTAGATTGCTGTAGCAAAAGTTGTAAATCATTATAATCAATGTGTGTGGCTTTCAGTTCCGCAGGGACATGATCAAAGCTATTCCCTTGGTCATCATATCAGTACCTCCTTTTGCTAACTATTTAGTCTTTATCCTAATGTGAGTATTCAATGTCTTCCACTGCTAAGTTCCTCTGCTGATTATACAGCATGTTCCTTTTGCACTATAATGAAGTGTACAGTACCTCTTTGTTTTTTAAACTTTGAAATGTAAGTTCACCTTCCTCTGTCACCAGGTTCCTCTATCCTCGCCAACTCCTTATCCGGCATTTCTGGACCCCACAGCAGCTGGTCGAATTTCAGGGAGTATATCATACTCAAAGGGCACAACACCACTGGGCTATAGTCAAAGGACTGGAGAGGACAGCAACTTCTGTCCAAGACAGCCGACTTAAAAGCCGCCTTACAGAGCTCTGCAGTAAGGTAGTCTGCGCTCAAATTTACCATCAACATTTGTTATAGTGTTATGTATGTGTGGAATAACCTTTGCTTGACGGTGTCCAGGCCCAAGCCACAATGTTTTAGCCAGTTCTCTCATATGAAGACAAGGTATATGTGTGTCTGCAGGTTCGAAGTGGTGTTCATCCTGTGGTGTCTGATGTCCATGCAGTGAGAACGTTGTTCTCTGGACCTCCCTTCGGTATCAGGAGAATGTATGCAGACCAGACGGTGAGCTCCCATTTGTCCGCTCTGTTGCTATTCTTTATATCTATAACAGATTGTACAGATTTTAATGTTCTTATTTGTAGTTTGTTTTTATGTTGCACTTGTACAAGTGGCCAGCAAGTTGCATAATTATTAACTATACTTTTCAGGAATAGTTCACCCTAAAGGTAAATTCTTTAATTATCTACTCACCCTTATGTTGCTCCAAACATGTATGGTCTTTATTATTTATTTATCATTTATTTTTATTTCTTTATATTATTATTTTTTATACATTTTATGTATGCTATTTTCACGGTGGAATACAAAAGGAGAAATTATAAAGAATGTGTATGCTCCTGTTTTCCATACATTAACAGAACATAGTGACCACAGCTGTCAAAATCCAAAGAGGACAAAAGTGTCATAAAAGTTGTCCATGCAACTCAATTTCGGTCTGTTCCTCACAAAAAGCGGCTGTAGGACTTCAGAAGTCTTGCAATGACTCATGTGATACATTTCCCCTTTTGTGTTCCATTGTTTTGTGTTTTTGTTGTCACTGCAGGGTGAGTAAATAATGACAGAATTTTTGGATGAACTATTCCTTTTACATTTTCAAAGTTTGAAGCTCAATCTATGTTTTATTATTTTTCGTTTTCAGAGACAACTCTGTCCGTTGCTCTTCCTGACGCCCCACCTTCCAGCCTTCTGGGTTGGTCGACGCTTGAATGGCCACGCCTTAGAACTCATGCAGCTTGACCGTGCCATTGTTCGATTGGGCTTGCACCAGTTAAATGATGCAGAGCTCAGAGAGGTCAGTGGTTACTCACAGAGCACCCTTTTTTTGCCAATTACCCTCTGTGTTTTATATCACATACTGTATATGTAATATGTCTTCTAGTTATGTTACGTGAGAGGGCTGAATCCAGACCGTCTGAGTCCCGGACAGTGCCGGGAATGGCTCACACAATGGTTGAATTTCTCAACACACCTCAAAGGTACGTAGGCAATGAGATCAACGCTATGTTCAGAATAGCACACTTATGTGCTATTTCTGCAATATTTTGCACAGTGTGTGAATTTTCTTTATGCATTTAATACCTGGATGACAAACTTAATTTGCCAAAATGTGCAGTATACAACAGAACACACTGCACAGAATACTGTATCCCACAATGCACACAATTTCCAGCGTGATGAATAAACCAGAAGTAATTACATCTGTGATTCTTAGCATTTTTGATATTTTAAAGTAATAATAGTTTAATGAACACAAAATACACAGAATTCCATTAAAATGCAACATAACTGTTTCACACTAACCCCATGCAAGGTAATGAGATCATGTGACAACAATGTAGCCCACTACTGTTTAACCCTCTGGGGTCGATGGACACGCCGTCGCGTCCTGCTGGATTCTTTCGTCATAACAGCGGAAACAACTTAAGTGAAACTCAGCGAATACTTATCACATAAACATGAAACATATGTCTAAAGAAAGCTTAACAATTCAAATTTAAAACAAATATTCTGCTGCAATGTAATCTGTATGAAACAGTGATGTACAGTTTATGCTGGCTCAGCTAATTCTCCCTAATGTGATCACACTCATGCACAGAGGGCGCTATTCATACGGTAATGTGCTGAGGCGATCAATGCAAATGGTAAACGCCCCCAAGGCAAGTTATATACATATATATATATATATATAAAATATAATATATTTTAAAATGCAAATTATTCCTGTGATGTAAAGCTGAATTTTCAGCATCATTACTCCAGTCTACAGTGTCACATGATCCTTCAGAAATCATTCTAATTTGCTGGTTTTCTACTCAAGAAACATTTATTATTATTATCAATGTCGAAAACAGTTGTGTACTATTTTTTCAGGATTCTTTGAGGAATAGAAAGTTCAAAATAACAGCATTTATCTGAAATAGAAAGCTTTTGTAACATTATAAACTACCATTCAAAAGTTTGGGGTCAGTAAGAATTTTGTATTTTTTTTAAAGAAATTAATACTTTTATTCAGCAAGGATGCATTATATTGATCAGAAGTGACAGTAAAGACATTTGTAGTGTTACAAAAGCTTTCTATTTCAGATAAATGCTGTTATTGTGAACTTACATAAAAGAATCCTGAAAAACAATTATATATTGTGGATATGCTCTATATCAGATATTACATTTTACTCTGTTCCCAGGGGAGGGGTCTTTGTCTCCTCAGGTGTGAATCACATCAATATTTATGATCATTCATGCCTACTCGCATATGACCTTTCTAACAATAAAAGTGTCTTACAAAAGTTAAATTACTATATTGTTTTGTATGAATTCTAATTTATTTATTTTTTTAAACCATAAACGTTATTTTCTCAAAAATTCAAACATGTACATACATGCTGCTCACATATTATTGTAGCCAAGTTTGTGCTGAATGCAGTATTATCAGACTTTATTAGCCATTAATGTGTTTTTAAGCAACTGAAAAAATTAAAAATGTCAAGGCATGTCAAAGCTTCTCCAGGGCCCAAAAACACCCTCAGACCCCAGAGTGTTAAAATGTTATTGTTACTGTTTCTTTTATTTTTTTTAAGACTACTGAACGTTTTAGTTGTATGAATTAAAAAATAAATAAAAAATTGAACAAGCTTTTTGAGTAAATGCAAACTATTTGTATTTGTGTTTTACTTATTATTATTATTATTATTATTATGTTTATTTTACTTGATAAGTGTTGAACTTACATACTGTAAGTTGCATAATTTTTTCTTTCAGTTTAAAACACTATGCAACAGTTCGCATTGATATGGTATTAATATATTCGAATGAATCTCAACAAAGCAGATACTTACCACTCTGCTGTGAGTGGCACAAAAATAGCTTATTGGTTAAAGCTATATAAAATTAAGTATTTGTCCTCCTCAAACTATATGGTAATCCCCAAAATTAAAACAATACAGAAACACATCTAACTCTCAACATAACAAACATTAAATACTAACTCTCCCGTTATATTCAGTAACACATAAAATAACACTTAATTTCAACATTTACTCTCTCCATCCAGTCCCAGAAGTTGGGATCCACAAATCACTGCAGTTTCAGTTAATGTCAACAAAATTATTTGTTGTCCCAATATAAATGGATTAAGTGACAGGACACATTTTTGTATGTTGAAACAACTCATTTAATTAAGTTAATTTGGTTAAGGGAAGATTCAGTAAAACTGACTATAGTAAAAGTTATTATTATTATTCATTTTTAGTGTACTGCATAGTTTTCATTAAGTGCTAATCTAGTATTCCATTCAGACAAAGCCCAACTGTGCTGAACTGTTATATTATGCTGAAATGAAGTATATTACCATACTTTAAATGCTTTATTAAGGGTTTGTGTAGGTAGGGGTTAAATAATTAATTAGTTCAAAGAAATAAAAGCTAATAGAAGAGAGTCCATTTCCCAAAGTCCTTTTGTTGCACTGTTGGCATGACAGTTAGTCCGTTTCATATTCATTGTGACATTGTTTCCTTCCTCAGAGTCTGAGACCTCCCTCTATCTGCACTGTATGGTACTGCTCACTGTAAACTACCCAAAACACCAACGTCACTGACCTTGGAGAGCCACATGACTTCTTTTCATTTCCCCCATCAGTGACTTTACAGAATTTAATGGGAACCCCACCCAAGGGCAAAATGCCATGGGAACAAAGGTCATATGCAAATTCAAAACGCACACCACAAGACCAGTGAAAGCTTTATCATGTGTGTTACATGTCGTAGTAAATATTTCAGTTTCTTGAACAATTTGTTTTTTTTTAAAAGGAGCTGTCATGCTTTAAACTTTTTTGGATATGCATCTAATTTTTGTTTACTTGACTGGTGAACATAAAGGGGGATATTATTGTGAAAAATGTGTGTGACAGACTATAATGACCAAATATGATATGTGCCAAATGCATCCTTTGGAATTCGAACTCTGGATTATCTTATCTTGGGACATATTCACTTATATAATGCAATGATATTATTCTACTAGCAATAGTTGTTTTGGGATTTAAAGTTGTTTTCTTATTCCCTCAACCCATTTCACCTTTAAAACTACAATTTCTAAGCTGCGGACAACTTTGACTGCTTGAAAAGGCAACTGTTTCTGTGACTGGTTATATTATGCACCGACTATATGAAAAGCACACCTTCATCTCATTACATTTTCTGGGGTAGTGTAAGGAACAGTCTGTCTTGAGATGTTTAAAATACTTAAATCACCACAGTAATTAAGATTTTGACAACTGGAAACACGTTTACATAGCCTATATATAGATACTACAAATAAGGCATATTGTTTTAATATAACAAGCTAAATTCTATTATGCAGCATATACACATTTTAATTAAGTTCATGTATTTATTTTTAATACTTAAATCTAAACAAGAACACCGCACCTTGTTAAATCCAAAATAAATAAATTATTTATATATATATATATAAAATTTGTTTGCTGTACACAGGGCTGTTTGGTCAAAACATTGCAGTTAGGTTGTAATTAGGCAAACATGTTGCCATTACATCTTGATGTAAGAGACATTTAAGAAAATGTCCTGAAATAACAATCGTCTTATGTAGCCTTTAACAGGTGCCTTTTTTATTTATGAACATGGGTGCAAACAAAGTGCAATACTTTCCATTTTCTTTTTAAGTTGCCAAATGTACTGCAATGTTGAGATATTTTATGCAAAGATACATTTCTGTTTGGTTTTGTGTTTACTTCCACTCTGTGAAACAATAGGCAATGATGTAAGACAAGATCTGAACTGACTTCTATTAAATGACTTTAAACTTTATGTTCTCTGATTGCATCTTTCATCAAACAAGAACTGATTCATCAAGCACTTTAGCACAGTGAGTATTTTGCAAATAAGTGTTTGAGTTTACGGTTCAGATTAAACTCAAATATAACAAAAATTACTTAAAATAACTCCTATTAAAAAATAAGGACAAACTTGGAACATTTTATTGGTTCTTTCTTATACAATTTGGCATATTACTTATTCATTGACCCCAAAGTAAAATGTCAATATGGCAGTTAAAGATAAAAAGTCTAAAACAAAGACTGAAGAAAGAATGCAAATAAGATTTAACAACTGGAGACTAATCTACTCGAATAGTCATTGAAATATGGCACAGATAATCCACTCTGAAAAGCATTTTCAAGTTGTTCAGCAAAGAGGGAAAAGAACTGGCATTTATAAAAGAGTATTTAAAAACTTTAAGTGACAGGTTGGTCCTGTTGCCCTGATCTGGCTGGTGAAGTGCTGTAGCTCAATGTGATCACATGACTTCGTAGCCACTGCGAATGGCTCTCGTCAGAATGCAGGCCAACACAATGCCCGTGATCTACAAACAGAACAATAAGAAATTAGCTTAAGTGTTTATAATGTAAAGAGTGAAAGAGACAGGGACAGATAGGAGAGTTTAATATGATGACCTTATGATCAAGGCATGTAACAGAGAAAAACATCTTGAATTTTGAAAACCTTAAGGAGTCTTACCTGAATAAATGCAATGACCAGAGCTCCTACAGCTATCCACAACATACTCTGATTCAGAAGATTCTCCACAGTGGACTGACATCCCTATAACACAAAAACACCTTATTGCTGTGCCACACACCCTGTCCAATAAACAATTTTAAATAAATCAAACAAAAAATAAAACAATGACATTTTATAATTTCACACAAAGAAAAAAAAAACAAGCAGCCTAATTTTTGAAGACTTGCTTTTAAAATGCCATAGAACAAAGCTGCCAGATAACCAAACCACAGTGATTTCCAAAACATTGGAGTTTCTTACATTGATGTAGATTTTGTTGTGATCATGGATAGCTCCGATACCACAAGTACGAGTCTCGTTTTTACAGCAAGAGTCTGGGACTGAATTATGGCTGATGCTGAAGTTCACCCAATCATCAGAGGAGTTTGCTCCACAGCACTTCAGCTAGAAGAGAGAAAGACATCACATATTCAACCTCATTTCTTATTTAACTGGACTTTATGGATTTGAGCCACACTGATTAAAAATAAATTTAGATGCATTTCTGCCAAAGAACCAATAGAAAGTGCAGCACAGGGTGTAAACTGAGGGGGCAAGACGTTGAGCTCTTTGACAACACAAGAGGAAGCAGGATGTCAGTTTAACATTCACAGATGCACTGGGCAAACAAGGCTGGCGAGACACTTGAAACTAAGCATTTTCTGAGCATAATGTAAGCCTCCTAGTTCCTGTTTACATTAGTATTAAGATCCATCTCATGTGATCCAATCTAATGTGGGCAGGAATGATGATCATGGTGACATATTGAGCAGAATATTGTAGATTTTTTTTAGTGGAGTACCTTTATTAACTGAGTGGGTGGTCCTTCACTAACGTTCAACTCATTACAGCTAGTGTTGCAAATTTTTAGAACTTAAATTGACAATCATTATCATTACTGAATGAAATCTGATTAATCATTAACTAATATAAAGCAATATAAAGATGCTTTTTTCTTTAATTAAAAGCTTTATTTACAAAAACTTTTTATTTTTTGACTGACCAACTGTTCTTATGCAAACTTGGAAACAACAACATTCCTTACTGTAGAAGGAAACATAAAAACATAAAAACATGAAACCTTAGTATGTGCATGTCGCCTTCTTTTTAAATAACATTTACATAAATACACTTAAGAAATGCAAGCAATGGTATTTTCCTCGTTATGTTTTCTTTTCAGTTCAGTCAGTGTATTTTTAATACATTCAGGCTGTTTAAATAAAAAATGTACTGGTAATGGATTACTGTTAATAATTACTTTTAAAAAAGATACAGATTTGAGTTTATCAAAACCCTGTTGTAGAATGTGTGATATATCAGACCTTGCATATTTTTTTTTATTAAGTCAAATAATAACTATAGGATTTCAATAAGGAATTAGTTTAAAGTAAATCCTTTTTCACTTTACATGTTTGCCATTGCAGTCTCTAGGCATGATCAAGATTTCAAGCTTGACTGCAGCAAAGAGCAGTAGATGGTGCTAGAAAGTGTTAGTGCACAAGGAAATATAATCAACTTGAGATCATGATTGCCAGGAGCCTGCTGATGTCAAGATTTAAAGTGAAAAAGGAGTTAAATTTTGGTCTGTTCTCACTCAAAACCGATTGGATTGCTTCAAAAGACATGGATTAAAAACAACTGGAGTCTTATGGATTACATTTACACAGCCGTTATGTGCTTTTTGGTGCTTCAAAGTTTGGGGCACCATTCATATTTATTGTGAGGACCAACAGAGCTGAGATATTCTTCTAAAAATCCTTGTATGTGTTCAGCAGAAGAAAAAAAGTCATACACATCTGGGATGGCGTGAGTGTGAGTAAATGAGAGAATTTACAATTCTGGGTGAACTATCCTTTTAATACATTATCAAAGTTTATGCAGAAACCATAATGTTAATCTACAGAAAATGCTCGATCATTATATTAACCCCTGCTTTATCTTTACAAGTAAGGATGCGTGTTTGTGTTTTTTATTCTGTGTTGCGGACAGGACGTGCCACATGCATCAAGCAAGTGGCAGCACGCCCACTAGCTGTGGATGACAGTCTAGTTTTTGCAAGATCTTCTGGCACGATTTGGCCTACTGAACGCATTTGTACATACCTTTTTGAACGCATGAGCATTTACACTACAAGCACAATGTGGTCGAAATTTATTTAGACCACTTCAGAATATGGTAGAAGTGGACAAATCTCAAAATGTGTTGGCCCCCGTTAACAACTGTATTTTGTATCCTCCCGTAAAAAAACAATAAAAAGAATGCATGAAACAGATGTAAACACTAAGTGTAAACAGCCTTATTGGCTGCCTCACTGTTGGTAGCTGACCAACCTCTTTTTGCAGATTATCAATGGCTTTCTTTATTTCTTCTGAGGTGTTGTATTCTGCAATTGCAGCTTTAAAGTTCTGGTCCAGCACTGCACTCAACTGAAGAACAGAGATAATCATGAGAAAAATGCTACTGGGAAACAGGTTAACACAAATGGAGTGCAGATGAGAGGAGTACTCACTTTCCCACGGAAGACATAACCAACGATGGCAACAGCGATTTCACAGATGATGATGAGGGACAGAAAAACAGCAAACTAGAAGGAAACAAAGAGATAAGAAGTGACATCTTAAGTCTTAAAGGGATAGTTCATCATTGGTAATCTGTCATAATTTAATCACCCTCATGTTGTTCCAAACACAAAAGGGGATTTTGGGCAGAATTTTAAGTTATTGGACTTTTTCTGTACAAAGAAAATGAATGGTGACTGAGGCTGTCAGTTCATAACTTTCTGCTTAACATCTCCTTTTATGTTCCATGGAATACAGAAATGCAGCATGGATGATGACAGTATTTACACCAAAGTTTCAGTATGAACTAACCCTTTAAACACTAAAATTATTTTATTTACAGCTGATAGCTGCTGCACCATGTGCAGGTTCATATTTTTCATTCATCAAAAGGATATCCAGGAATATGGTTAGGCCTGTTGGACTTATGTTGACAGCGCTAACACTGACATGCAGCAGCCAATGTATAATCAAAAATAAATACTAAGGTTGTACATTATGAAGCAATCCAATTGATTTTGGGTGAGACAGACCAAAAGAGAACTAATGTTTCACAATAAATCTTGACATCAGCAGTCCTCTTGGCGATTATGATATCAAGCTCAATTACACTTCTTAGCGCCATCTAAAATCATGATCGGGCCTAGAGACTCCATTGGCAAGATGTACAGTGAAAAAGGAGTTGTATTTTGGTCTGTTCTCACCCAAAATCTTATCTTATAAAATTACTTTTCTGCTGCATTTATGTGCTTTTGGAACTTAAAAATGTTGGTCAGCAATCACTTGCATTGTATGGACCTACAGAGCTGAGATATTAGTCTAAAAATCTTTGTGTCATGCAGAACTTCACTAGACTTATGCCATTATACTAAATACTTACGCATTTCAGTTTCAGTTACTTATGCAGTCAACTGCATGACTTTCAACAATATTTCCTGTACAATTAAATACTTGTAGCCAGTAGTATGAGCATTAAGTTTCAATAAAATACAAACGGCTGGTGCAACCCTGACCAGTAGATTATTTAATACGAATAGTGCAAAATGGTCCATAGTTCACATTAAAAGAGAAATTCTCATGAAATGTAATAGAACTCAAATCTATAAATCAAATGATTCTGATCCACATCCTTACCGTTGTGATCATGCAGTGATTCTCGTTGCAGGCTCCACAGCAGCCAAAGAAGGCAATGAAAAAGATAATGACTCCCACCACAATGATGAATATGGCAGGACCATAAGATCCTTTGATGACCGCCACATTTCGGAAACCAATGTAAACCAGTATCCCCAGAACTATTAAGGCCAAGCCACAAAGCTGGAGACAAAAGACAGAGACAGGAAGTAGGAAAATTAAGTTTTATACAGAACAGCCACTCCACATGAACTGCAAACAGACCACTAAGACTTAGTTTTCACTCAGCAGAAGACAAGTGATGATTAGTGGCTGGTTAATTGATAAATTGGCCGGTATTTAGAATTTTGTAATTATCAGCATTGCTTGGTTTGGCCTGTTTGTCAAGCCGTGAGGGTGTCGAGAATCGCCTGCTTGCACGTGAGGGAGCCGAGACACGTAAACAACCAAATCAAAACATCTCATTAAACTGTCCTGCAAGAGCCACGACAGACGCACAAGTGCTCAAGATTTTTTAAAGTACTCGCATGTTTCATTCTCTTTCTCTCTCTCCTTTTAACTGTCTTGTCCAATGATATAAAAGGCAAAAAAGGCACAATATTGTTATCTTGAATGCTTCAAAATACTGTAAACATTTCTACATAACCTATTAACCAAATTGTTTAGATTTTTTTAAATGCACTGTAGCATTTCTTTCAATAAATCAACATTCCCAATACTCCAACTCTTACAGTAATAGGAAGAAATTACTAGTAAACTCTAAAATGTATTGTTACTTGTTCATTTGCAACAAAAAAAACAGTAATACATTTGAAGCATTGGAATTTTGAAAGTCACAAGGTCTCATTGAATCTTATATTTCATGTTTGCAAAGTTACTTTGTGATCTTTTAATTTAAAAAGTACAAAAATAAATAACAAATCTTGTAATTAAGAACAATAAAGTTTATTTATCTTTCAACCCATTTTGTAATTCACTACAATAGCATGATAATACTGTATGCCATGATCAATGCATCACCATTTATCGTGATATGACCATTTTATTCGTCACATCCCTACCGCAAATCTTGCGCAAATCCAGCATTTTCTACCTGTGGAGCGCTGCGCTTGTTCCTCTGACTCACTAATGCATTTCACTGTACATCTTGCCATTGCAGTCTCTAGGCATGCTCAAGATTTCAAGCTTGATTACACTAGCACCATCTACTGCTCTTTGCCTGTGTTAGCACAAGGAAGTGTAATCAACTTTAAATAATTTTTGCCAGGAGACTGCTGATGTCAAGATTTAAAGTGAAAAAGGTGTTACATTTTGGTAATGCATGTAAACTGAAAGCTGTTAGGATACTGATGCTCGCTGGATACGCACTAGCACGTGAAAGCAACTTCAAAGTAAATGCGCGCGCTATAAGTAAATGTCATATTCACTGTGCACTGTATGTGCAATTAGTTTGATTCAGCCTTTTGTGAGAAAATGCAATTGCAAACATGCCATCTGTGGTTGCTGGAATACTGTGTGCATTGTTGTTGTTTTTTTTTTCAACTGAATATACTGTACAATTTATTTTGTGCAAATAAATGACTTAACAAAAACTAGAAGAACCATCTATATACCATTTAAAACAGTCTTCTTTTTTTATTATTATTATTTTTACAAAGTAAATTTAGTTAGAAATTGTGTCCATATAGTGGCAAAAAAACAAAAAAAATATATATTTTTGCCATTTTATGTCTATGATATTTACTATGTTAAAGTGTGTGATATATCAGCATGATATAGATATTTATAGCATGATATTTTAGAACATTCAATAACATTGGCTCTCAAAGTCTGTTCATAACCCTGTGTAAACTTTGAGCAAATTAGTTATGCGTCACCATTATCACAGAGATAACAGACTGTCAAATGACTCTTGTAAAGTAGGAGTGATAAGCACGTCCACGGCTGAGCAAAGTGTAGGATCTTCAGTAATATCTAGGCTTATTTGTAGGCTGTTGGACGTCACAAGCGCTTGCCAGCCGACAGCCCTGATCTTCTTTTATGACTACACCAGAGCTCCTGGAACACACGCAACACTAGTGTAAATATTCAAGGGGCTAATTAGTGGCAGTAGGTACATGTGCAACATGGAATGAAAACAAAGAGCATATTTCATTCAGCAAAGGAAAGCATGATTCATCCTTCTTGTGTATCCTCTAGTCTTTTTAAGTAGTGAACATACAATGGGCTGTAAAATCTGAATCCACAAGTGTAAATGGTTTAATTCTAAATATTTTCATTACAAATTATATTATAATAATATCATGTCTGATATTCAAAATGCTATTTTGAACAATCATCTCATCTAAAGCATTGCCATCACAACTGCATTATGTCCCACATATTTGTCCAGCAACTTTTAATGAGCGACTGAACTTGATTGTCATCTAATATGAATTTTAGCATCATAATGCAATTTACATTTTCTGAAGAAGCTCAGCAAATGCTATCCAAGGTAAAGAGGGTTAGATTTAAAATGTTCAAAAGCTGATTTCTGAAAGTGAACTCCACATAGGACAAATAGTTCTGACAGTTTATAGTCTTGAAAAAAGTGCAGAACATTCTGGGAGTCATTCGGCCGACTTTTTTTTTATGGTAAGGCTAATTTAAGTTTGTGTAAAGAAGGCCTAACAATATTATTTTTATTGCTTGGTAATTCTTTACTTTATTTAATGCTTTATTCGTTTGGTATACTAATTTATTATATTTAATACAGGGAATTTTGCCGGCAATTAAAAAAAAAGAATAAACAGTAATTTGATAGAATTGGGCTATATGATAGTGTTCCAAACAAGCACACTGATGCTTTTCTCCTTGTATTGTGTATTTATTTTTTATTTAAAACATCTTAATAATCGGATTGCTACAGTGATTAAATAATTCACAAACAGAGGCCATTAAGTTTTTCTACATGCGCTTGTCGATGTGCATAATATGAAATATTTGTTTTGGCACTCCTGGAAGTGTCATGTTTGCAGCATCAGATCTATATGACGTAAGATCAATCCATAAACACGTACAATGAATTGTCTTTCAATTGTTGTCATGATTAACACAGGCTAACGTTTGGTGTAAATTCATGGCAACAAAGTTATAAAATTGGATATAATGTTACATAGCAAAGGTTAGTAAGCAATTTTTATCACACTAAAATTATGTTAAGATGCACATTGTTTACGTCTTGTGACTACATTTTTGAAACAGTAAGTATTTTAATGTTTACGGATTGGCCCCATTTACTTCCTTTGCAAGAACCTCAATGTAACCCTGATTTTTGCTTTTGTTGAAGTGCCACAGATGCTATCGATTGAGCTTAACTTGTATTGAACCCGGAATATTCCTTTAAGTTATAAGAGTGCAAAATACAGTATTTTAATTAATGAACTTTTTTCACCCCAACGTATGAGTTTGACAACCAGGAGGAGTACCTGTTATTGCATAAAGGAGCACTTGATGAGGTGAATAAGGACTCAGAGTGGTGTTTAATCATCTACTATCAGCCCATATTCCTGCCAGCTTTTAGCATTAGTGAATGTCACAGAAAAGGTTGATGGTCACATGGAAGTCACATGATGCTCTTATAAACAGGAACATCAACCATATGACTGAAGCTGTACTTCACACTCACACTCTCTCTCTCGAAAAAAAAAATAATAAAATAAAATACCCATGGGCTTTTTTTTATGTATATATATATACTATTAAGTCCTCCATGCAAACCTGGTCCTAAATGAATTTTACTTTTCCAGGTCATAAGAATTATGTTGGCGCAAAACAAACACAACTCTAATTCTCCAAAACAAAGGAATTGTTCAAGTATGAATGTCTGGATTGTAGTTGTGTGTGAGGAAATACATTTTCAAGCCTTAATAAATGCTTTAAAATTAGAAGAGTAGAAAGGGAATGGTTTAAAGTGTGTTCACTGATATTGTTTCACCTTCAAAATAGGCTAGGTTGAAAAGATAAATTGTGATTGAAATACATTGGATCCCTCATACTTTATAACATTACAGATGTGAACTTCTATGTGAAACAAGATTTAATAATAGCAAAAAAGATCATGTGACCCCAATAAGTGTAGTTTGAGCTGCAAATGTTTGAAAACTTGTGCATATTGTCACAAGAGTGTATGTGAGAAACAAGCTGTGCCCGTACATATAAATAGCCATTACCACTATGAACATGAGCTCAGCTTAAGATGTTTCAAAGAGACTTCACATTACCCCAATGTGACGAAGAGGGGGGCATTGCCGGGCCATGATGGTGCACGGCCGGCGCTGAATCAGCTGATCAGCGGGAGAGCGAGATAAAGGGGAGCCAGAGGCCCCAGTTTGAGAGAGAGACGCACGCGGCTGTGTTGCATGTGTCTATGGTTTGTTTTTTAGTAAACGGTTCCTGCCTCCTCCTTGCCTATCCTTAAGCTGTTACACCCAGTAAATGAAGAGAGCTCTGTACATGCAAGAATATTTTATCAGGAAACATACCTTAAAGGGTAACTAAACACCTGCTCAGAGTCTGACTCCACCCAATAGAAATATTTGAAAATGCAGGAAAAGTGGGCAGACCCCGGCGGGGATAGAGGGAACGAACCGAGTGGGGGGGTCACCTGAGACTCGTAGTGACGGATTAATTGACAGCTGCTGTCAGACTCTATGTTATTATTATTCCTCACATGGTCGCAAGACGACATGTACATGAATCTGGCGTGGTGAGCTGGAACCTGCTTACGTCAGCTGTCACCGCTTACGTCACGAAGTACCGCAACAGCCAATAGGAAAATTCAACTGCAGTAGCCACCGTTCAACCTGAAGAGGGCAGCACTCAGACGTTTTTACACCATATATTGTAGAATTAAAACACTTTATACACAAATGTCAAAAAAATTACTTGAATCAATGACCAGTACTAATAAAGGCCCATGCTTACAGATCATCAACTAAAAAAAGTTGGTTTAGGGTTTAGTTACCCTTTAAGATAAAGGCTCAAGTTAAACTGGTGTTTGTGGAGAGCAAGCTAAGACTATGACATGCTTTGACAACAAACAATGTCAACAGCAGCACAAGACGTATGAGTCACGACAGTAGATGTTGTGCTCTGGGTGAGCAATCTAACTTTGATGAATAAAGCGTTACGTTTCCATGACCAAAAAGGTGGCCTTCCTGAATTATTAGTCAACTGTTAAAGGTCCGCTATAAACGTTCTAGTTCTCAATGCCAACCAGCAAATGGAGAGTTCACCACAAAATTTACTTTCTGCATCAGCAATTATCCTTAATTAAGTTGCAATATGCTGTTAACCTGTGTAGCCTAAACTATACAAATGGAACACAATAGGCTAAATGTTGTCACTATTAGCTGGAAATCCAACTTTACTGGATTATAAACATTGTGCACATCAGCTTAGATAAAGGAAAAGCCCCCCCCACCCTCATGCCATCCCAGCTATGACATTATTTCTTCAAACGATGATTCTTAGAAGAATATTCAGCTCTGTAGGTCCATACAATACAAGTGAATGGTGACCAAAATTTGAAGGTCTTTGAAGCATAAAATAATTCATATGACTCAATGGTTTAATCAATCTTCTGAAGTCTTCTGAAGCAATTTTTTTCACAAATATTTGTTAGCAGTTTCCATGGCGATCATGATTTCAAGCTTGATTACACATACTATATCCAAAGATGTAGGCCAACAGTGAAAAAGGAAGTATAATTTGGTCTGTACTCATCCAAAATCAATTAGATCACTTCAGAAGACATGGATTAAACCACTGGAGTCATATGGATTGCTTTTATGCTTTTTTTGGAGCTTCAAAGTTGTGGTCACCATTGACTTGCATTGTATGGACATCCAGAGCATAAATATTCTTCTTAAAATAATTTTTCCACAGAAGAAAGTCATACACATCTGGGATGGCATGGGGGTGAGTAAATTATGAGAGAATGTTCCATTTTGGGTGAACTATTTCTTTACGTTTCTAGTTAGCTTAAGGTTAATTTGAAGTGTTTTACAACAACTTTACTGTTTAGAAGTGTATACACACTCTAATATTCATGGGCTATAAAACACTGCAAAATAAGTAAAACTAGAGAGAAATAGCTAACAAATATGGCCTTTATAAGACCCAATGTATTTTATCTATATTCTAGCACAGTAATGGGCAACTGACGGCCCTCTGTATCATTGAATACAGCCCATCGGACAAGTCTGAGGACTGATTTTATAGCATTGAAAAAGGGGTTATGTAAAGACTGCATTCAGTTTATGATGTTATTGTGACCAGAAGAGGTTGCTTGTTCTTAGCAGACCTGCTGATCACTCTAGGATTCAAGCGTGCAACATCTTACATTTGCTCATAATTTATAAGGTAAATTGAGCTACATTTGTCCTCAGCTTGTTAGTGAGATAATGTACGCAGGTGGAACCCATGTCTTTTGTTTGCCTAGATACGAAATCTGTCATTAAAGATTTCAATTTGAAGTGATCAAAGAGGTATACGATAAGAGAGATACATACACCAGAGCTGCTCTCCTCACAGATGTAAAGGGTAAATAAAATAAAAGGGTGAAAGGCATCAAAAGTTCGAAATCCGTGACAGTGCGGGAATCAACATAGACATCTAATGTTGTTTTGCTCGTGCTTACGAAAAACTAAGTTGTTATAAGAGGGACAAACTTTGAAGAAATGCGCGATTGAGATGCCTGACTGACTGTTGTGTAGTCTTGAGAATAGTGAGAATTTTCTCTGACACATGGGACCCTTTGGTTCGTGTGTGTATGTTGGGGTGCTGAAATGTTATGTTCTTGTATCCAGTATTGTTATTAACTAATACCTACAAGCGGTTTTATGAGGTGGGGTTGAAAATGTTGTCTGTTAATTTGTCTATTTGTCTGTTGCAAACATAGATAATACAAATTAGATAAATATTCTTGAAAATGTAAGTCTGAAGTATATTGCTTGTCAATTGAATATGAATTTGTACATGTGAATGGCATTTTTTAGTAAAAACGCAAGTTACAAAATAATTATATTCATTTTTATAAACATTGTTAAATCTCAAAAATCTTTAAAAGAACATTGCATTAGTTGTGCATAGATTAACCACAATAATGAGGAAATTGAGTAATGGGTGAACATTGTTAGAGTGCGGATTTGTAATCCAGCCCCTTGGTAGAAAGGAGAAAAAATGTTGGCCCTCACCCCCTTCAAAGTGGCCCATCCCTGTTCTAGCACTAAATTACAGTATACTTAATAATTTGGCCCCTAATTGACCTTTTTCACAGACTGTGATGATGTGTTTCTGCCTTATTTAGCAGTGTACATTTTTTAAATATTGAGTGTAAGTTTATAACATTACGCTTAGTGTTTTTTTACCCTGGAATTCATTTTAAAATATTAATTACCACAGCTGCGTAGGGGTTTCAATTTTAGCTGAGGGAGTGACAATAAATTTGTCATCTTCTCCCATCTGACTGATTAATCCACCGCTATCTATTTTTTTCTTTATATTTATATTTATGCATTTGGCAGACGCTTTTATCCAAAGCGACTTACAGTGCCCTTATTACAGGGACAATCCCCCTGGAGCAACCTGGAGTTAAGTGCCTTGCTCAAGGACACAATGTTGGTGGCTGTGGGGCTCAAACTAGTGTCCTTCTGATTACCATATTACTAGTTATGTGCTTTAGACCACTACACCACCACCACTCCACTGAGGTGGAAGCAAGTGGAGTGTGAAACATGGAGTGTGAAAAAAGAATATATTTGGCCTTGCTATCTGAATCACCACAAGAGGAATCTAACTTTACTTCAACTTACCCTGATTGGTAAAAGTGTGTGTAACAGTTCCTAAGAACTCTCAAAGCCTTTGTGGAGGATTTGAGGGGGGGCAACAAATGTTGTGTCACACATGAGACCAAATTTGAGAAGTAGAGAAAAGATCCACTTAAGCCAAAAAAAAATGTACCTTTTACATCAACGTTGGTCACAGTGGCTAAAGTCAAAGTCAGTGTGATGCAGCATGAATTATAAAAAAAAGAAGGGTTAGGTTTAGCCGCCTGTTGCATTACTATAAATCTTTCACAATCAAGGCCCACAATAACACTAAATGCCAGCATACCCTGGCAGACATTAAAAACAGATATTTCACTCCGTACTCACCCAGAAGATGAAATTAAAGAAAAAGAGCAGGTATTTGACACATTTTGCTCCTCCCTCTACAGCCATTGTTGTTTTAGATTAGATTCTGAAAATAAAATGAAAGAAAAATACATAAATAAAAGGCATGTCACCACACCCACTGGCCCCAATACCTGGAAAGTTAAAAATACATGAACAATATATAGGTCAGATTACAGATATGAGCTAAATGAGGCTAATAATTAACTGCATACTGTTCAAACAACTTGAAGAAACCAAAAGCACTTGGAATTTTGTCTAAGGGCAAGGTTATATACAGTGGAGAGATCCAAAGTGGCACTTAAATATGTACTAACTATATAAACTGTTAACACATCCCTGGGAACAAAGAACAAAGCCTAAAACTGTGCCCCACCCCCACCCTTTTAGGCGCAAAGCTGTCAGGTATAAAAACGGGTGCACAAACACCATTCCTCAGAATGTTCTAATTAAGGGGCAAAGAGCGAGCACCTCAAAAAACCCTGAGTCCGTTGTGCAGTGTGGTGATTCACAATGTTACAATGAAAAGCTCTCAAAGCTAGAAAGACAGCCAGTAGCTCAAGACAGTTGACATGCCACGACGGTTTCGAAGGTGTCGAAAGTCGGGCGTCCATCACACACCACACCCCAACCTGTGTTGGATGCATCTGTGGTCAGCACTTTCCTTCTGAAAATTTGACCCAGCATAACGCCCTGTTGGTAGAAGGCCAGCGCTGTCCATTGTGCTAGAGCAGCCAGACAGCGGCGAGTCATCGCCATGCACCGAGCCAGTACTGGAGAGGTCTCATGTGCAACAGACCTAAAGGTATGACGCGTATGCTGCCACCATAAAACTCAAAATTCTCTGAATTGACTTTAGTGGTAATGTTTTTCCAGTTTGAACTGAGACAGACCGAAGAATGGTCTGTACATGCTCGTTCGTGAAGTGCACACACATACTCACGGAGTCGAGACAAACTCCTCAAAAGGAGATTTACTGGCTGGGGAAAAGTGTGCAGGTGAAGAGAGGTGGCTGGCCTACAAACTGAATCGTATGACCGTGCTCGATTGTTTTAAACACCCAATCTGACAAAAGATCGAATGACTCGTACCAGAAGACTCCAGAGGTGAACTAATAATTTATGTTTGCCGTGTGAGCAATGTAATGTGTATACGGCTGTCATGTGACAAAAAGAACAAACGACTTGGACCAAAAGAGTTGAAAGGTGAACTAATAATTTCTGTTTCTGCACAGGGCCTGTTTCATGTAACACACGAACGGAGGTTGCGCAATGCACATGCGCAGCCAACACAAAATGAACCAATCACTCTCCGGGACTACTTGTTCTTCTGAGTCACATAAAAGATTCGTTCAAAATGAACGTTTCATTCATGAACGACCCATAACTAATGGGAATTTCAAGTGTACTGGATGGATCATAAGGGAACTGCTGCTTTTACCACATCTGTTTGAGATCACGAGATTAGCACTAAGAGTTCTGTTATTAGATAGAGAGTCTAATGATGTCATCCAAAATGTTTACCAATTTATGTACTTTCAATTTATTAAATATATACTTAAAAGGGCTATTAATGTTGCTTCGCTGTACTATTATGGCAGTTACATAAAAAATATATAAATAAAATAAAAAATATTGGTTAAATAAAATTGATATGACGACACTCGGTAAATTCTGGGGTTGTTCACGTTAATCCCCCGTGCATTAAACAAGTGATTTTCTTTTCTCAACTTTTTCGACTCCAGAGGAGTTTTTTTGTACACTGATGACATAAAGATTCCCGTATTTAACATTAATTAATTTGAATATGTCAATAGTTTAGAAGTCATTTAAACTACGTCTCTGGGCCTCAATCGCTCAACAACGCGTAGTGTGTCGAAATTCAGTCCACTACACGCCACGAGACCCTCGTTGTAAAGATAACAATGTGACCATTCACTGGGTAAACAAAATTACTCTCTGCGTGTAATTGCGATTATTACTAGTCAAAACTAATTATTTCACACAACAAAAAGCCGAGTTGTCCTGATAAACGATGAAAAAAATGTGTGGTTGGTTTCAGTCTCGAATCTGTTCTTTCCAAGAAAATGTGCCGTTAGAATTTAAATAAGAGGTGACGCGGGAAATATGTAAATGAGAAATGGAATGCTTACCTTGAGTTAAACGTGTTCGATCTAGTGTACTAGGAACCTGTACAATCAGATGATGTCTATCCAAGCAGCGGTACACGGATATAAGAAGTCGATATGTATTGTCTAACATTGGTCCCTCCTATTACTGCAACCCTCCCCACCCCTTACTGCAAATGAGCCTACTTCCAGAGGACTTCGTCAGACAAATTCTCTGGGGAGTTTATACATGTTAGTGACATGCACAGACCTTAGCAGGGACAGGGGCTGAACATAATTAACAGTTTTATGTTAAATAACGCTTATCAGATCATTAGTTAATATGCATCCAAATAGCAATGAAAAAAGTTTATGGGGGCACAATAAATCAGCCCCCATAGTCCATACCACATCAGTCCAAATATTTTAAGGAAGGGTTATTATACTGTTTGATAAACTTAAGTCAATTTGAGAATTTTATTGTAGTTCTGTAAATATCATATGACACATCAAAGATGCCTGTACATATTAGGAGTTAAATTGCAGAGTATTATTGCAATATTGTCAAGGCTGGGTGAAGTGATTTTAATAGAACGGGGTAAATGTCCCCCAGGTAAAAGGCACATTTGATTTGATTTTCTCCCAAACCATTAAATAGCAACTAAATCTATGCCCAGTTTGTCACTATACACTGCAAAAATGTCCTGATCCATTGCGTGTAATGTCTAAAGTTTGATTTTGAGGTAATTTGATCTAATATTTAATAATTTTGCAAATTTATACAGCTAATGAAAATCACTGAAAATATCACATGTATTGTTATTTTGTTCAAGGTGATTAAATTAAATGTTTTACAATAACTGTCCACAGTATGTGAAAGGATAGAATTGGGCATAAAAAGCCCCCCCATAAAACCAGTGTTTTATTTAGTTTTTAACTGGGGCGAATAGATTTGTTATGAAATCTAATTGTTATGTTGTTGATCCATTCACAATTTATTCAAGAGATTCATTTGTTTATAGAATACTTGAGATGTTTGAAATGTCTGAAGTGATTGTTTTCATAAGCATTAAAGTATTTTAATTTGTCACTCAAAAACTATCTTGCTTTCTCAGAATTATTTGCATTAAAATTGTCACATTTTGCACGATAACTATTACCCCTATATCTACACAGTATCACTATAACTCCCCCAGGGAACGTTTACACCAGGTGTGGGGTTGTCAGTCAGCTCTCAGTGACTCAGACAGGTGGGTTATAAGCATGAACTTCTCTTCCATACAGCCAAACAAACACTGCTTCTGCAAATAGCTGGGCACTTTGGCAGGATCTTCCTCTTTGGTGTGCATGAGGCACCTGCCATATTCTGAAATACATTGGTCAAGAGCTGGGGAAACATTTGAGAGTGTTGACAAAACTTTGGAGGGCTGGACTCACAGCCAACATAAAAAGTCCATCCTGGACTGTGAGGTAACAAGGGGGTACCTGGTATTCAAATTCAGTTAGAGGTTAATAAGGCTGCATGGAAAAAGGGGAGTATTGTGCCAAGAGATTAGCCTAGTTTCCTCTGCTATAAAATACAGTTGTGACAACCACCAGGCTTGCACTTCCTGTTTTTATTTCCTGTTCTTTGCTTATGAGGTGAATCTCACCTCTCAAAATATGTAACTATTCCACATTATTAATGCCTGTCTGCATAACTAAAGTGCCTTTAAAAGGAAAGTTCATCCAAAAATGAAAATTCTATCATAGTTTACTTACCCTTGTGTTGTTTGAAACACATCTGACTTTCTTTTCTCCGTGGAACACACAAGGGGAAGTTGGGTAGCATGTTAGCCTCTGTCACAATTCTCTTTTATTATATGGAAAAGGGATGCAATGAAAGTGAATGATTACTGAGGTGATCATGGAGAAAAGAAAGACATATGGTTTTGGAACAACATGAGGGTGCATAAATGATGCCAGAAACTGCATTGGTATTTATGATTTTCAAAATATGCATTTTCATCTGTAAGTCAATTTTTCTAAGCAATCATTTCATCTCCTTCAATCACTGTTCATAATCAAATATTCTGTCAGAATAACATTACGACAAAGAAAATAAAAATGTTGAATGCATCAGAAACCTTTATTTGTACCCAACTAACACCACTGTTTAACTTTATGGTGCACAAAAAATGTGTACATTTGCGAGAAATTTGTATTTTATCATTGCATGTTACAGTTTGCTTGTGCATTATACTGTATACTATAAGCTTTATGTTTTACATAATTAGTTGAATGATCTAAATGGCAACCAGTAAGTGCTCAAATATGAAAAGTGACAATGCAACACAGCAATCACAAAGGCATGATCTGCATATTTAAAAAGCACACATAGTGGGCACAGTCGACAGGACTTCTCTTTAGTGAGTTAGAACACTCTCAGATTCCAATCGAAGTCAGGGAACCTGAACTTCCGATCTTCTTAAACCTATTGGCCGCAGCAATGGCTATGTAGTTTTTCTGTACAAAGGAGGAGAGATGGACAGTGAGAAATAAAACATGTAAATAAAACATTTTGAGAAATGTACTATATATAACTCAGCAACAAAAAAAAGCATCCTCTCAATTTCAAATGCTTTAATTTTCAGCTAAATTAACGTTTCAATATTTGTATGAACATTAAAAGATTAAACAACTAAGACATAAACTGAACAAGTTTCACAGACATGTGACTAACGGAAATTGAATAATTTGTCCCTGATAAAAGGGGGGTGGGGTTTGTCAAAATCAAATGTAACAGTCAGTATCTGGTGTGGCCACCAGCTGCATTAAGACCTGCAGTGCATCTCCTCCTCATGGACTGCACCAGATTTGCCAGTTCTTCTGCAGAACACTGACATTCCTCTTGCAGGAAATCACGCACAGAACGAGCAGTATGGCTGGTGGCATTGTCATGCTGGAGGGGCGTTTCAGGATGAGCCTGAAGGGGAAGGGTACCACATGAGGGAGGAGGATGTGTTCCCTGTGATGCACTGCGTTGAGATTGCCTGCAATGACAACAAGCTCAGTCCGATGATGCTGTGACACACCACCTCAGACCATGACGGACCCTCCACCAGAGTACAGTCGGTGTAATGCTCATTCCTTCGACAATAAATGAAAGTCCGACCATCACCCCTGGTGAGACAAAACCGCGACTCATCAGTGAAAAGCACTTTTTGCCAGTCGTGTCTGGTCCAGCGAAGGTGGGTTTGTTCCCATACTGTACCGGTCCCACAGGTCTGATATTCGGATGTACCAATCCTGTCCAGGTGTTTTAAAACGTGGTCTACCACTGCAAGGATGATCTGCTGTCCTTCCTGTCTCCCTGTAGCGCTGTCTTAGGCGTCTCACAGTACGGACATTGCAATTTATTGCCCTGGCAACATCCACAGTCCTCATGCCTCCATGCAGCATGCCTATGTCATCTGTGTGATCATTCACACAGATGATCAGGGACCCTGGGCATTTTTCTTTTGGTGTTTTTCAGAGTCAGTAGAAAGGTTTTTATAACTGTGACTATAATTGCCTACTGTCTGTAAGCTGTTAGTGTCTTAACGACCGTTCCACAGGTGCATGTTCATTAATTGTTTATGGCTCATTGAACAAGCATTGTTTAAATCCTTTACAATAAAGACCTGTAAAGTTATTTGGATTACAGTGGCCTGAAAAAGGGATGTTTCTTTTTTTGAGTTTATTTCTCATTGTTTCCATACCTTCCACATTCGCCTGGCCATGTATTTCTTCAGGAGAACCTGCGACTTGAGCACAATATTAGCACTCTTTGCCTTCTGAGAGATGTTGTTAAGCCAAGGGTGTTTTAGACACTGGGCAGCACTCAGACGACCACTGCACCCAAGAGGACAGAAGCCAGAAATAAAAAAGAAGAGAGAGACCAATTTTGAGATACAAATTTCCGTGTTTTTTTAGAGATACCAATGGAAAACTACAAGTAGAAGTCCAATGGACTAGATCCAACATCATTGGTTCTGGCATGTATCATGACACATCCGATTTGAATGTATGCAAGTGTGATTGAAATTAGAGTGCTGGGGCAGGTGCTTTCAGTGAATTATATCTTCAATTTTACTCTGTTCCGACATACATTCCTATCGTATGGCTTTAGAAGACTTGGAATTATATTACTGGACTACTTTTAAGGTATTTAAATGGTGCTTATTGTTAATTCTTGGGCTTAACAGCCTCTGATCAGTTTATTTTATAGCAAAGAGCAGCTTGGACATTCTGCAAAACATCTTTCGTGTTCCATGAAAGAAAAACAATTACACACGTCTATGAGGCAGATCAGATCATTTCTGAGTAACTATCCCTTCAAGATAAAAGGCTGTATCTGTGTTTTCACTCTCACCTTCTCTCTCTGATCAGCAGGTTGGTGACAAAGTCCCGAGCCTCAGCCGAGACATGTTCAAAGGCATCCTCGTCAAAGTACCTACACACATCCAACAGGGGGCGTTGTTTTACTGAGGGCCAACAGATTTGTATCAGGCATGTGCAGTTCACTCAGTACACTTGACATTGCATTTATTAACGCATATGGGGAGTGCCTTCCACAGGACCTAGTTGAAACCTCTCTACAATTATGGCAATATGCTAATATTGGCTATGGTGTTTGAGTTTTGCCACAAAGCTGTCTGCTATTAAAGCAGGTGCATAAACACAATTTCTTCCTTCAAGACAGCGATCATCTCTTGTCTAGAAGCCTTCTACCTTAACTGTCGATATACACAAGACAGCAGGCATAATCTTCACGGGAATACTTTCCGCTCCCCTGTAGTGCTCCGGCGAACATCACACTGCCTCGCCGTTTGATGCTTCACTGGTGAACGGGCCTCAGCATCCAGATTTCCTGGAGCGCTTCGACAGGGTTTGTGTTTCCTTACAAAGCAATTGTATTTACATTGTGTGACATAAATATATATTTATATATCTAAGAGTCACTTATGTGTTCATGTCTTTTTAAAGATGTCGGTCCATAAGTGTTCCTTGTGCGAGAGGCACATCCCGCCGTCAGATCAGCATGAGAGCTGCGTTTACTGTCTGCTCCATGCCCATGAAGAGACAGCTCGCATGGAGACAGACTGTCCTCACTATGAGGGCATGAATGAATCATAATGATCCTTAAAAGAGCAAGACGATTAAACCCACCTCGGCCAGCTACAGTTCCAACTTGGGATTTCAATTTAGTCCTAAAAACCCTCGCAGGGCCCCCCTTTGAGCCTTTGGACTCTGTTGAATTGCGCATGCTCTTCGTTAAGACCGCACTACTGCTGGCTCTTACATGCACTATCAATCGAATGTCTGGAAAAAATATTTTTTAAACTTAAATCGCAATTATTTAATACAGTACATCTTTTTCCAGAATCAGATTGTTTTTAAATGGGCTCTGAAAAGCTTGAAATGGACTTATATTGTTCCTATCTGTTGCATTGACACCCGTTCCCAGATCTGATTGCCCATGAACAAAGATCTTATACTAAGACCCATTTTACACCTGTTATTAAGATGCCTTCTTGGTGATCTGATAACATGTGGTCAGCAATAAATACAGGCCTAAATGGGGTCTAAAACGTTTTGTGATAAATCACAAAAACCACATTCGAATGTGGTCAAAAACGCATCTCCTTATGAGGAGCATGAACATCTAAAGCTCAGGTTAATACAGGTAATCCACTAAAATCATGAATAATTGTGCTCGAAATGTTGCTTTTGTGCATAGATAAAATTTCAGCAACATTGGAGAGAAACAGTGCGCCATTTTTTCGCACTTTTTCTTTTCTGACTTTGTTACACTTTAATGTCATGCAGTTATGCACTGTGATTGTTGTATGTCTCCATGAAATCATAGACTCTCCCCTCCAAATCCGATCACAAGTGGTCACAGGAGATGCATTTAAGCAACCAGGTGTAAACAGTGGTGTCTCACCTGACCACATGTGATCGGATCACTCAAAACGCATCCTAATACCAGGTGTAAACATGGTCTAAGATATCAACCTCAGTGGCTTTACTACAGGAGAGTACATAACGGTCAACTTGGATCATGTGAGTCTTTTAAGCCAATCATATAATGGCCCTGACATGACCTCAATAAACTGTGTAAAGTGTTACATTTTATTTGGTGAACTGAATCATTTTCTCAAACATCCATTCAAAAAGAATAGCTTTTGGTGTACAGCTGTGTTATGCTTTGATTTGCTAACTTTGTAGCCTCCCCATTAGTAGAGGGGTTCAGCCTCCAGCTCGCATATTTCCAAGGATCCCTACGCTTGCCGAGCAAATGCACTCAAAAAAATTATTGTAAGATTTACGCATTTTAATTTCATAATAATCTTCCTTAAATTTGAATTGAGTAATCTTCAATTTATTTTGTGAAAATGTTAAAGTTTTAATAATTTAACTTTGTTAAACTTTACACCATTCAAATTTGATGGAATTTTGTCATGAAATTGAAATACGTTAATCTTAAAAAAAGGCTAAATATATATATATATATATATTTATTTTTTGTCAAATTAATTGGAACGCTAAAATAAGCTTTCTCCTGGTATTCACAAGAAGGTATAACGTAGCTGCAGGCCAGAGATTTCCAAATGGGGACAGAATTTCCAAAAGAAGGCAGGGTTACTCCAGAAGGGGGCGGGGATACTCCCAAAGGCAGTGACACCTTCACAGTTAGGGTTAGGGAACGGGTTATGTTAGGGGCTCTCTATACTTTTGCTGGCAGTTTGGAGCTCCTGCCTCTTTTTTGAGCTCTGCCTGCTGCTATATCCTTCACTGTATTTTCCTTGAATGTTTCAGCACCTTTTGTTATTAGTATATATGTTGTGTATATAAATATAACAGTTGCCTACCAATTGCCCATGAGTACATTGTTGAGGGTCTGGCTGTCATCATCACCCAGAAAAGGAGAGAGGCCACTAATGCTAGAACAACAAAAATTGATTGTTGTTGATTAATAGTTGGGATTTATTCCCTAACTAGTCAAGCTTGCTGTGGTAAGGAGAGAACCAAGCCATATCTAAAGACTAGAATATTACAGAGACTTTTTTTTTTTTACTTGATCCAATAGGTAACCACCTAGCAACTACTCTGAAGATTGCAATGTGCTAGCAACTGCTTTAAATACCACAGCAACTACATAGCAATGCTCTGACAACCACCCAGAACACCCTGGTGGCACTAAATATCTACTTCTTTTAATTGTTTAATCTTTCAAGAATTCTCACTTAGGAAACAACTTAAAACTAACATATGATTTAGATTATTTTAGAAGGTCTTGCACAAGGTTTTGGAACCTATCCAACATAATACATCACACTGGTATTGCTTTAATTAGACTAAACATTTGACTGAAAGATCTGGATGGCTGTCTTAATGCTGTTGGACTCACTCCCAGATCTTTTCCTGTATGTCCCCTCTGTTAGCCAATCACATCATAAAACAACTTGTTAATCTGGGCATATGACTCATATGGTGACATTTGAATAAATTTTAAAGGAAGGTTCTAGGTTAAGCTCTATCAAAAACAAAGAAATATTTCGACTCATCCCTCATATTTACTGCGTGTACAGTAATTACACAAAATACATTACACATTTTTTTATGGAATAATTTATGTAAGTGCTTTAACAAAAATATTAAAATACTTCAGGCTTAAAACTCTCTGGACACTGATACAGTTTAATTAAATTGTAAGTGCCTTACACTGATTTCATGCTTGGATTAACTTTTTTTTGTAACTTTTTTCAATTGATGACTGAGCTCAACTTGTATTGAACCCTGAACGTTCCTTTAAATTTAAATGTACAAATATGTTTAAATGATTGTCAAACTGTGAAGCGTGTGTTCTTGTGTGTGTTATTTACAGCATGTAAGTGACAACTCCTAACGTCCACATATCTGTAGGGAACGAGACAAAATCGAAATTCACCACCTCTGGAGCTAAAAACTCAGGTGTTCCAAATGACACTTTGAGCTTCTCTCGTGGTTTGTACCTAAAGATGGACAAGGTGGAAGGACAGTCACTTAACCCATTCAAATAAGCCTCAGTTATAATATTTAAACTCTTGGAGGAAAACACATTGTTAAAACTTTACAATAAGGTTCTATTTGTTAACATTAGCAAATGCATTAAGTACCATGAACTATTAATGAACAATCTATATATACAGCATTTATAATTAATTGTTAATGTTAATTTAAACATTTACAATTTTGTAGTTTGCTCATGTTAGTTCACAATGCAACTAATGTTAGCATATATACAAAGTTTTATTTAAAAAAAAATATTAGTAGACTTTGTTGAAATACATTTTAACCAAGACGAATTAGTGCTGTAAAAGTATTGTTCATTGTTAGTCCATGCTAAATAATGCTGTAGTTAACTCATGTTAACAAATACAACCTTATTGTAAGTGTTACCAACACATTCATAAATAAGCAGTAGTCATTGGAAAGTATGTTTGTCAAATGTCTTACATACTAACATACATACTCTCACATTTGCCTTACATACTAATTAAACACTAATTTTGATATAAACTAATTAACATGCAATAGCAGTATGCAGGTACAGTGTATATATATATATATATATATATATATATATATATATATATATATATATATATATATATATATATATACTGTTTATATATAGCCTACCTTCTGGCAAGTCCAAAGTCAATGATCTTCACCTGATGACTAGAGCGATTAACAAGAAGAATGTTCTCTGGCTGGAAATAAAGTAAATGAGAACTAATAGGAAAATACATTTTTAAAAGCTGTATCAGATATTGGGCCCATTTATAAAAAGTAATATGAGAAAAAATTCCAATTTGATCAAACAATCAATTAATCAATTTATTAATAAATAAACAAACAGAAAATGCAATATACAATTAAGCAACTGACAATAAAAAAATTATGGTAAAATTAATTAATGGTCTGTGAGAGTAACTTTTGTCATTGTGTTGTCAGTTACGCTTTTCATGATTTATCATTTAATTTACTTGATCAATACTGACCTTTACTTACCAGTTTCTTTAATGATGGAGAGGAATTAATTGGCCCTCATATCTCATTATGACAATTTTATTCTCTTTCTTCTCATAAAATGTAAAAGAGAATGAAATAGTTGTTTCTAAATCATGCCACAAACTACAACAACAGAATGACAGTGACCGTTGTTGCCTTCAATTTCTTAGTGACACTGACAAGTGAAGTCTATTTATGACATGCATTTGTCTTTGGCATTCTTCTTTGCACTATTAGTGGAAAAGGCTTAATCTGTCTACAGGAAAACAATCCTTTAGGATGTAATGTTAGATCATGGTGCTAACAAGATCAAGGGTTCAAGTCGCAATTAGACTAATGTAGAAATTACCTTAAGATCCAGATGAAGAACATACATCTGGTGCATGTACTGGACACCCTCACAGATCTGTTTCACAAATACCATAGCATCCACCTCAGTCAGAGGGCAGCTCTCATCCACGATTCTTTCAAACAGCTCACCTCCCTCCACACTGGATTAAAAAAAAGGGACTAAATGGGCTTTATATACTAGCTTTGATTTACTTTAATAACTCTGAGATTCATACTGGCCAAGAATTAGCATTAGAGCATCTGGTTCTAGTCTTGAGTTGTCAAAGTGAGCTTATACTGCATACTGTGGATCCCTATGCGATATCGGACATGACACACCCCCTCCCCATATGTGCTTAAATGTGGATCTGGATCTACTCACTATTCCAGGATTAGCACAACCTGATTCTTGATCTCAAAGGCTTCATAGAGTTGGAGGACGTTGAGGTGACTCAATTGATTCATTACTTGTATCTCATTCAGTGCCATATCCTGCAAAAAACAACATGCATGGAATGTGGGACCAACCTTTAGACGTTTCATATCATCTCCTAGAATAATCCAACTTGTGTTATTCATGCTCTTATGTTATTTGTGCTAATGTAGGTATCCAGTGTGTAGGGTCTAATTCAAGGAATATTCCAGGTTCAATACAAGTTAAGCTCAGTCACAGCATTTGTGACAGTGTTGATATCCTCAAAAAAATAAGATTGACTCATCCCTTGCTTAAAAAACAACAACAAGTGAGGCACTTACTAAGAAAGTTAATGGGGCCAATCTATAAAATGAAAGCTGATGTGCAGCTGTATGTAACTTTTTCTGTGTTAAAATACTTTCTCCTATCCAAGTTTAATATGTATGCGCGCACGCACACACACACACACACACACACACACACACACACACACGCAGTTGAAGTCTGAAGTTTACATACACTTAGGTTGAAGTCATTAAAAAAAATTTTAACCACTCAACAGATTTCATATTAGCAAACTATTGTTTTGGCAAGTAGTTTAGGTCATCTACTTTGTGCATAACATGAGTAATTTTACCTACAATTGTTTACAGACAGACTGTTTCACTTTTAATTAAATATATCACAATTTGTGAAGATGCTGGAGGAAACAGGTCGACAAGTATCTATATCCACAGTAAAACGAGTCCTATATCGACATAACCTGAAAGGCTGCTCAGCAAGGAAGAATCCACTGCTCCAAAACTGCCATAAAAAAGCCAAACTACAGTTTGGCAAGTGCACATGGGGACAAATATCTTACGTTTTGTCCTCTGGTCTAATGAAACAAAAAAAATTACTGTTTGGCCATAATTACCAACATTATGTTTGGAGGAAAAAGGGTGAGGCTTGCAAGCCAGTTAAAGCTCGGTCGCAAATGGGTCTTCCAAATGGACAATGACCCCAAGCATACCTCCAAAGTTGTGGCAAAATGGCTTAAGGACAACAAAGTCAAGGTATTGGAGTGGCCATCACAAAGACCTGACCTCAGTCCAATAGAAAACTTGTGGGCAGAACTGAAAAGGCTTGTGCGAGCAAGGAGGCCTACACTGTTTGGAGGAATGGGACAAAATTCCAGCAACTTATTGTGAGAAGCTTGTGGAAGGCTACCAAAAACGGGGAATTGATTCGCTGTCTTTCTGTGGCAATTTGAAAATTTCTGTTTGTTTAGACTAGAACGACCCGCTTAGACCCACACCAACAACGTTACTCTACCAATGGCGGGACAATCTCTTTGTTTGACCAACGGCAGACCGGGGGCATATTCAAAAAGTTGGTTTGAAAACAAAGTTTATTTTTGCAATTCCATTTGGTGGCACTAGTGTCGCAGAAATGACATACTTCAGCTTTTAAATACATATTGTTTCAAAAAGATAAAAGAAAAAAAGTCTAAAGTAAACTGTGGCATGGGGGGCGTGGTCGTGTGTCGGCCTGCGGCCGAGAGAGAGAGCGGTAAGGCTTGTCACCTGGAGTTTAATTACCTCTAACACCTGTGTCTTGTTATAGTGATACGGAGAGAGACATTTAAGGAACGCCAAATGTCGAGAGGGGGGGAGAGTGAACGCGTGAAACACGACAGCCAGAGAGTGGAGACCTGTGCCCTGTTGTGTACAAGCGTAACGACGGTTACCGTCATATCTGTAAAAATACTGGGAATAAAAACACTAACCTTGAACCTGCCTCATTGTCTCCTGACTCTTCCAAACCCGGGTTCTCGGCACCACTGTAGACTGGTTTGGTTGGGGGTTTGGAAGAGTCAGGAGACAATGAGTGCTGTGATGTGAGCGGAAACCTGACTGGAACTGTTCATAAAGATTATTAGTTAGAAGATGTGTGTGGACCTGAGAAGAAACTATCCTTTCTAAAATGTTTGAAAGAAATGGTCAATTGGAGATAGGTCAGTAATTTTCATGTATTTGTGGGTCTGAACCAGGTTTCTTCAGTATAGGACTAATCACAGCAGTTTTAAAAGATCACGGGACACACCCAGAATTAAGAGATGAGTGAATAATTTTTGTTATAATGGGGAGCAGGGAAGGTAAGCAAGCTTTAACCAAATATGTGGGGAGAGGATCTAGCTGAGAAGTAGATGATGATGATTTGGAATTACAAATAAAATTGGATATTTCAACATCTGTCGGGAGATCAAAACTCATAAGACTATTTCAAAATCTGTCGGGAGATCAAAACTTATAAGATTAATTTGGGGAGGTTCATGAGAGATTGGATAAAATGAACTACAAGCTACATTACACATGGCATTCAACTGCTGGTGAATGTTGGCGATTTTATCCTTAAAAAAAGGTCAGCGTTACAATAAGCTGTAGATTGCATGTGAGCTGGAAGAGTATCAGGGGATCGAAGAAAGTTATTTACAGTAGAGAAGAGAGTTCTAGTATTGCCCTCAGAAGACCTAATTATATTAGTAGGGAAGTATGGATATTCGGACTACGAGGCATACGTAACGGTGACGCGGCGGTGGAGCCGGTTCAAGTCTGCCAAAATGTCATCAACAAACCTAATGTGTGTTCTTTTGTGTTCTTATGTTCTTGTGGACTCATTCAACGTTATCATCCACTGCCGAAGTTACCTGGATGTGACCTTGAAATTGAGGATGCATCAGATGGTGACTTGTGGGCAAGAACTCGGTACTACAGTGGCAGATGAAGGACATTTGTTGTTTAGTTTTTTCCGCTAGAGTGTCCTGCTGTAAGCTCGCAAAAGACAGACTTTATTCTTTTAACATGTCACTAGTCCTGCAAAACCTCACTGGTGTGATGATATTAATGCTGTCGTTACCTAGTAGTTACCTTATGACTCAGTACACGGGGACTGTCCTTCCATATGACCAAGTTGAAACCTCTCTTCAATAACGGCAATATTAGCAATTCAAGACAGCAATTCATCTCTTGTCTAGAAGCCATCCACTGCTTTGTCGTCGACTACACGAGTCAGCGGGCGGGATCTTCACAGCAACGAGAAGACTCTCCACTCCCCTGCAGTGCTTCGGAGAAAATCACTCTGCCTTGCTTCGCTGGTGAACGGGCTGCTTCAGCATCCTGATTACCCACAGCACTTCGGCAGGTGTTGTGTATCCTTATAAGCATTTTATATTGTTATATTGTGTATATACAGTACTGTGCAAAAGTTTTAGGAACTTGTGAAAAATGTTGCATAGTGAGGATTTCTTCTACAATAATACCATAAATAGTTGTCATTTATCAATTCACATCATACTAAGTCCAGTAAACATAAAAAGCTAAATCAAAATTTGGTGTAACTACCTTTGCCATCAAAACAGCACCAATTCTCATAGGTGCACTGGACACAGTTTTTCTTTGCTGTTGCCAGTTAGAAAGTTCCAAGCTTCTGGAGAATTCACCACAGTTCTTTTATCTATTTAGGCTGTCTCAATTGCTTCTGTCTCTTCATGTAAACCCAAAGATAGACTCGATGTTCAGTGGTGGGCTCTGTGGGGGCCATTACAACTGTTGCAGGGCTCCCTGTTCTCTATTCTCTTCTATTTGCAAAAGGAATGTTTGAGAATCTAAAATTTATATTTCCCATTGACACACTAAAGCTGAAGATATAAATGACCATTTTAAGACAAATGTTTTAGTGAAAAATCTTATGTGCCTAAGACATTTGCACAGTACTGTATATATATATGGAAATTACGCCCCATTCATCCTTCCAAGCCCTGGTACTGATATCTGCACTGGCTGGAAGAGCATACTCAGCAGTGGGCCAAGCTGGTTCAGCACTCCACACGATGGCAGTGCTCCAGGTCTTTCAAACCAAGGTCCTCAAGCAAATGGATGAGCAAGGCTACGATCCAGAGACATTCAAGAGCTCTGCGCCTCTACAGACTAAGTGTTGAGTGCCACGAAAGTCACTGCACAGGCCATTGGCAATTGGATCGTCACATCTAGCTGACCCTCAAGGAAATGCGTTACAAGGAAAAAGACGCTCTTTTGGATGCTCCAGTGTCTCCAGCGGAGCGTTAAGTCATGACTCAGCCATACTTGCAGGCAATGAGACACTTTATGCCAAAACAGAGTAATGTATCACAGCTGGTTCACTCCCACTCTCTTTCAAGCCAGCGCCAGGCCAAAAGTCCCATGCCCTCTGCCTCAGTACCACCACCTGCTGCTGCCAAGCCACCGGTGTGGCCACACAAGCTGTGGCCCAAATGGAAGCAGCCCTATCAGTGCACGCCCCATGCCGGCAGAAAAAAACCTGCGAGCCAAAAGTGCTTATGACAGGCATAGCACTTTGTAATGGAATGCAGAGCTCGCTGTTCCCTTTTGGTCTGCTCCGAAGGCGGCCTGATTGGAGACACACAACACTGTTCCCCATCTACTCACTGTTGTTTGTCAGGAAAGGAATAATGCTATATGCAGTGTTGTTAAAAATGTTGTTTCTGTGTCTCACATTCATATAAATGATAAAAAAAAATTCAATAAATGCAAAAAAAAAAAGAATACAGCGCTCGTTGCACATTCATAAGACGATCACACATTCCCAGTAAAGAGCTCTTTTCCTCTTCAAAGCCCACACATTGTGCACAACCACTTCCCACTGGCAAACGGCACATTATCTCATACAATGAGCAAACCAAATTGCCCTCTGTCTCGTTATGTCGACACGTAACTAGCCCATATGGGTATTTCAGATTGGGTGCTAAAAACCATCGATCATGGGTATACGATCCAATTTCCACGTCAGCCACCCCGTTTCAACGGCGTTGTCTTCCACGGTTTTGTCCAAGACGCTCCAGTGTTATGAGCCGAAATACAAAATCTCCTCACGAAACGCTAAATAGATGTTGTTCCAAATTGTCAAAAAGGGCTTTACAGCCATTATTTTCTTGTCCCAAAGAAAGACGCCGTGCTTCGTCTAATCCTAGATCTGGGACATTTGAATTGCACACTTGCAAAGCACCTGTTCAAATTGATTACACAGAGATGGATCTTATCTCATGTCCGCCCACACGATTGGTTTGCGTACATTCATATCCAAATTGTACAACGCCACAGGATGTTTTTGAGATTCGTATTCAAGGGAACGTCGTATCAGTTAAAAGTCCTGCCATTCATGAGGTGTGCATCGAGGAGTTTGGCCCCGGACTTTCAAAAGCCACTGTCAAACCCAGAAAAGGCTATGTGCCTAAGGTTCTAACCACACCCTTCAAAGCGCAGGTGTTCACCTACAAGCCTTCATCCCTCCTCCATTTAATTCGGATGAGGAACAATCCTTGCATATGTTATGCCTTGTGCAGGCGCTACACACATACGTTGAGTGTATCCAACAGTTCAGACTGTCTGATCAGCTGTTTGTGTGATATGGAGGGTGCTTGAAAGGAATGTTCGTCTTCATGCAAAGACTTTCTCACTGGATCGTTGATGTGATTGCCCTGGCTTACGAGTCGCAGAGTAAGATTTTCCCATTTGGTGTTAAAGCACACTCAACTAGAGGTATGGCTTCTTCAGGGGTGTGGCTTTACAAGACTTTGAAGCAGGATGGTCTTCTTAAAACACATTTGCAAGGTTTTACAACTTGAACGTAATGTCTCCCTCTTCACTGTTTAGCGCACTTGCTATTTTGTTTGCCAAACATATAGTTATACCCCTCCCTTTAAGTACAGTTTCCCCATTATTTTACACAACCGCCTGCATTCAGGCTGTTGTAATTTACCATAAAGTCACAAGCACTTTCATTATAAATAAACTCCCTTCCGTCTGGGTTCGAGAAGGTGTTAATTCATACTATATGACTATAGTTCATATATTCAGTCAGGGTGCTCCCCTCCTCACCCAACATGTGTCATTCTCACTTGTGTCATTCTCATGTCAGTCGGCATACCGTGGGACTGCAGCATCATGTGTCCTCTCTGGAAGATTATGTCGTGTAGTGCGCTGTAAATGGATTCTGTCCCCATATGCATTCGCAAACGCAATGTCAAGTGTACTGAGTCGTAAGGGAACATTTTGGTTACATACATAACCTCAGTTCCCTGAGACGAAGACATTGCAAATGCTGGCTGCACTACAAGACTCAGAGTTTTTTTGAGGTACGAGCGATGTGCTCCTTGTCCCTCAGTCAGAAAATTCTGAGGAATGGTGTTTGCGCACCTGCTTTTATAGCAGACAGCTTCGCGCCTAAAAGACCAGGGCTCAAACACCATAGCCGATATTTGAATATTGACATTATTGTAGAGAGGTTTCAACTAAGTCATGTGGAAAGACACTCCCCATATGCGTTAGCAAATGCAACGTCTCGTTCCCTTCGTCTCAGGGAACAGAGGTTCTCACTGGATTCAAATGTGCTGTGACGGTTAATAGAGCTACAGGAAGATCGTAGCACATCTCAAAGCTCATAGTTGGTGCATTCTACATCCTCCTGTCCTTCCGAATTCATTCTTCCAAGGTAGCTTAGCAAGACTGGTCTTCATAAGTCCGTTCTCTTGGTTCTTAGAATTTAGTAAAACCCAGTTTAGACGGGCTCGATAGTAAGTGCAATTTAAGTGTGTCCACCTTGAATACTGCTGGAACAATGGACAGAGGTGCCATTGCTGGTGCAGAGTTTGACGTTAGTAAGCACATCAAGTTAGTTCCTCCTTTAAGGAAATCAGAAGTTGACTCCTATTTTGCAGCTTTTAAGCATGTTGCTGCAAATTTGCGGTGGCTGAAGGAGATGTGGGCCCCACTCCTCCAGGGTTAGGTGGTTAGGAAAGTGCAGGAGGAGAAAAAGGTTTCACATGTGATGTGATGATCAACATTATGCCACAAATGCTGTTGAGTGAGCTTAACCCAGAATATTCCTTACATGATACACTTCCAGAATGTGAATATTTGAGGACACAACAAGACTAGTAATGAACAAGTTATATTCACTGGGAAAGAATATGTTTGTCCAAATTGGAATTGCTTAAATTGAAAATTGGCTGGAAATATTAGCTAAAATATGCTAATTGTAAACCTGTGGACATCAATTAAAATGCAACAATATAACTGATTTGCAACTTAAGTCAGCATCTATATGCCTGATCTATACTTTGTATATCCATCAAAAGTAATAAAGGTAATTAGCACAAAATTAGGTAATTGTTACAAAAGTAAACAGATAATTTAGAAAAGGTGATGAAGATGAGCAATACTGCCAAAAACCAAACAAACATTAATAAACACTCAACATCTAATACACTTTGAAACTATTAAACATAAACTCTATAAAAATATATATTCACATGTACATTAAGTATTTAACTGAAGCAATGATGTGAAGTATCAAGATGAACACACACAAACATGGATCTGACCTCAAGTATAGTGCACTTACCCTTTCTCTGGCATTTCGTGTATTGATGATCTTAGCAGCGAGTCTCATTCCTGTCTTATTTTCTGTACATTTGTGCACCTTGCCAAAACGACCACTAACAACATAGATATTTCATATGATGGTTATTACTTAAATGGAAAGGAAGACTGATTATTGGGACAAAGTATTGGGCATTCAAGAAATGCTTCATCCTTTCATCTTACCCTCCCAGCACCTCTCTGGTGTGAATACTGAAGACATCACAGGATGGAGGGTTGGACTTCAATGAAACAAACCGGTGTGCAAAAGGGGCAGGCTGAGGTGGAACATCATCTGAAAAGAGACAGGAGAACATATTATAAAATCAGACTGTACAGAACTTTGGAAGTCAGTTCCCCTGAAGTTCACTCATTTGTCCTTGCAGTGTAACCACAGGTGCAATTCACTACATTATGGACCTGCGTGCTGCTATATTTCTTTAAAAGAAGTGACACTTGGTTTTATATTTTGTTAAATAATGCAAAGGGATTCATACATTTGAAAGTGTGTCTTAAGTGTGCCTTTTGGGGCCACTGTATGTTGGATTCTTCTTTGGCACCAATTTTAAAGACAATCTTTTTAAAGAAAGATTACCACATACACAGCTTTTCAATTGTCTGACTACTTAAGAGTGAATCTAAGGTCAGAGACATGCAATATTTATGCTGGTGATAGCTGATCTATAATGCTCTCCCTGTTGGGTTGGAGTGGGAACAGCTGCAGGAGAGTGGATGGGACAATAACACACTGGGGAGAAAGGATTATCATATTCTAGATACATCAGATTTCTAAGGTCAGGCAAGAGGCCTTGCTGTCACCTATTTAACCTATTAAAATTTACAAAACAAACTACTACCATCTAATTAGTAATTGGTGCTCATAATTCAGTCTTATATGTTTTTGTAAAGAATGAATAGTACAAAAATCCAGACTAATAATCTAGTTGTCTACTAACAGCGTAAGTTGCAAGTATCCTTTGCACAAGCACAATGGTTATTTACCTATAATTTTGAAACAGGTTTTAGGAGGGTTATTGCTTTTCATCGGAGCTGGATTCTTGTCTGCTGCTGGGTTTATTTTAATCTGTATTCCACCTGCTATGTTGTTTACAACTCCGGCTGCTTCGCTCCCTCTCTTTGCCAGTGGTGTGGTTACCGTGTGGGTTGAATCTGCCTTTTCTCCAGTGACCTGAAATCTTTATAAAATGAAAAACACTGCAACACTTAAAGTCAACATGAAATCAAAATTGACCTTATTTACTTTCTTAAAGGGTCATTGTTCTTTTTTTATATGTTCCTTGAGGTTCACTTATAATATTAGTAAATTTAGTTTTTGCACAAAAATATATCACATATTTCTAAAACATGAAGATTTTCCACCCTCTGACCCTCTGTCAGAAATGTTCAGTTTTGGTGCTGCTTCTCCTTTTAGACTTGACAATAAACACCCACTGTTATGATTGGCTCTCTACTCTTGACTGACCTGCTCTCTCCTTGCCATCTCACTGCTCACCACTGGGCGGAGGGAGGAGGACATCTCGGCTTCCCCAGCCCTTAGAGGATTCCCTGCTGTGGATTTCCCTCTAGAGCAGTCGCGAGTGAAAGTGATTGATGGTCATTGTCTCCAGCCAGACGTTGCACTCACATATCCTTATTTTTTCGTTATTAAAGATAGGTTGTATCGAGTGGCACATGATGCTCAGACAAAAGAAGATACAACCTAATTGTTGATACCGAATACCTCTCGGGAATTGCTATTCCAGAAGACTCATTTTAATCCAATGGTGGGTCACTTAGGGCAAGAAAAAACACCAAACCGTCTAATAGCCCGTTTCTATTGGCCAGGCATTCACAAGGATATTCGCAGGTGGTGTGCGATATGCCGTGAATGTCAGTTGATGAATCCACTGGCCACCCAAAAAGCACCATTGTGCCCTCTGCCATTAGACGTACGGCATGCGAACATCGCTTCCTGTTAGTTCTGGTGGATTACACAACACGATATCCGGAAGCAGTGTCTCTGTGCAACATCTCAGCATGTGATGTTGTGGAGGCACTCTTCAGAATGATCTACTGAGTGGGGATTCCAAAGGAAATCCTCACTGATCAAGGCACTACTTTTGTCATGTACACTATGTCAGCTGTACGAATTATTGAGTATTCACACCAGTGTTTATCACCCACAAACAGATGTATTGGTGGAACGATTTAATACATCCCTGAAAAATATTATTCGTAAGTTCGTGTACGAGGATGTTAGAAATTGGGATAAGTGGCTCAAACCCTTGTTATTTGCAGTCCGAGAGGGCCCCCACAGGGTTTTACCTATTCAAGATGTTGTATGGGCATCGGCCGTGCTGCATGCTCGACGTCATGCTGGAAGCTTGGGAGGAGAGAACTTCAAACAGTAAAAATTTAATTCAGTACATTCTTGATCTTAGAGCAAAACTCCACACTTTGGGTCAACTAACAATGGAGAATTTGCTCCAAGCTCAAGAATGCCAAACCCGACTGTATGATAGGGGAGCTCGGTTATGGGAATTTGCACCGGGAGACAAAGTACTTGTATTAATCCCAACCTTGAGCTCCAAATTACTTGCCAATTGACAAGGGCCCTTTGAGGTCAAACGACAAGTGGGAGATATTGATTATGAGGTAAAACTAACAGATAGAGGTGATGCATATCAAATATACCATTTCAACCTCCTGAAATTATGAAGGGCAGCGGTCCCTGTGACGTTGGTGACCGTGGTTCCGGAGAGGGCGGAGCTCGGGCCGAAGGTGAACATAAAAGCCAATCATCTCACCACAGTCACTTGTGGAGACCACCTCTCACTGGCTAGTGCTGTACATTAGTCGGAAGCTCTCTTTGAGAGAGACTGAGTACAGCACCATGGAGAAGGAATGCTTAGCCATCAAGTGGGCCGTCCTCACTCTCCGTTACTACATATTGGGGCAGGTCTTCACCCTCTATTCAGATCACACCTCGCTCCAGTTTTTCCACCGCAAGAAGGATACTAACCCGCAGATCACCCGTTGGTGTCTGCTGTTACATCCTTTTAAGTTCTAAGTGGTCCACAGGCCAGGAGCATAGATGGATGTTGTGGATTTCCTATCCAGAAATGGTGGGGAGTGGTGGGCAGGCCAGATGGCTTCCTGGCCTGAGTCGGGATATGGGGGTGTGTGGCAAGGCCGTGGTTGAATGTCCGTCCAGGGAGAGGAGAAGCGGTAAGGATTCATCCCTGGGTGACAATTAGGTCTAATAGCTGTTTCTTGTTGCACAGAAGTGTGACGCATTAGCGTAATGACCCCGAGTTTGAGTGTTATTGTGTGAATAAAGAGTTTAAAGATACCTGAATCACGCTTCTTCATCCCTCATACGACCAGTCCTGTTACAACCACTTTAATACATTTCCTTGTACATTTAATGATTCATTGGTGCATGTTATTTCAAAATGTAAAAAATAATAATCAAAATCTAAGAAAAATTCAAGATATCTCGAACTGGCAAATTTAACAATGAAGATGAAAACATAATGCATAAAAATAGGTGAGGTGAAGCATGCACTGTGTATATACAGTCAGCCTGCCCGACCTCATTTGCAAAAAATCCAAATAGTACTTTACAAGTATCGACTATTTGCCTTACTTTTGCAAAGAATAAGGGCAGCTGTGCACTTGTCTGAGAGAGGAGGCTTCCTTTGTTGCTGTGGTAACAGTCAACCCAATAGTTTTTGGTGGCTTATGGCTTGGAGGTGGCAATGTCTCTTGTGATGTTGCCATTTTTGTAGTAGTATTCAGTGTTGACTTTCCATAACTCTGTGTAGTGGTTACAGGTGGAACTGGACTTGGTTTGGGAGGTTTATGACTTGGCGTTGAATCTGTAGTGACTTCTGACAAAGTCAGCTTGGAAGAATTGTTGGGTACCAATGTGACCATACTTGGAGCCATTGTTGTTGCTGTAGGAGCAACCATTCCAGTTGTCTTTGGTACAATATGATTTTGGAGAACAGTGGCATTTTCTGTTTTGATAGTGTTGGATGAAGCCACAGGAACAGACATTGTTGTTGTCATCTTTGGTATTTTACTATTCGGTGGTTCCACTTTTCTGTCATCTTGGACTTCTATCTTTGCTGGAACAATGCTTGTGGTTGTGACCAACTTCTGGGTCACCATTGTTGCAGAAGTTGCAACACTGGGTATTTTTATGTCATTCTGGTTTGGTGGCATATTCTTATTTTCAACCTCATTCATGTTCTGTGTTTGCTTGTGATGTGATATGTCCAATTTTGATTTTAGAGTAGATATTTCTCTTTCTCCTTTATTTTTAGCTTCATGCTGAACTTTGACCTCTGATGAATCTCTTTTAGTTTGATGGTCCTCTTTTCTCATTTTATTGCTTTCAATGACTTCTAGCAATAATCCTGCATAACACATGACATAAATCGTGAAGTGTATATAAACATTTTTTAAATAAAAAATAAAATAAAAAAATACATACATTTAATGAAGTATACCTTAAAATTTGCTTTATTATTTATATATTTAAAAATTTTATATTGAGCTCCATTCGCTGTTTAGTGTAATAAAATAGCTTAATAGCATTGTTCTTTTATTCATTAAAACTGTTATTCTTTTAATTGTTCTTGTTTTTATATCAACAAATTACATAATCATTTCAAAATGAATATTTAAATAAATAAAAATCTGTTTTTAATTCCTTACCATGGTCACTAAGTGACATTATTTTCTTTTCTTTTTTTACATTCATAATGCATGCAATAGAGGGTTAAAATTATATAACCCAATAACTGCACCCTTATTTTTTTTTACAATCTAATTATAGTAGCCAGGTGATTTGTCTCCCTGTCCTTCTGCATTGGCATAAATAGTTACCATGCTTATAGGCCTGTCACTCAGGTTTATGCCTTTGAAATCAAACTGAACATGGGAATCCTGTGGGGCCCACTCCACATGTCCAAATGAGGGCTGCTAATACACATATGTTTGTAGAGTAATAATTTAACAGCATAATAATCTTTGATCATTGTAGTCACCTTTCTCAGAGGGCAAATTAAGGGCACATGGCACTATTTTACGGTCTCTATGTGTATCCAAGCGCACATAGACTTCCTCCTGCATGGAAAAAGAATAAAAATCAGGTTACAATGTGACATATAAGAAAACTAAAAGCAGCTATTTATTATGCTATGTGTTGATCAATGCAATGACTGTTTGCAAATATATGTGCAAAATTAAGCACTTTCAAAACTTATATTGCTGGCAAATACAGTGACTGTCCATGTGAAATTATGGACAGACTGTTGTCCCACTGACCGCAGAGGTTCGGACAGGCAGCGATTTCCTTCTTTGTAGAGCAACTAAAGGCACAGACACTCTTTCACAATGTCTCTCCTCCAGACCTGTCACATACAAAAGACCAATAAAAAAATATTGCATGTACCATTTATATATCATACATACTGTATTTAGTCAAAGTTTGGATACATCTACTTGCTCTTTATTATTAGGTATAATTCATCACAAATAGAATTCTGACCAAAAATTCTAACAAATTCACATATGTTTTAGCTCTAGCTTCTTCAAAGTATACTTTGCCTACATTATAATTGCTTTGCACACTCTGGCATTCAGCCAACTTCATGAAGCGTCCACTTGGGATGCTTTTAAATGGTATTGAAGGAGTTCCTGCGTATGCTGGACACTTGTTGACTGCTTTAACTTCATCAGCTTATGGATGTTTTACTGTTGTAAATAAATTCATGTGTAGGCACAAATAATTTTTTGTATCTAAAACCAATCTCAAGCATTGAAGCATGCCTTTAGATCAAAATGATTTTAAAATCATGAGAAATATAAATTTGGTCAAATATGTCCAATCATTTAACTGGTATAAGGCAAAATTTGACAAAAACACCAAATAAATGCGAAATCCAGATAGTAAATGACAAAGGATTTTATTATTACTTTCACCAGCTTGTTTGAGATGTAACAAGTCTAATTCTTCGAATTATAACTCAGTATGCTGCAACCTCAAACTAGTCCTTCACATCACAGTAGCCACATTTAACTACACCATAACGCCAGGAAAAGGCTATTGAAGATATGAAGCTGTTGCGCAACAGCAGCGTCATTTCTCTGGTTTCCATACCTTGAGCCAGCTCCTCCAGGGCTGTTCTCATCTCCGTGACTTTCCTCTCCAGACTATCCAGGAGTTTGGTCTGAGCTGACAGCTGATTGGTCAGAGCCTCCTGCAGGGAGCTGTGCTGGGCACAGGTCCCACACATCGAACAGCCTCTTTCGGAGCTCCTGGTTAGGAGCTGATCCACTTTAAATCGCAAGTCATCAACTTTGGCTTCCAGGGTTATGGGGTTGGAAGGAGGCACAGGGCATTTTATTGAGCCCTTGACAGACATATATGAACTGGAGATTGTGCTAGGAAGAGAACTATTTTGGGAGGACAGGAAACCTGGTGTTAAAGACAAGAATGTTTTTTTTTTTCTTTTATACTTACACTAAAAATACAATTCCCAATTAAAGGAGTTTTCCGTGTTCAAAACTGGTTAATTCCGATTGACAGCATTTGTGGAATAATGTTGAAATCATTTCAACTAAAAAAAGGGAACAAAAATAGTGGTTATACTGTAGTACGAAATTAGCAATGGAAGTGAATGTGGTCAGTCCATAAACATTAAAATACTCATCGTTTCAATAGTATAACTACAAAATGTAAACATTATTTGTGTTTACATGACTTCAGTGTGATAAAATCGTTTACTAACATCTAAAGTTATATCCAATACAGGGATTAATGAAGTTATAATACTGAATACTATGTATATCTGAAAGGAAAGTTCACTCAAAATTGGAAATTCTCTCATCATTTACTCACCCTCATGCCAACCCAGCCTACACTTTGAAGCTCCAAAATGCTCAAAGGCAGCATAAAAGTAATCCATACTACTCCAGTGTTTAAAGGGTAAGTTCACCCAAAAATGAAAATTATGCCATTATTTACTCAACCTCAAGCCATCCTAGTTGTATGTGACATTTTCTTTCATCCATACACAATCTGAGTTATTAAAAAATATCCTGTCTCTTCTTTTATAATTTTATAGTTTTATAATGGGAGCGAATGGTACCTTAGATTTTGAAGCCCAAAAAAAGTGCATCCATCCATCAAAAAAGTAATCCATATGGCTCCAGGTGGTTAATAAAGGCCTTCTGAAGCAAAGCATTTTTGTAAGCAAAATATCCATATTTATAACTAAAATATCCATATTCATAACGTATGACGTAGGCATAGTGTACGCTCCGGTGAGAAGTGACGAACGTGAAAGCGCAGAGGATAGAGGAAGCCAGTGATTATAGATTAAAAGTTATAAATATGGATATTTTTCTTACAAAAACACTTCACTTCAGACGCCGTTTATTAACCACCTGGAGCCATATGGATTGCTTTTTTGATGGATGTACTTTTTTGGGCTTCAAAATCTAAGGTACCATTCGCTCCCATTATATAGCTTGGAAGAGCCAGGATATTTTTTAATATAACTCCAATTGTATTTGGCTGAAAGAAAAAAGTCATATACAGCTACACTGTAAACCCAGATTTTGTTTCTAATTAAACTTACGAGCGATCATTACTTATTCTTTTATATTTAGTAAAAACCTGCTGTCATTACTAAACAACATTAGTTGTTTGTACTTTTTAGCTGAAAGATTCATTGCACTAATCAGGTTTAGCAGAGATAACTTGGTATGTTTAGTTTCATAAGGAAGGGGAGGGGGCTAATTCAAAAACCTGCCTGGTCACGTGAAAAGACCCGCGTCGGTCTAACGTGCGTCCAAGGGGATCTACATCTACACCTGGCGGGACAAGCACAGGCCTCAACAGCAGACGATACCCTGACTAGGAAGCAGCCTTACTCCAAGTGGAATGGTTAGTATGTAAAATAACTATTGTAGCCTAGTTGTCTTTGTGGGAATTCTAATACCCAAAAACTTGCAGATAAATTGATGACGCAGCTTTTTTTCCGTCTAATGTTAACGTTACTGTTTGAACCTGTGCATGGTGTTAATACATGCTTATTGCTAGTAACAGTACTCAAAAAAGTGTCAGCTTAAAGTTAGCTTAGTGTTAACAGTCTGAGGACGGCTCACATACCGGAGAGTTTTCTCGACTGTATCATTTATATAAATGTCATTTTTTTCGCAATAGAAAAGCGATTCAACCATTTTTGTAAAACAACTTCAACATGGATTTTTGGATGTTGTAGTTTAAATCCATGTTGCTTTCAGTAACGGTTTAGTTCATCAATAAGGAATAATGCCACTTCCAATAGGTCCGTCTGATTCTTTCGTCTGTATATTACAGTCTCAGATGTTTAAGATGCCGAATACGCAGTGTTCGCATACTAATAATAATCCTGTCGACATGGCTCAATGCTAATAAAATGTCTTTGTGACTTAAACCGAGGAGAAAGATCAGTTCAGTTAAATATGCCATGACTTTTCAGAGTTCATTTAGGCCTAGGCTATAACGTTACCGTTCGTTCAATTTGCCGCGTCACTTACAAAATATGTCGTTTTAACGATATAAGATCTCGTTATTACGAGAAAAGATGTCGTTAAAACGGCATAACATCTCGTTATTATGACATACTAAATGGCATATTGATGTTTGAAATTCTCTAAGTTTTGACATAAATGCAGATATAAATGTAATTTAAAACAGTGACATTGCTGAAATGAGTCGTTGAGCTAAACGTTTTCTTTTTTTTACAGATACTTTTGGTGTTAGGATGCTGTGGAAGTGTAAGTACTGTGAGCTTTTGTGTGAGAAAAGGGGTTACCTTTTAAAACATTATCGGTTAAAACACGGAAACTATGGTAGAACTGTCTCATTTCCCTGCTTACACCAACAATGTGTGTGCACATTCAACTCCATTAATGCACTTAAGGTCCACTTAGCAAAGATTCACCAGAAAATCCAGGGTGCACAACTGAGTGAAACTGCCCAAGTAACCTTTCACTGTCAGTCATGTGATTTTTCTGCACCCTGTATGTTTAAGAAAGAGAACATAACATCTTTCTATTATTATATAATGTGTCTAGATGTATATATTCTCTTGTTCTGTTTAAGGAAAACATTGGTATTTTCAATTTGGGGCATGATGTTTTTCATCAACATTGCAAATCATATAAAAAGGACATTAATGGATGTTTTTCAGCACTACTTTGCAGATGGCTTAGCTGCCTTGTATAGTTCAGTTGTTCTAAGTTCAGTTTTTTTGTTCTCTGTATTTTTCAGGTGTTCATGGAGTTCAGCAGGATTGTGGGCAAGAACCTCAAGCTGGAATTCTATGAGAGCATCGATCGGCACAGTCCTCGTCTCCTCGAGTTATTTCGATCCAAGAGAGGGAATGTTGGACAGTTGTTGACACAGATTTCACAACAGACCAATGTAAGTCTGTTTTTTTTTTTTTTTTCTCAGGTTTTGTATAAACTTCATATCACAATGCTACTCTATTAGTTGTATAATTCAATCCAAACATTGCTTGTTTTCTTTTAAGCTTTATTTTTTTATAGATTATTATTTGTTTTTTATTTTAGCTAGCTAATTTGTGGTACTGTGTTTAATTCTCAAAAGACTACAGAGCCAACTGCGATCCGGACACAGGTGCTCAGAGGGCTTCCTATCATCCTTGGGGACAACCCCACAAACTTCTTCAAAGCAGGCTTTGTAAGTAAGCTCTTGCTTTCTTATAATTTTTATCATTATTTATGTTTCACCATGACACTCTTATATTGATTAAAGTTTTTTTTTCAAATGAGAAATATAATGTAATGATTGTGCTCTTCTGTTATTCTTTATTTAGGAATCAGATGATGATGATTATTTTCGTGACCTTGACGTTGGGATACTTCTTATTGAGCGTGAAGGTGCTGTGCTCACATCTTCCCAGCATCTCAGTCCAGCCTTGTTGAAAATCATCATTGAGGGAGAAGTCGTGATGGACAATATTCAAGATCTGCCAAAAGCAATGTGCATTCTGTTTGGACTCATGTATGCACTCCATCTTAACTACCCCAAGACTATGAAGCTCACATTTCAGTTCATCCAACAGGTATTGTTAGGCCACACTGACCTAAAGCCAAAGCTACAGACTTTGAAAAATCAGCTTGCAATGTAAATAGATGTCAAGTCTACTGTAAGAAGCTGTTGACGCAAGTAAAATACTTTCTTACCTGTGGGGTAAACCTTTTTATTTTCTGTAAAACAAGTGGACGAACAGACACACGTAAAACGCAGACACACACAAACAACAGACACGTTCAGCACCCACACACAATACACACGTACAACACCCACACACAACACACACAAACAGCACTGACACACCTACACACACTTAAGTGCTGTAGGAAGCATGCTGTAGGATGTGACTTGTGGGAAAACTTGAGTTGTAGCAGAAAGACAAGACATTATTGTTTCAGTTCTTAACCAGTCTATGTAGATGGAATCAGATTTTGTTCTGATATGATAGTCTGTTGGTTCAAGCTCAGGCCTCTCTTCATTTAGGCAGATGAAACAGATCCTGTTTGTTTGCGTTTCTTATACATTTGAGTGGGTGTTTCTGGTCAAATTTGTTTTGTTTATGGATTTACACTTTAATCTCAGGAGACATCTATGTTTTTTCTTGTAAATTTGTGACACATTCAACACCCAAACACAGACACGGACAACACACACAGCAACATCCACATACAACACAGACGGGCAACACCCGGACAACACCCACACACAACACAGACACGGACAAACCACACACACAACACAGACACGGACAACACCCACACACACAAACAACACAGACACGGACAACACACACAAACACCACAGACACGGACAACACACACAAACACCACAGACACGGACAACACACACAAACACATACAACACCCACACACAATTGTTTCAATGATTTTAAATGACCTTTTTCAAGATTATTCATGGATGTGTTGATGTTGACCTGATGTTAAGTTTGTCATAACAAGATTGGCTGTTTTGCCATTTAAAAAAAATAAAATGCATGGAAGCATTAAGAAGTGTTTCTTTTTTTACATACAATTTAATTGAAACAATGTTTTATAATGTATTTTTTTTAAAAAATCAAAAGCTAATTAAATTATAGGAAAATAGAGTAATTGTGTTAAATTATGAGTAGCAATAACAAGTCATAATAGCTAGTTTTATCTAATGATTTTGAGAACACACTACTAATAAATATAAATACTAAATTAAGGTTCCATGTTAATACAACTCAACATGTTTAGTTTTAGCTTGTGTAAAAAGTTAAGTGGTATAGGGCAACGGGTTTCCACGCGATTTGCGAGTTAAGTCAACTAATTCGGGTTAAGAGTGTAGGATAGCTTGAGGGTGTGTAAATTATGGTATCATTTTCGTTTTTGGGTGAACTAACCCTTTAAATCCATGTCTGAGACTCAAACTGAGAAACAGTTTGAGGTCCTTCTTTCCTATAATATCTCCACTTTAAAACAGCCCTCCTAAGCACTATTTTCCTCTAAAAGTTATTTTGTTTTTAGCTATTTACTACTTTACGCATATCGCCACCTATTTACTTAAAAATGAATCTGTTTCTTACCCACACCTATAATATAGTTTCTGAACATATCGTTTAAACCATTGGAGTCATATGGATTACTTGTATGCTGCCTTGTGCTTTTTGGAGCTTCTAAGTGTGGGGCCCTGTTGACCTGCATTGTGGACCTACAGATCTGAAAGATCAAAAAAAATAAATAAAAAAAATAAAATAAAAATGGCATGAGGGTAAGTAAATTAGAGAATTTTCATTTTTGGGTGAACTATTCCTTTCAACAGAGATGGTTATGCGATTTTATCAAACTAAAATCACGTTATCATGCATTGTTTCATCATGTGTCTTTACTTTTGAAATGGTGTCATTTAAATATTGATGGACGGGCCCCATTCACTTTCACTATAAGTGCCTTACAGTATCAACATAACCATTAATGGTGTTAATTGAGCTTTACTTGTACTAAACCGGAAATACTTCAAGATCTTCACTTTCCGAAATGATCATGTTTGCCAAACAGATAAGATTCTAGATGTTTTTGTGTAATAGTTTTTATTCAAATTTCTATGTCAGTTTTTTAAATCCATTAAATTTTTTCTTCAGTTCACTGATGTGGTTTGACATTAGTTTGTAAAAGTACAAATATTTTATGTATTAGCGCAATTAATATTAGGTCATAAAAACTGCATGTATGATAGTTCTACAAAAGTTAGGAAAATTTTGTTATTAGTAGTTTTAGCATAAGTACAACACATCCCACAGCAGGACACTGCTGTCACAACTTCTCTAAACATACACGGATTGAAATTTTAACCACACTATTTCTTCAGCTCCAAAACCCTTTAGAGGATATAACCTCCCCACAAAACTGTAAACACAAAGTTATTCCCTTCAATTTACACTCACCCGTAATGTTGTTTATCCAAACCGAGACGACTACTGTGGAGTGCATATATTTTCCGTGAGGGGGATTGGAAAGATTGATCTCTGGTGCTTTGTACTCAGAGTAACAGCCTGTCAGATTCCTCTTTAATCTCAGTTGCATAGCCACCACACCAGAAATAGGCAGGCCAGAGCAGGGGGCGCTCAAACAGTAAACTGATAATAGAGGCACGTAAAGCTGGCATGAAGTATTTCCAAGACAAAGGAGTAAAGACAGCAAAGCATGAGCTGAACAAATGTGGACCATGCACCTCTAAGCGCAAGTCCATAGAATGCCATAACTTTCCACCAAAAATGAATCCTCATTTACACAACCTCTTGTTGTTCTAAATCTGTATGACTTGCTTCTGTGGAATGCAAAAGGAGATGTTAGGCAGTTTGATAGCCTCAGTCGACATTCACTCCCATTGCGTCTTTTTTTCCATCCAATGAAAGTGAATGGTGACTGAGGCTAACATTCTGCCAAAAAACAATCTTTTGTGTTCCACAGAAGTCAGTGTACAGATTTGGGACAACATGAGGGTTAGAAAATTACAGAAGTTTCAAAGAACAAACTATTTGCCCTTCACTAAACTTATACACAAGCATGTCTACATGAGAAGTAAACTAGTAAAGTGACTAAATAATGACAAAGTTGAGGATGTGTTAAAAAAAAAAAAAAAAAAAAAAAAAAAGGCCATGTTTATTTATCTTATTTTTTAAAACACGGCACCATCTAAATTCACATTTGAAGTATGCCCGTGTAATTTGTTTTAGAACAACAAAGTATTTTTAAGTAAGGTTTACCACAGACCTTTAGTCATAAATTGAAAAACCCCATAATAAAACCATATAGGAAACCCATGGTGAATTAGCCTTCCGGGTTTGCCTAAAAATGTATGTCATGGCTGAACAGCCCAGTAGCAAATAGAAAATCAAGGCTATTGGCTATTATCCATACCCAAAAGGAAATATGTCAATACATGAAAAACTGCTCAAAGCCATTTCATGGGTCTAGAATCAGTGCAAAGTAAAAAAAAAAAAAAAAACCTCCTACATATACATACTACTCCTTTCATGTCTTAAAATGCTCTATAGCTCAAATTACAAATTAAAATGTTTGCCTTCACATAAAGCCCATCTTACACTGACACCTGGTCATATTGGGGCCTGGTCAGTCAAAAAAAAAACACAGCATTTGTATAGCAAGGATTCTTTATTAAGAGAGATGGAAGAAAACGGGTTAAAAGGACAGAAAAAAACCAGTCTGCTTATACAGGGGGTTTGAAAAGAAAAATTGAGCTGGGAAAAGTTAAAAATCCTTGTAAATGCATTTACTAGACCACAAAGGCTCAGAAAAGGCTTGTACACAAGACGCAATGTTCTACACTCTCTAAATATGAAGAGATTGTCGAGGAACACAAGAAAAATGTCGACATAAAAACAAAAAAAATAACAATATGTACAATTTAGTTGATGTAACGCTACAATGCAATTATATGTGGAAACGGTCCGAAAAGTTTGGAGATTGTGGTACTGTGAGGGACATGTCACTCTTTTTCAACTCCACTGGCTTGTAGCGTCTGATTGGCTGGGCTTTATGCACCTTTAGAAGATGAAAAAAAAAAAAAAAAAAAAAGGCAATTAAATAATACAAAAACAACAACTCATAAGCCTACCCACTACTAGAAGTCAGGGATCCCACACTATTTAGCATGATTAATTTCCATGACACTCCTAGCTGCTGATGATTACTGAATAAAGAGCCATTTCAGGTGATGAAATATATTAGAGATGCGCACGAGAGCATAAATTATGGCATAATGTTAAAGATTCCTTTTAAGAACTCACTGAATTCTAAATGTCTAATTCAGACCATTCACTCTGATATTTCTTACCTGTTCCTGTCGTAGCCTTGCAATTTCCTCCTTTTCTTGCTCCTCTTGTTCTCTAGCCATCTCCTCTTCCATGCGAGCCTTCAGCGTTTCCTTCTCGCCAACATCTTTCTCAAACATCAGACGCTCCTTAGCTCGCCGCTCTGTCAATAACTGAAAACTCTCTGGAACTGCAGAATGAGTAGTATTGGCTTAAGAAAGTCAAGTGAGATGTGACAGCAGTGTGAAAGTTGGAAGGAAGCAAGAATTGTTTTTGGAGTTAACAGTGCACATTAAAATTTTCAGTCAAAGCCAGCAAGCCCAAGGGAAGTTCCGACTGGAAATACTAAATCTATATTGCAGCACTAGATGGAAAAATACAAAAACATCCACCACATAAATGCAACATACCCAGGATGGAGCGATTCTCTTTCTTTGGTAGGAAAGGCTCCTTATGCATTACGGTGTTTGGTCGTGCCTTAAAACATGCTGCTTCAGCCTGTTGTTTCAATTCCTCTTTCATCTGGTGAGAAATATTTTTACATTACAATGACCAATGACATAAGGTTCAGACTGCAAAAAAATTCCTGATGATTTCAATTAAATATGCCTTAGACTAACTGGATTACAAATGTTGAACTGACAAGGAACATGAAATCAAAAATGGACTTCATTTACTAACAGGATTAGAACATGATGGATGTGGGAGAGAAAAAATCATTATTTAAGTACTTTAAAAAGCCCTTCAAGAGCTCTTGTTTTTGGTGAATTGCACTACTTGTGAATATCAACAGCTACAGGGCAGGGAGGAGAATTTATAGGAAAAATCAACTTGCCTATCATATGGCTTCTGAAAACATTGATTTAACAACTTGAGTCGTATGGATTACTTTTAAGATGTCTTTCTATAATTTTTTTGTAGCTTCGGACCGTCTTGACTTTTATTGTGAGGACCTACAGAGCTCAAATATTCTTCTAAAAATCTTTGCGTTCAGACCAGAGGCATCAATAGCTTAAAATCAATTGGAAGTCATTCATTTTCTATGGCAGCAAGTGTCTCTTGGTGGTGAGCAGCAGCCAGTCCATGGCCGGTGCATACCGGCATGCATCTTGGGCATCAGAGGAAAGTTCAAGTGCAGGCAACATTATGTAATGAGCTTTGCTGCAGTTCGGAGGTAACCTATTGGAATATAGAAGTGCTCCGCTCTAGTGAAGTCTAGAGAACACAACAGTGTAAACGCTGGTTCCCACCAAACAATAGTTCCGAAGACAAAATGGAGAAGAAACTAATTATTGCCGTGGCAGATTTTCCCATAATATACAATCTGTCCCAGTTTGCTTACAGGGATATAAATTTCAAAGAAAACGATGTGTGGACAAAGTTGTCTGAAAACACTGATTTTACCCATTGCACTAAACAACCAGGACCACAGTTATTATTAATAATGTATTTTATTTTGGTAACAACCATAATTCTAATTGCTTTCTGCCATCGATTGATTTCTTTCACATTTAAAAGATTTAATGAGGATATATGCTACTTGTGATAGGTCAGCAAAAAGATACCGGTTGATATGTTTGGATGTTTTGCGTTAAATATATTTCACAAAACAAAGCATTCCGAACGAACGTTTCTACCCATTTCAACTACGTCAGAGCAGCCACGAATCTTCGATAGCATTATTGGCAGGAAAGCCAGAGTGAATTTTGACTGCTCTCACCTCCTCTGCTCTGAACGCATGGTCAGAAAGGAAGCCATACACATCTGGGATGGTATGGGGGTGATTCAATTTCATTTTTGGTGAGCTATTCCTTTACTGAATGTTCAATGCGTCTTTCGTTATTCTAAAAAAATTAAAATAAATATGGTCTAATAAACTTAGCAAAATGTAATGGCATGCCCTCTGTAATAACTGACAGACATCACAAATCCCTCCTTTCAACCCCTCCCATCCAATCAACTGACCCAATTTTGATGGATAAATTGCACTTTCACAATCCAATCTATTCCAAACGGACTAAATCAAATCCTACCCTATATTTTCTCCTTGAATATCCTAGTTCACTTTAAAATACATCAGATTATGAAAGCAAAATGGGTTGTGAACAATGTTTCATATTGACAGCAAATAACAGCTCTATATGGTAGTAGCATTCAAATGGATGAGCCATGTTACAGAGCAAGAGTACATTCCAGCAAGATAGAGGAAAAACTAACCATCTGTTCCCAGCGTTCACCCTTTGCTGCTCCTCGTTCATCAACCATCAGTCTGAATGGAGCAGGTTTGGTTGGCGCCAAGACTTTTTTCTCAGGTAGGTGCACTTCATGGAAATCAGGAAGCAGTTGGGCCTTGAACTTTGGCACCTAAGGGATTTTAAGCATTGTATTTTGGCATGATGAAAATGATTGGCAAAGTTCAAGCTCTTTCAAAATGTACCACAGGAGCAACATGAGGTTTGAATTTGCACAGCTTGGTCATTAGATATTTCAGCTCCTCCATAAAGAACAACTGTACCTCTTCATTCCTTAGTCCCTCCAGTTTCTTTTCCTTCATTGCCCTCCGTTCACGCTCACGTTCCTCGAATGAGAAGGGACATATTTCCATCTGGCTCTTGACTTGAGGTTTGGGTTGGAAGGGCAGGTAGTGAGGCACAGCAAGTGCTCTGATCGGAGCAGGAGGCTTTTCCTGAATGTGCAAATACGCATAGGAATTGGTTGATAATCAACAGATCCATTTCATGAAATTCAAGGTGCGGTTACAGTACTTGCAAGCAATTGAAACTTGGACCCTGCGACAAATAAGGTTGTCGCCAGTTTGTATTCTTAGTATGGTGCAAGTGGCCCATCTGTGATGCTTAGATGCTCTATTGGTCAAATACCTTGTACAAATAAGCAAATCAGAGTTCACCAAAATTCGACTTGGTACAGCAAAAGATGAAACTTCAGCATATATGCTTGCACACCTGCTCTAGCTTACATATGAATGGAAGTGATTTGAAGTAGTGTGCTAACCCATTAAGAATGCGTGCTTAACCATTACCTCTTCCCGTTTCCTTTCCACTCTCACACGGTTTTTCAGAGCAAACGCAGGCGATTCTGGTACAGTTGGATTTAGCACCTTCTTCTCTGGGACTCCCTTTAAGGATTTAAAGAGTAAAAGCAGAATTAGGAAAAAAATAAAATAAAATACATATATGGCACATTATGCCCCAAAAAGATGGGATAAGGGTACTGATACCAACCACAACTTCCTCCAGAATTCGGGTAGGTAAGGGTCTAGAATGAAATGTGTAGTCCTCTGGTTCTTCTGGCTTTTTGCTGGCATGCCTCTCCTGAAGTCGCTTCTCAATCTCCAGCTGGAAGCCCTCTGGCCGTGTCACTTCCTTCACTGTTGGCTTCTTAGGAACCAGAGCTCCTTCTAGAATCTTTCGGTTGAGTTCTAGAGCTTTGAACTTAAACCTGAGGTGACAGGAAAGTTTTGAAAGGTCTTACTTGTGCTAATCAGAACAACTACATGACAAAACGACAGAAATTAACCAGGGCTCAAAGCAAAACATTTCACATACTGTCAGGCTACTGTACATTTGCCAATTCTTTGCTTATTTCATAAGTAGCCATGTAATGAGCATGATAATGTGTAGCCAGCATTCTTGCATCATCCTGAAGGGGTTCATTTGTGATATAACCAAATGAATGTACCCTACAAATACATATGGAAGTCTCTGCAAAAACATTCAAGTTTGACTTACTGCTGAAGTTTTTCTGCTTCCTCAGCTTCAATCTCTACAGTGCTCTTTACTAGTGTGGGGCGGCTCCTCTGGCGGGTCATTAACTGTGGAGTTTTAGGGTGTGTGATCTTTGGCTTCAAAGTCTTCACTGGTGACGGTCCTGCAAATGAAAAAGCAAAATGAGCCCTGAAGTGAAAATCTAAGGCTTAAACCAAGGATATAGACAAGGTAATTTAACCACATCTAGCCATCTACAAAGAGGATTGAACAAGCTACCAGAAAGTGTGTTAGAGCAGACTCACCTCTCTCTTGGCTCTGCCGGCTGCGCAAGTGATAGCGGGTAGGTGTGCGTTTCTGAAACAGCTCCATCTGTTGGGCCATTGACACATAGGTTCCGGTCTCATCTAGCTTCCGCTTCCCTGTAGAGAGGTTGAAGGGTTTGGGAACGGTTGTTCCCTTTGGAGCCTTCAACTACAGAAAGAAATAATAATCAGATCAATCAATCAGCTTGAAAGTGTCCAAATCAAATCCAAATCTATGTAGCCATTGACTCTCCATGCTAAAATGTGATACTCGTCAAAGATAGTGCAGGTACTCACAGGGGAAGCTGGGTGCTTGCGGAGCTGAGAGGTAAAGTCCACCTCCTTGTACAAGTGGTCCTCTGTAGAGGTGTCCTCTGTGTGGTTCTTCGCCCTGCTGTCTGAACGGAAGTTAAACTCTTTGGGAATGGTGGTGGACAGAACTTGCTTTTTAGGAAGATGACCTTTAAAAAAAAAAAAAAACTGAACAAAATACACAACCAAAACTAAAGCACAGGTTCTTTCATAATAGCCAACTTAAACTGCGTTCACACTACCAGTGACACGCAGCTACAAAACGACCTCATCTCATTCATTTTCAATGAGAGCTGGAGACTTCCAGCAACACGAGCAACGGCGACCATTGGCGAATGGATGTAGACCGGTCCAGCGATGAGACAAAGTTGAGAAATGTTTAACTTTATGCAAATGAGGAGCGACTTTCGGGAGCAACAGCCAACATGAGAAGATGGTAGAGCTCACGTGATTCTAATATTTTAATAATAACATTAATTGTAAAGAAACAGTGCTGTTTAGACTCTCCATACACACCACTAGCAACCTAACCGCCAGCTACTGGCGACATATTAGCTGGCAGTGTGAACGCACGCAGCTTCACACTTCTGTAAACAGGGCCTTGTTTAGGGAAAATAAATAAAAAACACAAATACATCTATCTATCTATATATATCTATAAACTAAATGCTGCTTTCACAGGGTCTGGAAATACTGTAATGAGTTGGTCACACGAATGTATGAATTGTATGCATCAATGGGAAGTGCAGAATTCTAGATGAAGCCTGAGTTACCAGGTTGGAAGTGGAATTTTGTCATGAAAGCAATGTACATACACGTCAGAAAGATATCTTTGGATGCTGCATTGATTGTTTATTAGTTATTTAAAGCCATACCTGTCTAGAAGGCTGCTGCATTGCTTGTCACTGTTGCTCCAGTCTAGCATATTATTATAGGCTGTTATAAAGTGATCTATTATTTAAAAAAATAAATAAATACAAAAGATGGCATAATCAAAATATAATGCTTCATATTTTGTCATTGTGAAAACTCGCTGACCAACTCAATGCTGAGGAGATGCCATAATCACGGTTTCAATATGGCATGTTGAAGTTGAAAATAATTTTGAAGACCCTGCGTTTGTTTTTTTTTACATTTAGCTGCGCTCCATCTTGCCGTTTGAAAGGAAGAGATCACCTTGTGCGTGCATGTACCAGAGTGAGTGTGGTCTCTACCATGGACAGAAAGTGACTGTACACTGTGCTAGAGCTTGTTGCCATGATGATGATGATTCAGACTGCAAGGTATTGCCAAAAATCATGACAAACTCAATTTTAAACAATGCCACTGTTTGACACGGTGGTGTATAGTTGTCACTGAATTTCAAAATCACAAAAGATCATTATTTTAGTTTTAATCAATGATCATACCAGTCATTTAAAAGTACACGTGCCCATGCCTACCATGTAGGTTGGTGTAAAAGTGATCACTTATTATTCACTTATGCTTACCCACAGGTATAACAGAAAAAAGCTACTTTATTGATCCAATGCAGGAAAATAACTGTACAAACTTAAGCCAACTTACTGCCTGCCAGTGCAGCCCTGTAGCTGGCCTCATTCTTTCGGCGCTGCTCGGCCACTTCTTTCTGCAGAGCCTCAATGCGCTCAAACTCCTGTTGTTCTGTGCTTCTCTGCCTGTAGTTTAAAGAAAACATGCATCGTTTTAATGGAATAGTTCACCCATAAATTAAAATTCTCTCAACATTGACTCATGCCATCCCAGATCAGGGCTCTACGGTGCGACCAAATTACTGTGTGGGACTGTGACGCGAGTGACGATTGAAGTAGGAGAAGAAAAAAATAAATCTATTCTCAGATTAATCCATTCTGAGAACGCGGCAGCGCAAGGGTGCTTATGTGTGCCAGAGACAGATGTTATTAACATGCATATCCTAAAGCCAAGCGCATCCTACAAAATTGATCACAGACTGAATGCATCATCCACACAGCATTCATCTCCTAATGAATCTACGATCCCGGAAGTCATTCACAAACTCGTGCATATGGCAATGGGAGTGTTGATTTTGCGATTACATGTCAACAAAGAACATGAATTACGAGCTAGCGCCCATAAAAATGTTATACTAATTATATAAAAATTAACAACACTTTAAATTAAATGATCAGTTGATTGTTATATTTTGTTTCATGGCATTGTGTTTTGAAAACCAATTTCTTTCATTTATTTTCTTGTGTAAAGAGGTCAGTGTTTATCACTTTATGATGACAAAACAGTTACTTGATGAGGGTTGATTTTATAGTTACTGCAACTTTCTCAAAACCTGGTTATAGTTAAACAAGACCTGTCTGACTGTCGCAGGGCAACTTAAGTCTCAAAACCCCACTTTGTCAAAATGTGAAGTTACTGTGTTTTGCCTATGCACAGCAGAATAACCTATAAGAAAAAAAAACATTTGTATCAGGAATCGTTTTGAAATCAAGATTGAGACTCCCAGAATTCAGAAAGAATCGTGAGGTGCCAAGATTAAAGACCCTAGATTAAAGCTCATGAAGTGTTATATTGTACAATCAGAATAAAAATTACAACTACCAAATGCATCTACACTGTGCAATAGTTATGTTTCACACTGCGCAAGGCTGCTTTTCATCCCTTCAGTCATCTGAGCGAGCGTGAAAAAAGTTGTGCGAGACGTTTTAGTCAACTAGAATGAAAAGCATACAATTTTACTTTAAAAGTCTGCAAAGACTGGCCAACTGAAATATGCAGCATTTGATTGTAGTACATTGTGTGACAGGAACATTAATTGTGTTCCGCAGTGCAAATGTCAATGTAGAGTTCTTAAATACATTTAAGAGGACCACATTTCAAAGACTGAACATTGTGTTTTTGTATATTTATATTCACAAGGTGAAACATGAGGTGCTCCTGTTTTTTTCTCAGACAGCCTGTCAAATTAACAGAAAATATAACATCTGGTTTATAAGAATTTAATCTCCTTTGTCATGACACATTATGTTCCTGAATTTTGTCATAATTGATAAGCTAATTTTTCTAATGCCTTTTGTTTATGTTATATTGTAGCACATTACTGCTACCATCTCTATATATAAAAAAAAAAAACAAGAGAAAAAGTAAACTGGACTACAACTGTGCTCCCAAATTGTTTTAAATTAGTGATTTATGTGCTCTTAGATTTATAGAACAATATCTCAGCTCTGTAGGTCCGTGTAATGAAAGTGAATGGTGGCCAGAATCCTTAAGACTCCAGTGGTTAAATCTACATCTTAAGTGATATGATTTGAGTGAGAAACAGATCCATTTTTAAATCCCCTTTTACTTAAAATTCTCCGCCATAGGCACAAAGAATGCGAATAGCCAAAAACAAACAAAAAGAACTCCTAGGGGAGCTGTTTCAAGGTGGGTATTTAGAGTAAAAAAAGGATTTAAATATTGATCTGTTTCTCACCCACACTTCTATCGTATATTCAGAAGACATGGATTTAACCACTGGAGTCAAATGGATTACTTTTATGCTGCCTTTGTGCTTTTGGAGATCAAAATTGGGAACCCATAAACTTGCATTATGAGGCCCTGCAGAGCTGATATATTCTTTTAAAAATCTTTGTGTTCAGCAGAAAGTCAAACACATCTTATATAGCATGAGGGTGAGGAAATGTTGAGAGAATTTTCATTTTTGGGTGAACAATTCTTTATTTCAACATAAAAATATGCCATTTTCAGTTTGTTATACATCTAAAATGAAATGGAGCTTTTAAAATTAATGTGTTCCATCATTGACAAGACACAAGGGGGAGCTCCAGCTCTTTTACTTATGGGAAAAACTCACAGAAAAATCTGAGCAGTATTATGAAGTTTATTTTGGTATTTTATTCAACTTTGTCAAAATGGTTCATAATCTATATAAGTGACCCAAACTATCAGAGTCGGTTTATGTAAAGTCAAAGTAATTGTGCAATACAAATAAAGTTAGCACAATAACAGCTGACCAAAGTGCTGCAGCACCATTTAAAAGATTCTAACTCACTGTGAAGCATTGGCGGTAGAAGCAGTATCTGAGATTGCAGCAGAGGTCTTTGAGGCATGGGTTGGTTTGTTCTTCAGCCTAATACTACTCCTCACACCACCAGCGCTGCGTCGAGCAGACCTGGACATTGAGCTCCTTGAAGAAAAAAAAACTGGATGTTTTGAATCTCAAATTATCATTATGAAAGATGAACTCCTAAAGGCATTTCTTTTGAGTAAGGCTCTAATGAAATATTCAATGAGCCAATTCTCCAGTGAAACCAGCTAAACTTGCTACACCCCCACTCATTGCCTCCACAGCTTTGAAAATGCAATCCAATATGATTTTTAAGTTTGCCTTTGATCAAAAACCCTCCTTAAGGTAGTAGTTGGTACAACTCTGTTATAAGACAAAATGGCTAATTGGACTAAAAAAAATTATTCGAAATACCAAAACTACACGTACCTCCTTTTCTTGACAACAGGTGGTGTTGTAGGAGCTGTTGGCTTGTCATTTCTGGGCACGGGCCGCTTTGACACCCTGCAGGAGGAAAATACAGACAAAAAAATATGACCACAACCACAAATGGAATCAGCAACAAACTACATAATTTAGTGCAGAAGTCTTTTAGAAAGACTTTTACTAAAGGATCTTATAATAATGGTTGCACTCATAATGAGCAATTTCTAGCCATTTACATTGATTACATTTACTTTGCTTAGGCACTATCTATGAAACGGCTATTTCTTTTGCAAAACTCTATACACCAACCACAAAACCAGCATAAATCTCTTGCAAAAGCAAACAAATCTGGCAAAACTCTTCAAACTATTAAAATGTTTTGTTTTTGTATCAATACAGTACACACAAACAATTATTTGAAAAAGCACACAAAGTGCCAACTACGCACTGATAGTATAAATGAAAAACACTTGTGCTTTTTCTGTGTGCTGGGCATAGCATTTGCAATAAAGTTGTCATATACGTAGTAAAAACACAACCATCCAAATGTGTAAAGTATGGATATGTATTCTGAACACAACACACTATCAAAAATATGGAGAAAGTTATTTGTTTTCTCAATGTTCCAACACTCCTCAAACAACAACAGCGCAGAATAAAACAAAAACATTTTTTTTTAATTTTTTTTTTATAATATACATCTTGCCTTCTTTGTGGGTCTGGCCATAAGACTTTGGCCTATTTATAGTGCTCAAGCTCTGATTTGTAAATGAACTCATTATCTAAAAGTGTTTTCACATGTGTCAGTGTGGAAAGGCAATTGGTGAAATAGTGTAATAATGTAGAGGCTGATGTTAAGTGTGTTATAAAATTACAAACTGAGTGTAAAGCAGAGAATGTGCATTCAGTTTGGCACACTTGGCAAATGCATTGGCTACAAGTGTTAATGGTTTGAGATAGTGCATCAAGAATCACTGTTAGTGTTTAAGCTTACTGAAAAAACTGCAATTTGACCACAGAAATATACATGCCTACAAGATTACTGATTTCAAAGACTTATCCAGGCTTAGAAATAATTAAAACCCCCTTGATTTTTCCCAGGTTTTCCATGGCTGTGGGAACCCTGGCCTTATATCTAAAGGGTGAAAACTCTTAGTTTAGATCTTAGTAAAGCTGAAATTCTCCATACCTGCGTGGTTGAGAGGGAGCTGGCTTCTGGCCCTGACCAGGAGCTGCAGTAGTTTTGCCGTTTCCCCATGACGTGACAATATTAGGTGGTGCCACTGTAGAGGTGCTTTCTGTAACATCTGAAGCAGAGCAAATGTTAAGAGCAACAGAGCAAAGTCACATAAGATTTCTTTAAAGTTTCAAGTAAACAAAGCATTTTTCCCCCAAACCTGATCTTGTGGTCTCCTCTTGTTTGACCAAAGGAGATACCAAAGCTTTGGGCCTGTTGGTTTCATGGGTTTCATCAAAAGGCTTTGCGGTCCGTAAAGGGGTGGTAAGCTGTTCCAAAGTACCATTTATAGGAGCCGCCATTAAATCTAAAAATAAAACGGGGTAGTTGAAAGACAGACATTAACTTTTCTCCCCTCTGCCTCAACATTTAAGGTTAAAAAAATATCTGTAAAAGAGAAAATGCATCCAATGTATGTACTGTAGCTTCATGTTTTTCCGCTGCTTTTAATTTGATTAGTCATGTGGTGTGACAAATTAACTGATATATATATATATATATATATATTAGGCTCAAATTGTTGGAGGTCACAAAAACCACATGGACAACTATAAAAACAACTTGAAAAAATATTTTAAGTAGCATTTAGGTCAATCTAAAATTTCTTGTCTTCTAAAATTGCAATGATACATTTTAGGAGGTAGAGGTCTATCTTTTGCCAACTTAAAAGGGATAGTTCACCCAAAAATTAAAATGCTCATTTACTCATTACTTTTAGAAGAATATCTCAGCTCAGTTTGAATTTGCGTCACATTCTCATCGAATCAGCCATCAGTGTGTTCACGACTGGGAGACCAGACATTTCAAAATAACAGTCCAATGCACAGTAGATATGTTATGTACCAAATCTTTTTTTTATCCTGTTTATTATTAATTGAGATTGGAGTAGCACAATAACATGCATCTGGGATTTCATTCAATCTGCACTCTTGTAGTCTTTGTGTCTGGGCCATCTAGTCACTGTAAAGAAAGACTAAGATTTTTATATATATATATATATATATATATATATAATTTGTGATGTGAAATACAGCTTTTGATACTTAGGACCATTGAGGGACTCATAACTATTACACAAGGTGCAAACATTCACTGCTCAAGAAGGCACATTATACTTTATGTAAATACCGGTTATGTAGATTCTGAAAGGCAGTACTAATATATATATACACACACACACTTTTTTTATATTGTATAAATTCTGAAAGGAGTGTGAAAACATATGAGACAAAAAGGAATGCAAATTAGTGCACTCAACTACAGTATATATATTAAACACCTGATTAATCTAGTTTCTTTAACAACAATCTAAATTCAGCAATTCTGTGATGTTGCAACTATAACAGCCATTTGGTTCCTAAATATTTCAGTTTAGGAGACAGTGGATCTGTAGTAAAAAATGTTTTTTTTTTTTTTAGTCTGGAGCCCTGAATGGTGACCAATAATTTGAAGCTCCAAAAAGCACATAAAATGTCAAATAAAAAAGGTAATACATAAGACTCCATTGGTTTAATCTGTCATCTGAAGCAATTAATAAATTGTGGGTGAGAACAGACTAAAGAAGAACTCCTTTTTCACTATACATCATGACAGCAGCAGTCTCCTTGGCAAACATGATTTCAAGCTCAATTACACATCCTAGTGTCTTTAACACATGCACAGAGTACTAGAAAGTGTAATAGAGCTTGAAATCTTAATCGTGCCTAGAGACTGCAATGGCAAGATGTAAAAAGTCTCATTTTGGTCTGTTCTCACCCAAAACTGATTGAAATACTTCGTAAGACATGGAACACATCACCGGAGACTTGGATATGGATAACTTTTATGCTGTCTTTGTGCTTTTTTTTGGAGCTTCAATACCCATTTACTTACATTGAATGGATCTAAAGAGGGGATGTAGTCTTCTAAAAATAATATTTGTGTTCTGCAGAAAAAAGTAAGTCATACACATCTGTTATAGTATGAGGGTGAGTAAATGATCAGAGAATTTAAATTTTTTGAGTGAATTTCTTTAAAAGCTCGAAAAGGTCTATTTACTGTTGGGTATGTAATTAACCAAATGTAAGATCCAAGAGATTACCCAGTTACTAGACTAATTTATGAATAAACACATAAATCAAACTTGTATACAAAGCCATACCAAACCACTGATCAGCATTATCCTGAGGATCCAAGGCAAAGTCATCTATAGATTCAATAACATGAGATGGGGCATCCCATGTATACGCATCAGCAGAACCCCCTTCCATATTTACACCAGGAATCCTCTGCGAAATCAAATATTTAAACAACCTTTAATTGTGTCACACATAATGCAGAAAGTTTAGTCGAATATGGCATGAAACAGAGCAATGCTACACCAGCACAGCCGAAGGCGCAAAATGGCACTTTATGGGCCTAGTCTTGAAACTACAGCATTCATTGTAATCAACTTTATTAAATGAAATTGTATAAATTCCAACAATATTTTAAATGAAAGACTGGAACCTAAAAATTAAATTTGTTCACATGCAAGTCAAAATTCCATCTATAACTCTCATTAGCACGAACTAAGAGTAAAATTGTAAACAAACGCAGAAAAATGTATATTCAGAACTCAAATAAACTAGTTATTAAATAGCTCATTTTAATCACATACTAACAGGTTTAAGTCTGACTTCGACTAGGGCCCAATACGACCGCTTTAATGAAGGCTTCGTTTAAACTGCATCAATACGACAAAAGAGGAAAAAAATACCTTGTTAAAAAACATAAACACTTACCTTCAGATCTATGCCTTCGATTTCAACTTGAAAGGCTTAAAATATAAAGTGAAATTTGAACCAGAAACCCCTTGAATGCTTCAGCCACAAACAACACGAAGCGAATGCTAGTTTGAATGTCAGCGCCGTTAGAATTGCTTTTACAAATCAGCCAATCAGAGGGCTCAATGTAGCGCGTCTCGCTTGCTATTGGACTATTGCTTGTGAGGTATGACGTCGCAATTACCACATGACTGACTGAGGCGGTCTACCGCTCATAAAACAACTAATAACAAAGTAGTGGGAGATTTCAAAACTGCTTGAAATTTGTATAACGAGGAAAGACTTTGCATTAAATGTATTGAGCATAGTACAGTTATACGTTTTATTCGGGTATTTAAATAAATTTATTGCATAAGAAAACACTCGCGGTTGCTCTACAGCCAAAGCGTTCTACTGTTCTACTCTCTAAATTTGATTTTAATTCTAAATATTCATTAATTTCATAACTGAAAATGAAGCACAAACTGAGCCACACCATGATTTCAGCTTTTAATGCAATCAGTGGAAATTAATATTCCAATAAATACAGTAAATGTGGACAAGGCATAGTGAATGTCAAAATTAAATGAGATACAATAAGACTGGGCCTTACATGTCAAAACACTTCTAATGCCAGTAGATATCAAACTTAGCTTTTGCAAATAATAAAAAAATAAAAGTGACAATAGCATTAAAAATAGAAAGGCCATCAAAAAACTGACAAGGCAATAAAATGATGCAAATGTTGTGTGCGATATGTAGTGGATCACATCTTCTGGATCATCACCTGGAATTTAACTAAGAATAAACAAAAAGAAAAAGCAGATGGATGGATGGATGGAAGAATGTGGAAGGAAACAAGAAAGAAAGAGCTGGTTATTTATTTATTTTTTTAATCAGAACTCGATGAGCTCAGTGTACGGAATATTAAGTATTAAAACTAGTAAATACTTTTTAATACAAAAACTCTGTTCATAGTAGTTATTTAACTTAGACTGTGTATTTATGTGTATAAACCATTTCCATACAGGCTGGCATGACTGACACTTCCGCAGTGACAACACTTTTTACACCGAGATAAGAAAGCCCACCTCGGACCAGGCCACAGGTGAAGGTAAAAAAAACTGCAGGCAAGAAAAATGAAAAACTGAGAGTCACTAAACAGAGAACCTGATGTTATTATATATTTGTTGGACTGACAAATAATGTGCAAGGACTAAGGATCAGAGATCTCAACAAGGTATAAAAACATTTTCAATGTAAAATCAACACAATGCTGACAGTCTGGGGTAGTTTTAGACACAGGTTTTAAAAGTTTTCAATTAAAGCAAATTGTATCATTTTCATTCAACATGCCATAAATGCTTATTTATGCAGCTTCTACACCTATTTCACGGCATGAGCTGGGTCTACTGCTTACCTTGGAGGCATGTTCCAGATATTGTTTACCAGATGATAGTTGGGTCAGCAGTCAAAACTCATTGTCTTGCAGCACATAAATACCCTACAAACAATTCAAACATTAATTTACTATGATCATGATAATCAACTCAAGACATTATTGTCATGTTACTAATAAACAAGATTCACAAGGATTAATTCATGGGAATGCATAGATAAAATTGTTGCACCTCAGCGAATCATATTTCGGTTAAAAATAAAAAGAGCTTTGTACACACCTGGTGGTTGGTTCGCAGGCTGTCAATCTGCTTCTTAAAAACACTGGTCCAGAAATCTTTGCAGATGAACTTCATGACATCAAGTTCATTTTTGAAACATGGTGTAGACCTGTTTGAACAAAAAACCTTTTGAGTATATAAAATTGAGTAATTATTTTGACTTCTATTTTAAAGGTCTATTTAAAGGGATAGTTCACCCAAAAATGAAAATTCTCTCATCAACTCACCCTCATGCCATCCCAGATGTGTTTGACTTTCTTTCTTCTGCAGAACACAAACAAAGATTTTAAGAAGAATATCTCAGCTCTGTGTGTCCATACAATGCAAGTGAACAGTGACCAAAACTTTGAAGCTCCAAAAAGCACATAAAGGGAGCATAAAAGTAATTAATACGATTACAGCGGTAAAATCCTATTTGTTTTGGGTGAGAACGGACCAAAATATTACTCCTTTTTCTCTATAAATTTTGACATCAGCAACCTAGCGCCATCTAGCTAGTTCTGCGTCAAGCACTAGGATGTGTCATCGAGCTTGAAATCATGATCAAGCCTAGAGACTGCAATGCTCAAGCCCTGTTCACACTGCAAGCCACATAGAGCGACAAAGCGACAGGATGATATTCAATTTCAATGAGAGCACAGCAACTTCCAGCGACATGGGCGACAGTGACCGTTAACGACAAGATGTGGGTGTGGTGAGCAACACAACACAGTTGGGAAAAGTTCAACTTTAGAGAGCGACCACCAATGAGAGGGAATGCAGCAGAGCTCACATCTTCTGTCTCTTTGTTTGAGTCTGAGATACTAGAATCAAATGCAGGCAAGACAGAGAAGTTTAAAGTTTCTGTGAGCAATTTCACTGTTCTATATAATTTTTATGTAAACATATACATGGATAAAGACATAACAATTATGTGTGGAAAACCGTGTTGGCATTCTCAGCAAGTTTGTTTCATACATTGATAGATCATTCATCTTGTAAATAATATGATGCATTGAGCACTGCTGCATGTTTATAAAAAAACTCTCCTCTGCAGAAAGTTCATTTTAAGAGGTAAGAGAACTAATTCCTTGTCAAATGAGAATGATTTCTTTGTTTTACCATCAGTATCATCTGTAATCAGCATTTCAAAAGGTACTATGCCAGACGTGCAGTCCACCAGTAACATTAGAGGAACGTCCATTTGCTTCTTTATGGTACAGAGACCAAGCACTAGCGATGTGAAAAGGGGTTAAGATGCAAAGAGTTCTATTTTGGTCTGTTCTCATCCCAAATTTATTAGATTGCTTCAGAAGACATGGATTAAACCACTCGAGTCTTATGGATTACTTTTATGCTGCTTTTATGTGTTTTTTGGAGCTTTCGAGTTTTGGGCACCATTCACTTGCATTATAAGACCTACAGAGCTGAGATATTCTTCTATAAATCTTCATCTGTGTTCCGCAGAAGAAATGTATACACATCTGGGATGGCATGAGGGTTAGTAAATGGTAAGGATTATCATTTTTAGGCGAACTATTATTTGGATTTTAATTTTGTTTATTTAAAAAACAAACAAACCATAAAGTTTAATTCTGTGTGTGATTTGCTTACTTAGTTATAAATCTCTATTCTTCTATTTTATATATTGTTATCAGTATACCTCCAGCTCTAACCGATTTCCCAGTTTCTGCACTGTTGACATTTAATCATTTCACTTTGCAGGAACTGAAAAAGAGCCTCGTCTGCCATCTCAAGCCACTTCAACCAGTGTCAGACTTAAGCTGACAGGCAACAAACAAAGGGTATATGACCCAAACTGATTGACACGTATGTATATCAAGAAATTAGCAGCTACGTATTAAATACACGGTAATCGTGATTTATTTTTCACAAGGGGTCCTTCAAATCTATTCCACTTCCTATTATTCTAAAAATGTTGTCACCTTTGCATTTGCCTGACTGTGGGATTTCTTTCTCTCGTTACTAATCGATCTTTCTCTCTCTCTTTTTTTTATCTTAAAGAATGTTTCTATGATGTGTTGTCTACAACTGGCGACAAAAAAAAAGCTAGTATAGTATAGCTAATGCGCATGCACGTTCTAAAATTGATTGACACCTACTGTACATCCGTTAACCGTTGGACTCTCAGTTCCAATTTCTCCCACTTATTTAAATAGAAGTGGCCCATCTCTGCTAAATATTTTAGATCTGCGAATATTTTTTGAGAGGATATCCTGCTGCAAAACATATGTCTTGTAAGGATACACCATTTGTCCATGCCCATGAGGAGGCCATGCCTCTATATGATTGTGCTTTAACACCAATTGGGCAAGTCTGGCCCTGCGACTCATAAGCCAGGGTAATTGCATCGACAATCCAGTGAGAAAGTCTTTGCTTAGAGACGAACATCCCTTTTGTGCGTCCTCCATAGCATACAAAGAGCTGATCAGACAGTCTAAACTGGCGTGTAATGCAAATGCAATGATTGTTCCTCATCTGAATTAAATGGAGGAGGGAAGAAGGCCTGAAGGTGAACCACCTGCGCTTTGAAGAGTGTTCAGTACCTTGGGTACATATCCATTTCTGGGTTTGACAGTGGCTCTTGAAAGACCAGGGCCAAAATCCAGATATGAATTGTCGAATGATAGTGCATGCAGGTCATCTACCTGTTTTACTGAGGCCAGATCCAGCAGTAGTGCGGTCTAAATGGAGAGCATGCACAAATCAACAGAGTCCAAAGGCCCGAAGGGGGGCCCTGTGAGAGCTTTTAGGACTAAAGTTAAGTCCCAAGTCGGGACTGTAGCCGGCCGAGTTGGGTTTAATCGTCATGCTCCTTTAAGGAACTTTATGATTAATTCATGCTTGCCTATAGAGGTGCTGGTTTCATGTGCGTGATACGCAGATATAGTTGTCACATACATCTAATCGCTCTTGAAGACATTTTTTGAATTTCATGTATAGGGCAGTTTACTGGGTCCTTGCTATGTGAGAGACACCAATCAGTGAAAAACTTTCATTTTAGTGCGTAGAGGCGTCTTGTGGTCGGTTCTCTAGCTTGTAAAATGGTCAGTTATGGCGAGTGTAGTGTGGTTCAGGGGCCACACATGCAGGTTCCACAGCTGGGGTTGGGGATGCCTGATTGTGCCCTGTGCCTGAGAGAGGAGATCCCTCCTCAGTGGTATTTCCCATGGTGAACTGCACAGCATCTCCATCATTTCTGGAAACCATTGCTGGTTGGGCCGTTTCGGTGCAACTAATAGCACCGTTTCCTTGTCCTCTCGGACTTTGCGTATGACGGAGTGGATCAGGCATATCAGAGGAAATGCATATATGCATTTCACTGGCCATTTGTGTGCCATTGCATCTATTCCCAATGGGGCTTGGGACTTCGAATACCAAAGGGGACAGTGGGTATTCTCCACTGAGGCAAGTAGATCGATTTCTGCTTTGCCGAATATTTCCCAAATCCTCAACACCATTTGAGGATGAAGTCTCCCTTCGTCCTGTATCACCCTTGGCATGACAGTTGGTCCGTGCCATAATTCAGGTGGCCTGGGACATATTTCGCTCTCAGAGAGAGCAGATGCCACATCAGTCTCAACAGTGGCGGTTTATATATGCCACTGTCGTGTTGAGCGAACCAGGACATGACTGTTTGCTATTTTTGACTGAAAAGCCTTCAAGGCTAGAATTACAGCCGATAGCTCTAGGCCAGGGGTGACCAACCCTGCTCCTGGAGAGCTAATATCCTGCAGAGTTTAGATCCAGCCCTAATCAAACACACCTGAACCAGCTTATCAAGATCTTTAGGACTACTTGAAAATGACAGGCAGGTGTGTTGGAGCTAAACTCTGCAGGAAGGTAGCTCTCCAGGAGCAGGGTTGGTCACCCCTGCTCTAGGCGGTTGATATGCCATGCAATCCTCGGACCTATCCAGGTGCTGAAATTCGGGCACCCATCACACACCGCCCCCCAACCTGTTGGAAGCATCCGTAGTCATATCCACCTGATAATTTGCCCCAGCATGACACCTTGCTGGTAAAATGCAGGAGCTGTCCATAGGACTAATGCAGCTATACAGCGGCGGGATATAGTGATGCGCATGCGCCCTTGGTGCCAAGCATGTTGTGGCACACAATGCTTCAGCCTGCACTGAAGAGATCTCATGTGTAAGAGACCTAATGGGATGACAGCTGATGTTGCCACCATTAGTCCCAATGCTTTCTGAAACAGCTTCAGAGGAAGTCTACTCCGCAGTTTGAACTGAGACAGACACTGTAGAATGGCCTGAATGCACACGCTCGTGAAGTGCGCGCGCCCGCTCATGGAGTTGCTTTGGGACAAGAAAATAATGGCTGTAAAACCATTTTTGTGCTTGATAATTTGGCACAATCTCTATCACGTTTTTCATGATGGGATTGTGTAACTCGTAACTCGGAAGAAACTGTGGAAAACAGAACGCCGTTGAAACGGGGTGGCCGGCTTGCAAATTGGATCGTAATACCAAGTTTGATCGTTTTTTGCACCCATTCTGTAATGCCTGTTAGGGCTCGCCACACATCCGCATAATGAGACAGGGGGCAATTTGGTTTGCTCACCATATGATATAATGCATTGCTCACCATAGGGAAGTGGTTCTACATAATGTGTGTGCTTTGAAGAGAAAAAGGGCTCTTTTTTGAGAATGTATGAGCATCTCGTGCATTTGCAACAAGTGCTGTATTCTTCATTGCATTTTGTAAAGCATTTTTTATTGCATAGGACACAGAAACAAAATTTTTCAAAACATTGAGAGCAACAATATTCCTCTCCCAATGAACATCAGTGGGGAGGTGGGGAACAGTGTTCTGTGTCTCTAATCGAGCCTTCTTTGGAGCACCGGAGGGAACCACAGGCTCCGTTTTCCACTTCAAAGCGTTGCGCCTGTCAGGAGTGCTTCCACTGCACGGGGGAGTTCCTCCTGTCGGTACGAGGTGGGCGCTAATTACGGCTGCTTCCATCTGGGCCACGGCTTGCATGGCCTCACCGGTGGTTCGGCAGGGGCAGGTGCTGGCGCTGAGTTAGTGGGTGTGGGTCTTTTAGCCGGGCGCTGGCTTGAGACAGAGTGGGGGTGAGCCGTCTGCACTATGCTCCGTTTGGGCATAAAGTGTCTGTGGCAGCGGGGGTGTGGTCAAGTGCCAGTCCAGAGAGGGGAAGCGGTAAAGGCACTTACAACTGAGCCAAATTATGTCTAACACCTATAGTTGTGCATAGCCATTCTTATCCCCGTGGTCCACGTTCATGAGAACGGCGTCATTGCGCACACGCACACGCACTGAGAAGCACCTGTGGCAGGACTTAGATAGTTCGCTGTGCACTTCGGGGAAAAACGGGGCAGATTTGCAGGACGCGGTCGCTTGACGGCGTCTGGACTGCAAGGATCACTCATAAAGGCGAGACTTTCCAGGTTCCTCTGGGGGAGACACTCGAGGTTGAGATCTTCAACCGCCCTTGCATGGACGTGAAGCATCTCCCTGTCAGTGGTGCATACATGGTCCTCACCCTTGCTGGGGGGAGGGGCGGCAGCATCATCCACTGACCATTCACCTGATGCAGCGAGAGACATGACATCATCATCATCCCCAGCTTCAGATCCATCAAACGAGACAAGGCCGCAGGCATCTTCAGAGGGCCGGAGCTCGTCTCGCACATAGCATATTGGGAAAACTGAGGAGATTGAGGGGCTCGTGGGGCATGTGCCGGCACAAAATCCACCTCAAATTCATCCTGCTCGACCTCACAGCGCCACCATGCCTCCTTGTGTGAACCCTCCAGTATTACAGAAGAGGCGGGTGGGAGGGTGCGAGAGGCTGAATCGTTCCTCAGAACGAGGGCGATTCGTGAGTGAAGCGACTTGAGACTCATGTCCTCACAGTGAAGATAGTCTATCTCCATGAGAGCTGACTCTGCGTTGGGTATGGACTAGACAGAAAACACAGCTCTCATGTTTGTCTGACGATGGGATGTGTCTCTCGCACAATGAATACTTATGGAACGACATCTTGAAAAAGACACGAACATGTAAGTCGCTCTTTTAGATATATATAAATGTATATATATATATATATATATATATATATATATATATATATATATAATAGGGCTGTCGATTTAATGTGTTAATTCAGTGCGATTAATTTGATAAAAAATAACGCGTTAAAGAAATGTACGCAATTAATTCGCAATGCCCCCGGACCGTGATAAGGAAGATTCCTGAGAAATGCAAGCTTGTAGTACCACCTGTTTACTCCAGAGGGCAGTACGTGAAACTTCAGCTGTGTGGTAACGCGCAGTTTATACAGTGAAGAACAAACGCGTTCAAACACTTGATGGAGCGCAAATCTGAACTAAGAGATCTCAAGCTGTGTTCTAAGTATTAAACTATATTTAACTTGACACAGTGACCTAAAACATTTATGTTTATGACGCAACGCACACGAGATGCTACACAAGCATGTCTGACGCAGGTGTACATTGGTGGGTCCTTAAACAAGCCCTCATAATAAATCTCGAACTGATTGACAAATTCACTTGTGAAATGGATTGCTGTGAACTGTATGCCAATGATTGGGTTAGGTTTAATAATATGGTAGTAAACAATACTGTGGCAGGGCAGAGGGTGGGGCCGGGTCATGATTATACACACCCGGTCCCTTATCAGGCTAAGCAAGCCTCCGAGAGGGATAAAAGCCGACTGCGGAGGATTGTGCGGTAGAGAGAGATAGTTTACGGACATGTCCGTCATGTGTGTGTTTTGTGTTTTGTTTAAGTTTGTTATTAAAATATTATTTATATTGACAAGCCGGTTCTTGCCTCCTCCTTTCCATTGAACTGCTTTACACTGGTGCCAAAATCCAGGAAGGAGGAGGGATACGCCGTAGTAGAGTTCTCGCCACTACCATCCACCCCAACAGAGCAACAGAGTATTTCACAATCTGCTCAGTTACTGGGATTTTCACACACAACCATTTCTAGGGTTTACAAAGAATGGTGTGAAAAGGGAAAAACATCCAGTATGCGGCAGTCCTGTGGGTGAAAATGCCTTGTTGATGCTAGAGGTCAGAGGAGAATGGGCCGACTGATTCAAGCTGATAGAAGAGCAACTTTGCCTGAAATAACCACTCGTTACAACCGAGGTATGCAGCAAAGCATTTGTGAAGCCACAACACGCACAACCTTGAGGCGGATGGGCTACAACAGCAGAAGACCCCACCGGGTACCACTCATCTCCACTACAAATAGGAAAAAGAGGCTACAATTTGCAAGAGCTCTCCAAAATTGACAGTTGAAGACTGGAAAAATATTGCCTGGTCTGATGAGTCTCGATTTCTGTTGAGACATTCAGATGGTGGAGTCAGAATTTGGCGTAAACAGAATGAGAACATGGATCCATCATGCCTTGTTACCACTGTGCAGGCTGGTGGTGGTGGTGTAATGATGTGGGGGATGTTTTCCTGGCACACTTTAGGCCCCTTAGTGCCAATTGGGCATCGTTTAAATGCCACGGCCTACCTGAGCATTGTTTCTGACCATGTCCATCCCATATCATTTATATATCACACAAATTACAAAGGATACTCTACATCTGCCGATGCACTGTGGAGAATCAGGATGCTGAGATATGTTCACCAGCTGGAACTGCAGGGGATCGGAGAGTCTTCTCGTTGCAGTGAAGATTCCGTCCGCTGGCTCGTGTGTGTCGACAGTGAAAGGTAGAAGTCTTCAGCTGCATACACACTGCCAGCGACTTTGTCGCTGCAGGTCGCCAGTGGCTGGCGGTTAGGTCGCTAGTGGGTGTTCCCACTACTGGTTGCCTAGTAACGTTTAGAAATGACATTCACTGATGCTATTCCATTGCTGTTGACAGCGAATCAGTTTTCTTGCCGCTAAAAACAAAAATTTTGGAGGGAAAAGACTAAATATAAATGGAATTAGTATATAAAATGCTTTATATCAAAGATGAACTAGAAGCAAGGCGTGCTCTTTGCCATAGCGTCTGTTTATCTGTGGCGAAAACGCAAACGCTGGTCTGTCTGGGTCCACGAAAACATTCAATCTCGGAGTCAGCACGGTGAGTACCACCGGCTGGTGCAGGAGCTGCGGCTGGATGAAGTCCGGTTCCAGCAGTACTTCAGGCTTGACAGGACCCAGTTTGATGAGCTGCTGCAGAGGGTGGGTCCCCTGATCTTTCCATTACTGCAGGAGCTGAGAGAGAGAGAAGGATCACGTGAGCTCTACCGTCTTCTCTCGTATTGGCTGTCGCTCCCGTAAGTCGCTCTTCATTTGAATAAAGTTAAACTTATCTCAACTTTGTTGCATGCTGGACATGCCCACATCTGGTCGCCAATGGTCGCAACAGCTTGTGTAGCCTGAAGTCGCCAGCTCTCATTGAAAATGAATGGGATGGTGTCGCTGTCTCGTGCGATGTCACTGGCAGTGTGTACCCAGCTTTCGAGACATGAGATTATCGCTGTCTTGAAGGAAGAAATTTTGAGTACACATGTGCACGTTTTATAGCTGTCAGTTTCGCGCCAAAGCAGGCGGGGCTCAAACACCATAGCCAATATAAAAATATTGGCGTTATTATAGAGAGGTTTCAAATAGGTTGTGTATAAAGGCACTCCCTATGTGTTACTACGCAATGTCAAGTGGACTGAGTCGTAAGGGAACTGTGGATAATACGATACAGTGGCACAGTAGCGGAGAGTCGAGTCTCGTTTTTCATATTCACTTTCATGTCATTCATTGCCAAATTAATGGTGGTTTATAAGTGTACCAATGGGGTTTATTTATATGTAAATGCATATATTTGTATTTATAGAATTAACTGAAGAAGGTTTCATATAAGATTACCCAGTTCAAACACTCGTGGTACAGCGTTGTGAAATTAATATGGAAAATAATTGCCCCTGCAACAATTAAACATTTCTTTTGGGATTTTCCTAAAGCACAAGCATTTTAGAAATAGTAAAAAATAAATAAATAAAATAAAGAGACAAGACTGTATGAACTTTTAATGAAATAGAAATGTTCAAATGTATTTCAACTGATAATGATAAAAATATGTATTTTATGTGATTTAATTTTTACAATAGCTTGTTATTACAGTTCAATTGAAAAAAAAAAGCCTTTATTTGAACAATTACAAATTTAAATCAAAACACAGGCTTACTTATAAACAATACCAGGAAGTAAACACGTGAAAGCAATTCGAACACTGCAATTGTTTAATATGTACATCTTTTTCTATGATTTAATTTGTGTTAACTAACTTTTGAATATTTTTTACGTATAGATCTACATGTGGTGTTTAGTTTAAATTATTATATGTACAGTTGTTTGTACAATCTACTAGGCTCTTAATAAAAAAATAAATATCTACAAGATTAACATGTAACCTTCAATGATCACAAATGTTATTTAATGATCATTTTCTTTTTCTTCAATTTGTATTGTGAAACATTTGAAATTTGAAACTTTATATTTGTATTTTATTCTCTATTTTAGTATATTAGGTCTATACAGGTACTTAAGTTTAAATATAAATTAATTAATTTTAATTGTTTATATTTATACTGTTTCTATCATTCTATTTATTTATCTATCTATGCTCACTAACACCTAAAAGCATGTACATGTAAAATAACTGCATGTAATACTATCATAATGTAGTATGGTTTTAATATCCATTTGAAATTTTTTGTAATTCCCACCTTATCCAAATACAATTAAATAATTAGTCATTAATAGAAATAAAGTGACAGCCAGTAATATACAGATAATCAATGAACCACACCAAAAATAATAAAATTTTACAAGATGCTTTATTTCTTAACTCATTCTTAACATTGTTTCTGTATTCACCAACATCCCTCTTTCACATTAAATTTTGTTTTCAAAATGTTAATAAAAGCAAATAGTCCTTTAAACACAAAATTAACAATGCTGGGAATTTTAAAGAAGTAAAACACCTCTTTTACTCCTGCTAAACTGCCATTGAAACTTTACATTTCTCACTAAAGGTACAGTACAACTTTGCACAGTGTGCATCTTACTGAGGTAGATCAGTCCCTAAACATCACAGTTGAGCTGATGTCAGTTTCATTTCAGTTCAGCCAAAGAAGGAAATGCCCTACCAAATTAATTACTCAAATCCTACAATATATTTCCATGTTGATATCTGAATACAATGGGAGGAATAGCAGGATCTCTTGAACTGAATACATCCCTTCAGTTAGTCTAAACAAAATGGAGCTGACATCAAACCATCATAGTTACCTTACAGGTCACTGATTAACGTAACACTGAGTTAAAAGAAGAGATGGTGCTAAAATGGTATTCAAAATTAAATGGTAAAATAATATTTTCTGACAGTGCTCCCGATTTAACAAGGAGAGATATATGATACATACAGCCAGCAGCCATATCTCCTCAAGACTGGTTGCCCACTGAATCTAAGCAGGGTTTAGCCTGGATGGGAGACCTCCTCGGGAAAACTGCTGGAAGAGAAAATTAGGGAGGCCAGCAGGGGGTGCTCACCCTGTGGGCTGTGCGGGTCCTAACACCCCAGTATAGTGACGGGAACATTATACTGTAAAAAGGCACCGTCCTTCGGATGAGATGTTACATCGAGCTCCTGACTCTCTGTGGTCATTAAAAATCTCAGGACACTTCTTGAAAAGAGCAAGGGTGTAACCCCGGTGTCCTGGACAAATTCCCCTCACTAGCCCTCATAATAATCCCATCAATGAATTAGCTATATCGCTCTACTCTCTCCACCAATCGCTGGTGTGTGGGGAGCATACTGGCACACTATGGCTGCCATCGCATAATCCAGGTGGATGCTGCACACAGGTGGTGTTTAAGGAGAGTCCCCTGTTCATTGTGTAAAGCGCTTTGGGTGCAATGTCAGAAAAGCACTATATAAATGTAACGTTCATTCATTCATGAAGTGCTTCAGCAATAACAAATTTTAAGCACCTGAATCCAGGCAAAATTCCAACAAATCTTTAGGATGAAAACTTTATAGTGCGGGAATCATGTGTAAAACTAGCACATCTGTGTTAAAAACATATTCCTTAAAGGTGAAGTGTGTAATTTCTTTGATATTTCATGTTTTTCAAAGAGTATTTTCTCCTTTCCTAGTTTAATATGCAGCGTCTATGAGTAAGCCATTCAAACCTGTTTGAAAGCAATCAGTCTTTTTGCCGTTTAGTTTGGAAAATCTAGTAGTGCAAAAATTACATACTTCACCTTCGATATACAGTATAAGATATACAAGACACAAATATTGCCAGCATGACCAATTCATTTTAATAGCGATCACTAAAATTACTAAACATTTTAGGAAATTAAAGGCATGTCACTTAGTTCCCATGGTGGGAATTTGTCAGAATGGGCTACTTCATTTAAAAGAAATGGTTACTTATCAACATGACTTTTAATCTCAGCATAATTAATAATATTTGTTATATACAGTATCTCACAAAAGTGAGTGCACCCCTTACATTTTTGTAAATATTTGATATCTTTTCATGTGACAACACTGAAGAAATGACACTTTGCTACAATCTAAAGTAGTGAGTGTACAGCTTGTATAACAGTGTAAATTTGCTGTCCCCTCAAAATAACTCAACACACTGCCATTAATGTCTAAACCTCTGGCAACAAAAGTGAGTACACCCCTAAGTGGAAATGTCCAAATTGGGCCCAATAAACCATTTTCCCTCCCCGGTGTCATGTGACTCGTTAGAGTTACAAGGTCTCAGATGTGAATGGGGAGCAGGTGTGTTAAATTTGGTGTCATCGCTTTCACACTCCCTCAAACTGGTCACTGGAAGTTCAACATGACACCTCATCGCAAAGAACTCCGAGGATCTGAAAAAATAATTGTTGTTCAACATAAAGATGGCCTAGGCTATAAGAAGATTGCCAAGACCCTGACACTGAGCTGCAGCACGGTGGCCAAGACCATACAGCGGTTTAACAGGACAGGTTCCACTCAGAACAGGCCTCGCCATGGTCGACAAAAGAAGTTGAGTGCACGTGCTCAGCGTCATATCCAGAGGTTGTCTTTGGGAAATAGATGTATGAGTGCTGCCAGCATTGCTGCAGAGGTTGAAGGGGTGGGGGGGTCAGCCTGTCAGAAGGAAGCCTCTTCTAAAGATGATGCACAAGAAAGCCCGCAAACAGTTTGCTGAAGACAAGCAGACTAAGGACATGGATTACTGGAACCATGTCCTGTAATAAACTTATTTGGTTCAGATGGTGTCAAGCGTGTGTGGCGGAAACCAGGTGAGGAGTACAAAGACAAGTGTGTCTTGCCTACAGTCAAGCATGGTGGTGGGAGTGTCATGGTTTGGGGCTGCATGAGTGCTGCCGGCACTGGGGAGCTACAGTTCATTGAGGGAACTACGAATGCCAACATGTACTGTGACATACTGAAGCAGAGCATCATCACCTCCCTTCGGAGACTGGGCCACAGGTCAGTATTCCAGCATGATAACGACCCCAAACACACCTCCAAGACAACCACTGCCTTGCTAAAGAAGCTGAGGATGAAGGCGATGGACTGGCCAAGCATGTCTCCAGACCTAAACCCTATTGAGCATCTGTGGGGCATCCTCAAATGGAAGGTGGAGGAGCACAAGGTCTCTAACATCCACCAGCTCCGTGATGTCGTCATGGAGGAGTGGAAGAGGACTCCAGTGGCAACCTGTGAAGCTCTGGTGAACTCCATGCCCAAGAGGGTTAAAGCAGTGCTGGAAAATAATGGTGGCCACACAAAATATAGACACTTTGGACCCAATTTGGACATTTTCACTTAGGGGTGTACTCACTTTTGTTGCCAGCGGTTTAGACCTTAATGGCAGTGTGTTGAGTTATTTTGAGGGGACAGCAAATTTACACTGTTATACAAGCTGTACACGCACTACTTTACATTGTAGCAAAGTGTCATTTCTTCAGTGTTGTCACATGAAAAGATATAATCAAATATTTACAAAAATGTGAGGGGTGCACTCACTTTTGTGAGATACAGTGATATATATATATATATATATATATATATATATAAATAGTTTTTTTTTTTTTTGCATTTCAGTTATTAAATAGCTTGGAATGAACATAGAGATGGGGATAACAGAAGACAAGGTCTCCACTTATAACTGTGATTCAATTCATTAGCATTAAGGATGTGAGCACAACTGCACCTACAAATTGTACCTAAAGGCTAAATCAACACAAGCTAATTAATGCTATCACCTGACTCTAAAATCTTCAAAACTAAAAATTGAGATTTCTTAAAAACAAAACAAACAAAAAAACAATTTCAACTGGGATAATGTTCTTCACACACAGTCCATGAATGTGTGAAGATTCGCTTCAATCCTTGTCAAACAAGACGCTCCTTTTCGTGACAAGAGTTCAGCTTAGAGAGGTAGGATTTTGTGTTGTGTGACTGTGAGCTGAGAGGTAAATCAAAGACCACAGTTCAATCTGACTCTTAGTCATAGAAGTGCCGCTGATAAAAAGTGCTTCGTTATACAACGCAGAACACTGTAATAGCATTTTTCCTTCTTGACAAAAAATATTTTGAGGTATGTTTTGCTAATGTTTCTGTTTACTTTTCTTTAAATGAATTTTATAAGTTCACTTCATACTACAAATCAGTTCATCACTACAAAACAGTTACCTGGAAGATCCTCTAGAAAAAAACTATTCTAAAAGCAAAACTCCATCTATCCTAGCAACAATGTATTGCTAAATAACTTGCTCTATTTCTAGGGGATCTACTTGACTAGCCGAAATGTGAAGACCAACCCAACCCAACGTCACAGCCTGCAGTTCACAGAGCTGTTAAGTTTGTATTCCTGAAACCCATAAGAGAATGAGTATTTGAGCCATTGGTTCCCCTTAGTAATTTCTAATGGGATTTTAGAATAGTGGTTTTCAATTTATGAGTAAAATAAAATCTGTGGTTAACATTAATTGAAAATGCCTCAAAACGTGACTGTTGAAAATGTTGCTAATTTTAAAGGATTAGTTCACTCAAAAATGTAAATTCTGCCACTATGTATGCTCAAGTGGAGTAGGAAATAACGCAATTACTAGTTCAGAGCACATGAATTATCTAACAATGTCATATTTAACGGCAGGGAAACTCAAAATTCTAGATGATAACTGTTGCCGATATGGAAGGGGTGTGTTGACATGAAAGAGGATGGACAGCAATAACTTAATTTACATTTTCAGTGCTTTATTTAAATTATATTATTTTGTTTATATGATAGTCAACTAATGAATCCTTCGTGGTTAGTTTTAAATGAATATTCCAGGTTCAAAACAAGTTAAGCTAAATCAACGGCATTTGTGGCATAATGTTGATTACCACAAAAAATCATTTTGACTCATCCCTCCTTTATTTAAAGGAAAAAACGAGGGTTTTGGAGGGTTAAAAGAAAGAAATGTGAAGCTTATAATTTTATAAAAACACTTTCACTTATTTCAAAAGTTAAGTTGTTTAAAATCGTCATTATTTGGTTGTTTTAGGGTTTACAGCTTTATGTCATCATGGCAATTAAATTTTACAATTGGATTAACTTTTCACAGAAAAGATTAGTAAGCGAGTTTATTATACTGAAATCATGTTAACACACGTACCGTTTATGTTTTGTAGGTATACCTTTGAAACAGTGAGTACTTTAACCTTTACGATTCGACACATCCACTTCAATTTCAAGTGCCTCACTGTAAAACAGATTTTCTCTTTTTTCAAGAAGTTGAAATAAATTGTGAAATCAACATTATGCCACAAATGTTGTTGTTTATGCTTAACTTGTATTAAACACTGAATATTCCTTTAAGCAAATGAATAAATTATTTGCTATAGCCCATGCATTAATAAATCAGATAAGTTGTGTAAAAGTGACACAGGAGTATTCAGTTATGTCTAGTCAACAGTGCAACAGAAAAACACTTTTTTGCTGTCATTCACTGTGTTTGTTTAAGTTTGGCTTCTTCCGCATATTGTTTCCGACTTGAATGTGACATGTCGTAATAACAAATGCCCGACTCTGAGGTAGGAGCTTCCCAGGTGCACTTGAAGGCAGCGTAACTCACCCTTATGTCAATCCAAACCTGTATTACTTATATTCTTCTCACAAAATGATATGCAAGCAGACAGACAACCTCAGTCACCATTTAATTTCATTTTACAGAAAAAAGATGCAATGTAAGTGAATGGTTACTGAGGCTGTCAGTCCAACATTTTGCCTTTTGTGTTCCTCGGAAGAAATTTGTTTCATTTTGTACAGCCCCAATTCCAAAAAATGCTAATAAAAGCAAAAAGGAGTTATTTGTAAATCATATTCACCCTTTGCTATATTGAAATCACTACAACTACACATTATATGATGTTTAACCATGTGAATTTCATTGTTGTTGTTTTTTAAATGTAGTCATTCGGACGATTGCAAATCGGATGATTGCAACATGATCCATAAAAGTTGAGACATGGGCAATTTAAGACTAATAACAATCTGACGAGTGAAAATAACAAGGCAATGTTAAACAGGCGAGGCAGTTGTGTCATAGTATATAAGGAGCCTCCAAAAACAACCCAGTCCTTCAAGAGCAAGGATCATTTGAAACTTGTCAATTTGCCAACAGATGCTTCTGCAAATAATCCAGCACTTTGAGAACAATGTTCCCCAAAGACAAATTGGAAGGATTTTGGGCATTTCACCCTCTACAGTGCACAATATAGTTAAAAGACTCAAGGAATCTGTTCAAATCTCAGTGCATAAAGGGCAAGACGAAAACCACTTCTGAATGCACGTGATCTTTGATCCCTCAGACCATTCATCTGTAATGATATCATGAACATGGGTTTGGGATTACTTTAGTAAACATTTGTTAGTCAAAATTTGCCTCTGCATCCACAGATGCAAGTTAAGACTTTACTATGCAAAGCAGAAGTCCTACATCAACACAGTCCAGAAGTACTGCCGACTTCTCTGGGGTCAGTCTCATCTTTGATGGAAAGTAGAACAGTGGAACCATGTTTTTTGGTCTGATGAGTCCACATTTCAAATAGTTTTTCGAACATGAGGGCACCATTAATGCAGACAGATATGTAAAAATTATGGTGCAGCATATACTGCCGTCCAGCACAGTCTTTTCCAAAGACGTCCAGGCATTCAGCAGGACAACTTCAAACCACATACAGGCTAAATAAGCAGAGTGTGCGGGTGCTAGACTGGCCTACCTGCAGTACTGACCATCACCAATTGAGAATGTGTGGTGCATTATGAAGCGCACAATACGGCAACAAAGACCCTGTACAATTGTGCAGCTAAAGACCTGCATAATGGATGAATGGGGGAAAATTACTCTTTTTAAACTTAACAAACTTGTGTCTTAAGTGCATAAATGCTTAATAAGTGTTATTAGAAGAAATTGTGATGTTTCACAGTGGTAAACACTCGACTGTCCCAACTTTATTGGAGCATGTTGCAATCATCTGATTTGAAATTACTGTACTTTAAAAATATATAAAATGAAATTCAGAAGGTAAAACATCATATAATGTGTACGTATGCTTTCAATATAGCAAAGGGTGAATATAATTTACAAATAACTCCTTTTTGCTTTTATTAGCATTTTTCTACAGTCACAACTTTTTCGGAATTGGGGTTGTATACTAAATGGTAAAATCTCTTCGGTAAAATTAAAAGCAGACTTTATTTTACTCATAATTTGAAAAACACTATTCTAAAACACCCATCGGAAATACCCAAGGTAACCAATGTCGAATTAGCCTTCCATGTTGGTCAACAAATTCACACCATGACTGAACAGCTCCATTACCTGTAAGCTATTTGGCAATGATGCAACAGAGCTGTTGCATTTGACTGGCAGGTCATAGAGTAACATCACTGTTGGAAGGCTTGATGGAATTGAGGTAGAGTTGGAGAGAAACCAGAGAACTGGTTTAAGTGCCCTGAAGCCTGAGGCTCATGCAGTGACAGTGGCTGAAATGAGGTAAGTGGCCCAGAGAGCTGAGAGGTAGGGCTTGGGGATGCAGCAGTGGTGGGGGTGGAGTATCCCATCCCGAGGCTTCCAGAATTCAAGGGAGTGCTGTAAGGAGGCAGGCCGAACGGTAGGAACCCCAGCAGATGTGAAAGGTCCATGTTGGCAGAGTTGGAAGGGGGCTCAGCTGAGGTGAACGCCGAGTTCCTAAGGGTGAAATGTGCACTCTGACCTCCCAGGCTGTCAGAGTGGAGGTCGCCTGGCCGTGAGACGGGTGTCGCTACGGCAGCTTGTGGTGGCATAGGCCCACACTGGAGTTCGGTCAGGAAGTTCTCCATCTCTGCTTTTAGATATGAGGTAGTGGAACTAGGCTGATTTCTAGGAGCCTGCTGGTACTGCTGCAGTTGAGGCTTGCTCAACTCGAGGTAGCAGCCCACACCCATGGGGTTGGACAGAGGGACAGACACCACTGAATGATGATGATTGACCCCTGAGGTAGATGCTCTCGGCAGGCCTTGTAGGTTGAACATGCCCATAGAAAAAGCCTCTGTTGCATCCTTTGGAGAACCAACGGAGCACATTGTGGGACTGGGCTCTTCTTTAATGGACATCGGTGTCAGGGTCTCTAACTCCTGTGCATGGCTTTTCTTCAGGTGTCGTGTGAGGTGGTCACGTCGGCCAAAGCGTTGGGCGCAACGTGGACACAAGAAGTCCCGTCTACCTGTATGAACCACTGCATGGCGTCTGACATCCTTGCGAGTAAAGAAGCGACGACCACAGCGTTCACACTGATGCTTCCTTTCACGTACTACAGTCACTGGGGGTGGTCGGCCAGTATGTGTACTCAAGTGCTCAAGCAATGCCGGCATGCTCTCATATACCTGCCGACAAACCTTACAGGTGAGGTCACCAGTGGCAGAGGTGACATGCGTAGCCACGTGGCGTCTAAGACCGAGGCGAGTGTTGTAATGCTTGCCACATTCTTCACACCGCAATTCTTGCTTGTTGGGGTCGTGGGTCTGGAGGTGGCTGTTCAACTGGTCTTTGCCATGGAACATTTTCTCACATATATGGGTAGTTTTCAGGGAGCATGTAATTATACATCTGAGAAAAGCCAAAGAATTACACGATACATTAGTGTAGACCACAAAATTCTACAAGTTAAAAAAAGAGAGTACGTATTATATTAAAGACAAAAGCTTTTCACAAATACCTGATAAGAAAATTTTCCTTGAGACTGAAGGTCGTTTTTACGCATGTTCAAAATCCTGCGCACAAACACAAAGATGCAGCAGGTGTCTGATCAGTGAGGTGGAAAATGTTTTCATACCTAAAGTCATAAGGTTATTTATTGCTAATGTCAGAATCACTTTATATTCATTATTACAATAATGCAACAGAATTTGTCTTGGTTCCTAGCACATAAACAATAATTACAGTACAACAAAATTACAGTGCATCAGCATTACAGTGCATACGATGATACAGTCTTGTGTACGTTAAATAATAATAAACCCAAAATGGATTAAGTACAACAATCATAATTTATTGCTATAATATTATAATGCACAAACGAAAAAAAAAAAGTTGATTTTTTTTTTCCAGACAACCTAAAAATGTGCTTAATGTGGTAACAACAATTAACTGGGTTTGTTCAAGTCAAAAATATAATTTATTTTGGTTCAATGACTGAGTCAACCTAACTACATTAGGTAAAAAGAAAACGAGTATGTTGCAATATGATGCTAAAATCTTGCTTTATCGCATAGATTTATTTTGTTTCTTTTCAACAGAAATAAATACCTGCCCCAAATAGTGATGGTAACTGATTTCAACACAAGAAACTTAAAAAAAACCCTCAAGGAATGTCCATGATGACTGGTTAGTGACATTTATAAAGGGTTTGTTTACCTGTTTCAAGTCTCACAAAAGCACATTCATTATCCTGACAGACATCCAGAAAATGCCTGATCATCATTACTCCATCAGTGACTAAAGAACAGATGGACATCATTCAGGCAATAATTTGCTTTACATTTTAAATGCAATTCTAGATTATTTTAATTCAAAGTTAAGATTAAATTCAAAAAATTTTAAGAAATATTCTGGGGCTTCTGAATTTAAGTAAATTCAGATTTCAGTTTGGACACTATGTGCTTATTTATTCATTGTCAAACATCTAATTTTTCACATAATAAAACAGTTTTAATTATTTTCAGCTTTGAATATTTATTATAGTGCAACAGCCACCAGTTTTATAATCAAGTTACAGTACATTTCCATTTCACTTCATTAAAAGGAAGTTTGAATTTCAGGCAAAAGTGATTAATTAAATTATTATTTACACATTATTAATTTAAAATATTATGAGAGTCTCAAATTTGACTTCATTAAATTTATTAAAGTATAGTTACACTGAAACGAACACAAAACAAAACTTTTAAAGTTGTGCTTGGTACGAATTATAAAGTACAAATATTAATATTTTTTTCGTTTCTTTGTTGTTTTAATAGTATCTTCATTTTAATTACTCCTTGCGCGTTTCGGGATTTGAACTTGAGGCACGCTTTGCTCAGCAAAACCTCCAGATAACCGCAGAAAATTTATATTAAATTGTAAAATCAACATGAACTGAACTGAAATGAAAACCGACACAAATCCCCTCCACTCTTTTCTCGTCTTTAACGTATATTCAAATATTATTTTTTTTATAAATACAGTGAATATTCAACAATGTTTTGCCTAGCTAATTTGTTTTGCTCGCGCATGCAACATTTGGACCTCTTCTGAGGGTGAATGGCACAAACTGTACTTTTGAAAAAAAGTCTATAAGCACGTACAACTAAACTCTGAGGGGTTTAAACATTTCAACATCAATGCAAACACCGCACGCGATCTTAGATTCACTGCAACATTTTCATGAAAACAGTCTTGCTCTCACCAGAAACTTTTGATCGCCGCAAAAGTTGTATTTCACGGGCATTCTTCCATTCTACATCTCTCAGTGGTGCAAAATATTATTTCGTTGCTCGTCCATTTCTCGATGAATTCGCACGAATCGTTCGCGGTGGATAATTTGTCACTTTTTTTCCAAAATAATGTGTGTATCTTTCGGGCCTTCTTTCCCTCTATAAACAGCAGCGCTCGAGCTGATGGGCGCGTGCATTGTGGGACGTACGTGACGTCAGACCACTTTGGATTTCACTCATATTTTTCAGTTTAAATTACCTCATACAAACACTCATGCTTGCATTGAACTGTGTAAAATAAACGACAAAATAAACCTAAGCCACGACCATTTAAACAGACATTAACTAGTTCAACTTACCTGACGTTACTGACCATTAAAATTCTTCACAATTGGTAACAAATAATTCTATTTTTGGGAATATAAAATTAGCATGTTATCATATTACTAGCCCTTCGATACAACGTTCGATTTATTGCATGGTTATAACTAGTTGCCAAGGTAACCTCTACACGCGGGAACGAACATGGAAAAAGTAGCACAACTTTGTTCGTTTTGTATTCTGTGTTTTCGAGGTGATTCGTTTCATACCAAATAAATACAGTTTTATGTAACATTGTTTCCATCTCGCAATGGTGCATTTAATGAGTGTACGTAAGTTTCTATCGTTTAATAATTGTGCAGTTACAGCAACAATTAAATCCGGGAATTTCTCCTAAAAACTAAACATAACATTACGAAATGATCATATTTTCCTTTTTAGTGCTTTTGAAAAGCTAGTATTGTTATTATTGGTAACTGCTCATTTAAGGTGTTTAGTGAGTGTAAATCATTTATTAGGGGATTTTGATACAGCAAATCTCAGTTTCATATTTCACAAAATTACCTTGAAAATAGCCTTGATATATTAACATATAGTAGTCCAGTCAAGAGTATAATGTAATTACAACATTTATGCTTTAAAAAAGTAAACAGTCATCACATGTGTAGACTGTTATTTTAAATTTAACTGCAATAATGTCACTATTTCTAAACCTTCAATTATTCTTAATCATAATAAACAGCCTCTGTCATAGGGATACAAGTTTGCAAATAAGTGTGCATTAGTCCTATATTGTGCCTTTTAAACTCATTTAATCACAAAAGTGTTCCCATCTCAGTGAAGGCAAGTATTAATTCTGTTATGCATGTCACATCTGGTTTAATGGATGGATGCAGAATGATGGCTGTTAGTGTTATATTATTGTTAATCAGTGCAAAATATTTTAGCATGAACGTGTCATTTCTTTCCTGCTCAGCAAACAGTAGAAAATTATCATTTCAGAAGCAGAATTGGTTCTGGCTTCCCTTTTCAAAATAATGTGTGACAAAAGAGTTTGCAGAAAACAACAAAGAGCTGCTGATGAAACAATTGTGAAAACTAAATGAAACCATATTTAATATAAAATAAAACATCTTAGTCAGAAGAACACTTCTGAAATATTATCAATGCTACAATGCAAGTGCAGAAATGTTATCTAATTATTGTATTTTGACATCTGGATATTGTAATACACTTACACAAACTGTAAACCCTTAAGTTGTCATTACTGGAAAAAATAAGGTTGTCTTAATTAAACATTACGTGAAACATCAGGTTTGGGGCTAATAACTCAAATATCTGTGTTCTTTGAAAGGCTACAGGGAATATCCACAATGCCTTGTGCTTGAATTATTTAATTATGTTTCCTTGGTCAAAGGAAACATATGGGGGCATTTAAATAGTTATTAACAATTTAGAGGTTCTTTAATTTTTTTTGTATAATGTCAATTTGTTGTGGATAGTTGTTTTGTGTAATGCTACCATTAAGGTGAACTGTGCATATGTAATTGAACAAGCATTATGCAATTTTTAGAAAAAAATTTTATTTGTATTTTTTTTATAGGATTGATCTAGAATCAGTTATAATCTTCATTTGTTGTGTTATTGTTTGACCTAAATTTGAGTCCATTCAATTAAAATTATTAAACTGAAGCAACATTTAAATAGCAAATCTGAGTTAAATCTGCTTGCATCAAGTTACCTTAACTTAAATACTTAAGTTAATTATATACAAACACCATGTTACGTGAACTTGATTCCAAAGTTTTAAAGACACCATTATTGGATTGAGTGAACTTGTTTCCTCACTTGAATTGAGTAGTCAACTTATTAGGTTTTCAGTTTAGAACATATTTTTTTTCTCTTTCTCTTTTTAAGCAAAACTTATCAAGAGGGGTAAAAGTTGATTTGGTAAACAGCCCCTAAAGTAAATCAGAGCAATATATAATATGAAAAACACTCTTATTGTCTCAAAAAGTTTAATGAATATTTCAGTCCTTCTTCTGTGGACATTTGTTTTGTAATAGTAGTTGCAGAACATTTTTGAATTGCAGCTATTACTATTGTGGTTAAATATATCACTTAACACATAGCAATTAGGTACCTCTGAAAAAAAAACATACTAGTCTTCAACTATCCCTATTAATCCAGTTATTTATCCAATTATTATTTTGAAGTCATTAAAACTCATTTTTTTAACCACTCCACAGATTTATTATTAGCAAACTATTGTTTTGGCAAGTAGTTTAAGTCATCTACTTTGTGCATGACACAAGTAATTTTTCCAACAATTGTTTACAGACAGATTGTTTCACTTTTAATTGAATATATCACAATTCCAGTGGGTCAGAAATGTACATACACCAAGTAAATTGTGCCTTTAAGCAGCTTGGAAAATTCCAGAATATGATGTCAGGCCTTTAGGCAATTATATTCTGATATTGGAGGTGTACCTGTTGATGTATTTTAAGACTTTCAAACTCAGTGCCTCTTTGCTTGACATCATGGGAAAATCAAAACAATTCAGCCAAGACCTCAAAAAAAAAAAAAAAAAAAAAAAAGTGTGTGTGGACCTCCACAAGTCTGGTTCATCCTTGGGAGCAATTTCCAAATGCCTGAAGGTTCCATGTTCATCTGTACAAACAATAGTATGAAATAAACATCATGGGACAACACAGCAATCATACAGCTCAGGATGGAGACACATTCTGTCACCTAGAGATGAACATAGTTTGGTGCAAAAGGTTTAAATCAATCCCAGAACAACAACAAAGGACCTTGTGAAGATGGAGGAAAGAGGGAGACAAGTATACACTCACCTAAAGGATTATTAGGAACACCTGTTCAATTTCTCATTAATGCAATTATCTAATCAACCAATCACATGGCAGTTGCTTCAATGCATTTAGGGGTGTGGTCCTGGTCAAGACAATCTCCTGAACTCCAAACTGAATGTCAGAATGGGAAAGAAAGGTGATTTAAGCAATTTTGAGCGTGGCATGGTTGTTGGTGCCAGACGGGCCGGTCTGAGTATTTCACAATCTGCTCAGTTACTGGGATTTTCACGCACAACCATTTCTAGGGTTTACAAAGAATGGTGTGAAAAGGAAAAACATCCAGTATGCGGCAGTCCTGTGGGCTGAAAATGCCTTGTTGATGCTAGAGGTCAGAGGAGAATGGGCCGACTGATTCAAGCTGATAGAAGAGCAACTTTGCCTGAAATAACCACTCGTTACAACCGAGGTATGCAGCAAAGCATTTGTGAAGCCACAACACGCACAACCTTGAGGCGGATGGGCTACAACAGCAGAAGACCCCACCGGGTACCACTCATCTCCACTACAAATAGGAAAAAGAGGCTACAATTTGCAAGAGCTCACCAAAATTGGACAGTTGAAGACTGGAAAAATGTTGCCTGGTCTGATGAGTCTCGATTTCTGTTGAGACATTCAGATGGTAGAGTCAGAATTTGGCGTAAACAGAATGAGAACATGGATCCATCATGCCTTGTTACCACTGTGCAGGCTGGTGGTGGTGGTGTAATGGTGTGGGGGATGTTTTCTTGGCACACTTTAGGCCCCTTAGTGCCAATTGGGCATCGTTTAAATGCCACGGCCTACCTGAGCATTGTTTCTGACCATGTCCATCCCTTTATGGCCACCATGTACCCATCCTCTGATGGCTTCTTCCAGCAGGATAATGCACCATTTCACAAAGCTGGAATCATTTCAAATTGGTTTCTTGAACATGACAATGAGTTCACTGTACTAAAATGGCCCCCACAGTCACCAGATCTCAACCCAATAGAGCATCTTTGGGATGTGGTGGAACGGGAGCTTCATGCCCTGGATGTGCATCCCACAAATCTCCATCAACTGCAAGATGCTATCCTATCAATATGGGCCAACATTTCTAAAGAATGCTTTCAGCACCTTGTTGAATCAATGCCACGTATAATTAAGGCAGTTCTGAAGGCGAAAGGGGGTCAAACACAGTATTAGTATGGTGTTCCTAATAATCCTTTAGGTGAGTGTATATATCCACAGTGAAACGAGTCCTATGTCGACATAACCTGAAAGGCTGCTCAGCAAGGAAGAAGCCAATGCTGCAAAACAGCCATAAAAATGCCATGACTAAAATTTGCTTGTGCACATGGGGACTTACTTTTTGGAGAAATTGGTCTGATGAAACAAAAATTGAACTTTTGGGCCAAAATGTCCATCGTTATGTTTGGAGGAAAAAGAGGGACTGGTGCACTTCACAAAATAGATGGCATCATGAGTAAGGAAAATTATGTGGATATATTTAAGCAACATCTCAAGACATCAGCCATGAAGTTTAAGCGCAGTCGCAAACAGGATTTCCAAATGGACAGTGACCCCAAGCATAACTCCAAAGTTGTGTAAGGACAACAAAGTCAAGGTATTGGAGTGGCCATCACAAAGCCCTGACCTCAATCCGATAGAAAATTTGTGGGCAAAACTGAAAATGCGTGTGCGAGCAAGGAGGCCTACAAACCTGACTCAGTTACACCAGTTCTGTCTGGAGGAATGGGACATAATTCCAACAACTTATTGTGAGAAGCTTGTGGAAGACTAAATTGTTCAAAGTGGGTCAAACATTTTAGGTAAAGGCAATGCTACCAAATACTAATGAAGTGTTTGTAAACTTCTGACCCACTGGGAATGTGATGAAAGAAATAAAAGCTGAAATAAATCATTCTCTCTAATATTATTCTGACATTTCAAATTTTTTATATAAACTAGTGATCCAAACTGGCCTAAAACAGGTAATGTTTTCTACAATTAAATGTCAGGAATTAACTGTTTAAATGTATTTGTCTAAGGTGTTTGTAAACCTCTGATTTCAACTGTAATTCCTATTTTTTAAGTATATTAAGGGTCTTACTGGTCTTTAAAAAAAATAACATACCATTTAAATGCTTTGATTATATTCTGGTGTTTCTGATCATAAACCTAGCATAGTGATTTTAAATACTAAAACACATTTTTACATCTCATACGCAGGCAAAAAAAAAAAAAAATCACTTTCCCGGACTTTCCCCAATTCCATCAGAGCAGCGGATTCTCTTTTAAGAAAAATCCAACAGACACATCTCTTCCGTGAGCCCTTGACCCAGTTCTACTAAAGCACAAACTTTTTTATTTCTTCTCAAAGTTCTTAATACATTCTTTTATTGCGGTCTCTCACTTTCCTTTCTGCTTGTACTTCTCCAAGCAAACTTGAAACTTTGTTTGCAGCACTCATGCCTCCTTAGGATGAATCGCTTTTGCTGTATTCCTCATTTGGAAGTCGCTTTGGATAAAAGTGTCTGCTGTACTGTAAGCAGTTACATCAGCCAGTATTTTCTTGCCTTAGGAGTTTCTGCAGATTCAAACTTTTAGAAAATGAAAATTGTGAACTCGAAGATTTATCCAAAATTCTTTATTCAGCTGCCACATTACTAAATGTATATTATAGTAACAAAATAGAAAATAACACCATATGAATCCATTGGCTGCTTAATTACTTTTTCCATAAGTGCAGTTTCAGACACAAAATACCTTAGTGCAAAAAGCTACCGCTGAGTCAAATGCAAGCAAGTCACTTGTTTCAGTTTTTTTAAAATTGGTTCTCAGTCTTGTTTAAGTAGGTGTCTTTTACATATGCTTTCCTGGCATACCACATACAAGCTACACAATGCTGTGGAGAAAACCAAGACATGATAGAATTTTATAAAAATATTTGATTGTTCATTCGATTCCCAAAGGTATTTTACATGGCAAAATGAACATGTTATAGCACATTATAACCATGCTTTTTTGACATTTGTAACATGACATGAAATACGCTGATCAAATAAGAGATTTTGAAAGAAAACTGAAAGGCTGTGACTGGTGTGCCGACATCTGTTTGGCAGGAATATACAGTGGCCAACACGTGGAGTTTAACTAGGATCATAAACCCATCACAGAGGGAAACACCGCTGTACCTGTGGAGGTAAAAGAGTGTCAAAAGTCCATCAAACATGGACTTAAAAACATGTACACACAAATGAAAAGTAAGAAGACAATGAAAGATTATTGATTTAAAACTCAACTGGCCTGGATAATACCATTTATTTACTTGACGAGCAATGAGAACATTGAAATGTTAATATTTCAGCCAATACCCACCCTGCCCTCAAGATATCAGCATCTGCAATGCATCGGTAATGCTTTGCAAATTCTTAATTTCTTACTTTTACAAGATGTTTAAAACCTCTGATTATTGTTACATTTTTTTATAATTTTACTTGAAAATAATCTTACTGGCATGACAGTGATTCAAACTTTTTGGGCTACCTTGACCATCTGCAGGGTCAATGTCTGGAACTTTCCAGTCTAACTTGCGTCCTCTCTCATAGAGAGCCTTGAGAACCTTCCGGAACTCCACTTGTCTTCCGTTATGACTCAGCTCCAAGTACTTCTGGTACAACTGAAGGGCAGTCCGCGCATCTTCAATACTATCATGAGTCTCACTCTGAATGTTAAGATCTAAACAAATATTAAAAAGACATCAACATTGACAGAGACATGCCTGATGCAGGACTCAGGAGGAAAGGGAAAGTTGGTAATACATAAGTTTGTACGAGAAACCTACCGAGAAAATACCAAGCAAGGAATCGCAGAGAGATCATTCTTTTCCTAGGCATGTGGAAGAGGTAGACAGTGTCGATCACCTGGTCTTTTGGAACCTATAACAGATGTGTCAGAATTAGGTATGTAAAGGTTTCATGGTATACCTCTGTTTTAAAACAGATGGTTGTCATATTGTTGACATCTTCTCATTCGCTGTATGACATCAATTGGACAAGTTTTTCTCTGAGATTCTCTAAAATTCCCAAAAAAAGGATAGTTCACCAAAAAAAGAAAATCATCAAATATTTACTCACCCTCATGTCATCCCAGATGTGTGTCTTTCTTTCTTATGCAGAACACAAATTAAGATTTTTGGAAGAATATCTCAGCTCTGTAGGTCCATACAATGCAAGTGAATGGCGATCAGAACTTTGAATCAGCAAAAATCACAAAATCAGTGATCCATACAACTCCAGTAGTTAAATCCATATCTTCAGAAGCAATATGATATGTGTGAGTGAGAAACAGATACATATTTAAGTCCTTTTTTCCTTTAAATGTCCACTTTCATTTCCACATTTCTCTTCTTTTGTTTTTTGGCCATTAGCATTCTTGATGCATATCACCACCTACTGGTCAGAGCTGGTCAAAGGTGGATATTTATGGTAAAAAAAGGGATTTAAATATTGATATGTTTCTCATCCACACTTATATCACTTCTAAATCATGGATTTACCCACTGTAGTCACCATTCACTTGCATTGTATGGGCCTACAGTGCTTAGAATTTATTCTAATTATTAATTAATTAATTAATGTTCTGCAGAAGAAAGAAAATCATACATATCCAGGATGGCATGAGTGCTGAAGAGAGTCCCCGGTTCACTATTAAAACCGCTTTGAGTGTAGTGTCAGAAAAGCGCTATATACAGTAAATTTTACATTCATACACAGCATAATTTAACCCGGACGTGATCGAATAAATCTCCAAATTGCAGCTTCTTCATTTCACACTGAACCGTCACTCTGTACTCTAGTGCAGCACATGGACACGTCGGAGCCTGAACCTTCATTTACCCTACCAAAGTGGTTTAAGTCAGCGGTGTGGGAATACATTGGGTATGCTAAAGACCCCTGAGGCACAATTCATGTTTCTCAGTTACCCAATTTCATATCAAATCAAATCCCTTTAATGTCACTCAACCATATACACAAGTGCAACATTGGGTGAAAGTCTTGGGTGCGGTTCCAAGCAACAGCAGTATGACCATTACAATAAACATAACACACTTTACACATCTGTTACACAACACAATATACACTATACAGTATGCAAAAAATAAGAAGACCGTAAACAATAAAAAAAATGTAATCAATGGAAATAAATATGTTGTGTTGACATTCAGCTGTCCATTGATAATCAGTTGCCAGTGTGTTATTAAGTGAAGTATAAAATGTGGGTCCAGTCTGAGGCTAATAAAGTGTTATGCTGATATATGTAACGTGACCAATCCAGTTCACAAGTCAGATTTTTTTAATCAGACTTTATAAGAATTTTTTAACAAGTAAGGTTTGTTAAAAAAAAAAAAAAAAGTGTCAGCTTAGGTAGGAAACACTTTAAACCCGAAGCGCCATATCTTCAAGCACCATTTTGCAGACAGGAATATTAGTGAAAATATAATTAATGACATAATAAATTATAGACTCTCTTTCTTAAAAAAAAACACAAGATACAATACTGTTTTACATCATTTGTAATGAGGTTTATAGGTTGGCTTACGTTTGTGCTTTCTGTGACAGTATGTGCTACATTATTTATTTGCTTAAGTGCAGTGCAACTGTAGGCCTAAAATGTATTTAATCCTATAATAATGTGCAATGATATGCTTTATTAATTAGGTAGGCCTAGTAAATAAGGATTACAAAGTGCTTCAGACACACAGGAAATAAACAGTGATACTAAAGCATAATATATAAAGTACTTGAAAAAACACCAATAAACTGCAAATGAATAATAATTTAATTATTCCGTAGATATGGTTTAGAAACCAACTAAAAATTACAAAAGCAACTAATTACTGAATCAAATGTATATCTAATCTGTCTACCTGAGCTGTAATCTTTATTATTATTATTATTATTATTTTTTATAATAATAATAAACTAATATTATTATTCTTTTTTTTTTTTTTGCTCAAGTCAATTTCATAAATCTTAAAATAATAGTAATTAAAAATATATTTTTTAAAGGTATGGCATATAATTAGATTGCAGTAGGGAACATTTCTTTTTAGTTTAAATTTAGCTAGAACTAAATATAAAAAAAACAAGGTCACATAGGAGCTATGCTGTGTGAGGACACATGTGGCAAGAGCGCTAAGCGGGTAATGAAAAAAAACAACAAATGTGCTTCTTTTCTAATTTGTAGATTTGTTCTTGCAATGCCACAGCAAATTACAGGGATGCAAACTCATGAGGGGTGAAAAAGACAATCACTGGTCCACAAACATTTTTTATATATTTTTTTTAAAGAATAAGCTAAAAGCACCAATTCCAGCTATTTTAGTGATTCAAGTTTATTCACGCTTACAACTGTGCAGAATTAGCTGTATTTTGGTGAGGCTTGCTTCGGTTTCACAAATTTGTTCAATTTATTTAACTTATTAGTTCAGTGACCCCTTCTGGAAATGTCACTAGGTGGTGACAAATGAGCATCTTATGTGCTATGAGTGAGTCAGTGAATCATTTTGAGTCATTCATGACCGAAGAGACTTTATAGTGCTTGAGCATTAAAAGAACAAAGCAGATCTATAGTCTTCCTTCAGTCTGAGCATTATTTTTCATCCAAAAAGACAACAATAATAGTCTAATAATAGGGAGTTTCAATAACATCCTTACATTCTCCTTTATTAAAACTTGCATGGCTACAAATCTACGGATTTCAGTATAAGAATTATAAACGCATAACAGATCTATGGTATCATTTTCCTACAGTAGACTTTTTAGTAGGCTTTTATCAGAAAATAATTATTAACAATAATAAAATGTTCCTTCATTGTAAAGCGCATTTCACATGAGACGAGTCGTCAACGCTCCATTCAACGGCAGCACCAAGCGCCACATCACACTCCAAATGACACGAGTAGCAGAAAGCGTCACAAAGGGGCAATTTTACGAGTTTGCCACATAAAAAAGCGGGAGGTGTGCACAATAAACATTGAAAACATGTATCTGGAAGAGAGAAAAAAACTTGCAGTTGCAAGCAGAAAGTATTAAAATGACTCGTTTATGTTTAGGTCTAAGCGTTTTCTTGGTGAATTTAAATTAGTTCAATAACTGGGGTCTCTGATATTCATTAATGATAAGGTAATATTTAATTAAAATAAATTATGAGACATTTAATGTCTTCACAAATTTGGACAGTTTTTAAATATTTCTTGTTGCTTAATACTCTCAAAGACATCATTGGTGAGGCAAAAATGTGTGTGAGAAAAACAAACGTCACTTGTAACGTTGTAAAGTGACGTCACTTCATAGACTTCAATGTATTCTGCAGCGCTGATGCGAGTTAAGTGAAAGACCCTTAATACGTAGAAATATCAGTTGCTCTTCACAATCACAAAAGTGACCGATTATGGCTTCAAAACGGCAAATTTCTCAGAAAGGTGAGGAGTTTGGATCCCTGAAATTATAATTTATTTATTTTGTGGGATTTGATCATTTTCCATGGCACACCTGACAATCTTTCACGACACACTGGTGGTTGGGAAACACTGCCATAGACATCAATAAAAAATGATATCACTCCAGTGTGATGGTATAACTCACCATCAAATTTATTACTCTGAAATCCTTCTGTAAACCATGACCAACGAAGCGAACACCAGTGTCGATAAGAAAGCGAAGTTTGAGATATGTTGATTTCAAAGTTGTCAAGTGTTTGGAAGAGATCTTAGCATCCAGGTCCCCAGGTTTGATACCAGAGTATTGGGTCAGGTAGTCCACCACCTGTATAAGCAAAGAGGTTAAAATTTCTCACATGATTTCATGTTTCGGACACCGAAACCGAATGCAATACTATGGAAATCAATGGAACAGTCAGAGTTGTTTCTCAACTTTTAATCAAATGACTCAGAAATATCACCCAGTACAATTGACAGTAACAGATAATAGAAAAGTTACGATAAGCCACAAAGAGGTTTTCCTGAGGTAATTTAAAGCTCTTATCATTTGACATGTTCAGATTGTAGAGCCAAGCTTCCTTATTATGACCATCTCAATCATAGCCTCCTGATAATTCCCCCTACAGAAGTGTAAAACATCTTCCCATCACTGAATATCTGTGCAACAGACCTGCTCTTGCGTAGAGATGTAGTCATCAATGAATGGCACTCCATTAGATCCCTGGCCTCTCACACAGGTGATACGAGCCACAGACATCTGACTGGGTTTAATGGTGGACTTTGTCCCGTCACTGCGCAGTTCTGCTTCTTCCTGTTCATTCAAAATGTATGACAAATTATACAACTCATTCATATTGAACAAGCAAAAAACACTTTGTATTTTTCTTATATACACTTCACAGAGCACTTATTAGGTAGCTACACCTGTACACCTACATATTCATGCGATTATCTAATCAGCCAATCGTGTGGCAGCAGTACAATGCATAAAATCATGCAGACATGGGTCAGGAGCTTCAGTTAATGTTCACATCAACCATAAGAATGGGGAAAAATGTGATCTTAGTGATTTCGACTTTGGCATGATTGTTGGTGCCAGACGGGCTTGCTTAAGTATTTCTGTAACTGCTGATCTCCTGGTATTTTTACACACAACAGTCTCTAGAATTTACTATGAATGCTGCCAAAAACAAAAAATATCCAGCGAGTAAGAGTTCAGCAGACAGAAATGCTTTGTTGATGAGAGCGGTCAAAGGAGGTTGGCCAGGTTGGTCTGATCTGACAGAAAGGCTACAGTAACTCACATAACCACTCTGTACAACAGTAGCGAACAGAATAGCATCTCAGAATACACAACACATCGAACCTTAAGACGGATTGGCTACATCAGCAGAAAACCACGTTGGGCACTTTATTAGGACCACAGTGTTCCTAATAAAGTGCTCGGCGAGTATAAAGTTAAAGAGCACTAGTAATCGACTCTTCGCTAATCTCAGTCCACCTTAGATACCGTTGCTCACTCTGACAATCTTTGCAAAACTTCCCATAGGAACAAATGGGAGACTGCAAGAACAGCGCAGTTTTTGGCAACATATCCTCAAACAGAATTTTAAATATTCATATGTGGACTGGAATGAGGAGTGACATTTTAAAGCAGATTTATGTGATGTTTTTTTGTCAAATAAATTGTTGAATTTAGTGATTTAGAATCGAGGCAAACGATTAAGTTACTTGAACAGCACTATTTGGCGATTACACACCTGATATCATTAGTGTAAGTGAACAGATAGGCTCATAACTTCGCATTAAACATTCACTATGATGCTGTGAACTCTACTATACTATCACCTCTACTAATTCCTTAATCAATAAATGAATTAACGTTAGGCAAAATGTAGGTGTCCTTGCTGATGTTATACGTGTTAATTTTGGAATTAAGAATGACACCGTTTAATCCGTAGATTGCTTTTCTCAAGATTTATTTATTTAAAATGTATTTTATCCTCTCTAGGCACTTCGTGTAACTGTTACACGTGACCCAGCAACAAAGTTCAAAGAAAATTTTATTTATATAAAATTCAGCTTAAAATTACTCCCACGTATTACTTCCGTAGAATCTTGTTGAAAAAAAGAGAACGCTTGTTAGAGAAATGGCGGACAGTAATAGTCGCTAAGATAGGATTGGTCAGAAACACTTAAAGGCAGGGCTCAGGGAAGAGTCAATTAGTGTATTATTGTCGGTTTTACTTTAATAAGTCTGTGAAACCAGTGAGGTAATCAAAAAGACATGCACATCATCACTAACCTGTTCTTCAGGCAAACTATTCATTCAGTTAAAACAGAGTTAAGACTGAAATCAAAAGTGAGACTTTTTTATAATCCACATTTAGCTAGATGATCAAAACATTTTGAAGACATTTTTTGGCTTTGTTGGGCAGTATGCTTTCACAAATAAACCAAAGGTTTTCGACATTCTCACTCAGAGATGGCATTTATAAATAGTCTTTAAATGACAACAAACTATCATTGACTTTATTACACACTGACCTGGTTGAGCGTAACAAATTCAGCGTCCAGTCCCACAAGGTCTCCATTCTGAGGCATCTCGCTCATCATGAGGGGTATGAAAGTGGCGTGACTCTTCCTCTGTTTCCGTGCCAATGAGGCCTCTGTCAGCAGAACGCTGGCCTCAATGGGATTTTTAACTATGTGGAGGTGGAAGAATACACACAAAATACATGGCACGTAAAAAAAAATATATATATATACACATCATGTAGAATAATTTTCATAACATACTAAAATTTAAGCATATCCCATGATGTTTTTGCAATCAGTGACAAATATTTAGTGAGAGCCAGGATGCATTTAAGTATTACGTACTGCGCAGGTCATACTTGGCATTGTAGTTTCTCTTGGTGTAGTAAAGTACAGCTGGAACCTTCCAGTTCACATCAAACTGAGCTGATTCTGCCTAATAAAAATACATCCATGAAAATAATCTGTCTCATATTTGACAGGATTGGGTAGAAATAACTTATCGAATGCATTTTATTTTAAAGTGTTTAATGAGAAGTGGTTATTTGGCTGATTTATTTGTTGTTGTATTATTACCTTGTCAACAGGCTCAATCAGAAAATCATTGAACAGATACCACTGCTGGTGTGTTACTCCCTGAACGCAAGACACAGAAAAGACAGTTTGTTCCCCATGTCTAACAGAGTCCAATGTCTTCTAGGTACTTTAGATTAAGAGTTTCTCACACAGCCTACTACTAACATTTCTTTTAGAGAGCATTGTGTGTGTATAGAACCCAAGACTAAGCCACTTTTAAAATCAACACAATAATACAAATTATCTAGAATTGCAAGTAGTTTAACATGGGAAAGATGTTTGATTGTCTCATTCAAATAATTTAAAGATGTTCGTTGGAAAACAAAATTATGGGCCCATTTCTCACCTCTTTCCTCTGGTGGTAGGTCTCGCCCACTTTGATATGCGCCACCAGGTTTCCTCCGGTCCGAGAATCCTGGATATGCGACACTGTGACGACCAAGTCGTAGACAGATGCCCCCTCTGCCTCTTCACTTTCAGTCAGCTAAGAGAGAGAGAGAGAAAAAAAACATCACAATTGTTACTCAATTTAAATAACCTCATATGTCAGCTCCCCCATACAATCTGCCTATTCTACTTGATATTTCCAATATGGTTACTGAGTGCATTTCCTCACCTCCTTTCCCTCATCCAGGCTGCTGACCACCAGGCCTTGAGTCTTACTAATGCACATCTTCAGACTGAGAGGGATCCACACATGTCTCATGTCCTCTGCTTGCATGTCAAATGTCAAGCCCTCCACACTACATGTCAAGCCCTCCACATTACACAGTTCCTCCCTATACAAAGCAAACATTTGTAGCTATATGCAGAAAGGAATTTATAATACAGGATATCTATCATTAAATCTTAAATGATGAATCAATGGACCTATAAATACAACATATTTAAAATGTTTCTAATGCTGCTGATTTAGTTTTTTGCATTTTCATCTATTTTATAAGCAGTTATAGTGTAGAAAGGACAAGTAATGACAAGATATTGGCATTTGAAAACAATGAACTCATGTTACCCACATGAGCAACAGCTCAACATGTATTAACCACTAGGCCACAGCTTTGACATGTATGTGTGTATGTGACTTTGTAGGTGTGTGCTTTTGATAGTATAATCTGTCCGCCAGATGAAATTTATCCAATCAGCGGACTTACTCCAAGCACCATTCTGAAGGAAGAGGCTCTTTTGGTTTGGGAGGTTCCGCTGCCTCTTTCTTCAGAGCTCTGTTGAATGCATACTGCGAACAGTAAGAGTATTTATCTCAGAGAACAAAGACAACTCAATGTGCCTAAGGGGTAATACACCAATTATACACCATATAAACAGGTTGTTACATTGCTATTACCGCTTCAATAACTCATCGTCACATAATCTGACACATAAACATAACATAATGGCATCTTCATATAATGACAGTATTTCTCATTTAATTAACTCAAAAACATGCATAAAAGAGTATATGACCTTTAAGGGCAGATTTAGGACTGAACGGAATGAATGCATAGTCTATATATCCTGGCAATTAAAAGGTGCTATATATGGGTCTGACCTCAGTCTGTGCTTTCCAGAACTCTGCTTCCTTAGCACTGTTCACCTCACAGTTTATTACCAGAACATCAGGCAGACCGTGAATGTTTCGGGTCTGCACCTACAAAGAAAGAGCCACAGTAATGTCCGTGAAATAATGATCATAAATAATTTGATCATAAAATTTACACGGTTTCCTCTAAATTCTTAGGGATTGTCTGTACAATCTTTTAGAGAGAATGCTGTGCCATTATTTGGCTTTCTTGCTCACCGGTCTAATATTGTAATATTATCAGTTTCAAAGTTCCCTGCCCTTATACATCACATACAATAAAAACTGTGTTTTGCCATTTTGCATGGCAGTCAAACAGCCCTTGCCTGCGATTCTTGGCCAGAATAAATGGCAAAAGTGTAAAGGAATTTATGCCGATAGGAAAAGCCACAAGTCTAGTCTAGAGCAAGACTAGAGAAATGCATGACTAGGGAAAGAGGTCCAGACCAAAAGGACATCGAGAGAGAGAGAAGAGAAAACAAAGGAAAGAGACAGAGAGGGAGAGAGAGAGAGAGAGAGAGAGAGAGACTTACTGTTGGCTGGTATTTCTCACAGTTGTCACACCAGGCCTGCGTGCTCTGTTCCAGACAAATGCTCTTCTTCAGGATCTCTGCAAATTCATGCTCCTCTATCGTCTTATCTGTCCAAATTAATCCAGCCCAGCAAATCAATTACATTATCCATTTAACTTTTACAAACTCTAGCAAATCTTTTTTGCATGTAATTGCATGCCTACAGGGTGTAGATAGATGTAATAATGTGTGAATAATTTGTGATTTGGCAGTTCTGACCAAGAGATCTCTGCTCAGGGTAGTGCATGGTGAACAGCAGAGTCAAAGAGGAGCGAACCGTTTCCTTCCCACAACGACATAAACTGCTGTTCTCCACTTCACAGCCAAACAACCGGCCAATCACAGACTCCCCTGAAGAACCCAGAGCACTGCCATGGATTGAAAACATACACATATAAAGAAGAATACACAATAGCACATGCATGTATACACATCAGAATTAGAGGTGGCAGCTGGAATAGTAACAACACACCAAAAATGAATACATTTAACCAATTTTTCAGCACTGATCCACCATTTCCTCTCGAAATGCATCAAAAACAAAAGTTAAATGGTGAAGCATGTCATTTTCAATGATAAACCTATCCAAGTTTAATATGAAGAGACATAAGTACATCATTTGTAGATTGACTTTCTGAAGAATTTAAACTTGGTGGCACTTGCAAAACATTGAGCAAATTGTTTCAGTGAAATGATCCAACATGTCAACGTCCTGCTTTACAATTTAAGTTTGGGGTGGGACCAGGCCCAGACGGAATCTGCGCATACAGAACTCTGCAGAAAACATTGCGCAAAGATATCGGCAGAATTGCAACATCTATCTTTACAAATGTTCAACACATTCACCACCACTTGAATGTTTGTTTATTAACCAGCAGATTCCATCTGGGCCTGGATGGGACCTGGTGTCACTCATGGTGCAAAAATGACACGCTTCACAATTGAGTCAACATCATGATACACGATGAAAAAATGCCTATTGCAGCTCCACCCTAGTGTCCACACCTGCTGCTCGCTCCTCTGTATGCCTGCGGTCCTTCCTGCTCCAGTGTCTCCTGATGTAGCTGCGCAAGTATGAAACGGTTCCAGCTCTGGATGAGACGGCCCAGACGGGCTTTCCCTGTCTGCTCATCAGAGTCAGCTAGGATCAAACCTAGCGCCGATGCCTCAGGGATTGTCCGGAAAGCCCGGAGAAAATTACTGGCCTGACAAACAAATTATGTAAGCTTGTATAGCTATGCAGCTCTGAAATCTAATTGGATGAGAAGATGCAGTTGTAGTGATGTCTCGTGTACCTGGCAGGGATCTCCTCTACTCAGATCCAGCATGTGAAAGAGAAAGCCCAGCTCACAGGCCAGACAGAACTCCTTCTGACACAAGTGATTCTGTACCATGCACCTGATTGGCTCCAGGAAATACAACACCTGTCATGGCGCACACACACACACACACACACACACACACACACACACACACACACACACACACACACACACACACACACACACACACACACACACACACACACACACACACACACACACACACACACACACACACACACACACACACACACACACACACACACACACACACACACACATATTAATAAAATTCCAGAGAGCTTAAACATCCAAATCTAATACTGTGAATTTCCAAAATTCCTTAGAGAACAAAAATACCTAACCTAGGAATTCATAGAGAAACAGACATGGTGATGTAGTGGAATTTTTCCAGACAGATTAAGCAAATGTCAATTACATGATTAATATATACATATACAGTTAAGTCTGAAGTTTATATACAGTTAGGTTGTCATTAAAGCTAATTTTTTTAACCACTTTTCAGATTTAATATTAGCAAACTATAGTTTTGGCAAGTCGTTAAGGACAGCTACTTTGTGCATGACACAAGTAATTTTTCCAACAATTGTTTACAGACAGATTGTTTCACTTTTAATTGACTATCACAATTTCAGTGGGTCAGAAGTTAACTGTGCCTTTTAGAAGCTTAGAAAATTCCAGAAAATTATGTCAAGCCTTTAGAAAATTAACCAATTAGCTTCTGATATGAGGTGTACTGAATTGGAGGTGTACCTTTGGATGTATTGTAATGCCTACCATCAAACTCAGTGTCTCTTTGCTTAACATCATGGGAAAATCTAAAGAAATTAGCAAAGACCTCAGAAAAAAAATGGTCATAAATGTATACGTTTTATGACATTTAAGTTTTATTTATTAAAAATTATAAGTCTGGTTCTTCCTTGGGAGCAATTTCCAAATGCTTGAATCTCTGTACAAACAATAGTACACAAGTATAAACACACAGAAATCATACTGCTCAGGAAGAGTTTGGTGCAAAAAGTGCAAATCAATCCCAGAACAACAGCAAAGGACCTTGTGAAGATGCTGGAGGAAACAGGTACACATGTATCTATATCCACAGTAAAACAAGTCCTATATAGACATAACCTGAAAGGCTGCTCAGCAAGTTAGAAGCCACTGCTCCAAAACTTCCATAAAAAAGCCAAACTACAGTTTGCAAGTGCACATGGGGACAAAGATCTTACTTTTTGGAGAAATGTTCTCTGGTCTGACGTAACAAAAATTGAACTGTTTGGCCATAATGACCATCGTTATGTTTGGAGTAAAAAGGGTAAGGCTTGCAAGTCAAAGAACACCATCCCAACCATGAAGCATGGGGGTGGCAGCATCATGTTGTGGGGTTGCTTTGATGCAGGAGTGACTGTTGCACTTCACAAAATAGATGGCATCATGAGGAAGGAAATTGATGTGGATATATTAAAGCAACATCTCAAGACATCAGCCAAGTAGTTCAAGCTTGGTCGCAAATGGGTCCTCCAAATGGACAATGACCCCAAGCATACCTCCATAGTTGTGACAAAATGGCTTAAGGACAACAAAGTCAAGGTATTGGAGTGGCCATCACAAAGCCCCGAACTCAATCCCACAAAATTTGTGGACAGAACTGAAAATGCATGTGCGAGCAAGGAGGCCTATAAACCTGACTCAGTAACAACAGTTCTGTCTGGAGGAATGGGCCAAAATTCGGGAATGAGAAGCTTGAAGGCTTCGCAAAGCATTTGACCCAAATTTAACACTGGGAATGTGATGAAAGAAATAAAAGCTGACATAAATCATTCTCTCTACTATTATTCTGAAATTTGTATGTGTGTGTGTGTGTGTGTGTGTGTGTGTGTGTGTGTGTGTGTGGGGGGGTGGGTTCCCTTTTCCCCCAATTTGGAATGACCAATTTTTTTATCATTTGAAAATGAATGTTAAAAGATCATCTGTTTGTTCTGAAGCATAGTGACAGCAGTCCAGTATTTGTTGGAATATTTTTACATTAAAATTAAATATTTTTTATATTTCTTTAGATTCAGATACCCAAGTATGGGGCATAGAAGCCCTTGTGACTGTGGAATGATGCTGAATGTGGGTTCAGGGGTGTCCCAAGAGAAAATTTAGAAAACTTTTTTTTTTTTTATTTCATTAAAGTGAGACTAGTCTACCAACTAGTAATTTTAGTCTTTCCTTATCCATTCCAGACATTGAATTAATTTTCACAAAATTAGAACAGAAATCGATGTGTTTATTCGTTTTGTTTATTATTAAAGGCTCGTAACATGCTGATTAATAAAGATACATTAAGAAGGGAAAAACCTTTTGGTCTAAAAAGGTGCTTTGAAACCACGTTAACTCATGCGGCGCTTCACGTCTATACACATGCAGGGAAAAGAGGCAACGCGTGCTGAGCGGGACAAGGCAGATATGATGCATGTTTGTTGCTAGAGAACAATATTCAAGATTATGGCACAGAAAGATTAGAGCTGTTGTCCACATCACTGTTGTTCTGTTGCGCTCTTCACTAGAGACGATGAGAGGGCACAACCGATGTCGTGAAGTCTTGCGGTGCGGATGGAATCAATCCGGTGTCAGACGTAACCTAATTGTTAGCAAGGCAGCTAGCATTAGCAAGTTCATCCAGTCTGACCCTACGTTACCACTGGCGCGTTGTGAGCGAAGCTGAGAGCGTTTTCAATTAATTCCTTTGAAAGCCCTGCGTCACGCCCGCAAGGTGGATCGTAGGATTGGCAGCGGTGCGGAGCAAGCTCTCTCCAAGCGCTGCGAGCGCCTTTGAGCGGATTTCGTCCGCCCCAGTGGAAACGCAGCCTGAGAAAGCCAAACTGCTTATGTTTTAGCGACACGCAGTAAATATAGAAAATTCCTCAAAAGGTTATTGTCTATTTTCTTTATCATGATATATATCGAGATTGTTTTAATCGCATCAGCCCTATCTATATCCACAGTATATACAAACCATTAATATATAACAATAATACAATGTTGGTGAGACATCCACTTTCATGATCCAATCAAATTCCAGTGGATATTTAATATAGTCTATAATTATCAAATCAATTTATATTATATTATACTATACTATATTTCTCTGTTTTTAAGTCAACAGGGGGGATTTTAAAGGAGACTCCAGGAAATTAGTGCAAGTATAACAATTTAACATAGTACAAAATGTGTGCTTATATTTTCACCTGGATCATGCAGTTACAGTAGGCGTTAGGTATGTGAGGCTCCAGACCAGCAAAAAGAGTCCTGTTATAGTGCTTGAAGTCAAAGTCTTCCAGTCCCAGTTTGGAATATTTAATGGTCACCTAACACAAACATTTAGCACATATTCAGATTATCACGATACTTGGGTCATGATTTGAAATTTTGATGTACAGTAATTCTTTAATTGTGTGATGACACAAATTAGCAATTAATGGTTTTCTATTCAAGACAAGTGCAGTATTGTCATATAATATAGCATCATGGGGCAGTCCAAAAATGTTTAACAGACAACATAGCAAAAACAGCACATGCTTATTCGAAAAGAACAGCACAGAAGATCATTGTATAATATGGAACAACGACTCATAACTACCTTTCTGTACTTCTTTGGAACCATGTAAAGATGGGGCTCCTCATCTCGACCACTAGGAGACTCTGAGATTTGATTATAGCCGTCGTATTCGAGCTCTACATCTTTTATCTTATAAGGAACCTGAGATCAAACAGACAAGAAATTAACCCAGTTAGACAGCATTCATCTTTCATTACTATTCCGGAATGATTGACAGGTTGTCAAGACAACATACTACCAGAAACACTTGCTTAGCAGCATGACTTTAAAATATGACTTCCACTTTTCACTGTACATGGACAATCTCATTTAAATAACTCCGCAATTAGTTAGTAACCATGTTTGTTTCTCATAAAATGAGATAAACCGCACAGTTTTTCCCAATAGAACATTTGAATACAGAACTGATTTGATGATTAAGCCACTACTAAACAATTGCTTACACAAAAAAAAAAATCTATTTTATATTATCTTCTTGCTGTGCTAAATATAATTATCAATATATAAATTAGTGCCTTTAATACTGTAGCCTTTTTGACCTCCATATATATATATATATATATATATAAAAAAAGAACTAGATGTTACAGTCCTGTTTTTATTTGAGAAGAAAACAGGTTTACCTGGTTTCTTGGACGGGTTCTAGGATTGGGGGCATATCCAATAAATCCCACAGTTTTCATAGTCCTAAGAATCTCTGAATCTACAGCAGGAGCTCGTCTGGAAAGAAGAAATTTACACAACAAATAACACGTAATTCGTAATGCCAAAATATGATGTAAATCACAAAATATTTGATAATACTGACACAATAGGTCCAGCCTTGTGTACTGCAGAAGGCAGTACTACACTGTAACACAGTAGATTCTTCCATTCAAATAACCATAGAGAAAACATTCCCAAATTATTCTGCAAGCCCCACACGAAGTACACACTTTGGTGATGTAATTTTGCATAAACTATTTGGTAGTAGTCCACTGTTATGTTTGGTGTGGGCGTCGCACAAGTCCACACACAAAGTGATCTTCTGTGGCCTTTATCGAAATGTCCACATGAAGTGTGCCATTAAGAACAGGGCTTTACTTTCCTCTGTAAAAACACAAAGGAAGATTTTTAGAAGAATCTCTCAGCTCTGTAGGTCCTCGCAATCCAAATGAATGGTGACAAAACTTTGAAGCTACAAAAAGCACAGTATAAAAGTAATCCATGTGACTCCAGTGGTTTAATTCATGTCTCTTGAAGAGATTCAATCGGTTTAGGTTGACATCAGCAGTCTCCTTGGCGATCATGATTTTAAGCTCAATTACTCTTCCTGGAGCCATCTAGTGATCTGCGCATGCGTCAAGCACTAGAAAGCCTACTCGATCTTGAAATTATGATTGTGCCTACAGATTACATTGGAAATATGTACAGTGACAAAGGAGTTACATTTTGGTCTGTTCACACCCAAAATCGATTGGATCGCTTCAAGAGACATGCATTAAACCTCTGGAGTCACATGGATTATTTTATACAGCCTTTGTGCTTTTTAAGTCTTATGGTTCGGTTTCATTCCTCTTGACTGCCAGAGGTGGTATTTAATTACTAGTGGATTATCGCAGCGCCAGCCAGATAGGTCGAGAGAATGTACCAACAAAGTCAGGTGATGATGTATGCAGAGCTCTGAGGATGAGAAGTCACAGTAGCTCAGCATTCAGTCTCTATCACTTTCTCACCAGTACAGATAGGTCATTAATTTTTATCATCGCACCATCAAGTACAGCAAAGCTTTGTCCTCTCAAGCTGTGACAGTGCTTTTCTATGTTTGTGGGACTGTATTTTTCTACTGTTATGATCAGTTTGGTAAGTTTTCTGTCATTTGTGTGGGATTGTTTCTTGTGCTGGTAACACTCTGAGCCTCACGGTACTATCTGGTGGATGGTGTTGACCGCTGTGAAAAGTTATGGTTCTCCACTAACTGAATTATTTCTTGGCTGATTGTTGAATTCTAGAAGCAATTGTGGTAGATCGGTTACACTTTAATCTGGTAGCGAGAGCTTGTTGATCGGTGGATATTATCCTCTTATTCCTAACTTACAGTTTTATCTGAAGGGGTTGATGGCATATTATTTTAATTTTGGCTCACAGCGCTCTTGCTACAGGCTTTCCGCTGAGCTGTAGGATGTGTTGGAATGTCCTCCTTCCTGACGATGGGCATGATATCTGCCCATCATGCTCTCTCAAACACCGGTGTTTGCACTGCAGTTTGCGGTCTATGTTTTAGAGATGACTCCGCCTTGCAGAGTTGGATTCTATCTAAACTGCTACACTCGGGCCGCGTGAGCTAACTCTGCCTGGTGCTCAGAAATGTCGTGCTACTGCAGCAGCCGACGACCCCCCCAAAAAAGAAGTCTGCAGCTAAAAGTGACTGCTAGACTGATAATTAATTTTTTTTCAAACACCAGAACTGCTCTTCTGCCAACAACATACTCCTCAACCCTCAGCCCACAGAGGGCTAGGGTCATTGGGGACGCTCCGGGCAACCAACCTCCTCACGACAATCATCTTGAGGGCCGCTCCAGCACCCCTCCACTGCCGCTAAAAGCCATACCCATAAAGCTTGATGTAGCAGGTCTGGCTGTTAAAAATGTATTTCTACATCAGTTGGATTACTGGAGAGCCACAACATCAGACCCTTGGGTCCTGACAACCCTGAGCAGGGGTTATGCTCTTCAGTTCTGACATTTGCCACCCAAATTTTAAGGAGTCATTCCTACAGTTGTCAGTGATGCACTTCATTTAATGGCTCTCCCTCTCACTTGAGATTTGTTTGCTGTTAAAGAAAGAAGCCATAGAAAAGGTTCATCCTCTCAGTCAGAGGGACGGTTTCTAATCTACTTACTTCCTAGTTCAGAAGATGGACTGTGGTTTCCACCTCGTTCTAGATTTAAGGCAGGGGTGCCCACACTTTTTTGCATGATGATCTACTTTTAAATGGCCAACTCAATAAGATCTACCAACTAAAACAAAAAATGCTTGTTGGGACTACTGGATGTATCCCTACATGGAATTCATCTTCTAATTAATTAAAAAATATATAATAATGTTCAATGTTGATATCAATCGGTTTTAACACTGAACCCAAAACACCTACAGCGCAATAAATTACAATAGCCAGGGCATTTACCTTATCCGGGCAGTATCTGCTGGAAGCTAGTCTCAAACACTGCTAGCTTTTTTACGCTCTGTTCTCAGATGTCCTTGGAAGGCACAAACCTAGTTGTCTTGGCAACTGAATAAACACATATCGCCTGGTCAAAATTTACTCGACAAGTGCAAGTCAGACAGAATCTAAAAGAAGGAAAGACATTATATCTATTTTTATAAAAATTTAACAAAAGCACATTTAAATTTAGTGCGATCTACAAGCATTGCCTTTGCGTTCGACTGGTAGATCGCGATCGACGTATTGGGCATCCCTGATTCAAAGCATCTGAAATTGTTACTGAAAACTCTTGAAAAGTTCTTCGGTCTGTGAGCGTCAACCTGAAGGATGCATACTTTCATCATATGAAGGCTACTCTTGTAACTCTTGGTGGGCATTCCATGGCAGCTTCTCCTCAGGAGGGATCTCCTCTCACAGCTGGACAGCAGTGTTTGACACCCGGACCAGCCCGCCTGCAGCTTTGGGTTTGGCCTCTGGGTCCAGTCCTCTTCTAACCGATTGTGATCCTGCTGTTGTTCACACTATCGCTAGTATTCCAACTTAGTGTTGGAATCTCTTCTCTTCATGGTGCAAAGACCGTGGGGTTGATCCTATACACTGAGGTACCAAGGGTTTTGAGTTACTTGAGCAAGGCAGCCTCCACATTGAAGGTACACTGGTGGCCAAAAGTTTGGAATAAATGTACTGATTTTGCTCTTATGGAAAGAAATTTATACTTTTATTAGTGGAATTAAACGGAACACAATGTATGGTCAGGACAGTAATGATGTGAAAAATTACTATTACAATTTGAATAAATAAATAAATAAAAAAATAATTTAACTTCTTCAAAGATTTCTCATCAAATAATTATCCACTTCCAGTAATGACAGCTTAGCAGAACCTTGGCATTCTAGCTGTCAGTTTGTCCAGATACTCAGGTGGCACTGCACCCACTCTTCCTGTAGCACTTGCCATAGATGTGGCATAGATGTCTTGTCGGGCACTTTACGCACCTTACAGTCTAGCTGATCCCACAAAAACTCAATGGGGTTAAGATCCATAACACTCTTTTCCAATTATCTGTTGTCCAATGTCTGGATTTCTCTGCCCACTCAAACCTTTTCTTTTGTTTTTCTGTTTCAAAAGTGCTTTTTCCTTTGCAATTCTTCCTATAAGGCCTGCATCACCGAGTCTTCGCTTTACTGTTGTATATGAAACTGGTGTTGAGCGGGTAGAATTCAATGAAGCTGTCAGCTGAGGATATGCAAGGCTTTTATTTCTCAAACTAGAGACTCTGATGTACTTCTCTTGTTTAGTTGTACATCTGGCCTTCCACATCTCTTTCTGTCCTTGTTAGAGCCAGTTGTCCTTTGTCTTTGAAATTCCTCAAAACAATGATTGACTGATGAGTTTCTAGAGAAAGCGATTTCTTTTTTTGACATACTGACCTCAAGACATGCCGGTCTATTGCATACTGCGGCAACTCAAAAAACACAAAGACAATGTTAAGATGAATTTAACGAACCAAACAGCTTTCAACTGTTTGATATAATGGCAAGTGATTTTTTTTTGTACCAACTTAGCAATTTAGCATGATTACTCAAGGATAAGGTGTTGGAGTGATGGCTGCTTGAAATTGGGCCTGCCTAGATTTGATCAAATAGTGATGGTGCTGTTTTTTACAGCAGTATTGTCCTGACTATACGTTGTGATCAGCTGAATGCCACATTGGTGAATTAAAGTACCAATTTCCTTCTGAAAGAGCAAAATCTGTACATTATTCCAAATTTTGGAATAATGCTTAACATGTTCCTGTTAGTGGTTCTTCCCTTAGTTCCCATACACTTGTTGGCAGTTTTATTAAAGGGTATAAGATATTTAATCCCCATTTTCCAGTGTGGGATTTGTCCTTTGTGCTTGACTTTATTCTGCAAAGGCTCGAACAGGTTTGAGCAGTTGGTGACCTTAAGAGGACTAATGCTTATAGCGATTCAGCACCGCCTCTGGTGGTCAGGAGCAATTACACAGAAGGCATATAGAGATTGAATGCCATCCTCAGAGCTCAGCCTACATCACTACGTGAATTTGTTGGTGTATTTTCTTGATCTGTCAGGCTGGTGCTGCAAAAATCCACTAGTGCTGAAGTGACCCCACAGGCAGTCATCCCGAATTCACAGAACCACAGCTACATTTGTAACTAGCGATTTTTTGCGACTTTTATGTACTTTTTGGAGCTTAAAAATTTGTGTCACCATTCACTTGCATTGTATGGACCTACAGAGCTGAGAAATTCTTCTTCTGTTCTGAAGAAAGAAAGTCATACACACAGGTGGTGGCGTAGTGGCTAAAGTACAGGGCTGTTTATCAGAAGGTCACAGGTTCTAACCCCATGGCCACCACCATTGTGTCCTTGAGCAAGGCACTTAACTCCAGCTTGCTCCGGGGGGATTGTCCCTGTAATAAGTACACTGTAAGTCGCTTTGGATAAAAGCGTCTGCCAAATACATAAATGTAAATGTAAATATGGAGTATCATGAAAGTGAGTAAACAATGAGAGAATTTACATTTTTGGGTGAACTATTCCTATAAAGACAAACATGCACAGTATCCACACATTATCAGGAGAAGTATATGACATTACATTAATCAAAGATGGAAAAGGGCCTCTGACATACCTGGGGCTGGGTGCAATAAGGGACGTGGGCCAATCAGAGAGCAGGGGCTCAGTACTAGTGAGAGGCATGGGCAGAAGAGATAGAGGCATCAGCTCATGGTTCCAATCCAGCTGGGGTAGCGAGTCCACAAGACATGGCAGGACTAACTCGGTCCCTCTGGAGTAACTATTAAAGGACACCTCTGGAGTGCTGGACCACAGGTGCATACAGCCACCAGAGTCCCCAAAAGAGAGTGCCTGTTTGCTGGAGGACACATCAAAGCTCATCAGCAGCTGCCCCACTGTGTTCACGTGGAATACGTCAGCCACACTAGCCAGGCCTGTGGGCTCGCAAAACTGACACTGACCTACAAGGCGACATAAACACAGACACAATTCAGAAACTTAATTACACTCCACAGAGCTGCAGAATTGCATTTTAAGGCAATCGAGCTCCAAACATCTGTTTAACATCTGTGCAAGCTTTAAAGACAACACATTAAAATTTATTTACTTTCTTCTCTCTAAAATCAGATTGGATGAGATACAGCAAATGCAGTTTCATCATGCATGGAACACTTTATAGCATCTTCAACAGGATTTATTTACAACGGAGAATGCATGTGGACAATATGAGAACTAATGAAAGTGAAAGTAAGCTAGGACTTTTGAATGCCAAAACATTTTAACCAGTGGAGACGTAACTATTCCGTTCCAAATCTTAGTGAGCTGCCTCGCGGTCTCCTGCCTACATTACTGAAACAATGCCTCATAAGAGAGTGTGACGATGAGGAGGGCATGGCCGGGCCATGATGGAGCACAGCTGGTGGCGCTGCATCAGCGGGAGAGCGAGGTAAAGGGACGGCCAGAGGCGCCGGTTCGAGAGAGGGAGAGAGAGAGAGCTGCACGCGGCCGCGCGTTTGTTTATGTTGGTTTTAAGTTTATCATTAAACTTTACGTTGACTGTTCAGCCGATTCCTGCCTCCTCCTTGCCCATCCTTGAACTGTAACGGTGGTGCTGAAACCTGGGAGGGAGGAGGGATGCGCTGTCACGGAGTCATCGCCGTGGTCATCCTCCAGGGTAGCAGCCACAGCCATCTGCCTGGGGATGGAGGGGTCGCTGCCACCCACTGAGAATTGGAGGAAGCACAGCCATCTGCCAGGGGCCGGAGCACTCGCTGCCATCTGCCGGGCGAGGCGTGAGCTGGCATTCGCCAGAGTGTGGACGAGCGGTTGAGGACCGGGCAACAGTGTGTCCGGGAGACGGCGAGCAAGTTCTTCTCTCTCTCCTCCCTCTGTGTGTCTCCGCTCGCCCTTTACCTCTAACTACACCTCCCCTGGTCTCTCCCCCCAGGTTCACAGGAGGCAGGGTTGGTCACCGGCTGACAGAATGGCTCGAAGGTGGCACCCCGGCCTAAATCGTGCGGGGGAGGTGTGTGATGAGGAGGGTGTAGCTGGGCTGTGATGGAGAACGGCCGGCGCTGAATCAGCTGCTCAGTGGAAGAGATAAAGGGGCGGCCGGAGATACCAGTTTGAGAGAGAGAGAGAGAGATGCACGCGATCATGCTACCCGTTTGTTGATGTTGGTTTTAAGTTTACCATTAAACTTTACGTTGACTGTTCAGCCATTTCCACAGCCTCCTTGAAATGCTACAGAGAGCAATTTGGAATGCTTTACAAAGGCGGCAGCTCCACGCATCATTAAAATAGCGTTCCAAACACGCAGAGCACAGGACACTTGACTCGCAACTGATTTCAGTTTGTGATCCTCTAATGAGCCTAAATACATATGGCACACACAAATTGTGGGTAAAATATTCAGTTTTGGGTCATATTAAACTGTTATTTATCGACACTTTTCAGTATTGCATGGATTATAAGTATATTTATAATCTAAATAGATTATTTCCGCCAAGCTCCTCATGCATTCTGGGATCGCCTACCCAGGTAAGTACACATATGATGCTCCCTTAAAATTTTGCCAAAACAAGAAATTGGGCAGTATATTTAAGATACCTACCTTTTAGAACAGGTATGATGTCTTAACATGCTCTTATAGAACAGCTTGACCATATGAGACTCTGCTTTTGACATTTTTAAAAACTAAAGGGATATTCTTTGGATGTCTTTCAAGTGGTCACATAAGCGGAAACTGTTCACATGTTCATTGTGCAACCAAAATCATCCTAGTGTTCAGCACATTGCATCAAAAGGAACAAAGCCGATAAGCAAACAAAAAGCTTGTGGGCACATCATGGCCGGAGATCAACAGCAAGAGTGAGCATCGTCTATCATCCCTGTCAAAGTCAGGGCAGCTAAAGGAAATTAATTAGTCAATGCATTCCAAGATCCTGGATTGTCTGCTACATTCTATACAGAAAGAGATCTGTACCCACTCCAGTAGTTTCTGGTTTAGGGGTCTATGTTCTGCATTCCAACAATTTTATACCACTTCCAGATGTCTTCACTCAAAAAGGAAATGCCAGTGAACAGGGACGGTATTCCCCAAAAGGTGGAGCCTGCACAATGATCCTACTTAAGCAAGGTTGAAATTCTCTAAGTGTAAATGTGGAACAAATGCCCCAAAGGTAATGGAAACATAGGAGGTCATCAATAGCTGTGGAGTTGGCCCTTATGCTAAAAGAACTTTAATAGGTTGGGTAGTTTATGGTCTCCTAGGGCACAGCAGCAATGTGAGAGCCAAACAGACAATCTTGGTGGATAAAATCTCAGTAGCCAACTTGAAGTTAGATTTCTCAGTACAATCATGACTTCAGTGAAGATGCAACTGAAGAAAAGAGTGAAATGTCAATTGAAGACAAAAAATAACATTAAGGTTAATGAATCGATCAATCACCTTTCAGGAAGGCCATAATAATCTTAATTTGCCATTCAAAAGAGAAGATATTGTGATTCCAAAGAATCGACAAGTGGCAGGGCAGTGACTTAAGCCTACGAAGAAAATTAAAAAGAAGAGTTGTACAAAAGTGAGTAACTTTCCTTGATGATGTCATTGGGAATAAATATGCTGAGGTGGTCCAAGAAACAGAGCTGACACGGTCACCAGAGAAAACCTAGTTCATTCCTTATCATGGGGTGTACCACCCTAAAAAGAAAACCCTTAGAGCGGTGCTTGATTGTGGAGCTGCTTACCAAAGCACATCTTTCAAATCAGAACTCTTGCTAGGTCCTGATCTGACTCATTCTCTCTTAAGATTTTGCCAAGTGCCAGTTGGAGTAATGGCAGATATCAAATCAATGTTCCTCCAAGTTGGGAGCTGCCAAATCTGATGTAGACTACCTGCGCTTCTTGTAGTGCCCCCAGGGTGATGAAAATCAAAGGTCCAAAACAGCACTGTATGTTAGTAAATTTTTTTAAAGCTGTATCCACCCAAGTTGTGCAAGTTTTGCATTGAGAAAAACTGCTGATGACAATGAAGACCATTTTCACCCTCAAGTTACTGATACTGTCCGTAAGAATTTCTATGTGGATGACTGCATCAACTCAGTTGCTACAGATTATGAAGCAATCCACCTGGTCAAAGAGCTCACTGCTTTATGAGGCAAGGGTGGATTTCACCTTAAAAAAAATGGGTTAGTAACAGCCGTGTTGTTCTATCTTCCATAACACCTGAGGAAAGAGCAAAGGGAGTTTGGATGTTAGACTTAAGATAGCCTTCCCTTGGACTGTAGTGGTGTGTTGATGTGTTTGATTGTTTTCAGTTTAACATCCCAATCAATGATAAGCCATACACTCGCAGAAGCATCCTTTATATGGCGAGTTCTATCTTTGATACTCTTGGATTTCTAGCTAAGCAACTGCTAAAAGATATCTGTAAAAGAGTTTAGGGATGGGATTAACAGTTACCTGAGCAACTGTCAGCCAAGTGGGTAAACTGGCTGAACAGCCAGTGGACACTGCTTCACTCCTCAATGAACCAGAGGTTAGGAAGAACCCTGTTGTATTTACAACTGTTGTAAGAGACACTAATTACTCCACAGACAAACGTATTTCTTCCATCTCTAACTGGATGCTGTTACTTAAAGCAGTGGCTTGGTACCTCAAACTGAAACATACCTTATTTTCCATTGTTAAGAAAAGCAAGAACTATCACTTGGCCATTTCCAAACTTGCCTGATGAGATAAAACATCCTATTATCCTGCACAAAGATCTTCATGTCTCAGCTCTCATCTTGCAACATATTCATGCAGTCTGGGCACATTTACAATACTGGATTGTAAAGGGCAATTCAGCAGCAAGAAAGATTCCAATTTGTCGCCGTGTGAAATGCAAAATTAGTGGCCATTTGCCACTGGAAAGGATTCAACCAGACCTTCCCCCTTTTACCAATGTTGGAATGGATTACTTTGACCCACTAGAGGTGAAAAAAGGAAGAGGTCTTGTGAAGAGATATGGAGGCTTGTTCACCTGCATGTCCAGTAGAGCTGTACATTTGGAGGTAGCAAAATCACTAGACACTGACTCATGTATAGATGCTTTGAGACGATTTGTATGTAAGTGAGGACATTGAAGATGGAATCCGAAATGCTCTGCTTCGGGATGGTATCCAATGGAATTTTAATCCCCCAACTACATCTCATCATGGTTGTGTCTGGGAAAGACTCATAAGATCAATACCACAGATACTTTTTTCCATCACACCAACAAATCATGGAAGATGAAGGTCTACAAACCTTTTTGTGAAGTAGAGGAAATTATGTACAACCACCCCCTATCAACAGCATCAACGGGAGCCTCTCACTCCAAATAATTTACTCTTGCTCAAAAAAAAAAAAAGCCCATCTTACTATTCTGGAGAAGTTTCCACCCCGGACATTGGAATATCTTTCAGTCCTGCAGGAAAGGCAAAAAGTGGACAAAGGTAAAGAGAAACTTTCATATCAGAGACATAGAGGAGTGTTAGTAGTTGACTCCACAGGGTTCATGGATCCTGGGCAAGGTACTAGAGATCAAGTCTGATGATAAAGGATTGTTTCGCTCAGAGAAACTGCAGACCAAGACCAGCATTATAGAAAGATCAATCACTAAACTTTGTTTAATTCTGGAATTTCTCAGTCCTCGAATCTGATTGGACGAGAGATGTTCCATGAGCACTGATGTTCTGACACCATCAGCACTCCGACGCTTCACTGTGTGCGTATCATTCAGATTGTGTTCGTGCCATTCTAAGCTAAAGTGAAAGAGCAGTGTAGTATGTTAGTCAGCAAGTGGTGGCAAAAGATCATATTTGTGTGTAATATGAGCCAGTTAGGTGACGTGAAGTGAATCTGCGTATGGGTTTTATAATGGCATTTTGGGAATTCTGAGTACAAAGAACTTTGTGTAATTTATGTTGTAGAACAAAATGTCCACGTAGTAATGTTTACCACAAAGTCATATCTCAAACGTGAATTCTGAAGCCGCATTGAAGTAACATTCTTTTTTCTTTTCTTTTTTTTTTTTAAACACACTGGTGCTTCAAAATTCACATTTGGGGTCCCATCCTCCTCAAGGTTCCAGATGTTTTTTATTCTGAGATGCTATTCTGTTAACTACTATTGTACAGAGGGGTTATCCGAGTTACCGTAGTCATTCTATGAGTTCAAACCAGTCTGGCCATTCTCCGCTGAACTCTCTCATCAACAAAGTGTTTCTTTCTGCAGAACTGCTGCTCGCTGGAAGTTTTTTGTTTTGGCACCATTCGGAGTACATTTTAGAGACTGTTTTACATGGAGATCAACGGTTACAGAAAGTGGTGTGTAGCGCAAAACGTCCACAATTCTTCCAGTAATGTTTACTGCAGACCTTATTTTACTTCTAAAACTGCCATTATAAAAACTTTTGAGGTAACCCACTGTGAATTAGCCTTCCAGGTTCATCTAAAAATGTATGTCATGGCTGGACAGCTCTATTGGCCAATATTTGAATGTTTTGAGATTTTCAGCATTGATCGAACACTACCTATTTGGTCCAATTATCTCAGTTATATGACCCTAGAAACAATTATGTCAGTAAACAAAACATGTATTGAAGAGTACCAAAAATATAGGTACACGTACTTGTTCTCAAAATAATGGTATCGGGACATCCCTACTTGATATATACAGTATGGCAACAATGCATAGATATGGGTCGACAATACTTATAATGTATTTTACATTAAATGTTTTTATAATGTTACATTTATTGTCTGTTTTCAGCATAATATTTAAGTATCAGCACTACTATTGTCTATAACACACACAAACACACAAGCATGTCATACCTGTTTGTGAAATGATAGCCAGGCGTGAGGTGTATGTTGGGATAAAGCGGAGGAAAAGTGGGTCCACATGGACTTGCATTGGGGTGATTGCTCTCATCATGCGCAAGTCATACACCATGAGGAACCGGTCACATGACAGTCCATTTAGGCTGCAACTCGAGAAGCCGCACGCTGCCAACAGGTTACCATGTACATCAAAATCAGACAGGCTGCCAGAGAAAGCGTCAAACTCGTATTCCATTTTAAATGTGCGGACATCACGCAATGACACCTAGAAAGTGTTTTTAAAAGAGGAAAGATCACTGACAATCATTTAAATTAAAAGAATAATTTAAAGATTAATTTATGCATACAGTATTTTAAAGACCATTTCATCTGAAGGGTTATGCTTTAATGCTTGAAAACAAATTGTAGGCAAAATGAGAAAGAATTCTTCACAAAATAACATTGTAAGTTGGACAAGATAGTGAAGGAAAAGCAACCAACAAGTGAACAGCATACATGGGAAAAAAGCCTCCCAGGTGGAAACCTAAATAAATTGGTTTAGAGAATGCCCAGAGTGTGCAGTACTGTAATCTAGGCAAAGGGTAGTTACTTTGAGGAAGTTAAAATAAAATAGTTTTGATTTAAGAATGTTTTGGTCACTGCTTAAATCCCATTTTTCTTATTTCATAAGTTTGCTGACTTTATTACCATTTCAAACGGTGAATAATAATAATAATAATAATAATAATAATAATAATAATAATAATAGAGGTAGCAATAGGAAAGGTGTCCAAACTTTTGACCAATACTTACAAAAGTGCAGACAAATATATTAACAGCAATTACCAATTAAATACCGAGTGTTTTTCCATGTAAATCCTAACACGCAAAACCTATGCTGTAGCTGTGAACTATTGTGTGATTATGTGGTAAGAGAAATCTTTCCATGTGCATAAACCACCTAAAATTTTATTCTATGGACAAGCTAAAACTTCTGAATGCCAAACAGTCGGAGCTGAAAACCAGGAATGTGTGATTGGAGAAATCAAAAGAAAAAGCAAAGTTCCACACTAATTTTACAGCTTAATTGTGGGCAGCATGTTCCCACACAAGCTAAGAGCAAAACTTTTCCTGTAATTTGTACAAAAAGCAAAAAGGAGGAAATTATTTGTTCCAAATCCATTTTTGTTTTACTCCTTCACTCACCTTGCCAGAGGTGTGACCACAAAAGAAGAAGCGATTTGACTGTCTCATGATGGCGACTCCAGGCACCTCAACAGTAAACTAGAGTGACAGAGGATGTACATTAAACATGTAAGATTGCATCTTAATAAGGAAGTGATGTGTTCTATTACAATGTTTAATAAATACTGTAATAGCACAACAAAAAAAATTCTAAAATCTGTACTGAAAGCATCCAAGCAAATGTAATAATTTGTGTCTTTATTGACTGACTAATAGCTGAAAACACAGTGGGGTCCAAAACATCACAGTAAAACGTTTTAGGGTTCAAAATATTTACAACAAACAACGTAATGAGATAAAAAGTCAGCTGAACATATTTATAGGGATAGTTCACCCAAAAATGACATTTCTCTCATCATTTACTTACACTCATGATATCTCAGGTGTGTATGACTTTATTTCTTCACCAGAACATATTTGATGAAAAATATCTTGGCTCAGTAAGTCTTAAAATGCATGTGAATGGAGATTTCTCTTTTGAAGCTCAAACAACCACAGACAGGTCAGCATAAGTGTTATCAATACTACTCCAGCAGTTAATGTCTTCTAAAGCAACACGATCGCTTTTGGTCCAAAAAAACATTAATATTTCAGTACTTTTTAACAACAACGCTTAACGAGAGGGTGGAGTCCAAGCGGTCTCTTGTGTGATGTAATCGCATTGCCATGGAGACAGATGCAATCTCACGTTCTCAACTCGGTTGAGACATCTAGGATGAGCACAAAAACGCACCATTGTAAGTAAAGAAACTGATCAATACAGATCTAATCCGAATCAACCAAGCTACTATATAGCATTCCTCCTCATTTGTAAACAGCACTGCTCTTCTGGCTGTGATGCACTTGTGTCAGTTCTTGCGTTTCAAATGCCAATGCGATTACGTCACATGCTCGTACCACTGCAGAACGGAAGCATGATTTATAGTTTAAAAAAAGTACTTAAATATTTGTCTTTTACACACCAAAAGTGATCGTGTCGCTTTAGAAGACACTCATTTAACAACTGGTGTCATATGTATGCCAATTATGCTGACTGTCTGTCATTTGTGGAACATTAAAAGAGAAATCTCCATTCACATGCATTTTAAGGACCTACCGATCTAAGATATTTTTCTATTTACTTATTTATTTTTATACGGTTTCAGCGGAGAACATAATAACGAACTCAAATTATGTACTGTACAGGTTTCTAATTATAGTCTGATAGTCTTTTGAATAAGTAAATTAAGTCTACAAACATGAACCACTAATATTAATTAATAGTGGTATTTTATTATCTTACTTTTTGTGTTTCCTGCACCGTAGCTAGGTCCAGTTCAGCCACATAGTTCTGCAGACCTCCCATTACCAATGTGTTATTATCGGTAAGAAGCAAGCTATGCATATCTGCACCCTCCTCCATCCTGAAAACAAAATGAATGAATGAACACCCACACATAGTCATGCTCAAGGAAATAATGTATTCCAATATTCAGAGCATAATACACAACATAAAAAGCATAAGCTGATGCAAAGGAATGATGATGAGATGTTAGGGCTTACGAATACCACCAGTGTTTTTGGGTTTGTGTGCATAATGTTGAATAAATAAAGTTTCTGGCCCACAGCAATTCCTAAATTGTCTATTTCAATCTGAAGTATGTCACATTATGGAAGTTAAATGTGATGCAAATGCTGTTTCATAATTGCATCAAGTGAAGGACATTGTGATTACACTCATGAGCACTTTATTAGCAACACCTGTACACCTAATTATTCATGCGATTATCTAATCAGCCAATCGTGTGTCAGCAGTACAATGCATAAAATAATGCAGATTTGGGTCAGGAGCTTCCGTTAATGTTCACAACCACCATCAGAATGGAGGAAAAAAATGTGATGTCAGTGATTTGGACCGTGGCATGATTGTTGCTTCAAGAAGGGCTGGTTTGAGTATTTCTGTAACTGCTGATCTCCTGGGATTTTCATGCACAACAGTCTCTAGTTTACTCAGAATGGTGCCAAAAACAAAAACCATCCAGTGAGTGGCAGGTCTGTGGACAGAAATGCCTTGATGAAAGAGGTCAACAGAGAATGGCTAGACTGGTTCGAGATGACAAAAAGGCTACTGTAATTCAGATAATCACTCAATACAATTGTAGTAAGCAGAATAGCATCTCAGAATGCACAACACATCAAACCTTGTGGTGGATGGACTACAACAGCAGAAGACCATGTTGAGCACTTTATAAGGACACTGTGTTCCTAATAAATTGCTCTGTGAGTGTCTGTCTGGAACACTATTTAGAATCTTCATAAGGATTTGTTTACTTCCCCCAACACCTGAGAATGCATGTGGACAACATGAGAACCAACAAAAGGAAAGTAATGTGGGACTATTGAATGCTGAACATTTTAAACAATGGAGACATTCCATCATTAGGCTTCATCAGCAAAGTTTACAGAAGAAAAAAAAAGAAAAAAAAAAAAAGGCTGGAAATGAAAACCGGAATACAAAATCTTTATATGCATTAGTATGTGCACGCAGGTGTGTAACTTACGGATAATCAAACATAAGGAATCCCCCACGTGTGAGGCATTTGAGGTTGTTCTTGGTCAGAAACAGTACCCCCGTGTCCATACTCTGAATATGGCGAATGTCATCAGCCATATGCACCTGGAAAGAGGAATACCGTCCCATCGTCGGACCAAAGAAGGAACTTGCATGTCCCTGTCATGAAAGAGAAGAAAACACATACACCCAAGTCAGTAATGTGACTAAGTGAATAAAGTGACATCACCTTCATGTGGAAGTAGATAATAAATGATGCATTTGAGTCTAATCACAAAACAAAAAAAAACCACAGCTGAAATTTTGCTGTGAGATTAAACGTCAACATTAACTTCTTCAAACTTTAATGGAGAAATTCATCCATTCATGTAGAATTTTTGGTGAAAAGCATTTCCAGGGACATTGTGGTGTATTTTTATCAATTAAGTATACATAAATCAAGTATAATCATTGTCATTTTATTTTACAATTAATTCTGATAGCCCAGCAGGTCTTTTACTCTGTGTCTGTGTGTGTGTGTGTGTGTCTGTGTGTGTGTGTGTGTGTCTGTGTGTGTGTGTGTGTGTTTTTAGAGGCCTGTGCAGGAAAAGGAATAGCCTCACATATGTGCTCTCATGACTGCTGGGAGAATATATGGTGAGGCTCTTCCACAGGTGTCTCCTGTCCACTTCTTGAAATAATTAGACCAGAGTCAAATAGGATGATGGATAATGGTGACACTTTTGGAATGTATAAGCCCCACCTTGTTAAAGGACATGTATTTAAGTGAACAAAAACCCAGAGATGCTTCAGTTGTTCTGCAGGCAACTCGGCTTTATTGTATGATAATAAAGTCTATTCTTCTGAAATCAAAATCCCAAGGACTTTGAGTGATTTTTCACAAATTGGGTAGAAACCACTACAATTGTCTGGTTTTATTGACTGAATTAAATGCTGCAAAAAATGTGTCACTCTACCCGGTGGTTCCCCATCCACAGCAGCTCTTCCTGCAGGTCAAAGTGCACAGCTGTCACGGGGATGCCGACTTCTGCGGCCACACTGTGAAGCTCAGAGTACATGCCCTCCAGTATGTGCATGGACTCGGACATGGGGATGGCCAGCGTGTCGTGGTTGAGCTCCACGCCCTGTAGCAGCACTGGGTCAAGCCGGGGGTCCAGGGACGAGTTCAGACCTGGCTCCATGCTGCCGTGTAGACTCTCGTGTGGGTACTCACCCAGACCCGGGTCCAGTCCCTCGAAATTCATCATGATGTTGGTGGTGCTGGGTGAAAGAGACAGTATGATGATTGACAGTTGTCAGAGACCATTCTATATATACACACACACCACTACATAAACTACATTTATAGCATAATGCCTTCATAATTACTAGCTTGTAAATAGTGTCTTATAAAACACATACATGCAGCCAACCATTTGCATTCATGCATGCCAACACAAACACTAATTGCCATTCCCCAAACACGCATGCATGCATGCTCACGCACAGACACAATCACAATTGCACTGTCGCTCCCCAACCCTATGCCTTAATCCTGTTTTAATGGTGTAAGTTTAGAGGTCCCGTTTAGAAAATGCTGTTAGGGATTGACCCAAACTTTTTCCTTGAATTTACAGATTCACAGCCAAAATGTTGAGAAAGAGGAGTAAAATGATCAGGCAAGTGCAGGGCACAATAACCTCAATGAAACAAAGGAAAGAAGGGATGAAGGCTATCCTTGTGACAGGGAAGATGACAGGAACAGCACAGGTGATATGGATGAAGACGATAATGATGACACAAATTCAGGGCACAGTAAGCAGAATGTTACAGAGGAAAGGAAGGATGAAGATTATCCTTGTGACAGGGAAGATGAAGCTGGAGACAGGAACGGCACTGCAGATGATGAGGAGGATTATGATGATGATGATGATGATGATGATGATGATAAGGACACAGGTGGAAAACAAGAGCAGGTCCAAAGATTTTTGTAGTGGCCATAAAAAATAAAAACTGGAAAAAACAAATGCCATTTCCAAGCTCAACTCAAGTTACAACAGCCCTGGACAGATGTCTTATATGAAGCGTTCTCCAAAGTAAATCCTTGCGGTGGTCTTTCATTTAAGTATTAGCATGTAAAATGCAGGAAAATTCATAAAAAGAGAGCTCCTTATTTAAGGGCACTTGCCCTCTGTACCTTTGATGGTTGCTCAGCAAAATACAAATTTACAATTCGAACAAAGCCCAAACCATTCCAGTAGCATATTGACATCCATGTTGTGCGAAAAGGTGATGTGACCTACAAGGATAAAGAACTGAAATTCAGAAAGGCTAAATCCACCAAAGGAGGAAAAGTTGCTGCAGCAAAAGGAGTATGCCAGCACATTGTAAATTCCAACTCATCCATGACACAACATTTTAGTGTAGAGTCTACACACTACACATATCATGTTAGTTTGACATTTTTCAAGTCAATAAGTTTTAATTTTTTAGTTAACCTTACTAAGATTTCTAAAGCTCATATAGCCTAATGTGCTCAAGTTCAATTAACTAATATATATATATATATTTCACTGGGGCGGCTGTGGCTCAGGTGGTAGAGCGGGTTGGCGGTTCTATTCCCAGCCCACATGCCAAAGTGTCCTTGGGCAAGACACTGAACCCCAAATTTCTCCCAATGGCAGGCTAGTGCCTTGCATGGCAACTCTGCTGTCATTGATGGATGCATGAGATGCAGTGTAAAGCGCTTTGAATACCGCTAAGGTTAAAAAGGCTCTATATAAGTCAAAGCCATTTACCATTTTAAATCTTTGAGTAGAAACAACACCTACATTTGTGTCAAGTGTACTCAACTTTCATGTTACTGTGCTGGACTAAACTAAAAGTTTTATTTGCAAGTCATTCAAAAAATTTAAGTAGAGTGAGCGAGTTTGTATTTATGGTGTACAACAAATCATTGAGAAACACACTCTCAGAAGAGATCTTGGCTGGCAACATCTCCAGATGCTTTACTATGAAAGTTTTAAGAGTAATAATATCTAGTGAAGTCAGGAAAAGCACCAGACTCCATGATGACGTTATCATGGAGATGATGCTCTCTCAGAAACTCATGAAGGAGTGCAGTGGTTCTGCCTCTCAAATTGCAGGCTATATTCAACACTTACAAGTGGACCCATTTGGTGTCTACTTGTACATGGATTGTGGTCTACTATACTGTATTGGCCGAACATTTGAAAAACTCACCCCAGTCACATTGCATTTAGATGCTACAGGCACTGTCATGTCACGCATTTCAAACCAAACCAAAAGAGTCCTTTATTATGCCATTGTTCTCCCTGGAAAGGGTGAAGGATAAGCAACCCCTTCCCATGTCTGAGTTTATATCTAATAAGCACTCCATACCAACTCTCACATTTTGGCAGATGGAAACACTGATACAACTGATACAACTGAGCCAGATCACGACACATAGGGTCCACCAGGTTGAGACAGATTTTAGCTGGGCAACATTAGTGTTGTTGTCCTGGATTTCAATAAAGAAAGTGTCTCATCCAATATAAACAGAGCACATCTAATTGTCAGCCAAAAAGGGAATGGTTATGGAGAGGAGCAGCAACATCAAGAATATGTGGCAAATCTCCCTTCACACGTTTATTCAATGTGTTCTAGAGAAGACCAGGAGTGCACAGACAGAGAGTGGCAAAAAATGTTTTATTCTACTGCCCAGGGATCAATAATCGCCTCATGGACAACTACATGATCATTTTCCCCCTTTGGAGTGGCCTAATGCTTGGGGTCCTGTGCAGATTCTCCAAAGAGAATACTAAAGATATAAAAACAAAGGAAACTAATCGAAATGTGGAGCAGTGGTTCTCAATCGTGAAGAACCACATACTACACAGAAACAGGCTCCTGTGGCCAGCAGATTTCATTCCGAAGACGTTTAAATCTCAGCAAGGAAGGTACATACACCATCGGATGATGCATAATGTTGACAGTCTGTCTCAAGGTAAAACAACAGACCACTGACCAGCAAGAGGAGCAATAGGTTAAGAGATCACATACTACACAGAAGGCTGCTGTGGAAACAATCTCCCAATGTTGAAAAAAGCATTATCTTATCTTGTTTCATGTAGATGGAAAAAAAGTTGATTGGGCATTTCCCAATATCCCTTGACATTTGACAATGAACTTGACCAAGGAGCACATGGAACATCTACGATTGACAATGGCAGAGGAACTTCTGAAAGCCTCAGTTAATTTATTTCCAAAACAAAAATGCCCATCATTTTGACTATGGTATAAAGTGTAGATTTGTTTTACCACAGAAAAACCACACATTTTGTAACACCATACTATCCTTTTTACTTGAGGTATACATGATCAATACAATACAATACAAAAACACACACACAATGTGATGAAATAAAAATAGTAATTTATATATTACTAATAATTATATACTGTTCAAGTTACTGGACAAAATGCACTTTGTTTTTATTTTATATGATGCCTTAGCAACATTGGTTTTGAAACTTTCATGTCAATAAAGCCCATTGAATTGAGAGAGAGAGAGAGATTGATTACTGGGCAATTTTATAACAAATTGTATCATTATTATTTTCAGATTGAATGTCACCACTGCAAGAGGTGGTTCCATGTGGCATCCTATGTCAGACAAGCAGTTCAACAGGAGTAAAAAGGTTGACTGTGCGTAATGATATAAATAAGTGTTAATTCCAATGGCTCCCACCCACAATCTGTCTAAACCTGTAGGCCTATATAAATTAATCAAACTGTACACAGTTCCTAGTATTGTATAGCAATTTGTCTTTTCATTTTGTTTTAGTGGTTAATTAATGCAATTAAACTGCAATTGAATAAATATTTTCAAAAATTGCACTCAATTAAAAAAACAAATCTGTTGCGTCCAAAAGCCTGTTATCTGGTGGCCAGCTGACAGAAATAAAATCCAGACCCTGACACCAAGGCCTATTATAATACTGATAAAGTAATATTTAAATTTCAAAAATCTAAAAGGTGTGCATCTAAGCTGACACCTAGATGAATACTTTGGAGTTGGTTTTGTGACTGTAGGTGATATGCTTCAAATGCTTTTGAAGTTAGAAATGTGTACTTCAATGTCGTATGTAACTTTAGAGACGGTCCCTAAATTTGCGACTATTTCATGAATATCGAATGTCCAACATCCAACATCAACCCAACTTGTGTCGTAACGCAGCATAAGTTATAGTAGCGCAATGCAATTACATTTAAAGCATTTATATTAACTGATTCCTCTTGTTTTAACTCTGTACAATAAAACCTACGAATAAATAAGCAATGCAACGTATTTTTTCTCATTGTATGGAATGACTCAATTCAACAGTAAAAATTACAAATGGTTTCAAAAGACTGGATGCAGATTTCTCAACAATTGGACAGGAAGGGTATGAATATGTAGTTTGAACATTTAACGGGATAAATCATACCTCTAGACTGTAGTTTCCCTCGGGTCCATCTGCGCACAGAACTCGCTTCTTTCAAAACAAAAACAAGCACGCACTTCCGGGTGAGAACTGCATCCGGGATGATTGTGGACTATTAAGGGGTCACCATGGAAGGAAGCTACGTTCTCATTCGCTTAGTACTATTTACGCGCAGACACAAACAAATAAGAGTTGTAATGGCCACTTTGAACTGATTTCAATAGACAGAACTTTCCATTACCTAATTAATAAAGGGGTTATTGCTGCAATTCGGTGACATTTACACTTTAAAACGTTAAAAATATAATTTTATAAGCATATTTATGTTTCATCATAAAAAGGATATGTTAAAGATTTTTTAAGTCATAGGCCTACTGGTCAAGCTACATGATTTGAACACAGAATGTTCCCCTAAAGTTAGCTTGTTTGGTTATTTTGGGGAAACAATTCCTAACCCTACTAGAAAGATCTTTTAAGGTTTTATTTTCATAAACGTTCCCAGAACTTTGCAGGGAAGTTTTTGTGAAGTGTGACAAAATAATATGAACTTACAGAGAGTGTAAGCGAATGCTTTTTTTCCTCTTTTTGAAAGAAAAATTGATGAGGGTAAAATAACAGGGGTCAGTGGATAAATTAACCTCAACATGGTCTGTGAATGATATCTAGCAAACATATTCATAAACTGATTATTTTGATTATTTTATTTCTGTTAACAAAATATGCTGAAATATTAACATTTTAAAATTTTCCCCTATAGCCTACCTTCCAGTTACGGGGTGGACATGTTATGCTTAACCACATATAACTAACATCAGAAAATATGGGTGGTTGTAATACTTCATTACAACACATTACACAATGCATATAAACAGTTCAAATGAATGCAAAGATAAAAAATAAAAAAAGTGTATTCATTGCATTCTCTTAAATATTTATACACTGTATCATATCAAACATTCAGAAAAACCATTAGGGTAAATGTTTATGTGTAATGTTAATGTCACCCCCTTCACAGTATTGGGGGGCATGTTTTCCCCATCTCCCCAATTCTACACCAATAGGAATGACCCAAAGACCACCAAGTTAAAGGCATTGCCAATTCAAATTTCTTGTTTTTCCATTGTTTTGTTATTACTTCATAAATACAAATCCAGACAGCCACTTACCTAGACTTTAACAGACATGATACATAATGCTTCAAACACATTTAACAATCTCTAAAAATAAAAATCTAAAATTAAAAACAAATTAAATGAATATAGGTTATATATATATCCCCTGATTCTAATACATTCACGTAATAGGACGTTTTTTGAAAAGTGATTTGTAGAAGTTGAGGTACAAGCCCACTTTCCACAAGTGGTTGGAAAGATGCCAGTAATGATTGATGAATTGATGAAGTGTGGGAGTGTT